>NW_027288511.1:0-1200000 GCF_037038585.1 Patagioenas fasciata
TCCAAATCTAAACCTAAAATCTAAAACTAAACCCAAATCTAAACCTAAAATCTAAACCTAACCCTAAATCTAAACCTAACCCCAAATCTAAACCTAAAATCTAAACCTAAAATCTAAACCTAACCCCAAATCTAAACCTAAAATCAAAACCTAACCCTAAATCTAAACCTAAAATCTAAACCTAACCCCAAATCTAAACCTAACACCAAATCTAAACCCCAAATCTAAACCTAACCCCAAATCTAAACCTAAAATCTAAACCTAACCCCAAATCTAAACCTAACTCCAAATCTAAACCTAAAATCTAAACGTAACCCGAAATCTAAACCTAACCTTAAATCTAAACCTAAAATCTAAACCTAACCCCAAATCTAAACCTAAAATCTAAACCTAACCCCAAATCTAAACCTAAAATCTGAACCTAACCCCAAATCTAATCCTAAAATCTAAACCTAACCCCAAATCTAAACCTAAAATCTAAACCTAACCCCAAATCTAAACCTAAAATCTAAACCTAACCCCAAACCTATACCTAACCCCAAACCAAAACCTAAAATCTTAACCTAACCCCAAATCTAAACCTAAAATCTAAACCTAACCCCAAATCTAAACCTAACCCCAAATCTAAACCTAAAATCTAAACCTAAACCCAAATCTAAACCTAAAATCTAAACCTAACCCTAAATCTAAACCTAACCCCAAATCTAAACCTAAAATCTAAACCTAAAATCTAAACCTAACCCCACATCTAAACCTAAAATCAAAACCTAACCCTAAATCTAAACCTAAAATCTAAACCTAACCCCAAATCTAAACCTAAAATCTAAACCTAACCCCAAATCTAAACCTAACCCCAACCCCTAACCCCAAATCTAAACCTAACCCCAAATCTAAACCTAAAATCTAAACCTAACCCCAAATCTAAACCTAACCCCAAATCTAAACCTAAAATCTAAACCTAACCCCAAATCTAAACCTAACCCCAAATCTAAACCTAAAATCTAAACCTAACCCCAAATCTAAACCCCAAATCTAAACCTAACCCCAAATCTAAACCCCAAATCTAAACCTAACCCCAAATCTAAACCTAAAATCTAAACCTAATCCCAAATCTAAACCTAAAATCTAAACCTAACCCCAAATCTAAACCTAAAATCTAAACATAACCCCAAATCTAAACCTAAAATCTAAACCTAACCCCAAATCTAAACCTAACCCCAAATCTAAACCTAAAATCTAAACCTAACCCCAAATCTAAACCCCAAATCTAAACCTAACCCCAAATCTAAACCCCAAATCTAAACCTAACCCCAAATCTAAACCTAAAATCTAAACCTAATCCCAAATCTAAACCTAAAATCTAAACCTAACCCCAAATCTAAACCTAAAATCTAAACCTAACCCCAAATCTAAACCTAACCCCAAATCTAAACCTAAAATCTAAACCTAACCCCAAATCTAAACCTAAAATCTAAACCTAACCCCAAATCTAAACCTAACCCCAAATCTAAACCTAAAATCTAAACCTAACCCCAAATCTAAACCTAACCCCAAATCTATACCTAACCCCAAATCTAAACCTAAAATCTAAACCTACCCCAAATCTAAACCTAAAATCTAAACCTAACCCCAAATCTAAAACTAAAATCTAAACCTAACCCCAAATCTAAACCTAAAATCTAAACCTAACCCCAAATCTAAACTTAACCCCAAATCTAAACCTAAAATCTAAACCTAACCCCAAATCTAAACCTAAAATCTAAACCTAACCCCAAACCTATACCTAACCCCAAACCAAAACCTAAAATCTTAACCTAACCCCAAATCTAAACCTAAAATCTAAACCTAACCCCAAATCTAAACCTAACCCCAAACATAAACCTAAAATCTAAACCTAAACCCAAATCTAAACCTAAAATCTAAACCTAACCCTAAATCTAAACCTAACCCCAAATCTAAACCTAAAATCTAAACCTAAAATCTAAACCTAACCCCAAATCTAAACCTAAAATCAAAACCTAACCCTAAATCTAAACCTAAAATCTAAACCTAACCCCAAATCTAAACCTAACACCAAATCTAAACCCCAAATCTAAACCTAACCCCAAATCTAAACCTAAAATCTAAACCTAACCCCAAATCTAAACCTAACTCCAAATCTAAACCTAAAATCTAAACGTAACCCGAAATCTAAACCTAACCTTAAATCTAAACCTAAAATCTAAACCTAACCCCAAATCTAAACCTAAAATCTAAACCTAACCCCAAATCTAAACCTAAAATCTGAACCTAACCCCAAATCTAATCCTAAAATCTAAACCTAACCCCAAATCTAAACCTAAAATCTAAACCTAACCCCAAATCTAAACCTAAAATCTAAACCTAACCCCAAACCTATACCTAACCCCAAACCAAAACCTAAAATCTTAACCTAACCCCAAATCTAAACCTAAAATCTAAACCTAACCCCAAATCTAAACCTAACCCCAAATCTAAACCTAAAATCTAAACCTAAACCCAAATCTAAACCTAAAATCTAAACCTAACCCTAAATCTAAACCTAACCCCAAATCTAAACCTAAAATCTAAACCTAAAATCTAAACCTAACCCCACATCTAAACCTAAAATCAAAACCTAACCCTAAATCTAAACCTAAAATCTAAACCTAACCCCAAATCTAAACCTAACACCAAATCTAAACCCCAAATCTAAACGTAACCCCAAATCTAAACCTAAAATCTAAACCTAACCCCAAATCTAAACCTAACTCCAAATCTAAACCTAAAATCTAAACGTAACCCGAAATCTAAACCTAACCTTAAATCTAAACCTAAAATCTAAACCTAACCCCAAATCTAAACCTAAAATCTAAACCTAACCCCAAATCTAAACCTAAAATCTGAACCTAACCCCAAATCTAATCCTAAAATCTAAACCTAACCCCAAATCTAAACCTAAAATCTAAACCTAACCCCAAATCTAAACCTAAAATCTAAACCTAACCCCAAATCTAAACCTAACCTTGAATCTAAACCTAAAATCTAAACCTAACCCCAAATCTAAACCTAAAATCTAAACCTAAAATCTAAACCTAACCCCAAATCTAAACCTAAAATCTAAACCTAACCCCAAATCTAAACCTAAAATCTAAACCTAACCACAAATCTAAACCTAAAATCTAAACCTAAAATCTAAACCTAACCTAAAATCTAAACCTAACCCCAAATCTAAAACTAAAATCTAAACCTAACCCCAAATCTAAACCTAACCCCAAATCTAAACCTAAAATCTAAACCTAACCCCAAATCTAAACCTAAAATCTAAACCTAACCCAAATCTAAACCTAACCCCAAATCTAAACCTAAAATCTAAACCTAACCCCAAATCTAAACCTAAAATCTAAACCTAACCCCAAATCTAAACCTAAAATCTAAACCTAACCACAAATCTAAACCTAAAATCTAAACCTAAAATCTAAACCTAACCTAAAATCTAAACCTAACCCCAAATCTAAAACTAAAATCTAAACCTAACCCCAAATCTAAACCTAACCCCAAATCTAAACCTAAAATCTAAACCTAACCCCAAATCTAAACCTAAAATCTAAACCTAACCCCAAATCTAAACCTAACCCCAAATCTAAACCGAAAATCTAAACCTAACCCCAAATCTAAACCTAACCCCAAATCTAAACCTAACCCCAAATGTAAACCTAAAATCTAAATCTAACCCCAAATCTAAACCTAACCCCAAATCTAAACCGAACCCCAAATCTAACCCCAAATCTAAAACTAAAATCTAAACCTAACCCCAAATCTAAACCTAACCCCAAATCTAAACCGAAAATCTAAACCTAACCCCAAATCTAAACCTAAAATCTAAACATAACCCCAAATCTAAACCTAACCCCAAATCTAAACCTAAAATCTAAACCTAACCCCAAATCTAAACCTAACCCCAAATCTAAACCTAAAATCTAAACCTAACCCCAAATCTAAACCCCAAATCTAAACCTAACCCCAAATCTAAACCTAAAATCTAAACCTAAAATCTAAACCTAACCTAAAATCTAAACCTAACCCCAAATCTAAACCTAAAATCTAAATCTAACCCCAAATCTAAACCTAACCCCAAATGTAAACCTAAAATCTAAACCTAACCCCAAATCTAAACCTAACCCCAAAGCTAAACCTAAAATCTAAACCTAACCCCAAATCTAAACCTAAAATCTAAACCTAACCCCAAATCTAAACCTAAAACATAAACCTAACCCCAAATCTAAACCTAACCCCAAATCTAAACCTAAAATCTAAACCTAACCCCAAATCTAAACCTAAAATCTAAACCTAACCCGAAATCTAAACCTAAAATCTAAACCTAAAATCTAAACCTAACCTAAAATCTAAACCTAACTCCAAATCTAAACCTAAAATCTAAACCTAACCCCAAATCTAAACCTAAAATCTAAACCTAACCCCAAATCTAAACCTAACCCCAAATCTAAACCTAAAATCTAAACCTAACCCCAAATCTAAACCTAACCCCAAATCTAACCCCAAGTCTAAACCTAAAATCTAAACCTAACCCCAAATCTAAACCTAACCCCAAATCTAAACCTAAAATCTAAACCTAACCCAAAATCTAAACCTAACCCCAAATCTAAACCTAACCCCAAATCTAACCCCAAATCTAAACCTAAAATCTAAACCTAACCCCAAATCTAAACCGAAAATCTAAACCTAACCCCAAATCTAAACCTAACCCCAAATCTAAACCTAAAATCTAAACCTAACCCCAAATCTAAACCTAAAATCTAAACCTAACCCCAAATCTAAACCTAACCCCAAATCTAAACCTAAAATCTAAACCTAACCCCAAATCTAAACCTAAAATGTAAACCTAACCCCAAATCTAAACCTAACCCCAAATCTAAACCTAAAATCTAAACCTAACCGTAAATCTAAACCTAAAATCTAAACCTAACCCCAAATCTAAACCTAAAATCTAAACCTAACCTAAAATCTAAACCTAACCCCAAATCTAAACCTAAAATCTAAACCTAACCCCAAATCTAAACCTAACCCCAAATCTAAACCTAAAATCTAAACCTAACCCCAAATCTGAACCTAAAATCTAAACCTAACCCCA
This sequence comes from Patagioenas fasciata, assembly GCF_037038585.1. Classification (NCBI taxonomy): domain Eukaryota; kingdom Metazoa; phylum Chordata; class Aves; order Columbiformes; family Columbidae; genus Patagioenas; species Patagioenas fasciata. The sequence goes on from NW_027288511.1 coordinate 5,150, forward strand.
AATCTAAACCTAACCCCAAATCTAAACCTAACCCCAAATCTAAACCTAAAATCTAAACCTAACCCCAAATCTAAACCTAACCCCAAATCTAAACCTAAAATCTAAACCTAACCCTAAATCTAAACCGAAAATCTAAACCTAAAATCTAAACCTAACCTAAAATCTAAACCTAACCCCAAATCTAAACCTAAAATCTAAACCTAACCCCAAATCTAAACCTAACCCCAAATCTAAACCTAAAATCTAAACCTAACCCCAAATCTAAACCTAAAATCTAAACCTAACCCCAAATCTAAACCTAACCCCAAATCTAAACCGAAAATCTAAACCTAACCCCAAATCTAAACTGAAAATCTAAACCTAACCCCAAATCTAAACCGAAAATCTAAACCTAAAATCTAAACCTAACCTAAAATCTAAACCTAACCCCAAATCTAAACCTAAAATCTAAACCTAACCCCAAATCTAAACCTAACCCCAAATCTAAACCTAAAATCTAAACCTAACCCCAAATCTAAACCTAAAATCTTAACCTAACCCCAAATCTAAACCTAACCCCAAATCTAAACCTAAAATCTAAACCTAACCCCAAATCTAAACCTAAAATCTAAACATAACCCCAAATCTAAATCTAAAATCTAAACCTAACCCCAAATCTAAACCTAACCCCAAATCTAAACCAAAAATCTAAACCTAACCCCAAATCTAAACCTAACCCCAAATCTAAACCTAAAATCTAAACCTAACCCCAAATCTAAACCTAACCCCAAATCTAACCCCAAATCTAAACCTAAAATCTAAACCTAACCCCAAATCTAAACCTAACCCCAAATCTAAACCTAAAATCTAAACCTAACCCCAAATCTAAACCTAACCCCAAATCTAACCCCAAATCTAAACCTAAAATCTAAACCTAACCCCAAATCTAAACCTAAAATCTAAACCTAACCCCAAATCTAAACCTAACCCCAAATCTAAACCGAAAATCTAAACCTAACCCCAAATCTAAACCTAAAATCTAAACCTAACCCCAAATCTAAACCTAACCCCAAATCTAAACCTAACCCTAAATCTAAACCTAAAATCTAAACCTAACCCCAAATCTAAACCTAAAATCTAAACCTAACCCCAAATCTAAACCTAACCCCAAATCTAAACCTAAAATCTAAACCTAACCCCAAATCTAAACCTAACCCCAAATCTAAACCTAAAATCTAAACCTAACCCCAAATCTAAACCCCAAATCTAAACCTAACCCCAAATCTAAACCTAAAATCTAAACCTAACCCCAAATCTAAACCTAAAATCTAAACCTAACCCCAAATCTAAACCTAAAATATAAACCTAACCCCAAATCTAAACCTAAAATCTAAACCTAACCCCAAATCTAAACCTAAAATATAAACCTAACCTAAAATCTAAACCTAACCCCAAATCTAAACCTAAAATCTAAACCTAACCCCAAATCTAAACCTAACCCCAAATCTAAACCTAAAATCTAAACCTAACCCCAAATCTGAACCTAAAATCTAAACCTAACCCCAAATCTAAACCTAACCCCAAATCTAAACCTAAAATCTAAACCTAACCCCAAATCTAAACCTAAAATCTAAACCTAACCCCAAATCTAAACCTAACCCCAAATCTAAACCTCAAATCTAAACCGAACCCCAAATCTAAACCTAAAATCTAAACCTAACCCCAAATCTAAACCTAAAATCTAAACCGAAAAACTAAACCTAACCCCAAATCTAAACTGAAAATCTAAACCTAACCCCAAATCTAAACCGAAAATCTAAACCTAAAATCTAAACCTAACCTAAAATCTAAACCTAACCCCAAATCTAAACCTAAAATCTAAACCTAACCCCAAATCTAAACCTAACCCCAAATCTAAACCTAAAATCTAAACCTAACCCCAAATCTAAACCTAAAATCTAAACCTAACCCCAAATCTAAACCTAAAATCTAAACCTAACCTAAAATCTTAACCTAACCCCAAATCTAAACCTAAAATCTAAACCTAACCCAAATCTAAACCTAACCCCAAATCTAAACCTAAACTCTAAACCTAACCCCAAATCTAAACCTAAAATCTAAACCTAACCCCAAATCTAAACCTAAAATCTAAACCTAACCACAAATCTAAACCTAAAATCTAAACCTAAAATCTAAACCTAACCTAAAATCTAAACCTAACCCCAAATCTAAACCTAAAATCTAAACCGAACCCCAAATCTAAACCTAAAATCTAAACCTAAACCCAAATCTAAACCTAAAATCTAAACCGAAAAACTAAACCTAACCCCAAATCTAAACTGAAAATCTAAACCTAACCCCAAATCTAAACCGAAAATCTAAACCTAACCCCAAATCTAAACCTAACCCCAAATCTAAACCTAAAATCTAAACCTAACCCCAAATCTAAACCTAACCCCAAATCTAAACCTAAAATCTAAACCTAACCCCAAATCTAAACCTAAAATCTAAACCTAACCCCAAATCTAAACCTAAAATCTAAACCTAACCTAAAATCTAAACCTAACCCCAAATCTAAACCTAAAATCTAAACCTAACCCAAATCTAAACCTAACCCCAAATCTAAACCTAAAATCTAAACCTAACCCCAAATCTAAACCTAAAATCTAAACCTAACCCCAAATCTAAACCTAAAATCTAAACCTAACCACAAATCTAAACCTAAAATCTAAACCTAAAATCTAAACCTAACCTAAAATCTAAACCTAACCCCAAATCTAAAACTAAAATCTAAACCTAACCCCAAATCTAAACCTAACCCCAAATCTAAACCTAAAATCTAAACCTAACCCCAAATCTAAACCTAAAATCTAAACCTAACCCCAAATCTAAACCTAACCCCAAATCTAAACCGAAAATCTAAACCTAACCCCAAATCTAAACCTAACCCCAAATCTAAACCTAACCCCAAATGTAAACCTAAAATCTAAATCTAACCCCAAATCTAAACCTAACCCCAAATCTAAACCGAATCCCAAATCTAACCCCAAATCTAAATCTAAAATCTAAACCTAACCCCAAATCTAAACCTAACCCCAAATCTAAACCGAAAATCTAAACCTAACCCCAAATCTAAACCTAAAATCTAAACATAACCCCAAATCTAAACCTAACCCCAAATCTAAACCTAAAATCTAAACCTAACCCCAAATCTAAACCTAACCCCAAATCTAAACCTAAAATCTAAACCTAACCCCAAATCTAAACCCCAAATCTAAACCTAACCCCAAATCTAAACCTAAAATCTAAACCTAAAATCTAAACCTAACCTAAAATCTAAACCTAACCCCAAATCTAAACCTAAAATCTAAATCTAACCCCAAATCTAAACCTAACCCCAAATGTAAACCTAAAATCTAAACCTAACCCCAAATCTAAACCTAACCCCAAAGCTAAACCTAAAATCTAAACCTAACCCCAAATCTAAACCTAAAATCTAAACCTAACCCCAAATCTAAACCTAAAACATAAACCTAACCCCAAATCTAAACCTAACCCCAAATCTAAACCTAAAATCTAAACCTAACCCCAAATCTAAACCTAAAATCTAAACCTAACCCGAAATCTAAACCTAAAATCTAAACCTAAAATCTAAACCTAACCTAAAATCTAAACCTAACTCCAAATCTAAACCTAAAATCTAAACCTAACCCCAAATCTAAACCTAAAATCTAAACCTAACCCCAAATCTAAACCTAACCCCAAATCTAAACCTAAAATCTAAACCTAACCCCAAATCTAAACCTAACCCCAAATCTAACCCCAAGTCTAAACCTAAAATCTAAACCTAACCCCAAATCTAAACCTAACCCCAAATCTAAACCTAAAATCTAAACCTAACCCAAAATCTAAACCTAACCCCAAATCTAAACCTAACCCCAAATCTAACCCCAAATCTAAACCTAAAATCTAAACCTAACCCCAAATCTAAACCGAAAATCTAAACCTAACCCCAAATCTAAACCTAACCCCAAATCTAAACCCCAAATCTAAACCTAAAATCTAAACCTAACCCCAAATCTAAACCTAACCCCAAATCTAAACCTAACCCCAAATCTAAACCTAAAATGTAAACCTAACCCCAAATCTAAACCTAACCCCAAATCTAAACCTAAAATCTAAACCTAACCGTAAATCTAAACCTAAAATCTAAACCTAACCCCAAATCTAAACCTAAAATCTAAACCTAACCTAAAATCTAAACCTAACCCCAAATCTAAACCTAAAATCTAAACCTAACCCCAAATCTAAACCTAACCCCAAATCTAAACCTAAAATCTAAACCTAACCCCAAATCTAAACCTAAAATCTTAACCTAACCCCAAATCTAAACCTAACCCCAAATCTAAACCTAAAATCTAAACCTAACCCCAAATCTAAACCTAAAATCTAAACATAACCCCAAATCTAAATCTAAAATCTAAACCTAACCCCAAATCTAAACCTAACCCCAAATCTAAACCAAAAATCTAAACCTAACCCCAAATCTAAACCTAACCCCAAATATAAACCTAAAATCTAAACCTAACCCCAAATCTAAACCTAACCCCAAATCTAACCCCAAATCTAAACCTAAAATCTAAACCTAACCCCAAATCTAAACCTAACCCCAAATCTAAACCTAAAATCTAAACCTAACCCCAAATCTAAACCTAACCCCAAATCTAACCCCAAATCTAAACCTAAAATCTAAACCTAACCCCAAATCTAAACCTAAAATCTAAACCTAACCCCAAATCTAAACCTAACCCCAAATCTAAACCGAAAATCTAAACCTAACCCCAAATCTAAACCTAAAATCTAAACCTAACCCCAAATCTAAACCTAACCCCAAATCTAAACCTAACCCTAAATCTAAACCTAAAATCTAAACCTAACCCCAAATCTAAACCTAAAATCTAAACCTAACCCCAAATCTAAACCTAACCCCAAATCTAAACCTAAAATCTAAACCTAACCCCAAATCTAAACCTAACCCCAAATCTAAACCTAAAATCTAAACCTAACCCCAAATCTAAACCCCAAATCTAAACCTAACCCCAAATCTAAACCTAAAATCTAAACCTAACCCCAAATCTAAACCTAAAATCTAAACCTAACCCCAAATCTAAACCTAAAATATAAACCTAACCCCAAATCTAAACCTAAAATCTAAACCTAACCCCAAATCTAAACCTAAAATCTAAACCTAACCTAAAATCTAAACCTAACCCCAAATCTAAACCTAAAATCTAAACCTAACCCCAAATCTAAACCTAACCCCAAATCTAAACCTAAAATCTAAACCTAACCCCAAATCTGAACCTAAAATCTAAACCTAACCCCAAATCTAAACCTAACCCCAAATCTAAACCTAAAATCTAAACCTAACCCCAAATCTAAACCTAAAATCTAAACCTAACCCCAAATCTAAACCTAACCCCAAATCTAAACCTCAAATCTAAACCGAACCCCAAATCTAAACCTAAAATCTAAACCTAACCCCAAATCTAAACCTAAAATCTAAACCGAAAAACTAAACCTAACCCCAAATCTAAACTGAAAATCTAAACCTAACCCCAAATCTAAACCGAAAATCTAAACCTAAAATCTAAACCTAACCTAAAATCTAAACCTAACCCCAAATCTAAACCTAAAATCTAAACCTAACCCCAAATCTAAACCTAACCCCAAATCTAAACCTAAAATCTAAACCTAACCCCAAATCTAAACCTAAAATCTAAACCTAACCCCAAATCTAAACCTAAAATCTAAACCTAACCTAAAATCTAAACCTAACCCCAAATCTAAACCTAAAATCTAAACCTAACCCAAATCTAAACCTAACCCCAAATCTAAACCTAAACTCTAAACCTAACCCCAAATCTAAACCTAAAATCTAAACCTAACCCCAAATCTAAACCTAAAATCTAAACCTAACCACAAATCTAAACCTAAAATCTAAACCTAAAATCTAAACCTAACCTAAAATCTAAACCTAACCCCAAATCTAAACCTAAAATCTAAACCTAACCCCAAATCTAAACCTAAAATCTAAACCTAACCCCAAATCTAAACCTAACCCCAAATCTAAACCTAAAATCTAAACCTAACCCCAAATCTAAACCTAAAATCTAAACCTAACCCCAAATCTAAACCTAAAATCTAAACCTAACCTAAAATCTAAACCTAACCCCAAATCTAAACCTAAAATCTAAACCTAATTCCAAATCTAAACCTAAAATCTAAACCTAACCCCAAATCTGAACCTAAAATCTAAACCTAACCCCAAATCTAAACCTAACCCCAAATCTAAACCTAAAATCTAAACCTAACCCCAAATCTAAACCTAACCCCAAATCTAAACCTCAAATCTAAACCGAACCCCAAATCTAAACCGAAAATCTAAACCTAACCCCAAATCTAAACCTAAAATCTAAACCGAAAAACTAAACCTAACCCCAAATCTAAACTGAAAATCTAAACCTAACCCCAAATCTAAACCGAAAATCTAAACCTAAAATCTAAACCTAACCTAAAATCTAAACCTAACCCCAAATCCAAACCTAAAATCTAAACCTAACCCCAAATCTAAACCTAACCCCAAATCTAAACCTAAAATCTAAACCTAATCCCAAATCTAAACCTAAAATCTAAACCTAACCTAAAATCTAAACCTAACCCCAAATCTAAACCTAAAATCTAAACCTAACCCAAATCTAAACCTAACCCCAAATCTAAACCTAAAATCTAAACCTAACCCCAAATCTAAACCTAAAATCTAAACCTAACCCCAAATCTAAACCTAAAATCTAAACCTAACCACAAATCTAAACCTAAAATCTAAACCTAATATCTAAACCTAACCTAAAATCTAAACCTAACCCCAAATCTAAAACTAAAATCTAAACCTAACCCCAAATCTAAACCTAACCCCAAATCTAAACCTAAAATCTAAACCTAACCCCAAATCTAAACCTAAAATCTAAACCTAACCCCAAATCTAAACCTAACCCCAAATCTAAACCGAAAATCTAAACCTAACCCCAAATCTAAACCTAACCCCAAATCTAAACCTAACCCCAAATGTAAACCTAAAATCTAAATCTAACCCCAAATCTAAACCTAACCCCAAATCTAAACCTAAAATCTAAACCTAACCCCAAATCTAAACCTAAAATCTAAACCTAACCCCAAATCTAAACCTAACCCCAAATCTAAACCGAAAATCTAAACCTAACCCCAAATCTAAACCTAAAATCTAAACATAACCCCAAATCTAAACCTAACCCCAAATCTAAACCTAAAATCTAAACCTAACCCCAAATCTAAACCTAACCCCAAATCTAAACCTAAAATCTAAACCTAACCCCAAATCTAAACCTAACCCCAAATCTAAACCTAAAATCTAAATCTAACCCCAAATCTAAACCCCAAATCTAAACCTAACCCCAAATCTAAACCTAAAATCTAAACCTAAAATCTAAACCGAACCTAAAATCTAAACCTAACCCCAAATCTAAACCTAAAATCTAAATCTAACCCCAAATCTAAACCTAACCCCAAATGTAAACCTAAAATCTAAACCTAACCCCAAATCTAAACCTAACCCCAAAGCTAAACCTAAAATCTAAACCTAACCCCAAATCTAAACCTAAAATCTAAACCTAACCCCAAATCTAAACCTAAAACATAAACCTAACCCCAAATCTAAACCTAACCCCAAATCTAAACCTAAAATCTAAACCTAACCCCAAATCTAAACCTAAAATCTAAACCTAACCCGAAATCTAAACCTAAAATCTAAACCTAAAACCTAAACCTAACCTAAAATCTAAACCTAACTCCAAATCTAAACCTAAAATCTAAACCTAACCCCAAATCTAAACCTAAAATCTAAACCTAACCCCAAATCTAAACCTAACCCCAAATCTAAACCTAAAATCTAAACCTAACCCCAAATCTAAACCTAACCCCAAATCTAACCCCAAGTCTAAACCTAAAATCTAAACCTAACCCCAAATCTAAACCTAAAATCTAAACCTAACCCAAAATCTAAACCTAACCCCAAATCTAAACCTAACCCCAAATCTAACCCCAAATCTAAACCTAAAATCTAAACCTAACCCCAAATCTAAACCGAAAATCTAAACCTAACCCCAAATCTAAACCTAAAATCTAAACCTAACCCCAAATCTAAACCTAACCCCAAATCTAAACCTAAAATCTAAACCTAACCCCAAATCTAAACCTAAAATCTAAACCTAACCCCAAATCTAAACCTAACCCCAAATCTAAACCTAAAATCTAAACCTAACCCCAAATCTAAACCTAAAATCTAAACCTAACCCCAAATCTAAACCTAACCCCAAATCTAAACCTAAAATCTAAACCTAACCCCAAATCTAAACCTAAAATCTAAACCTAACCCCAAATCTAAACCTAAAATCTAAACCTAACCCCAAATCTAAACCTAAAATCTAAACCTAACCTAAAATCTAAACCTAACCCCAAATCTAAACCTAAAATCTAAGCCTAACCCCAAATCTAAACCTAACCCCAAATCTAAACCTAAAATCTAAACCTAACCCCAAATCTAAACCTAAAATCTAAACCTAACCCCAAATCTAAACCTAACCCCAAATCTAAACCTAAAATCTAAACCTAACCCCAAATCTAAACCTAACCCCAAATCTAAACCTCAAATCTAAACCGAACCCCAAATCTAAACCGAAAATCTAAACCTAACCCCAAATCTAAACCTAAAATCTAAACCGAAAAACTAAACCTAACCCCAAATCTAAACTGAAAATCTAAACCTAACCCCAAATCTAAACCGAAAATCTAAACCTAAAATCTAAACCTAACCTAAAATCTAAACCTAACCCCAAATCCAAACCTAAAATCTAAACCTAACCCCAAATCTAAACCTAACCCCAAATCTAAACCTAAAATCTAAACCTAACCCCAAATCTAAACCTAAAATCTAAACCTAACCTAAAATCTAAACCTAACCCCAAATCTAAACCTAAAATCTAAACCTAACCCAAATCTAAACCTAACCCCAAATCTAAACCTAAAATCTAAACCTAACCCCAAATCTAAACCTAAAATCTAAACCTAACCCCAAATCTAAACCTAAAATCTAAACCTAACCACAAATCTAAACCTAAAATCTAAACCTAATATCTAAACCTAACCTAAAATCTAAACCTAACCCCAAATCTAAAACTAAAATCTAAACCTAACCCCAAATCTAAACCTAACCCCAAATCTAAACCTAAAATCTAAACCTAACCCCAAATCTAAACCTAAAATCTAAACCTAACCCCAAATCTAAACCTAACCCCAAATCTAAACCGAAAATCTAAACCTAACCCCAAATCTAAACCTAACCCCAAATCTAAACCTAACCCCAAATGTAAACCTAAAATCTAAATCTAACCCCAAATCTAAACCTAACCCCAAATCTAAACCGAACCCCAAATCTAACCCCAAATCTAAACCTAAAATCTAAACCTAACCCCAAATCTAAACCTAACCCCAAATCTAAACCGAAAATCTAAACCTAACCCCAAATCTAAACCTAAAATCTAAACATAACCCCAAATCTAAACCTAACCCCAAATCTAAACCTAAAATCTAAACCTAACCCCAAATCTAAACCTAACCCCAAATCTAAACCTAAAATCTAAACCTAACCCCAAATCTAAACCCCAAATCTAAACCTAACCCCAAATCTAAACCTAAAATCTAAACCTAACCCCAAATCTAAACCTAAAATCTAAACCTAAAATCTAAACCTAACCTAAAATCTAAACCTAAACCCAAATCTAAACCTAAAATCTAAATCTAACCCCAAATCTAAACCTAACCCCAAATGTAAACCTAAAATCTAAACCTAACCCCCAATCTAAACCTAACCCCAAAGCTAAACCTAAAATCTAAACCTAACCCCAAATCTAAACCTAAAATCTAAACCTAACCCCAAATCTAAACCTAAAACATAAACCTAACCCCAAATCTAAACCTAACCCCAAATCTAAACCTAAAATCTAAACCTAACCCCAAATCTAAACCTAAAATCTAAACCTAACCCGAAATCTAAACCTAAAATCTAAACCTAAAATCTAAACCTAACCTAAAATCTAAACCTAACCCCAAATCTAAACCTAAAATCTAAACCTAACCCCAAATCTAAACCTAACCCCAAATCTAAACCTAAAATCTAAACCTAACCCCAAATCTAAACCTAACCCCAAATCTAACCCCAAGTCTAAACCTAAAATCTAAACCTAACCCCAAATCTAAACCTAACCCCAAATCTAAACCTAAAATCTAAACCTAACCCAAAATCTAAACCTAACCCCAAATCTAAACCTAACCCCAAATCTAACCCCAAATCTAAACCTAAAATCTAAACCTAACACCAAATCTAAACCGAAAATCTAAACCTAACCCCAAATCTAAACCTAAAATCTAAACCTAACCCCAAATCTAAACCTAACCCCAAATCTAAACCTAAAATCTAAACCTAACCCCAAATCTAAACCTAACCCCAAATCTAAACCTAAAATCTAAACCTAACCCCAAATCTAAACCTAAAATGTAAACCTAACCCCAAATCTAAACCTAACCCCAAATCTAAACCTAAAATCTAAACCTAACCGTAAATCTAAACCTAAAATCTAAACCTAACCCCAAATCTAAACCTAAAATCTAAACCTAACCTAAAATCTAAACCTAACCCCAAATCTAAACCTAAAATCTAAACCTAACCCCAAATCTAAACCTAACCCCAAATCTAAACCTAAAATCTAAACCTAACCCCAAATCTGAACCTAAAATCTAAACCTAACCCCAAATCTAAACCTAACCCCAAATCTAAACCTAACCCCAAATCTAAACCTAAAATCTAAACCTAACCCCAAATCTAAACCTAAAATCTAAACCTAACCCCAAATCTAAACCTAACCCCAAATCTAAACCTAAAATCTAAACCTAACCCCAAATCTAAACCTAAAATCTAAACCTAACCTAAAATCTAAACCTAACCCCAAATCTAAACCTAAAATCTAAACCTAACCCCAAATCTAAACCTAACCCCAAATCTAAACCTAAAATCTAAACCTAACCCCAAATCTAAACCTAAAATCTAAACCTAACCCCAAATCTAAACCTAACCCCAAATCTAAACCGAAAATCTAAACCTAACCCCAAATCTAAACTGAAAATCTAAACCTAACCCCAAATCTAAACCTAAAATCTAAACCTAAAATCTAAACCTAACCTAAAATCTAAACCTAACCCCAAATCTAAACCTAAAATCTAAACCTAACCCCAAATCTAAACCTAACCCCAAATCTAAACCTAAAATCTAAACCTAACCCCAAATCTAAACCTAAAATCTTAACCTAACCCCAAATCTAAACCTAACCCCAAATCTAAACCTAAAATCTAAACCTAACCCCAAATCTAAACCTAAAATCTAAACATAACCCCAAATCTAAATCTAAAATCTAAACCTAACCCCAAATCTAAACCTAACCCCAAATCTAAACCAAAAATCTAAACCTAACCCCAAATCTAAACCTAAAATCTAAACCTAACCCCAAATCTAAACCTAACCCCAAATCTAACCCCAAATCTAAACCTAAAATCTAAACCTAACCCCAAATCTAAACCTAACCCCAAATCTAAACCTAAAATCTAAACCTAACCCCAAATCTAAACCTAACCCCAAATCTAAACCTAAAATCTAAACCTAAAATCTAAACCTAACCCCAAATCTAAACCTAAAATCTAAACCTAACCCCAAATCTAAACCTAACCCCAAATCTAAACCGAAAATCTAAACCTAACCCCAAATCTAAACCTAAAATCTAAACCTAACCCCAAATCTAAACCTAACCCCAAATCTAAACCTAACCCTAAATCTAAACCTAAAATCTAAACCTAACCCCAAATCTAAACCTAAAATCTAAACCTAACCCCAAATCTAAACCTAACCCCAAATCTAAACCTAAAATCTAAACCTAACCCCAAATCTAAACCTAAAATCTAAACCTAACCCCAAATCTAAACCCCAAATCTAAACCTAACCCCAAATCTAAACCCCAAATCTAAACCTAACCCCAAATCTAAACCTAAAATCTAAACCTAACCCCAAATCTAAACCTAAAATCTAAACCTAACCCCAAATCTAAACCTAAAATCTAAACCTAAAATCTAAACCTAACCTAAAATCTAAACCTAACCCCAAATCTAAACCTAAAATCTAAACCTAACCCCAAATCTAAACCTAACCCCAAATGTAAACCTAAAATCTAAACCTAACCCCAAATCTAAACCTAACCCCAAAGCTAAACCTAAAATCTAAACCTAACCCCAAATCTAAACCTAAAATCTAAACCTAACCCCAAATCTAAACCTAACCCCAAATCTAAACCTAACCCCAAATCTAAACCTAAAATCTAAACCTAACCCCAAATCTAAACCTAACCCCAAATCTAACCCCAAGTCTAAACCTAAAATCTAAACCTAACCCCAAATCTAAACCTAACCCCAAATCTAAACCTAAAATCTAAACCTAACCCCAAATCTAAACCTAACCCCAAATCTAAACCAAACCCCAAATCTAACCCCAAATCTAAACCTAAAATCTAAACCTAACCCCAAATCTAAACCTAACCCCAAATCTAAACCGAAAATCTAAACCTAACCCCAAATCTAAACCTAAAATCTAAACCTAACCCCAAATCTAAACCTAACCCCAAATCTAAACCTAACCCCAAATCTAAACCTAAAATCTAAACCTAACCCCAAATCTAAACCTAAAATCTAAACCTAACCCCAAATCTAAACCTAAAATCTAAACCTAACCTAAAATCTAAACCTAACCCCAAATCTAAACCTAAAATCTAAACCTAACCCCAAATCTAAACCTAAAATCTAAACCTAACCCCAAATCTGAACCTAAAATCTAAACCTAACCCCAAATCTAAACCTAACCCTAAATCTAAACCTAAAATCTAAACCTAACCCCAAATCTAAAACTAAAATCTAAACCTAACCCCAAATCTAAACCTAAAATCTAAACCTAACCCCAAATCTAAACCTAACCCCAAATCTAAACCGAAAATCTAAACCTAACCCCAAATCTAAACCTAAAATCAAAACCTAACCCCAAATCTAAACCTAAAATCTAAACCTAAAATCTAAACCTAACCTAAAATCTAAACCTAACCCCAAATCTAAACCTAAAATCTAAACCTAACCCCAAATCTAAACCTAACCCCAAATCTAAACCGAAAATCTAAACCTAACACCAAATCTAAACCGAAAATCTAAACCTAAAATCTAAACCTAACCTAAAATCTAAACCTAACCCCAAATCTAAACCTAACCCCAAATCTAAACCGAAAATCTAAACCTAACCCCAAATCTAAACCGAAAATCTAAACCTAAAATCTAAACCTAACCTAAAATCTAAACCTAACCCCAAATCTAAACCTAACCCCAAATCTAAACCTAAAATCTAAACCTAACCCCAAATCTAAACCTAAAATCTAAACCTAACCCCAAATCTAAACCTAAAATCTAAACCTAACCTAAAATCTAAACCTAACCCCAAATCTAAACCTAAAATCTAAACCTAACCCCAAATCTAAACCTAACCCCAAATCTAAACCTAAAATATAAACCTAACCCCAAATCTGAACCTAAAATCTAAACCTAACCCCAAATGTAAACCTAACCCCAAATCTAAACCTAAAATCTAAACCTAACCCCAAATCTAAACCTAAAATCTAAACCTAACCCCAAATCTAAACCTAACCCCAAATCTAAACCTCAAATCTAAACCGAACCCCAAATCTAAACCTAAAATCTAAACCTAACCCCAAATCTAAACCTAAAATCTAAACCGAACCCCAAATCTAAACCGAAAATCTAAACCTAACCCCAAATCTAAACTGAAAATCTAAACCTAACCCCAAATCTAAACCTAAAATCTAAACCTAAAATCTAAACCTAACCTAAAATCTAAACCTAACCCCAAATCTAAACCTAAAATCTAAACCTAACCCCAAATCTAAACCTAACCCCAAATGTAAACCTAAAATCTAAACCTAACCCCAAATCTAAACCTAAACCCAAAGCTAAACCTAAAATCTAAACCTAACCCCAAATCTAAACCTAAAATCTAAACCTAACCCCAAATCTAAACCTAACCCCAAATCTAAACCTAACCCCAAATCTAAACCTAAAATCTAAACCTAACCCCAAATCTAAACCTAACCCCAAATCTAACCCCAAGTCTAAACCTAAAATCTAAACCTAACCCCAAATCTAAACCTAACCCCAAATCTAAACCTAACCCCAAATCTAAACCTAAAATCTAAACCTAACCCCAAATCTAAACCTAACCCCAAATCTAACCCCAAATCTAAACCTAAAATCTAAACCTAACCCCAAATCTAAACCTAAAATCTAAACCTAACCCCAAATCTAAACCTAACCCCAAATCTAAACCGAAAATCTAAACCTAACCCCAAATCTAAACCTAACCCCAAATCTAAACCTAACCCCAAATCTAAACCTAAAATCTAAACCTAACCCCAAATCTAAACCTAAAATCTAAACCTAACCCCAAATCTAAACCTAACCCCAAATCTAAACCTAAAATCTAAACCTAACCGTAATTCTAAACCTAAAATCTAAACCTAACCCCAAATCTAAACCTAAAATCTAAACCTAACCTAAAATCTAAACCTAACCCCAAATCTAAACCTAAAATCTAAATCTAACCCCAAATCTAAACCTAAAATCTAAACCTAACCCCAAATCTGAACCTAAAATCTAAACCTAACCCCAAATCTAAATCTAACCCCAAATCTAAACCTAAAATCTAAACCTAACCCCAAATCTAAAACTAAAATCTAAACCTAACCCCAAATCTAAACCTAAAATCTAAACCTAACCCCAAATCTAAACCTAACCCCAAATCTAAACCGAAAATCTAAACCTAACCCCAAATCTAAACCTAAAATCTAAACCTAACCCCAAATCTAAACCTAACCCCAAATCTAAACCTAAAATCTAAACCTAACCCCAAATCTAAACCTAACCCCAAATCTAACCCCAAGTCTAAACCTAAAATCTAAACCTAACCCCAAATCTAAACCTAAACCCAAATCTAAACCTAAAATCTAAACCTAACCCCAAATCTAAACCTAACCCCAAATCTAAACCTAACCCCAAATCTAACCCCAAATCTAAACCTAAAATCTAAACCTAACCCCAAATCTAAACCTAAAATCTAAACCTAACCCCAAATCTAAACCTAACCCCAAATCTAAACCGAAAATCTAAACCTAACCCCAAATCTAAACCTAAAATCTAAACCTAACCCCAAATCTAAACCTAACCCCAAATCTAAACCTAACCCCAAATCTAAACCTAAAATCTAAACCTAACCCCAAATCTAAACCTAAAATCTAAACCTAACCCCAAATCTAAACCTAAAATCTAAACCTAACCCCAAATCTAAACCTAACCCCAAATCTAAACCTAAAATCTAAACCTAACCGTAATTCTAAACCTAAAATCTAAACCTAACCCCAAATCTAAACCTAAAATCTAAACCTAACCTAAAATCTAAACCTAACCCCAAATCTAAACCTAAAATCTAAACCTAACCCCAAATCTAAACCTAAAATCTAAACCTAACCCCAAATCTGAACCTAAAATCTAAACCTAACCCCAAATCTAAACCTAACCCCAAATATAAACCTAAAATCTAAACCTAACCCCAAATCTAAAACTAAAATCTAAACCTAACCCCAAATCTAAACCTAAAATCTAAACCTAACCCCAAATCTAAACCTAACCCCAAATCTAAACCGAAAATCTAAACCTAACCCCAAATCTAAACCTAAAATCTAAACCTAAAATCTAAACCTAACCTAAAATCTAAACCTAACCCCAAATCTAAACCTAAAATCTAAACCTAACCCCAAATCTAAACCTAACCCCAAATCTAAACCGAAAATCTAAACCTAACACCAAATCTAAACTGAAAATCTAAACCTAACCCCAAATCTAAACCGAAAATCTAAACCTAAAATCTAAACCTAACCTAAAATCTAAACCTAACCCCAAATCTAAACCTAACCCCAAATCTAAACCTAAAATCTAAACCTAACCCCAAATCTAAACCTAAAATCTAAACCTAACCTAAAATCTAAACCTAACCCCAAATCTAAACCTAAAATCTAAACCTAACCCCAAATCTAAACCTAACCCCAAATCTAAACCTAAAATCTAAACCTAACCCCAAATCTGAACCTAAAATCTAAACCTAACCCCAAATCTAAACCTAACCCCAAATCTAAACCTAACCCCAAATCTAAACCTAAAATCTAAACCTAACCCCAAATCTAAACCTAAAATCTAAACCTAACCCCAAATCTAAACCTAACCCCAAATCTAAACCTCAAATCTAAACCGAACCCCAAATCTAAACCTAAAATCTAAACCTAACCCCAAATCTAAACCTAAAATCTAAACCGAACCCCAAATCTAAACCGAAAATCTAAACCTAACCCCAAATCTAAACTGAAAATCTAAACCTAACCCCAAATCTAAACCTAAAATCTAAACCTAAAATCTAAACCTAACCTAAAATCTAAACCTAACCCCAAATCTAAACCTAAAATCTAAACCTAACCCCAAATCTAAACCTAAAATCTAAACCTAACCCCAAATCTAAACCTAACCCCAAATGTAAACCTAAAATCTAAACCTAACCCCAAATCTAAACCTAACCCCAAAGCTAAACCTAAAATCTAAACCTAACCCCAAATCTAAACCTAAAATCTAAACCTAACCCCAAATCTAAACCTAAAATCTAAACCTAACCCCAAATCTAAACCTAACCCCAAATCTAAACCTAACCCCAAATCTAAACCTAAAATCTAAACCTAACCCCAAATCTAAACCTAACCCCAAATCTAACCCCAACTCTAAACCTAAAATCTAAACCTAACCCCAAATCTAAACCTAACCCCAAATCTAAACCTAAAATCTAAACCTAACCCCAAATCTAAATCTAACCCCAAATCTAAACCTAACCCCAAATCTAACCCCAAATCTAAACCTAAAATCTAAACCTAACCCCAAATCTAAACCTAAAATCTAAACCTAACCCCAAATCTAAACCTAACCCCAAATCTAAACCGAAAATCTAAACCTAACCCCAAATCTAAACCTAAAATCTAAACCTAACCCCAAATCTAAACCTAACACCAAATCTAAACCTAAAATCTAAACCTAACCCCAAATCTAAACCTAACCCCAAATCTAAACCGAAAATCTAAACCTAACCCCAAATCTAAACCTAAAATCTAAACCTAACCCCAAATCTAAACCTAACCCCAAATCTAAACCTAAAATCTAAACCTAACCCCAAATCTAAACCTAAAATCTAAACCTAACCCCAAATCTAAACCTAAAATCTAAACCTAACCCCAAATCTAAACCTAACCCCAAATCTAAACCTAAAATCTAAACCTAACCCCAAATCTAAACCTAAAATCTAAACCTAACCCCAAATCTAAACCTAACCCCAAATCTAAACCTAAAACCTAAACCTAACCCCAAATCTAAACCTAAAATCTAAACCTAACCCCAAATCTGAACCTAAAATCTAAACCTAACCCCAAATCTAAACCTAACCCCAAATCTAAACCTAAAATCTAAACCTAACCCCAAATCTAAAACTAAAATCTAAACCTAACCCCAAATCTAAACCTAAAATCTAAACCTAACCCCAAATCTAAACCTAACCCCAAATCTAAACCTAAAATGTAAACCTAACCCCAAATCTAAACCTAACCCCAAATCTAAACCTAAAATCTAAACCTAAAATCTAAACCTAACCTAAAATCTAAACCTAACCCCAAATCTAAACCTAAAATCTAAACCTAACCCCAAATCTAAACCTAACCCCAAATCTAAACCGAAAATCTAAACCTAACACCAAATCTAAACTGAAAATCTAAACCTAACCCCAAATCTAAACCGAAAATCTAAACCTAAAATCTAAACCTAACCTAAAATCTAAACCTAACCCCAAATCTAAACCTAAAATCTAAACCTAACCCCAAATCTAAACCTAAAATCTAAACCTAACCTAAAATCTAAACCTAACCCCAAATCTAAACCTAAAATCTAAACCTAACCCCAAATCTAAACCTAACCCCAAATCTAAACCTAAAATCTAAACCTAACCCCAAATCTGAACCTAAAATCTAAACCTAACCCCAAATCTAAACCTAACCCCAAATCTAAACCTAAAATCTAAACCTAACCCCAAATCTAAACCTAAAATCTAAACCTAACCCCAAATCTAAACCTAACCCCAAATCTAAACCTCAAATCTAAACCTAACCCCAAATCTAAACCTAAAATCTAAACCTAACCCCAAATCTAAACCTAAAATCTAAACCGAACCCCAAATCTAAACCGAAAATCTAAACCTAACCCCAAATCTAAACTGAAAATCTAAACCTAACCCCAAATCTAAACCGAAAATCTAAACCTAAAATCTAAACCTAACCTAAAATCTAAACCTAACCCAAATCTAAACCTAAAATCTAAACCTAACCCCAAATCTAAACCTAACCCCAAATCTAAACCTAAAATCTAAACCTAACCCCAAATCTAAACCTAAAATCTAAACCTAACCTAAAATCTAAACCTAACCCCAAATCTAAACCTAACCCCAAATCTAAACCTAACCCCAAATCTAAACCTAACCCCAAATATAAACCTAAAATCTATACCTAACCCCAAATCTGAACCTAAAATCTAAACCTAACCCCAAATCTAAACCTAACCCCAAATCTAAACCTAAAATCTAAACCTAACCCCAAATCTAAACCTAAAATCTAAACCTAACCCCAAATCTAAACCTAACCCCAAATCTAAACCTAAAATCTAAACCTAACCCCAAATCTAAACCTAAAATGTAAACCTAACCCCAAATCTAAACCTAACCCCAAATCTAAACCTAAAATCTAAACCTAACCGTAAATCTAAACCTAATATCTAAACCTAACCCCAAATCTAAACCTAAAATCTAAACCTAACCTAAAATCTAAACCTAACCCCAAATCTAAACCTAAAATCTAAACCTAACCCCAAATCTAAACCTAACCCCAAATCTAAACCTAACCCCAAATCTAAACCTAACCCCAAATCTAAACCTAAAATCTAAACCTAACCCCAAATCTAAACCTAAAATCTAAACCTAACCCCAAATCTAAACCTAACCCCAAATCTAAACCTAAAATCTAAACCTAACCCCAAATCTAAACCTAAAATCTAAACCTAAAATCTAAACCTAACCTAAAATCTAAACCTAACCCCAAATCTAAACCTAAAATCTAAACCTAACCCCAAATCTAAACCTAACCCCAAATCTAAACCTCAAATCTAAACCGAAAATCTAAACCTAACCCCAAATCTAAACCTAAAATCTAAACCTAACCCCAAATCTAAACCTAAAATCTAAACCTAACCCCAAATCTAAACCTAACCCCAAATCTAAACCGAAAATCTAAACCTAACCCCAAATCTAAACTGAAAATCTAAACCTAACCCCAAATCTAAACCGAAAATCTAAACCTAACCTAAAATCTAAACCTAACCCCAAATCTAAACCTAAAATCTAAACCTAACCCCAAATCTAAACCTAACCCCAAATCTAAACCGAAAATCTAAACCTAACCCCAAATCTAAACCTAAAATCTAAACCTAACCCCAAATCTAAACCTAACCCCAAATCTAAACCTAACCCTAAATCTAAACCTAAAATCTAAACCTAACCCCAAATCTAAACCTAAAATCTAAACCTAACCCCAAATCTAAACCTAACCCCAAATCTAAACCTAAAATCTAAACCTAACCCCAAATCTAAACCTAACCCCAAATCTAAACCTAAAATCTAAACCTAACCCCAAATCTAAACCCCAAATCTAAACCTAACCCCAAATCTAAACCTAAAATCTAAACCTAACCCCAAATCTAAACCTAAAATCTAAACCTAACCCCAAATCTAAACCTAAAATATAAACCTAACCCCAAATCTAAACCTAAAATCTAAACCTAACCCCAAATCTAAACCTAAAATCTAAACCTAAAATCTAAACCTAACCTAAAATCTAAACCTAACCCCAAATCTAAACCTAAAATCTAAACCTAACCCCAAATCTAAACCTAAAATCTAAACCTAACCCCAAATCTAAACCTAACCCCAAATGTAAACCTAAAATCTAAACCTAACCCCAAATCTAAACCTAACCCCAAAGCTAAACCTAAAATCTAAACCTAACCCCAAATCTAAACCTAAAATCTAAACCTAACCCCAAATCTAAACCTAAAATCTAAACCTAACCCCAAATCTAAACCTAACCCCAAATCTAAACCTAAAATCTAAACCTAACCCCAAATCTAAACCTAACCCCAAATCTAACCCCAAGTCTAAACCTAAAATCTAAACCTAACCCCAAATCTAACCCCAAATCTAAACCTAAAATCTAAACCTAACCCCAAATCTAAACCTAACCCCAAATCTAACCCCAAATCTAAACCTAAAATCTAAACCTAACTCCAAATCTAAACCTAAAATCTAAACCTAACCCCAAATCTAAACCTAACCCCAAATCTAAACCGAAAATCTAAACCTAACCCCAAATCTAAACCTAAAATCTAAACCTAACCCCAAATCTAAACCTAAAATCTAAACCTAACCCCAAATCTAAACCTAACCCCAAATCTAAACCTAACCCCAAATCTAAACCTAAAATCTAAACCTAACCCCAAATCTAAACCTAAAATCTAAACCTAACCCCAAATCTAAACCTAACCCCAAATCTAAACCTAAAATCTAAACCTAACCCCAAATCTAAACCTAAAATCTAAACCTAACCCCAAATCTAAATCTAAAATCTAAACCTAACCCCAAATCTAAACCTAACCCTAAATCTAAACCGAAAATCTAAACCTAACCCCAAATCTAAACCTAAAATCTAAACCTAACCCCAAATCTAAACCTAACCCCAAATCTAAACCTAAAATCTAAACCTAACCCCAAATCTAAACCTAACCCCAAATCTAAACCTAACCCCAAATCTAACCCCAAATCTAAACCTAAAATCTAAACCTAACCCCAAATCTAAACCTAACCCCAAATCTAAACCTAAAATCTAAACCTAACCCCAAATCTAAACCTAACCCCAAATCTAACCCCAAATCTAAACCTAAAATCTAAACCTAACCCCAAATCTAAACCTAAAATCTAAACCTAACCCCAAATCTAAACCTAACCCCAAATCTAAACCGAAAATCTAAACCTAACCCCAAATCTAAACCTAAAATCTAAACCTAACCCCAAATCTAAACCTAACCCCAAATCTAAACCTAAAATCTAAACCTAACCCCAAATCTAAACCCCAAATCTAAACCTAACCCCAAATCTAAACCTAAAATCTAAACCTAACCCCAAATCTAAACCTAAAATCTAAACCTAACCCCAAATCTAAACCTAAAATATAAACCTAACCCCAAATCTAAACCTAAAATCTAAACCTAACCCCAAATCTAAACCTAAAATCTAAACCTAAAATCTAAACCTAACCTAAAATCTAAACCTAACCCCAAATCTAAACCTAAAATCTAAACCTAACCCCAAATCTAAACCTAAAATCTAAACCTAACCCCAAATCTAAACCTAACCCCAAATGTAAACCTAAAATCTAAACCTAACCCCAAATCTAAACCTAACCCCAAAGCTAAACCTAAAATCTAAACCTAACCCCAAATCTAAACCTAAAATCTAAACCTAACCCCAAATCTAAACCTAAAATCTAAACCTAACCCCAAATCTAAACCTAACCCCAAATCTAAACCTAAAATCTAAACCTAACCCCAAATCTAAACCTAACCCCAAATCTAACCCCAAGTCTAAACCTAAAATCTAAACCTAACCCGAAATCTAAACCTAACCCCAAATCTAAACCTAAAATCTAAACCTAACCCCAAATCTAAACCTAACCCCAAATCTAAACCTAACCCCAAATCTAACCCCAAATCTAAACCTAAAATCTAAACCTAACCCCAAATCTAAACCTAAAATCTAAACCTAACCCCAAATCTAAACCTAACCCCAAATCTAAACCGAAAATCTAAACCTAACCCCAAATCTAAACCGAAAATCTAAACCTAACCCCAAATCTAAACCTAACCCCAAATCTAACCCCAAATCTAAACCTAAAATCTAAACCTAACCCCAAATCTAAACCTAAAATCTAAACCTAACCCCAAATCTAAACCTAAAATCTAAACCTAAAATCTAAACCTAACCCCAAATCTAAACCTAAAATCTAAACCTAACCCCAAATCTAAACCTAAAATCTAAACCTAACCCCAAATCTAAACCTAACCCCAAATCTAAACCTAAAATCTAAACCTAACCCCAAATCTAAACCTAAAATCTAAACCTAACTCCAAATCTAAACCTAAAATCTAAACCTAAAATCTAAACCTAACCCCAAATCTAAACCTAAAATCTAAACCTAACCCCAAATCTAAACCTAAAATCTAAACCTAACCCCAAATCTAAACCTAACCCCAAATCTAACCCCAAATCTAAACCTAAAATCTAAACCTAACCCCAAATCTAAACCTAAAATCTAAACCTAACCCCAAATCTAAACCTAACCCCAAATCTAACCCCAAATCTAAACCTAAAATCTAAACCTAACCCCAAATCTAAACCGAAAATCTAAACCTAACCCCAAATCTAAACCTAACCCCAAATCTAAACCTAAAATCTAAACCTAACCCCAAATCTAAACCTAAAATCTAAACCTAACCCCAAATCTAAACCCCAAATCTAAACCTAACCCCAAATCTAAACCTAAAATCTAAACCTAACACCAAATCTAAACCTAACCCCAAATCTAACCCCAAATCTAAACCTAAAATCTAAACCTAACCCCAAATCTAAACCTAAAATCTAAACCTAACCCCAAATCTAAACCTAACCCCAAAGGTAAACCTAAAATCTAAACCTAACCCCAAATCTAAACCTAAAATCTAAACCTAACCCCAAATCTAAACCTAACCCCAAATCTAAACCTAAAATCTAAACCTAACCCCAAATCTAAACCTAACCCCAAATCTAACCCCAAGTCTAAACCTAAAATCTAAACCTAACCCGAAATCTAAACCTAACCCCAAATCTAAACCTAAAATCTAAACCTAACCCCAAATCTAAACCTAACCCCAAATCTAAACCTAACCCCAAATCTAACCCCAAATCTAAACCTAAAATCTAAACCTAACCCCAAATCTAAACCTAAAATCTAAACCTAACCCCAAATCTAAACCTAACCCCAAATCTAAACCGAAAATCTAAACCTAACCCCAAATCTAAACCGAAAATCTAAACCTAACCCCAAATCTAAACCTAACCCCAAATCTAACCCCAAATCTAAACCTAAAATCTAAACCTAACCCCAAATCTAAACCTAAAATCTAAACCTAACCCCAAATCTAAACCTAAAATCTAAACCTAAAATCTAAACCTAACCCCAAATCTAAACCTAAAATCTAAACCTAACCCCAAATCTAAACCTAACCCCAAATCTAAACCTAAAATCTAAACCTAACCCCAAATCTAAACCTAAAATCTAAACCTAACCCCAAATCTAAACCTAAAATCTAAACCTAAAATCTAAACCTAACCCCAAATCTAAACCTAAAATCTAAACCTAACCCCAAATCTAAACCTAAAATCTAAACCTAACCCCAAATCTAAACCTAACCCCAAATCTAAACCTAACCCCAAATCTAAACCTAACCCCAAATCTAACCCCAAATCTAAACCTAAAATCTAAACCTAACCCCAAATCTAAACCTAAAATCTAAACCTAACCCCAAATCTAAACCTAACCCCAAATCTAACCCCAAATCTAAACCTAAAATCTAAACCTAACCCCAAATCTAAACCGAAAATCTAAACCTAACCCCAAATCTAAACCTAACCCCAAATCTAAACCTAAAATCTAAACCTAACCCCAAATCTAAACCTAAAATCTAAACCTAACCCCAAATCTAAACCCCAAATCTAAACCTAACCCCAAATCTAAACCTAAAATCTAAACCTAACACCAAATCTAAACCTAACCCCAAATCTAACCCCAAATCTAAACCTAAAATCTAAACCTAACCCCAAATCTAAACCTAAAATCTAAACCTAACCCCAAATCTAAACCTAATCACAAATCTAAACCTAAAATATAAACCTAACCCCAAATCTAAACCTAAAATCTAAACCTAACCCCAAATGTAAACCTAACCCCAAATCTAAACCTAACCCCAAATCTAAACCTAAAATCTAAACCTAACCCCAAATCTAAACCTAACCCCAAATCTCAAACTAAAATCTAAACCTAACCCCAAATCTAAACCTAACCCCAAATCTAAACCTAAAATCTAAACCTAACCCCAAATCTAAACCTAAAATCTAAACCTAACCCCAAATCTAAACCTAACCCCAAATCTAAACCTAAAATCTAAACCTAACCCCAAATCTAAACCTAAAATCTAAACCTAACCCCAAATCTAAACCTAACCTAAAACAAAAACCTAACCCCAAATCTAAACCTAAAATCTAAACCTAACCCCAAATCTAAACCTAACCCCAAATCTAAACCTAAAATCTAAACCTAACCCCAAATCTAAACCTAAAATCTAAACCTAACACCAAATCTAAACTTAAAATCTAAACCTAACCGCAAATCTAAACCTAAAATCTAAACCTAAAATCTAAACCTAACCTAAAATCTAAACCTAACCCCAAATCTAAACCTAAAATCTAAACCTAACCCCAAATCTAAACCTAACCCCAAATCTAAACCTAAAATCTAAACCTAATCCCAAATCTAAACCTAACCCCAAATCTAAACCGAAAATCTAAACCTAACCCCAAATCTAAACCGAAAATCTAAACCTAACCCCAAATCTAAACCTAACCCCAAATCTAAACCTAAAATCTAAACCTTACCCCAAATCTAAACCTAACCCCAAATCTAAACCTAACCCCAAATCTAACCCCAAATCTAAACCTAAAATCTAAACCTAACCCCAAATCTAAACCTAACCCCAAATCTAAACCTAAAATCTAAACCTAACCCCAAATCTAAACCTAACCCCAAATCTAAACCTAAAATCCAAATCTAACCCCAAATCTAAACCTAAAATCTAAACCTAACCCCAAATCTAAACCTAAAATCTAAACCTAACCCCAAATCTAAACCTAACCCCAAATCTAAACCGAAAATCTAAACCTAACCCCAAATCTAAACCTAAAATCTAAACCTAACCCCAAATCTAAACCTAACCCCAAATCTAAACCTAACCCCAAATCTAAACCTAAAATCTAAACCTAACCCCAAATCTAAACCTAAAATCTAAACCTAACCCGAAATCTAAACCTAAAATCTAAACCTAAAATCTAAACCTAACCTAAAATCTAAACCTAACTCCAAATCTAAACCGAAAATCTAAAGCTAACCCCAAATCTAAACCTAAAATCTAAACCTAACCCCAAATCTAAACCTAAAATCTAAACCTAAACCCAAATCTAAACCTAACCCCAAATCTAAACCTAAAATCTAAATCTAACCCCAAATCTAAACCTAAAATCTAAACCTAACCCCAAATCTAAACCTAAAATCTAAACCTAACCCCAAATCTAAACCTAACCCCAAATCTAAACCGAAAATCTAAACCTAACCCCAAATCTAAACCTAAAATCTAAACCTAACCCCAAATCTAAACCTAACCCCAAATCTAAACCTAACCCCAAATCTAAACCTAAAATCTAAACCTAACCCCAAATCTAAACCTAAAATCTAAACCTAACCCCAAATCTAAACCTAACCCCAAATCTAAACCTAAAATCTAAACCTAACCCCAAATCTAAACCTAACCCCAAATCTAAACCCCAAATCTAAACCTAACCCCAAATCTAAACCTAAAATCTAAACCTAACCCCAAATCTAAACCTAAAATCTAAACCTAACCCCAAATCTAAACCTAACCTAAAACATAAACCTAACCCCAAATCTAAACCTAAAATCTAAACCTAACCCCAAATCTAAACCTAACCCCAAATCTAAACCTAAAATCTAAACCTAACCCCAAATCTAAACCTAAAATCTAAACCTAACACCAAATCTAAACTTAAAATCTAAACCTAACCGCAAATCTAAACCTAAAATCTAAACCTAAAATCTAAACCTAACCTAAAATCTAAACCTAACCCCAAATCTAAACCTAAAATCTAAACCTAACCCCAAATCTAAACCTAACCCCAAATCTAAACCTAAAATCTAAACCTAATCCCAAATCTAAACCTAACCCCAAATCTAAACCGAAAATCTAAACCTAACCCCAAATCTAAACCGAAAATCTAAACCTAACCCCAAATCTAAACCTAACCCCAAATCTAAACCTAAAATCTAAACCTTACCCCAAATCTAAACCTAACCCCAAATCTAAACCTAACCCCAAATCTAACCCCAAATCTAAACCTAAAATCTAAACCTAACCCCAAATCTAAACCTAACCCCAAATCTAAACCTAAAATCTAAACCTAACCCCAAATCTAAACCTAACCCCAAATCTAAACCTAAAATCCAAATCTAACCCCAAATCTAAACCTAAAATCTAAACCTAACCCCAAATCTAAACCTAAAATCTAAACCTAACCCCAAATCTAAACCGAAAATCTAAACCTAACCCCAAATCTAAACCTAAAATCTAAACCTAACCCCAAATCTAAACCTAACCCCAAATCTAAACCTAACCCCAAATCTAAACCTAAAATCTAAACCTAACCCCAAATCTAAACCTAAAATCTAAACCTAACCCCAAATCTAAACCTAAACCCAAATCTAAACCTAAAATCTAAACCTAACCCCAAATCTAAACCTAAAATCTAAACCTAACCCCAAATCTATCCTAAAATCTAAACCTAACCCCAAATCTAAACCGAAAATCTAAACCTAACCCCAAATCTAAACCTAAAATCTAAACCTAACCCCAAATCTAAACCTAACCCCAAATCTAAACCTAAAATCTAAACCTAACCCCAAATCTAAACCTAACCCGAAATCTAAACCCCAAATCTAAACCTAACCCCAAATCTAAACCTAAAATCTAAACCTAACCCCAAATCTAAACCTAACCCCAAATCTAAACCTAAAATCTAAACCTAACCCCAAATCTAAACCTAAAATCTAAACCTAAAATCTAATCCTAACCTAAAATCTAAACCTAACCCCAAATCTAAACCTAAAATCTAAACCTAACCCCAAATCTAAACCTAAAATCTAAACCTAACCCCAAATCTAAACCTAACCCCAAATCTAAACCTAAAATCTAAACCTAACCCCAAATCTAAACCTAACCCCAAATCTAAACCTAAAATCTAAACCTAACCCCAAATCTAAACCTAAAATCTAAACCTAACCCCAAATCTAAACCTAAAATCTAAACCTAACCCGAAATCTAAACCTAAAATCTAAACCTAAAATCTAAACCTAACCTAAAATCTAAACCTAACTCCAAATCTAAACCGAAAATCTAAAGCTAACCCCAAATCTAAACCTAAAATCTAAACCTAACCCCAAATCTAAACCTAAAATCTAAACCTAAACCCAAATCTAAACCTAACCCCAAATCTAAACCTAAAATCTAAATCTAACCCCAAATCTAAACCTAAAATCTAAACCTAACCCCAAATCTAAACCTAAAATCTAAACCTAACCCCAAATCTAAACCTAACCCCAAATCTAAACCGAAAATCTAAACCTAACCCCAAATCTAAACCTAAAATCTAAACCTAACCCCAAATCTAAACCTAACCCCAAATCTAAACCTAACCCCAAATCTAAACCTAAAATCTAAACCTAACCCCAAATCTAAACCTAAAATCTAAACCTAACCCCAAATCTAAACCTAACCCCAAATCTAAACCTAAAATCTAAACCTAACCCCAAATCTAAACCTAACCCCAAATCTAAACCCCAAATCTAAACCTAACCCCAAATCTAAACCTAAAATCTAAACCTAACCCCAAATCTAAACCTAAAATCTAAACCTAACCCCAAATCTAAACCTAACCCCAAATCTAAACCTAAAATCTAAACCTAACCCCAAATCTAAACCTAAAATCTAAACCTAAAATCTAAACCTAACCTAAAATCTAAACCTAACCCCAAATCTAAACCTAAAATCTAAACCTAACCCCAAATCTAAACCTAAAATCTAAACCTAACCCCAAATCTAAACCTAATCACAAATCTAAACCTAAAATCTAAACCTAACCCCAAATCTAAACCTAAAATCTAAACCTAACCCCAAATCTAAACCTAAAATCTAAACCTAACCCCAAATCTAAACCTAACCCCAAATCTAAACCTAAAATCTAAACCTAACCCCAAATCTAAACCTAAAATCTAAACCTAACCCGAAATCTAAACCTAAAATCTAAACCTAAAATCTAAACCTAACCTAAAATCTAAACCTAACTCCAAATCTAAACCGAAAATCTAAAGCTAACCCCAAATCTAAACCTAAAATCTAAACCTAACCCCAAATCTAAACCTAAAATCTAAACCTAACCCCAAATCTAAACCTAACCCCAAATCTAACCCCAAATCTAAACCTAAAATCTAAACCTAACCCCAAATCTAAACCTAAAATCTAAACCTAACCCCAAATCTAAACCTAATCACAAATCTAAACCTAAAATCTAAACCTAACCCCAAATCTAAACCTAAAATCTAAACCTAAAATCTAAACCTAACCCCAAATCTAAACCTAAAATCTAAACCTAACCCCAAATCTAAACCGAAAATCTAAACCTAACCCCAAATCTAAACATAAAATCTAAACCTAACCCCAAATCTAAACCCAACCGCAAATCTAAACCTAAAATCTAAACCTAACCCCAAATCTAAACCTAAAATCTAAACCTAACCCCAAATCTAAACCTAAAATCTAAGCCTAACCCCAAATCTAAAACTAAAATCTAAACCTAAAATCTAAACCTAACCCCAAATCTAAACCTAAAATCTAAGCCTAACCCCAAATCTAAACCTAAAATCTAAACCTAACCCCAAATCTATACCCAACTGCAAATCTAAACCTGAAATCTAAACCTAACCCCAAATCTAAACCTAACCCCAAATCTAAACCTAAAATCCAAATCTAACCCCAAATCTAAACCTAAAATCTAAACCTAACCCCAAATCTAAACCTAAAATCTAAACCTAACCCCAAATCTAAACCTAACCCCAAATCTAAACCGAAAATCTAAACCTAACCCCAAATCTAAACCTAAAATCTAAACCTAACCCCAAATCTAAACCTAACCCCAAATCTAAACCTAAAATCTAAACCTAACCCCAAATCTAAACCTAACCCCAAATCTAAACCGAAAATCTAAACCTAACCCCAAATCTAAACC
This sequence comes from Patagioenas fasciata, assembly GCF_037038585.1. Taxonomy (NCBI): domain Eukaryota; kingdom Metazoa; phylum Chordata; class Aves; order Columbiformes; family Columbidae; genus Patagioenas; species Patagioenas fasciata. The sequence goes on from NW_027288511.1 coordinate 34,773, forward strand.
TAAAATCTAAACCTAACCCCAAATCTAAACCTAACCCCAAATCTAACCCCAAATCTAAACCTAAAATCTAAACCTAACCCCAAATCTAAACCGAAAATCTAAACCTAACCCCAAATCTAAACCTAACCCCAAATCTAAACCTAAAATCTAAACCTAACCCCAAATCTAAACCTAAAATCTAAACCTAACCCCAAATCTAAACCCCAAATCTAAACCTAACCCCAAATCTAAACCTAAAATCTAAACCTAACACCAAATCTAAACCTAACCCCAAATCTAACCCCAAATCTAAACCTAAAATCTAAACCTAACCCCAAATCTAAACCTAAAATCTAAACCTAACCCCAAATCTAAACCTAATCACAAATCTAAACCTAAAATATAAACCTAACCCCAAATCTAAACCTAAAATCTAAACCTAACCCCAAATGTAAACCTAACCCCAAATCTAAACCTAACCCCAAATCTAAACCTAAAATCTAAACCTAACCCCAAATCTAAACCTAACCCCAAATCTCAAACTAAAATCTAAACCTAACCCCAAATCTAAACCTAACCCCAAATCTAAACCTAAAATCTAAACCTAACCCCAAATCTAAACCTAAAATCTAAACCTAACCCCAAATCTAAACCTAACCCCAAATCTAAACCTAAAATCTAAACCTAACCCCAAATCTAAACCTAAAATCTAAACCTAACCCCAAATCTAAACCTAACCTAAAACATAAACCTAACCCCAAATCTAAACCTAAAATCTAAACCTAACCCCAAATCTAAACCTAACCCCAAATCTAAACCTAAAATCTAAACCTAACCCCAAATCTAAACCTAACCCCAAATCTAAACCTAAAATCTAAACCTAACCCCAAATCTAAACCTAACCCCAAATCTAAACCTAAAATCTAAACCTAACCCCAAATCTAAACCTAAAATCTAAACCTAACCCCAAATCTAAACCTAAAATTTAAGCCTAACCCCAAATCTAAACCTAAAATCTAAACCTAAGCCCAAATCTAAACCTAACCCCAAATCTAAACCGAAAATCTAAACCTAACCCCAAATCTAAACCGAAAATCTAAACCTAACCCCAAATCTAAACCTAAAATCTAAACCTAACCTAAAATCTAAACCTAACCCCAAATCTAAACCTAAAATCTAAACCTAACCCCAAATCTAAACCTAACCCCAAATCTAAACCTAAAATCTAAACCTAACCCCAAATCTATACCCAACTGCAAATCTAAACCTGAAATCTAAACCTAACCCCAAATCTAAACCTAACCCCAAATCTAAACCTAAAATCCAAATCTAACCCCAAATCTAAACCTAAAATCTAAACCTAACCCCAAATCTAAACCTAAAATCTAAACCTAACCCCAAATCTAAACCTAACCCCAAATCTAAACCGAAAATCTAAACCTAACCCCAAATCTAAACCTAAAATCTAAACCTAACCCCAAATCTAAACCTAAAATCTAAACCTAACCCCAAATCTAAACCTAACCCCAAATCTAAACCGAAAATCTAAACCTAACCCCAAATCTAAACCTAAAATCTAAACCTAACCCCAAATCTAAACCTAACCCCAAATCTAACCCCAAATCTAAACCTAAAATCTAAACCTAACCCCAAATCTAAACCGAAAATCTAAACCTAACCCCAAATCTAAACCTAACCCCAAATCTAAACCTAAAATCTAAACCTAACCCCAAATCTAAACCTAAAATCTAAACCTAACCCCAAATCTAAACCCCAAATCTAAACCTAACCCCAAATCTAAACCTAAAATCTAAACCTAACACCAAATCTAAACCTAACCCCAAATCTAACCCCAAATCTAAACCTAAAATCTAAACCTAACCCCAAATCTAAACCTAAAATCTAAACCTAACCCCAAATCTAAACCTAATCACAAATCTAAACCTAAAATATAAACCTAACCCCAAATCTAAACCTAAAATCTAAACCTAACCCCAAATGTAAACCTAACCCCAAATCTAAACCTAACCCCAAATCTAAACCTAAAATCTAAACCTAACCCCAAATCTAAACCTAACCCCAAATCTCAAACTAAAATCTAAACCTAACCCCAAATCTAAACCTAACCCCAAATCTAAACCTAAAATCTAAACCTAACCCCAAATCTAAACCTAAAATCTAAACCTAACCCCAAATCTAAACCTAACCCCAAATCTAAACCTAAAATCTAAACCTAACCCCAAATCTAAACCTAAAATCTAAACCTAACCCCAAATCTAAACCTAACCTAAAACATAAACCTAACCCCAAATCTAAACCTAAAATCTAAACCTAACCCCAAATCTAAACCTAACCCCAAATCTAAACCTAAAATCTAAACCTAACCCCAAATCTAAACCTAACCCCAAATCTAAACCTAAAATCTAAACCTAACCCCAAATCTAAACCTAACCCCAAATCTAAACCTAAAATCTAAACCTAACCCCAAATCTAAACCTAAAATCTAAACCTAACCCCAAATCTAAACCTAAAATTTAAGCCTAACCCCAAATCTAAACCTAAAATCTAAACCTAAGCCCAAATCTAAACCTAACCCCAAATCTAAACCGAAAATCTAAACCTAACCCCAAATCTAAACCGAAAATCTAAACCTAACCCCAAATCTAAACCTAAAATCTAAACCTAACCTAAAATCTAAACCTAACCCCAAATCTAAACCTAAAATCTAAACCTAACCCCAAATCTAAACCTAACCCCAAATCTAAACCTAAAATCTAAACCTAACCCCAAATCTAAACCTAACCCCAAATCTAAACCTGAAATCTAAACCTAACCCCATATCTAAACCTAAAATCTAAACCTAACCCCAAATCTAAACCTAACCCCAAATCTAAACCTAAAATCTAAACCTAACCCCAACTCTAAACCTAACCCCAAATCTAACCCCAAATCTAAACCTAAAATCTAAAGCTAACCCCAAATCTAAACCTAAAATCTAAACCTAACCCCAAATCTAAACCTAACCCCAAATCTAAACCTAAAATCTAAACCTAACCCCAAATCTTAACCTAATATCTAAACCTAACCCCAAATCTAAACCTAAAATCTAAACCTAACCCCAAATCTAAACCTAAAATCTAAACCTAAAATCTAAACCTAACCCCAAATCTAAACCTAACCCCAAATCTAAACCTAAAATCTAAACCTAACCCCAAATCTAAACCTAATATCTAAACCTAACCCCAAATCTAAACCTAAAATCTAAACCTAACCCCAAATCTAAACCTAAAATCTAAATCTAACCCCAAATCTAAACCTAAAATCTAAACCTAACCCCAAATCTAAACCTAAAATCTAAACCTAACCCGATATCTAAACCTAACCCCAAATCTAAACCGAAAATCTAAACCTAACCCCAAATCTAAACCTAAAATCTAAACCTAACCCCAAATCTAAACCGAAAATCTAAACCTAACCCCAAATCTAAACCTAAAATCTAAACCTAACCCCAAATCTAAACCTAAAATCTAAACCTAAAATCTAAACCTAACCTAAAATCTAAACCTAACCCCAAATCTAAACCTAAAATCTAAACCTAACCCCAAATCTAAACCTAAAATCTAAACCTAACCCCAAATCTAAGCCTAACCCCAAATCTAAACCGAAAATCTAAACCTAACCCCAAATCTAAACCTAAAATCTAAACCTAACCCCAAATCTAAACCTAACCCCAAATCTAAACCGAAAATCTAAACCTAACCCCAAATCTAAACCGAAAATCTAAACCTAACCCCAAATCTAAACCTAAAATCTAAACCTAACCCCAAATCTAAACCTAAAATCTAAGCCTAACCCCAAATCTAAACCTAAAATCTAAACCTAACCCCAAATCTAAACCTAGCCCAAATCTAAACCTAAAATCTAAACCTAACCCCAAATCTAAACCTAAAATCTAAACCTAACCCCAAATCTAAACCTAACCCCAAATCTAAACCTAAAATCTAAACCTAACCCCAAATCTAAACCTAACCCCAAATCTAAACCTAAAATCTAAACCTAACCCCAAATCTAAACCTAAAATTTAAGCCTAACCCCAAATCTAAACCTAAAATCTAAACCTAACCCCAAATCTAAACCTAACCCCAAATCTAAACCTAAAATCTAAACCTAACCCCAAATCTAAACCTAAAATCTAAACCTAACCCCAAATCTAAACCTAACCCCAAATCTAAACCTAAAATCTAAACCTAACCCCAAATCTAAACCTAACCCCAAATCTAAACCTAAAATCTAAACCTAACCCCAAATCTAAACCTAAAATCTAAACCTAACCCCAAATCTAAACCTAAAATTTAAGCCTAACCCCAAATCTAAACCTAAAATCTAAACCTAAGCCCAAATCTAAACCTAACCCCAAATCTAAACCGAAAATCTAAACCTAACCCCAAATCTAAACCGAAAATCTAAACCTAACCCCAAATCTAAACCTAAAATCTAAACCTAACCTAAAATCTAAACCTAACCCCAAATCTAAACCTAAAATCTAAACCTAACCCCAAATCTAAACCTAACCCCAAATCTAAACCTAAAATCTAAACCTAACCCCAAATCTAAACCTAACCCCAAATCTAAACCTGAAATCTAAACCTAACCCCAAATCTAAACCTAAAATCTAAACCTAACCCCAAATCTAAACCTAACCCCAAATCTAAACCTAAAATCTAAACCTAACCCCAACTCTAAACCTAACCCCAAATCTAACCCCAAATCTAAACCTAAAACCTAAAGCTAACCCCAAATCTAAACCTAAAATCTAAACCTAACCCCAAATCTAAACCTAACCCCAAATCTAAACCTAAAATCTAAACCTAACCCCAAATCTAAACCTAATATCTAAACCTAACCCCAAATCTAAACCTAAAATCTAAACCTAACCCCAAATCTAAACCTAAAATCTAAACCTAACCCCAAATCTAAACCTAACCCCAAATCTAAACCTAACCCCAAATCTAAACCTAAAATCTAAACCTAACCCCAAATCTAAACCTAATATCTAAACCTAACCCCAAATCTAAACCTAAAATCTAAACCTAACCCCAAATCTAAACCTAAAATCTAAATCTAACCCCAAATCTAAACCTAAAATCTAAACCTAACCCCAAATCTAAACCTAAAATCTAAACCTAACCCGATATCTAAACCTAACCCCAAATCTAAACCGAAAATCTAAACCTAACCCCAAATCTAAACCTAAAATCTAAACCTAACCCCAAATCTAAACCGAAAATCTAAACCTAACCCCAAATCTAAACCTAAAATCTAAACCTAACCCCAAATCTAAACCTAAAATCTAAACCTAAAATCTAAACCTAACCTAAAATCTAAACCTAACCCCAAATCTAAACCTAAAATCTAAACCTAACCCCAAATCTAAACCTAAAATCTAAACCTAACCCCAAATCTAAGCCTAACCCCAAATCTAAACCGAAAATCTAAACCTAACCCCAAATCTAAACCTAAAATCTAAACCTAACCCCAAATCTAAACCTAAAATCTAAGCCTAACCCCAAATCTAAACCTAAAATCTAAACCTAACCCCAAATCTAAACCTAACCCCAAATCTAAACCTAAAATCTAAACCTAACCCCAAATCTAAACCTAACCCCAAATCTAAACCTAAAATCTAAACCTAACCCCAAATCTAAACCTAAAATCTAAACCTAAACCCAAATCTAAACCTAACCCCAAATCTAAACCTAAAATCTAAATCTAACCCCAAATCTAAACCTAAAATCTAAACCTAACCCCAAATCTAAACCGAAAATCTAAACCTAACCCCAAATCTAAACCTAAAATCTAAACCTAACCCCAAATCTAAACCTAAAATCTAAACCTAAAATCAAAACCTAACCCCAAATATAAACCTAAAATCTAAACCTAACCCCAAATCTAAACCTAAAATCTAAACCTAACCCCAAATCTAAACCTAACCCCAAATCTAAACCTAAAATCTAAACCTAACCCCAAATCTAAACCTAACCCCTAATCTAAACCTAACCCCAAATCTAAACCTAAAATCTAAACCTAAACCCAACTCTAAACCTAACCCCAAATCTAACCCCAAATCTAAACCTAACCCCAAATCTAAACCTAAAATCTAAACCTAACCCCAAATCTAAACCTAAAATCTAAACCTAACCCCAAATCTAATCCTAACCCCAAATCTAAACCTAACCCCAAATCTAAACCTAAAATCTAAACCTAACCCCAAATCTAAACCTAATATCTAAACCTAACACCAAATCTAAACCTAAAATCTAAACCTAACCCCAAATGTAAACCTAAAATCTAAACCTAACCCCAAATCTAAACCTAAAATCTAAACCTAACCCCAAATCTAAACCTAACCCCAAATCTAAACCTAAAATCTAAACCTAACCCCAAATCTAAACCTAAAATCTAAACCTAACCCCAAATCTAAACCTAAAATCTAAACCTAACCCGATATCTAATCCTAACCCCAAATCTAAACCTAAAATCTAAACCTAACCCCAAATCTAAACCTAAAATCTAAACCTAACCCCAAATCTAAACCTAACCCCAAATCTAAACCTAAAATCTAAACCTAACACCAAATCTAAACCTAAAATCTAAACCTAACCCCAAATGTAAACCTAAAATCTAAACCTAACCCCAAATCTAAACCTAAAATCTAAACCTAACCCCAAATCTAAACCTAACCCCAAATCTAAACCTAAAATCTAAACCTAACCCCAAATCTAAACCTAAAATCTAAACCTAACCCCAAATCTAAACCTAAAATCTAAACCTAACCCGATATCTAAACCTAACCCCAAATCTAAACCTAAAATCTAAACCTAACCCCAAATCTAAACCTAAAATCTAAACCTAACCCCAAATCTAAACCGAAAATCTAAACCTAACCCCAAATTTAAACCTAAAATCTAAACCTAACCCCAAATCTAAACCTAAAATCTAAACCTAAAATCTAAACCTAACCTAAAATCTAAACCTAACCCCAAATCTAAACCTAAAATCTAAACCTAACCCCAAATCTAAACCTAACCCCAAATCTAAGCCTAACCCCAAATCTAAACCGAAAATCTAAACCTAACCCCAAATCTAAACCTAAAATCTAAACCTAACCCCAAATCTAAACCTAACCCCAAATCTAAACCGAAAATCTAAACCTAACCCCAAATCTAAACCTAAAATCTAAGCCTAACCCCAAATCTAAACCTAAAATCTAAACCTAACCCCAAATCTAAACCTAACCCCAAATCTAAACCTAAAATCTAAACCTAACCCCAAATCTAAACCTAAAATCTAAACCTAACCCCAAATCTAAACCTAACCCCAAATCTAAACCTAAAATCTAAACCTAACCCCAAATCTAAACCTGAAATCTAAACCTAACCCCAAATCTAAACCTAACCCCAAATCTAAACCTAAAATCCAAATCTAACCCCAAATCTAAACCTAAAATCTAAACCTAACCCCAAATCTAAACCTAAAATCTAAACCTAACCCCAAATCTAAACCTAACCCCAAATCTAAACCGAAAATCTAAACCTAACCCCAAATCTAAACCTAAAATCTAAACCTAACCCCAAATCTAAACCTAACCCCAAATCTAAACCTAAAATCTAAACCTAACCCCAAATCTAAACCTAACCCCAAATCTAAACCGAAAATCTAAACCTAACCCCAAATCTAAACCTAAAATCTAAACCTAACCCCAAATCTAACCCCAAATCTAAACCTAAAATCTAAACCTAACCCCAAATCTAAACCGAAAATCTAAACCTAACCCCAAATCTAAACCTAACCCCAAATCTAAACCTAAAATCTAAACCTAACCCCAAATCTAAACCTAAAATCTAAACCTAACCCCAAATCTAAACCCCAAATCTAAACCTAACCCCAAATCTAAACCTAAAATCTAAACCTAACACCAAATCTAAACCTAACCCCAAATCTAACCCCAAATCTAAACCTAAAATCTAAACCTAACCCCAAATCTAAACCTAAAATCTAAACCTAACCCCAAATCTAAACCTAATCACAAATCTAAACCTAAAATATAAACCTAACCCCAAATCTAAACCTAAAATCTAAACCTAACCCCAAATGTAAACCTAACCCCAAATCTAAACCTAACCCCAAATCTAAACCTAAAATCTAAACCTAACCCCAAATCTAAACCTAACCCCAAATCTCAAACTAAAATCTAAACCTAACCCCAAATCTAAACCTAACCCCAAATCTAAACCTAAAATCTAAACCTAACCCCAAATCTAAACCTAAAATCTAAACCTAACCCCAAATCTAAACCTAACCCCAAATCTAAACCTAAAATCTAAACCTAACCCCAAATCTAAACCTAAAATCTAAACCTAACCCCAAATCTAAACCTAACCTAAAACATAAACCTAACCCCAAATCTAAACCTAAAATCTAAACCTAACCCCAAATCTAAACCTAACCCCAAATCTAAACCTAAAATCTAAACCTAACCCCAAATCTAAACCTAACCCCAAATCTAAACCTAAAATCTAAACCTAACCCCAAATCTAAACCTAAAATCTAAACCTAACCCCAAATCTAAACCTAAAATTTAAGCCTAACCCCAAATCTAAACCTAAAATCTAAACCTAAGCCCAAATCTAAACCTAACCCCAAATCTAAACCGAAAATCTAAACCTAACCCCAAATCTAAACCGAAAATCTAAACCTAACCCCAAATCTAAACCTAAAATCTAAACCTAACCTAAAATCTAAACCTAACCCCAAATCTAAACCTAAAATCTAAACCTAACCCCAAATCTAAACCTAACCCCAAATCTAAACCTAAAATCTAAACCTAACCCCAAATCTAAACCTAACCCCAAATCTAAACCTGAAATCTAAACCTAACCCCATATCTAAACCTAAAATCTAAACCTAACCCCAAATCTAAACCTAACCCCAAATCTAAACCTAAAATCTAAACCTAACCCCAACTCTAAACCTAACCCCAAATCTAACCCCAAATCTAAACCTAAAATCTAAAGCTAACCCCAAATCTAAACCTAAAATCTAAACCTAACCCCAAATCTAAACCTAACCCCAAATCTAAACCTAAAATCTAAACCTAACCCCAAATCTTAACCTAATATCTAAACCTAACCCCAAATCTAAACCTAAAATCTAAACCTAACCCCAAATCTAAACCTAAAATCTAAACCTAAAATCTAAACCTAACCCCAAATCTAAACCTAACCCCAAATCTAAACCTAAAATCTAAACCTAACCCCAAATCTAAACCTAATATCTAAACCTAACCCCAAATCTAAACCTAAAATCTAAATCTAACCCCAAATCTAAACCTAAAATCTAAACCTAACCCCAAATCTAAACCGAAAATCTAAACCTAACCCCAAATCTAAACCTAAAATCTAAACCTAACCCCAAATCTAAACCGAAAATCTAAACCTAACCCCAAATCTAAACCTAAAATCTAAACCTAACCCCAAATCTAAACCTAAAATCTAAACCTAAAATCTAAACCTAACCTAAAATCTAAACCTAACCCCAAATCTAAACCTAAAATCTAAACCTAACCCCAAATCTAAACCTAAAATCTAAACCTAACCCCAAATCTAAGCCTAACCCCAAATCTAAACCGAAAATCTAAACCTAACCCCAAATCTAAACCTAAAATCTAAACCTAACCCCAAATCTAAACCTAACCCCAAATCTAAACCGAAAATCTAAACCTAACCCCAAATCTAAACCGAAAATCTAAACCTAACCCCAAATCTAAACCTAAAATCTAAACCTAACCCCAAATCTAAACCTAAAATCTAAGCCTAACCCCAAATCTAAACCTAAAATCTAAACCTAACCCCAAATATAAACCTAGCCCAAATCTAAACCTAAAATCTAAACCTAACCCCAAATCTAAACCTAAAATCTAAACCTAACCCCAAATCTAAACCTAACCCCAAATCTAAACCTAAAATCTAAACCTAACCCCAAATCTAAACCTAACCCCAAATCTAAACCTAAAATCTAAACCTAACCCCAAATCTAAACCTAAAATTTAAGCCTAACCCCAAATCTAAACCTAAAATCTAAACCTAACCCCAAATCTAAACCTAACCCCAAATCTAAACCTAAAATCTAAACCTAACCCCAAATCTAAACCTAAAATCTAAACCTAACCCCAAATCTAAACCTAACCCCAAATCTAAACCTAAAATCTAAACCTAACCCCAAATCTAAACCTAACCCCAAATCTAAACCTAAAATCTAAACCTAACCCCAAATCTAAACCTAAAATCTAAACCTAACCCCAAATCTAAACCTAAAATTTAAGCCTAACCCCAAATCTAAACCTAAAATCTAAACCTAAGCCCAAATCTAAACCTAACCCCAAATCTAAACCGAAAATCTAAACCTAACCCCAAATCTAAACCGAAAATCTAAACCTAACCCCAAATCTAAACCTAAAATCTAAACCTAACCTAAAATCTAAACCTAACCCCAAATCTAAACCTAAAATCTAAACCTAACCCCAAATCTAAACCTAACCCCAAATCTAAACCTAAAATCTAAACCTAACCCCAAATCTAAACCTAACCCCAAATCTAAACCTGAAATCTAAACCTAACCCCAAATCTAAACCTAAAATCTAAACCTAACCCCAAATCTAAACCTAACCCCAAATCTAAACCTAAAATCTAAACCTAACCCCAACTCTAAACCTAACCCCAAATCTAACCCCAAATCTAAACCTAAAACCTAAAGCTAACCCCAAATCTAAACCTAAAATCTAAACCTAACCCCAAATCTAAACCTAACCCCAAATCTAAACCTAAAATCTAAACCTAACCCCAAATCTAAACCTAATATCTAAACCTAACCCCAAATCTAAACCTAAAATCTAAACCTAACCCCAAATCTAAACCTAAAATCTAAACCTAACCCCAAATCTAAACCTAACCCCAAATCTAAACCTAACCCCAAATCTAAACCTAAAATCTAAACCTAACCCCAAATCTAAACCTAATATCTAAACCTAACCCCAAATCTAAACCTAAAATCTAAACCTAACCCCAAATCTAAACCTAAAATCTAAATCTAACCCCAAATCTAAACCTAAAATCTAAACCTAACCCCAAATCTAAACCTAAAATCTAAACCTAACCCGATATCTAAACCTAACCCCAAATCTAAACCGAAAATCTAAACCTAACCCCAAATCTAAACCTAAAACCTAAACCTAACCCCAAATCTAAACCGAAAATCTAAACCTAACCCCAAATCAAAACCTAAAATCTAAACCTAACCCCAAATCTAAACCTAAAATCTAAACCTAAAATCTAAACCTAACCTAAAATCTAAACCTAACCCCAAATCTAAACCTAAAATCTAAACCTAACCCCAAATCTAAACCTAAAATCTAAACCTAACCCCAAATCTAAGCCTAACCCCAAATCTAAACCGAAAATCTAAACCTAACCCCAAATCTAAACCTAAAATCTAAACCTAACCCCAAATCTAAACCTAAAATCTAAGCCTAACCCCAAATCTAAACCTAAAATCTAAACCTAACCCCAAATCTAAACCTAACCCCAAATCTAAACCTAAAATCTAAACCTAACCCCAAATCTAAACCTAACCCCAAATCTAAACCTAAAATCTAAACCTAACCCCAAATCTAAACCTAAAATCTAAACCTAACCCCAAATCTAAACCTAACCCCAAATCTAAACCGAAAATCTAAACCTAACCCCAAATCTAAACCTAAAATCTAAACCTAACCCCAAATCTAAACCTAAAATCTAAACCTAAAATCAAAACCTAACCCCAAATATAAACCTAAAATCTAAACCTAACCCCAAATCTAAACCTAAAATCTAAACCTAACCCCAAATCTAAACCTAACCCCAAATCTAAACCTAAAATCTAAACCTAACCCCAAATCTAAACCTAACCCCTAATCTAAACCTAACCCCAAATCTAAACCTAAAATCTAAACCTAAACCCAACTCTAAACCTAACCCCAAATCTAACCCCAAATCTAAACCTAACCCCAAATCTAAACCTAAAATCTAAACCTAACCCCAAATCTAAACCTAAAATCTAAACCTAACCCCAAATCTAATCCTAACCCCAAATCTAAACCTAACCCCAAATCTAAACCTAAAATCTAAACCTAACCCCAAATCTAAACCTAATATCTAAACCTAACACCAAATCTAAACCTAAAATCTAAACCTAACCCCAAATGTAAACCTAAAATCTAAACCTAACCCCAAATCTAAACCTAAAATCTAAACCTAACCCCAAATCTAAACCTAACCCCAAATCTAAACCTAAAATCTAAACCTAACCCCAAATCTAAACCTAAAATCTAAACCTAACCCCAAATCTAAACCTAAAATCTAAACCTAACCCGATATCTAATCCTAACCCCAAATCTAAACCTAAAATCTAAACCTAACCCCAAATCTAAACCTAAAATCTAAACCTAACCCCAAATCTAAACCTAACCCCAAATCTAAACCTAAAATCTAAACCTAACACCAAATCTAAACCTAAAATCTAAACCTAACCCCAAATGTAAACCTAAAATCTAAACCTAACCCCAAATCTAAACCTAAAATCTAAACCTAACCCCAAATCTAAACCTAACCCCAAATCTAAACCTAAAATCTAAACCTAACCCCAAATCTAAACCTAAAATCTAAACCTAACCCCAAATCTAAACCTAAAATCTAAACCTAACCCGATATCTAAACCTAACCCCAAATCTAAACCTAAAATCTAAACCTAACCCCAAATCTAAACCTAAAATCTAAACCTAACCCCAAATCTAAACCGAAAATCTAAACCTAACCCCAAATTTAAACCTAAAATCTAAACCTAACCCCAAATCTAAACCTAAAATCTAAACCTAAAATCTAAACCTAACCTAAAATCTAAACCTAACCCCAAATCTAAACCTAAAATCTAAACCTAACCCCAAATCTAAACCTAACCCCAAATCTAAGCCTAACCCCAAATCTAAACCGAAAATCTAAACCTAACCCCAAATCTAAACCTAAAATCTAAACCTAACCCCAAATCTAAACCTAACCCCAAATCTAAACCGAAAATCTAAACCTAACCCCAAATCTAAACCTAAAATCTAAGCCTAACCCCAAATCTAAACCTAAAATCTAAACCTAACCCCAAATCTAAACCTAACCCCAAATCTAAACCTAAAATCTAAACCTAACCCCAAATCTAAACCTAAAATCTAAACCTAACCCCAAATCTAAACCTAACCCCAAATCTAAACCTAAAATCTAAACCTAACCCCAAATCTAAACCTAACCCCAAATCTAAACCTAAAATCTAAACCTAACCCCAAATCTAAACCTAAAATCTAAACCTAACCCCAAATCTAAACCTAAAATTTAAGCCTAACCCCAAATCTAAACCTAAAATCTAAACCTAAGCCCAAATCTAAACCTAACCCCAAATCTAAACCGAAAATCTAAACCTAACCCCAAATCTAAACCGAAAATCTAAACCTAACCCCAAATCTAAACCTAAAATCTAAACCTAACCTAAAATCTAAACCTAACCCCAAATCTAAACCTAAAATCTAAACCTAACCCCAAATCTAAACCTAACCCCAAATCTAAACTTAAAATCTAAACCTAACCCCAAATCTAAACCTAACCCCAAATCTAAACCTGAAATCTAAACCTAACCCCATATCTAAACCTAAAATCTAAACCTAACCCCAAATCTAAACCTAACCCCAAATCTAAACCTAAAATCTAAACCTAACCCCAACTCTAAACCTAACCCCAAATCTAACCCCAAATCTAAACCTAAAATCTAAAGCTAACCCCAAATCTAAACCTAAAATCTAAACCTAACCCCAAATCTAAACCTAATATCTAAACCTAACCCCAAATCTAAACCTAAAATCTAAACCTAACCCCAAATCTAAACCTAAAATCTAAACCTAACCCCAAATCTAAACCTAACCCCAAATCTAAACCTAAAATCTAAACCTAACCCCAAATCTAAACCTAATATCTAAACCTAACCCCAAATCTAAACCTAAAATCTAAACCTAACCCCAAATCTAAACCTAAAATCTAAACCTAACCCCAAATCTAAACCTAAAATCTAAACCTAACCCGATATCTAAACCTAACCCCAAATCTAAACCGAAAATCTAAACCTAACCCCAAATCTAAACCTAAAATCTAAACCTAACCCCAAATCTAAACCGAAAATCTAAACCTAACCCCAAATCTAAACCTAAAATCTAAACCTAAAATCTAAACCTAACCTAAAATCTAAACCTAACCCCAAATCTAAACCTAAAATCTAAACCTAACCCCAAATCTAAACCTAAAATCTAAACCTAACCCCAAATCTAAGCCTAACCCCAAATCTAAACCGAAAATCTCAACCTAACCCCAAATCTAAACCTAAAATCTAAACCTAACCCCAAATCTAAACCTAACCCCAAATCTAAACCGAAAATCTAAACCTAACCCCAAATCTAAACCGAAAATCTAAACCTAACCCCAAATCTAAACCTAAAATCTAAACCTAACCCCAAATCTAAACCTAGCCCAAATCTAAACCTAAAATCTAAACCTAACCCCAAATCTAAACCTAAAATCTAAACCTAACCCCAAATCTAAACCTAACCCCAAATCTAAACCTAAAATCTAAACCTAACCCCAAATCTAAACCTAACCCCAAATCTAAACCTAAAATCTAAACCTAACCCCAAATCTAAACCTAAAATTTAAGCCTAACCCCAAATCTAAACCTAAAATCTAAACCTAACCCCAAATCTAAACCTAAGCCCAAATCTAAACCTAAAATCTAAACCTAACCCCAAATCTAAACCTAAAATCTAAACCTAACCCCAAATCTAAACCTAACCCCAAATCTAAACCTAAAATCTAAACCTAACCCCAAATCTAAACCTAACCCCAAATCTAAACCTAAAATCTAAACCTAACCCCAAATCTAAACCTAAAATCTAAACCTAACCCCAAATCTAAACCTAAAATCTAAACCTAAGCCCAAATCTAAACCTAACCCCAAATCTAAACCGAAAATCTAAACCTAACCCCAAATCTAAACCGAAAATCTAAACCTAACCCCAAATCTAAACCTAAAATCTAAACCTAACCCCAAATCCCAACCTAACCCCAAATCTAAACCTAAAATCTAAACCTAACCCCAAATCTAAACCTAACCCCAAATCTAAACCTAAAATCTAAACCTAACCCCAAACCTAAACCTAATCCCAAATATAAACCTGAAATCTAAACCTAACCCCAAATCTAAACCTAAAATCTAAACCTAACCCCAAATCTAAACCTAAAATCTAAACCTAACCCCAACTCTAAACCTAACCCCAAATCTAACACCAAATCTAAACCTAAAATCTAAAGCTAACCCCAAATCTAAACCTAAAAGCTAAACCTAACCCCAAATCTAAACCTAACCCCAAATCTAAACCTAAAATCTAAACCTAACCCCAAATCTAAACCTAATATCTAAACCTAACCCCAAATCTAAACCTAAAATCTAAACCTAACCCCAAATCTAAACCTAAAATCTAAACCTAACCCCAAATCTAAACCTAACCCCAAATCTAAACCTAACCCCAAATCTAAACCTAAAATCTAAACCTAACCCCAAATCTAAACCTAATATCTAAACCTTACCCCAAATCTAAACCTAAAATCTAAACCTAACCCCAAATCTAAACCTAAAATCTAAATCTAACCCCAAATCTAAACCTAAAATCTAAACCTAACCCCAAATCTAAACCTAAAATCTAAACCTAACCCGATATCTAAACCTAACCCCAAATCTAAACCGAAAATCTAAACCTAACCCCAAATCTAAACCTAAAATCTAAACCTAACCCCAAATCTAAACCTAAAATCTAAACCTAACCCCAAATCTAAACCTAAAATCTAAACCTAACCCCAAATCTAAACCTAAAATCTAAACCTAAAATCTAAACCTAACCTAAAATCTAAACCTAACCCTAAATCTAAACCTAAAATCTAAACCTAACCCCAAATCTAAACCTAAAATCTAAACCTAACCCCAAATCTAAGCCTAACCCCAAATCTAAACCGAAAATCTAAACCTAACCCCAAATCTAAACCTAAAATCTAAACCTAACCCCAAATCTAAACCTAACCCCAAATCTAAACCGAAAATCTAAACCTAACCCCAAATCTAAACCGAAAATCTAAACCTAACCCCAAATCTAAACCTAAAATCTAAACCTAACCCCAAATCTAAACCTAGCCCAAATCTAAACCGAAAATCTAAACCTAACCCCAAATCTAAACCTAAAATCTAAACCTAACCCCAAATCTAAACCTAACCCCAAATCTAAACCTAAAATCTAAACCTAACCCCAAATCTAAACCTAACCCCAAATCTAAACCTAAAATCTAAACCTAACCCCAAATCTAAACCTAAAATTTAAGCCTAACCCCAAATCTAAACCTAAAATCTAAACCTAAGCCCAAATCTAAACCTAACCCCAAATCTAAACCGAAAATCTAAACCTAACCCCAAATCTAAACCGAAAATCTAAACCTAACCCCAAATCTAAACCTAAAATCTAAACCTAATCCCAAATCTAAACCTAAAATCTAAACCTAACCCCAAATCTAAACCTAACCCCAAATCTAAACCTAAAATCTAAACCTAACCCCAAATCTAAACCTAAAATCTAAACCTAACCCCAAATCTAAACCTAACCCCAAATCTAAACCTAAAATCTAAACCTAACCCCAAATCTAAACCTCACCCCAAATCTAAACCTAACCCCAAATCTAAACCTAACCCCAAATCTAACCCCAAATCTAAACCTAAAATCTAAACCTAACCCCAAATCTAAACCTAAAATCTAAACCTAACCCCAAACCTAAACCTAACCCCAAATCTAAACCTAACCCCAAATCTAAACCTAAAATCTAAACCTAACCCCAAATCTAAACCTAACCCCAAATCTAAACCTAACCCCAAATCTAAACCTAAAATCTAAACCTAACCCCAAATCTAAACCTAAAATCTAAACCTAACCCCAAATCTAAACCTAACCCCAAATCTAAACCTAACCCCAAATCTAAACCTAAAATCTAAACCTAACCCCAAATCTAAACCTAAAATCTAAACCTAACCCCAAATCTAAACCGAAAATCTAAACCTAACCCCAAATCTAAACCTAAAATCTAAACCTAACCCCAAATCTAAACCTAAAATCTAAACCTAACCCCAAATCTGAACTTAACCGCAAATGTAAACCGAAAATCTAAACCTAACCCCAAATCTAAACCTAAAATCTAAACCTAACCCCAAATCTAAACCTAACCCCAAATCTAAACCTAAAATCTAAACCTAACCCCAAATCTAAACCTAACCCCAAATCTAAACCTAAAATCTAAACCTAACCCCAAATCTAAACCTAACCCCAAATCTAAACCCCAAATCTAAACCTAAAATCTAAACCTAACCACAAATCTAAACCTAACCCCAAATCTAAACCTAAAATCTAAACCTAACCCCAAATCTAAACCTAAAATCTAAACCTAAGCCCAAATCTGAACCTAAAATCTAAACCTAACCCCAAATCTAAACCTAAAATCTAAACCTAACCCCAAATCTAAACCTAAAATCTAAACCTAACCCCAAATCTAAACCTAAAATCTTAACCTAACCCCAAATCTAAACCTAACCCCAAATCTAAACCTAAAATCTAAACCTAACCCCAAATCTAAACCTAAAATCTAAATCTAACCCCAAATCTAAACCTAACCCCAAATCTAAACCGAAAATCTAAACCTAACCCCAAATCTAAACCTAAAATCTAAACCTAACCCCAAATCTAAACCTAAAATCTAAACCTAAAATCTAAACCTAACCTAAAATCTAAACCTAACCCCAAATCTAAACCTAAAATCTAAACCTAACCCCAAATCTAAACCTATCCCCAAATCTAAACCTAAAATCTAAACCGAACCCCAAATCTAAACCTAAAATCTAAACCTAACCCCAAATCTAAACCTAAAATCTAAACCTAACCCCAAATCTAAACCTAAAATCTAAACCTAACACCAAATCTAAACCTAAAATCTAAACCTAACCCTAAATCTAAACCTAAAATCTAAACCTAACCCCAAATCTAAACCTAACCCCAAATCTAAAACTAAAAACTAAACCTAACCCCAAATCTAAACCTAACCCCAAATCTAACCCCAAATCTAACCCTAACCCCAAATCTAAACCTAAAATCTAAACCTAACCCCAAATCTAAACCTAAAATCTAAACCTAACCCCAAATCTAAACCTAACCCCAAATCTAAACCTAAAATCTAAACCTAACCCCAAATCTAAACCTAAAATCTAAACCTAACCCCAAATCTAAACCTAACCCCAAATCTAAACCCAAAATCTAAACCTAACCCCAAATCTAAACCTAACCCCAAATCTAAACCTAAAATCTAAACCTAACTCCAAATCTAAACCTAACCCCAAATCTAAACCTAAAATCTAAACCTAACCCCAAATCTAAACCTAAAATCTAAACCTAACCCCAAATCTAAACCTAACCCCAAATCTAAACCTAAAATCTAAACCTAACCCCAAATCTAAACCTAAAATCTAAACCTAACCCCAAATCTAAACCTAAAATCTAAACCTAACCCCAAATCTAAACCTAAAATCTCAACCTAACCCCAAATCTAAACCTAACCCCAAATCTAAACCTAAAATCTAAACCTAACCCCAAATCTAAACCTAAAATCTAAACCTAACCCCAAATCTAAACCTAACCCCAAATCTAAACCTAAAATCTAAACCTAACCCCAAATCTAAACCTAAAATCTAAACCTAACCCCAAATCTAAACCTAAAATCTAAACCTAAAATCTAAACCTAACCTAAAATCTAAACCTAACCCCAAATCTAAACCTAAAATCTAAACCTAACCCCAAATCTAAACCTATCCCCAAATCTAAACCTAAAATCTAAACCGAACCCCAAATCTAAACCTAAAATCTAAACCTAACCCCAAATCTAAACCTAAAATCTAAACCTAACCCCAAATCTAAACCTAAAATCTAAACCTAACACCAAATCTAAACCTAAAATCTAAACCTAACCCTAAATCTAAACCTAAAATCTAAACCTAACCCCAAATCTAAACCTAACCCCAAATCTAAAACTAAAATCTAAACCTAACCCCAAATCTAAACCTAACCCCAAATCTAACCCCAAATCTAACCCTAACCCCAAATCTAAACCTAAAATCTAAACCTAACCCCAAATCTAAACCTAAAATCTAAACCTAACCCCAAATCTAAACCTAACCCCAAATCTAAACCTAAAATCTAAACCTAACCCCAAATCTAAACCTAAAATCTAAACCTAACCCCAAATCTAAACCTAACCCCAAATCTAAACCCAAAATCTAAACCTAACCCCAAATCTAAACCTAACCCCAAATCTAAACCTAAAATCTAAACCTAACTCCAAATCTAAACCTAACCCCAAATCTAAACCTAAAATCTAAACCTAACCCCAAATCTAAACCTAAAATCTAAACCTAACCCCAAATCTAAACCTAACCCCAAATCTAAACCTAAAATCTAAACCTAACCCCAAATCTAAACCTAAAATCTAAACCTAACCCCAAATCTAAACCTAAAATCTAAACCTAACCCCAAATCTAAACCTAACCCCAAATCTAAACCTAAAATCTAAACCTAACCCCAAATCTAAACCTAAAATCTAAACCTAACCCCAAATCTAAACCTAACCCCAAATCTAAACCTAAAATCTAAACCTAACCCCAAATCTAAACCTAAAATCTAAACCTAACCCCAAATCTAAACCTAACCCCAAATCTAAACCTAAAATCTAAACCTAACCCCAAATCTAAACCTAAAATCTAAACCTAACCCCAAATCTAAACCTAACCCCAAATCTAAACCTAAAATCTAAACCTAACCCCAAATCTAAACCTAAAATCTAAACCTAACCCCAAATCTAAACCTAAAATATAAACCTAACCCCAAATCTAAACCTAAAATCTAAACCTAACCCCAAATCTAAACCTAACCCCAAATCTAAACCTAAAATCTAAACCTAACCCCAAATCTAAACCTAAAATCTAAACCTAACCCCAAATCTAAACCTAACCCCAAATCTAAACCTAAAATCTAAACCTAACCCCAAATCTAAACCTAAAATCTAAATCTAACCCCAAATCTAAACCTAACCCCAAATCTAAACCGAAAATCTAAACCTAACCCCAAATCTAAACCTAAAATCTAAACCTAACCCCAAATCTAAACCTAAAATCTAAACCTAAAATCTAAACCTAACCTAAAATCTAAACCTAACCCCAAATCTAAACCTAAAATCTAAACCTAACCCCAAATCTAAACCTATCCCCAAATCTAAACCTAAAATCTAAATCGAACCCCAAATCTAAACCTAAAATCTAAACCTAACCCCAAATCTAAACCTAAAATCTAAACCTAACCCCAAATCTAAACCTAAAATCTAAACCTAACACCAAATCTAAACCTAAAATCTAAACCTAACCCTAAATCTAAACCTAAAATCTAAACCTAACCCCAAATCTAAACCTAACCCCAAATCTAAAACTAAAATCTAAACCTAACCCCAAATCTAAACCTAACCCCAAATCTAACCCCAAATCTAACCCTAACCCCAAATCTAAACCTAAAATCTAAACCTAACCCCAAATCTAAACCTAAAATCTAAACCTAACCCCAAATCTAAACCTAACCCCAAATCTAAACCTAAAATCTAAACCTAACCCCAAATCTAAACCTAAAATCTAAACCTAACCCCAAATCTAAACCTAACCCCAAATCTAAACCCAAAATCTAAACCTAACCCCAAATCTAAACCTAACCCCAAATCTAAACCTAAAATCTAAACCTAACTCCAAATCTAAACCTAACCCCAAATCTAAACCTAAAATCTAAACCTAACCCCAAATCTAAACCTAAAATCTAAACCTAACCCCAAATCTAAACCTAACCCCAAATCTAAACCTAAAATCTAAACCTAACCCCAAATCTAAACCTAAAATCTAAACCTAACCCCAAATCTAAACCTAAAATCTAAACCTAACCCCAAATCTAAACCTAACCCCAAATCTAAACCTAAAATCTAAACCTAACCCCAAATCTAAACCTAAAATCTAAACCTAACCCCAAATCTAAACCTAACCCCAAATCTAAACCTAAAATCTAAACCTAACCCCAAATCTAAACCTAAAATCTAAACCTAACCCCAAATCTAAACCTAACCCCAAATCTAAACCTAAAATCTAAACCTAACCCCAAATCTAAACCTAACTCCAAATCAAAACCTAAGCCCAAATCTAAACCTAACCCCAAATCTAAGCCCAAATCTAAACCTAACCCCAAATCTAAACCTAAAATCTAAACCTAACCCCAAATCTAAACCTAAAATCTAAACCTAACCCCAAATCTAAACCTAACCCCAAATCTAAACCTAAAATCTAACCCTAACCCCAAATCTAAACCTAAAATCTAAATCTAACCCCAAATCTAAACCTAACCCCAAATCTAAACCGAAAATCTAAACCTAACCCCAAATCTAAACCTAAAATCTAAACCTAACCCCAAATCTAAACCTAAAATCTAAACCTAAAATCTAAACCTAACCTAAAATCTAAACCTAACCCCAAATCTAAACCTAAAATCTAAACCGAACCCCAAATCTAAACCTAAAATCTAAACCTAACCCCAAATCTAAACCTAAAATCTAAACCTAACCCCAAATCTAAACCTAAAATCTAAACCTAACACCAAATCTAAACCTAAAATCTAAACCTAACCCTAAATCTAAACCTAAAATCTAAAGCTAACCCCATATCTAAACCTAACCCCAAATCTAAAACTAAAATCTAAACCTAACCCCAAATCTAACCCCAAATCTAACCCTAACCCCAAATCTAAACCTAAAATCTAAACCTAACCCCAAATCTAAACCTAAAATCTAAACCTAACCCCAAATCTAAACCTAAAATCTAAACCTAACCCCAAATCTAAACCTAAAATCTAAACCTAACCCCAAATCTAAACCTAACCCCAAATCTAAACCCAAAATCTAAACCTAACCCCAAATCTAAACCTAACCCCAAATCTAAACCTAAAATCTAAACCTAACTCCAAATCTAAACCTAACCCCAAATCTAAACCTAAAATCTAAACCTAACCCCAAATCTAAACCTAAAATCTAAACCTAACCCCAAATCTAAACCTAACCCCAAATCTAAACCTAAAATCTAAACCTAACCCCAAATCTAAACCTAAAATCTAAACCTAACCCCAAATCTAAACCTAAAATCTAAACCTAACCCCAAATCTAAACCTAACCCCAAATCTAAACCTAAAATCTAAACCTAACCCCAAATCTAAACCTAAAATCTAAACCTAACCCCAAATCTAAACCTAACCCCAAATCTAAACCTAAAATCTAAACCTAACCCCAAATCTAAACCTAAAATCTAAACCTAACCCCAAATCTAAACCTAACTCCAAATCAAAACCTAAGCCCAAATCTAAACCTAACCCCAAATCTAAGCCCAAATCTAAACCTAACCCCAAATCTAAACCTAAAATCTAAACCTAACCCCAAATCTAAACCTAAAATCTAAACCTAACCCCAAATCTAAACCTAACCCCAAATCTAAACCTAAAATCTAAACCTAACCCCAAATCTAAACCTAAAATCTAAATCTAACCCCAAATCTAAACCTAACCCCAAATCTAAACCGAAAATCTAAACCTAACCCCAAATCTAAACCTAAAATCTAAACCTAACCCCAAATCTAAACCTAAAATCTAAACCTAAAATCTAAACCTAACCTAAAATCTAAACCTAACCCCAAATCTAAACCTAAAATCTAAACCTAACCCCAAATCTAAACCTATCCCCAAATCTAAACCTAAAATCTAAACCGAACCCCAAATCTAAACCTAAAATCTAAACCTAACCCCAAATCTAAACCTAAAATCTAAACCTAACCCCAAATCTAAACCTAAAATCTAAACCTAACACCAAATCTAAACCTAAAATCTAAACCTAACCCTAAATCTAAACCTAAAATCTAAACCTAACCCCAAATCTAAACCTAACCCCAAATCTAAAACTAAAATCTAAACCTAACCCCAAATCTAAACCTAAAATCTAAACCTAACCCCAAATCTAAACCTAACCCCAAATCTAACCCCAAATCTAACCCTAACCCCAAATCTAAACCTAAAATCTAAACCTAACCCCAAATCTAAACCTAAAATCTAAACCTAACCCCAAATCTAAACCTAACCCCAAATCTAAACCTAAAATCTAAACCTAACCCCAAATCTAAACCTAAAATCTAAACCTAACCCCAAATCTAAACCTAACCCCAAATCTAAACCCAAAATCTAAACCTAACCCCAAATCTAAACCTAACCCCAAATCTAAACCTAAAATCTAAACCTAACTCCAAATCTAAACCTAACCCCAAATCTAAACCTAAAATCTAAACCTAACCCCAAATCTAAACCTAACCCCAAATCTAAACCTAAAATCTAAACCTAACCCCAAATCTAAACCTAACCCCAAATCTAAACCTAAAATCTAAACCTAACCCCAAATCTAAACCTAACCCCAAATCTAAACCTAAAATCTAAACCTAACCCCAAATCTAAACCTAACCCCAAATCTAAACCTAAAATCTAAACCTAACCCCAAATCTAAACCTAAAATCTAAACCTAACCCCAAATCTAAACCTAAAATCTAAACCTAACCCCAAATCTAAACCTAACCCCAAATCTAAACCTAAAATCTAAACCTAACCCCAAATCTAAACCTAACCCCAAATCTAAACCTAAAATCTAAACCTAACCCCAAATCTAAACCTAAAATCTATACCTAACCCCAAATCTAAACCTAACCCCAAATCTAAACCTAAAATCTAAACCTAACCCCAAATCTAAACCTAACTCCAAATCTAAACCTAAGCCCAAATCTAAACCTAACCCCAAATCTAAGCCCAAATCTAAACCTAACCCCAAATCTAAACCTAAAATCTAAACCTAACCCCAAATCTAAACCTAACCCCAAATCTAAACCTAAAATCTAAACCTAACCCCAAATCTAAACCTAAAATCTAAACCTGACCCCAAATCTAAACCTAAAATCTAAATCTAAAATCTAAACCTAACCTAAAATCTAAACCTAACCCCAAATCTAAACCTAACCCCAAAACTAAACCTAAAATCTTAACCTAACCCCAAATCTAAACCTAACCCCAAATCTAAACCTAAAATCTAAACCTAACCCCAAATCTAAACCTAAAATCTAAACCTAACCCCAAATCTAAACCTAAAATCTAAACCTAACCCCAAGTCTAAACCAAAAATCTAAACCTAACACCAAATCTAAACCTAAAATCTAAATCTAACCCCAAATCTAAACCTAACCCCAAATCTAAACCTAAAATATAAACCTAACCCCAAATCTAAACCTAAAATCTAAACCAAACCCCAAATCTAAACCTAAAATCTAAACCTAACCCCAAATGTAAACCTAACTCCAAATCTAACCCTAAATCTAAACCTAACCCCAAATCTAAACCTAAAATCTAAACCTAACCCCAAATCTAAACCTAAAATCTAAACCTAACACCAAATCTAAACCTAACCCCAAATCTAAACCTAAGCCCAAATCTAAACCTAACCCCAAATCTAACCCCAAATCTAAACCTAAAATCTAAACCTAACCCCAAATCTAAACCTAAAATCTAAGCCTAACCCCAAATCTAAACCTAAAATCTAAACCTAACCCCAAATCTAAACCTAACCCCAAATCTAAACCTAAAATCTAAACCTAACCCCAAATCTAAACCTAAAATCTAAACCAAACCCCAAATCTAAACCTAAAATCTAAACCTAACCCCAAATGTAAACCTAACTCCAAATCTAACCCTAAATCTAAACCTAACCCCAAATCTAAACCTAAAATCTAAACCTAACCCCAAATCTAACCCCAAATCTAAACCTAACCCCAAATCTAAACCTAAAATCTAAACCTAACCCCAAATCTAAACCTAACCCCAAATCTAAACCTAAAATCTAAACCTAACCCCAAATCTAAACCTAACCCCAAATCTAAACCTAAAATCTAAACCTAACTCCAAATCTAAACCTAACCCCAAATCTAAACCTAAAATCTAAACCTAACCCCAAATCTAAACCTAAAATCTAAACCTAACCACAAATCTAAACCTAAAATCTAAACCTAACCCCAAATCTAAACCTAACCCCAAATCTAAACCTAAAATCTAAACCTAACCCCAAATCTAAACCCTAAATCTAAACCTAACCCCAAATCTAAACCTAACCCCAAATCTAACCCCAAATCTAAACCTAACCCCAAATCTAAACCTAAAATCTAAACCTAACCCCAAATCTAAACCTAAATCTAAACCTAACCCCAAATCTAAACCTAAAATCTAAACCTAACCCCAAATCTAAACCTAAAATCTAAACCTAACCCCAAATCTAAACCTAAAATCTAAACCTAACCACAAATCTAAACCTAAAATCTAAACCTAACCCCAAATCTAAACCTAACCCCAAATCTAAACCAAAAATCTAAACCTAACCCCAAATCTAAACCCGAAATCTAAACCTAACCCCAAATCTAAACCTAACCCCAAATCTAACCCCAAATCTAAACCTAACCCCAAATCTAAAGCTAAAACCTAAACCTAACCCCAAATCTAAACCTAAATCTAAACCTAACCCCAAATCTAAACCTAAAATCTAAACCTAACCCCAAATCTAAACCTAAAATCTAAACCTAACCTAAAATCTAAACCTAAAATTTAAGCCTAACCCCAAATCTAAACCTAAAATCTAAACCTAACCCCAAATCTAAACCTAACCCCAAATCTATACCTAAAGTCTAAACCTAACCCCAAATCTACACCGAAAATCTAAACCTAACCCCAAATCTAAACCTAAAATCTAAACCTAACCTAAAATCTAAACCTAACCCCAAATCTAAACCTAAAATCTAAACCTAACCCCAAATCTAAACCTAACCCCAAATCTAAACCTAAAATCTAAACCTAACCCCAAATCTAAAACTAAAATCTAAACCTAACCCCAAATCTAAACCTAACCCCAAATCTAAACCTAAAATCTAATCCTAACCCCAAATCTAAACCTAAACCCAAATCTAAACCTAAAATCTAAACCTAACCCCAAATCTAAAACTAAAACCTAAACCTAACCCCAAATCTAAACCTAACCCCAAATCTAAACCTAAAATCTAAACCTAACCCCAAATCTAAACCTAAAATCGAAACCTAACCTAAAATCTAAACCTAACCCCAAATCTAAACCTAAAATCTAAACCTAACCCCAAATCTAAACCTAAAATCTAAACCTAAAATCAAAACCTAACCCCAAATCTAAACCTAAAATCTAAACCTAACCCCAAATCTAAACCTAAAATCTAAAGCTAACCCCAAATCTAAACCTAAGCCCAAATCTAAACCTAAAAGCTAAACCTAACCCCAACTCTAAACCTAACCCCAAATCTAAACCTAACCCCAAATGTAAACCTAAAATCT
The DNA here is from genome assembly GCF_037038585.1 of Patagioenas fasciata. Lineage (NCBI taxonomy): Eukaryota > Metazoa > Chordata > Aves > Columbiformes > Columbidae > Patagioenas > Patagioenas fasciata. The sequence goes on from NW_027288511.1 coordinate 61,510, forward strand.
AAACCTAACCCCAAATCTAAACCTAACCCCAAATCTAAACCTAAAATCTAAACCTAACCCCAAATCTAAACCTGAAATCTAAACCTAACCCCAAATCTAAACCTAAAATCTAAACCTAACCCCAAATCTAAACCTAAAATCTAAGCCTAACCCCAAATCTAAACCTAAAATCTAAACCTAACCCCAAATCTAAACCTAACCCCAAATCTAAACCTAAAATCTAAACCTAACCCCAAATCTAAACCTAAAATCTAAACCTAACCCCAAATCTAAACCTAACCCCAAATCTAAACCTAAAATCTAAACCTAACCCCAAATCTAAACCTAACCCCAAATCTAAACCTAAAATCTAAACCTAACCCCAAATCCAAACCTAAAATCTAAACCTAACCCCAAATCTAAACCTAAAATCTAAACCTAACCCCAAATCTAAACCTAAAATCTAAACCTAACCCCAAATCTAAACCTGAAATCTAAACCTAACCCCAAATCTAAACCTAAAATCTAAACCTAACCCCAAATCTAAACCTAACCCCAAATCTAAACTTAACCCCAAATCTAAACCTAAAATCTAAACCTAACCCCAAATCTAAACCTAACCCCAAATCTAAACCTAACCCCAAATCTAAACCTAAAACCTAAACCTAACCCCAAATCTAAACCTAAAATCTAAACCTAACCCCAAATCTAAACCTAACCCCAAATCTAAACCTAAAATCTAAACCTAACCCCAAATCTAAACCTAACCCCAAATCTAAACCTAAAATCTAAACCTAACCCCAAATCTAAAACTAAAATCTAAACCTAACCCCAAATCTAAACCTAACCCCAAATCTAAACCTAAAATCTGAACCTAACCCCAAATCTAAACCTAACTCCAAATCTAAACCTAAGCCCAAATCTAAACCTAACACCAAATCTAACCCCAAATCTAAACCTAACCCCAAATCTAAACCTAAAATCTAAACCTAACCCCAAATCTAAACCTAAAATCTAAACCTAAGCCGAAATCTGAACCTAAAATCTAAACCTAACCCCAAATCTAAACCTAAAATCTAAACCTAACCCCAAATCTAAACCTAACCCCAAATCTAAACCTAAAATCTAAACCTAACCCCAAATCTAAACCTAACCCCAAATCTAAACCTAAAATCTAAACCTAACCCCAAATCTAAACCTTACCCCAAATCTAAACCTAAAATCTAAACCTAACCCCAAATCTAAACCTAAAATCTAAACCTAACCCCAAATCTAAACCTAACCCCAAATCTAAACCTAAAATCTAAACCTAACCCCAAATCTAAACCTAAAATCTAAACCTAACCCCAAATCTAAACCTAACCCCAAATCTAAACCTAACCCCAAATCTAAACCTAAAATCTAAACCTAACCCCAATTCTAAACCTAAAATCTAAATCTAACCCCAAATCTAAACCTAACCCCAAATCTAAACCGAAAATCTAAACCTAACCCCAAATCTAAACCTAAAATCTAAACCTAAAATCTAAACCTAACCTAAAATCTAAACCTAACCCCAAATCTAAACCTAAAATCTAAACCTAACCCCAAATCTAAACCTATCCCCAAATCTAAACCTAAAATCTAAACCTAACCCCAAATCTAAACCTAAAATCTAAACCTAACCCCAAATCTAAACCTAAACCTAAATCTAAACCTAAAATCTAAACCTAACCCTAATCTAAACCTAACCCCAAATCTAAAACTAAAATCTAAACCTAACCCCAAATCTAAACCTAACCCCAAATCTAAACCTAAAATCTAAACCTAAAATCTAAACCTAACCCCAAATCTAAACCTAAAATCTAAACCTAACCCCAAATCTAAACCTAAACCTAAATCTAAACCTAAAATCTAAACCTAACCCTAATCTAAACCTAACCCCAAATCTAAAACTAAAATCTAAACCTAACCCCAAATCTAAACCTAACCCCAAATCTAAACCGAAAATCTAAACCTAACCCCAAATCTAAACCTAAAATCTAAACCTAACCCCAAATCTAAACCTAAAATCTAAACCTAACCTAAAATCTAAACCTAACCCCAAATCTAAACCTAAAATCTAAACCTAACCCCAAATCTAAACCTATCCCCAAATCTAAACCTAAAATCTAAACCTAACACCAAATCTAAACCTAAAATCTAAACCTAACCCCAAATCTAAACCTAAACCTAAATCTAAACCTAAAATCTAAACCTAACCCTAATCTAAACCTAACCCCAAATCTAAAACTAAAATCTAAACCTAACCCCAAATCTAAACCTAACCCCAAATCTAAACCTAAAATCTAAACCTAACCCCAAATCTAAACCTAAAATCTAAACCTAACCCCAAATCTAAACCTAACCCCAAATCTAAACCTAAAATCTAAACCTAACCCCAAATCTAAACCTCAAATCTAAACCTAATCCCAAATCTAAACCTAACCCCAAATCTAAACCTAAAATCTAAACCTAACCCCAAACCTAAACCTAACCCCAAATCTAAACCTAAAATCTAAACCTAAACCCCAAATCTAAACCTAAAATCTAAACCTAACCACAAATCTAAACCTAAAATCTAAACCTAACCCCAAATCTAAACCTAACCCCAAATCTAAACGTAAAATCTAAACCTAACCCCAAATCTAAACCCTAAATCTAAACCTAACCCCAAATCTAAACCTAACCCCAAATCTAACCCCAAATCTAAACCTAACCCCAAATCTAAACCTAAAATCTAAACCTAACCCCAAATCTAAACCTAAATTTAAACCTAACCCCAAATCTAAACCTAAAATCTAAACCTAACCCCAAATCTAAACCTAAAATCTAAACCTAACCCCAAATCTAAACCTAACCCCAAATCTAAACCTAAAATCTAAACCTAACCCCAAATCTAAACCTAAAATCTAAACCTAACCTAAAATCTAAACCTAAAATCTAAACCTAACCCCAAATCTAAACCTAACCCCAAATCTAAACCTAAAATCTAAACCTAACCCCAAATCTAAACCTAAAATCTAAACCTAACCCCAAATCTAAACCTAAAATCTAAACCTAACCCCAAATCTAAACCTAACCCCAAATCTAAACCAAAAATCTAAACCTAACCCCAAATCTAAACCTAACTCCAAATCTAAACCTAAGCCCAAATCTAAACCTAACCCCAAATCTAAACCTAAAATCTAAACCTAACCCCAAATCTAAACCTAAGCCCAAATCTGAACCTAACTCCAAATCTAAACCTAAGCCCAAATCTAAACCTAACCCCAAATCTAAACCTAAAATCTAAACCTAACCCCAAATCTAAACCTAAGCCCAAATCTGAACCTAACCCCAAATCTAAACCTAACTCCAAATCTAAACCTAAGCCCAAATCTAAACCTAACCCCAAATCTAAACCTAAAATCTAAACCTAACCCCAAATCTAAACCTAAAATCTAAACCTAACTCCAAATCTAAACCTAACCCCAAATCTAAACCTAACCCCAAATCTAAACCTAAAAGGTAAACCTAACCCCAAATCTAAACCTAACCCCAAATCTAAACCTAAAATCTAAACCTAACCCCAAATCTAAACCTAAAATCTTAACCTAACCCCAAATCTAAACCTAAAATCTAAAACTAACCCCAAATCTAAACCTAAAATCTAAATCTAACCCCAAATCTAAACCTAACCCCAAATCTAAACCGAAAATCTAAACCTAACCCCAAATCTAAACCTAACCCCAAATCTAAACCTAAAATCTTAACCTAACCCCAAATCTAAAGCTAACCCCAAATCTAAACCTAAAATCTAAACCTAACCCCAAATCTAAACCTAAAATCTGAATCTAACCCCAAATCTAAACCTAACCCCAAATCTAAACCGAAAATCTAAACCTAACCCCAAATCTAAACCTAAAATCTAAACCTAACCCCAAATCTAAACCTAAAATCTAAACCTAAAATCTAAACCTAACCTAAAATCTAAACCTAACCCCAAATCTAAACCTAAAATCTAAACCTAACCCCAAATCTAAACCTAACCCCAAATCTAAACCTAAAATCTAAACCTAACCTCAAATCTAAACCTAAAATCTAAACCTAACCCCAAATCTAAACCTAAAATCTAAACCTAACCCCAAATCTAAACCTAAAATCTAAACCTAACCCCAAATCTAAACCTAAAATCTAAACCTAACCCCAAATCTAAACCTAACCCCAAATCTAAAACTAAAATCTAAACCTAACCCCAAATCTAACCCTAACCCCAAATCTAACCCTAAATCTAACCCTAACCCCAAATCTAAACCTAAAATCTAAACCTAACCCCAAATCTAAACCTAAAATCTAAACCTAACCCCAAATCTAAACCTAACCCCAAATCTAAACCTAAAATCTAAACCTAACCCCAAATCTAAACCTAACCCCAAATCTAAACCTAAAATCTAAACCTAACCCCAAATCTAAACCTAACCCCAAATCTAAACCTAAAATCTAAATCTAACCCCAAATCTAAACCTAACCCCAAATCTAAACCTAAAATCTAAACCTAACCCCAAATCTAAACCTAAAATCTAAACCTAACCCCAAATCTAAACCTAACCCCAAATCTAAACCTAAAATCTAAACCTAACCCCAAATCTAAACCCTAAATCTAAACCTAACCCCAAATCTAAACCTAACCCCAAATCTAAACCTAAAATCTAAACCTAACCCCAAATCTAAACCTAACCCCAAATCTAAACCTAAAATCTAAACCTAACCCCAAATCTAAAACTAAAATCTAAACCTAACCCCAAATCTAAACCTAACCCCAAATCTAAACCTAAAATCTAATCCTAACCCCAAATCTAAACCTAACCCCAAATCTAAACCTAAAATCTAAACCTAACCCCAAATCTAAAACTAAAACCTAAACCTAACCCCAAATCTAAACCTAACCCCAAATCTAAACCTAAAATCTAAACCTAACCCCAAATCTAAACCTAAAATCGAAACCTAACCTAAAATCTAAACCTAACCCCAAATCTAAACCTAAAATCTAAACCTAACCCCAAATCTAAACCTAAAATATAAACCTAAAATCAAAACCTAACCCCAAATCTAAACCTAAAATCTAAACCTAACCCCAAATCTAAACCTAAAATCTAAAGCTAACCCCAAATCTAAACCTAAGCCCAAATCTAAACCTAAAAGCTAAACCTAACCCCAACTCTAAACCTAACCCCAAATCTAAACCTAACCCCAAATGTAAACCTAAAATCTAAACCTAACCCCAAATCTAAACCTAACCCCAAATCTAAACCTAAAATCTAAACCTAACCCCAAATCTAAACCTGAAATCTAAACCTAACCCCAAATCTAAACCTAAAATCTAAACCTAACCCCAAATCTAAACCTAAAATCTAAGCCTAACCCCAAATCTAAACCTAAAATCTAAACCTAACCCCAAATCTAAACCTAACCCCAAATCTAAACCTAAAATCTAAACCGAACCCCAAATCTAAACCTAAAATCTAAACCTAACCCCAAATCTAAACCTAACCCCAAATCTAAACCTAAAATCTAAACCTAACCCCAAATCTAAACCTAACCCCAAATCTAAACCTAAAATCTAAACCTTACCCCAAATCCAAACCTAAAATCTAAACCTAACCCCAAATCTAAACCTAAAATCTAAACCTAACCCCAAATCTAAACCTAACCCCAAATCTAAACCTAAAATCTAAACCTAACCCCAAATCTAAACCTGAAATCTAAACCTAACCCCAAATCTAAACCTAAAATCTAAACCTAACCCCAAATCTAAACCTAACCCCAAATCTAAACTTAACCCCAAATCTAAACCTAAAATCTAAACCTAACCCCAAATCTAAACCTAACCCCAAATCTAAACCTAACCCCAAATCTAAACCTAAAACCTAAACCTAACCCCAAATCTAAACCTAAAATCTAAACCTAACCCCAAATCTAAACCTAACCCCAAATCTAAACCTAAAATCTAAACCTAACCCCAAATCTAAACCTAAGCCCAAATCTAAACCTAAAATCTAAACCTAACCCCAAATCTAAAACTAAAATCTAAACCTAACCCCAAATCTAAACCTAACCCCAAATCTAAACCTAACCCCAAATCTAAACCTAAAATCTGAACCTAACCCCAAATCTAAACCTAACTCCAAATCTAAACCTAAGCCCAAATCTAAACCTAACACCAAATCTAACCCCAAATCTAAACCTAACCCCAAATCTAAACCTAAAATCTAAACCTAACCCCAAATCTAAACCTAAAATCTAAACCTAAGCCGAAATCTGAACCTAAAATCTAAACCTAACCCCAAATCTAAACCTAAAATCTAAACCTAACCCCAAATCTAAACCTAAAATCTAAACCTAACCCCAAATCTAAACCTAACCCCAAATCTAAACCTAAAATCTAAACCTAACCCCAAATCTAAACCTTACCCCAAATCTAAACCTAAAATCTAAACCTAACCCCAAATCTAAACCTAAAATCTAAACCTAACCCCAAATCTAAACCTAAAATCTAAAACTAACCCCAAATCTAAACCTAAAATCTAAATCTAACCCCAAATCTAAACCTAACCCCAAATCTAAACCGAAAATCTAAACCTAACCCCAAATCTAAACCTAACCCCAAATCTAAACCTAAAATCTTAACCTAACCCCAAATCTAAAGCTAACCCCAGATCTAAACCTAAAATCTAAACCTAACCCCAAATCTAAACCTAAAATCTGAATCTAACCCCAAATCTAAACCTAACCCCAAATCTAAACCGAAAATCTAAACCTAACCCCAAATCTAAACCTAAAATCTAAACCTAACCCCAAATCTAAACCTAAAATCTAAACCTAAAATCTAAACCTAACCTAAAATCTAAACCTAACCCCAAATCTAAACCTAAAATCTAAACCTAACCCCAAATCTAAACCTAACCCCAAATCTAAACCTAAAATCTAAACCTAACCTCAAATCTAAACCTAAAATCTAAACCTAACCCCAAATCTAAACCTAAAATCTAAACCTAACCCCAAATCTAAACCTAAAATCTAAACCTAACCCCAAATCTAAACCTAACCCCAAATCTAAAACTAAAATCTAAACCTAACCCCAAATCTAAACCTAACCCCAAATCTAACCCTAAATCTAACCCTAACCCCAAATCTAAACCTAAAATCTAAACCTAACCCCAAATCTAAACCTAAAATCTAAACCTAACCCCAAATCTAAACCTAACCCCAAATCTAAACCTAAAATCTAAACCTAACCCCAAATCTAAACCTAACCCCAAATCTAAACCTAAAATCTAAACCTAACCCCAAATCTAAACCTAACCCCAAATGTAAACCTAAAATCTAAACCTAACCCCAAATCTAAACCTAACCCCAAATCTAAACCTAAAATCTAAACCTAACCCCAAATCTAAACCTAAAATCTAAACCTAACCCCAAATCTAAACCTAACCCCAAATCTAAACCTAAAATCTAAACCTAACCCCAAATCTAAACCCTAAATCTAAACCTAACCCCAAATCTAAACCTAACCCCAAATCTAACCCCAAATCTAAACCTAACCCCAAATCTAAACCTAAAATCTAAACCTAACCCCAAACCTAAACCTAAATCTAAACCTAATCCCAAATCTAAACCTAAAATCTAAACCTAACCCCAAATCTAAACCTAAAATCTAAACCTAACCCCAAATCTAAACCTAAAATCTAAACCTAACCCCAAATCTAAACCTAAAATCTAAACCTAACCCCAAATCTAAACCTGAAATCTAAACCTAACCCCAAATCTAAACCTAACCCCAAATCTAACCCCAAATCTAAACCTAACCCCAAATCTAAACCTAAAACCTAAACCTAACCCCAAATCTAAACCTAAAATCTAAACCTAACCCCAAATCTAAACCTAACCCCAAATCTAAACTTAACCCCAAATCTAAACCTAAAATCTAAACCTAACCCCAAATCTAAACCTAACCCCAAATCTAAACCTAACCCCAAATCTAAACCTAAAACCTAAACCTAACCCCAAATCTAAACCTAAAATCTAAACCTAACCCCAAATCTAAACCTAACCCCAAATCTAAACCTAAAATCTAAACCTAACCCCAAATCTAAACCTAAAATCTAAACCTAACCCCAAATCTAAAACTAAAATCTAAACCTAACCCCAAATCTAAACCTAACCCCAAATCTAAACCTTACCCCAAATCTAAACCTAAAATCTAAACCTAACCCCAATTCTAAACCTAAAATCTAAATCTAACCCCAAATCTAAACCTAACCCCAAATCTAAACCGAAAATCTAAACCTAACCCCAAATCTAAACCTAAAATCTAAACCTAAAATCTAAACCTAACCTAAAATCTAAACCTAACCCCAAATCTAAACCTAAAATCTAAACCTAACCCCAAATCTAAACCTATCCCCAAATCTAAACCTAAAATCTAAACCTAACCCCAAATCTAAACCTAAAATCTAAACCTAACCCCAAATCTAAACCTAAACCTAAATCTAAACCTAAAATCTAAACCTAACCCTAATCTAAACCTAACCCCAAATCTAAAACTAAAATCTAAACCTAACCCCAAATCTAAACCTAACCCCAAATCTAAACCTAAAATCTAAACCTAAAATCTAAACCTAACCCCAAATCTAAACCTAAAATCTAAACCTAACCCCAAATCTAAACCTAAACCTAAATCTAAACCTAAAATCTAAACCTAACCCTAATCTAAACCTAACCCCAAATCTAAAACTAAAATCTAAACCTAACCCCAAATCTAAACCTAACCCCAAATCTAAACCGAAAATCTAAACCTAACCCCAAATCTAAACCTAAAATCTAAACCTAACCCCAAATCTAAACCTAAAATCTAAACCTAAAATCTAAACCTAACCTAAAATCTAAACCTAACCCCAAATCTAAACCTAAAATCTAAACCTAACCCCAAATCTAAACCTAACCCCAAATCTAAACCTAAAATCTAAACCTAACCCCAAATCTAAACCTAAAATCTAAACCTAACCCCAAATCTAAACCTAACCCCAAATCTAAACCTAAAATCTAAACCTAACCCCAAATCTAAACCTATCCCCAAATCTAAACCTAAAATCTAAACCTAACACCAAATCTAAACCTAAAATCTAAACCTAACCCCAAATCTAAACCTAAACCTAAATCTAAACCTAAAATCTAAACCTAACCCTAATCTAAACCTAACCCCAAATCTAAAACTAAAATCTAAACCTAACCCCAAATCTAAACCTAACCCCAAATCTAAACCTAAAATCTAAACCTAACCCCAAATCTAAACCTAAAATCTAAACCTAACCCCAAATCTAAACCTAACCCCAAATCTAAACCTAAAATCTAAACCTAACCCCAAATCTAAACCTCAAATCTAAACCTAATCCCAAATCTAAACCTAACCCCAAATCTAAACCTAAAATCTAAACCTAACCCCAAACCTAAACCTAACCCCAAATCTAAACCTAAAATCTAAACCTAACCCCAAATCTAAACCTAAAATCTAAACCTAACCACAAATCTAAACCTAAAATCTAAACCTAACCCCAAATCTAAACCTAACCCCAAATCTAAACCTAAAATCTAAACCTAACCCCAAATCTAAACCCTAAATCTAAACCTAACCCCAAATCTAAACCTAACCCCAAATCTAACCCCAAATCTAAACCTAACCCCAAATCTAAACCTAAAATCTAAACCTAACCCCAAATCTAAACCTAAATTTAAACCTAACCCCAAATCTAAACCTAAAATCTAAACCTAACCCCAAATCTAAACCTAAAATCTAAACATAACCCCAAATCTAAACCTAAAATCTAAACCTAACCCCAAATCTAAACCTAAAATCTAAACCTAACCCCAAATCTAAACCTAACCCCAAATCTAAACCTAAAATCTAAACCTAACCCCAAATCTAAACCTAACTCCAAATCTAAACCTAAGCCCAAATCTAAACCTAACCCCAAATCTAAACCTAAAATCTAAACCTAACCCCAAATCTAAACCTAAGCCCAAATCTGAACCTAACTCCAAATCTAAACCTAAGCCCAAATCTAAACCTAACCCCAAATCTAAACCTAAAATCTAAACCTAACCCCAAATCTAAACCTAAGCCCAAATCTGAACCTAACCCCAAATCTAAACCTAACTCCAAATCTAAACCTAAGCCCAAATCTAAACCTAAGCCCAAATCTGAACCTAAAATCTAAACCTAACCCCAAATCTAAACCTAAAATCTAAACCTAACCCCAAATCTAAACCGAAAATCTAAACCTAACCTCAAATCTAAACCTAAAATCTAAACCTAACCCCAAATCTAAACCTAAAATCTAAACCTAACCCCAAATCTAAACCTAAAATCTAAACCTAACCCCAAATCTAAACCTAAAATGTAAACCTAACCCCAAATCTAAACCTAACCCCAAATCTAAACCTAAAATCTAAACCTAACCCCAAATCTAAACCTAACCCCAAATCTAAAACTAAAATCTAAACCTAACCCCAAATCTAAACCTAACCCCAAATCTAAACCTAAAATCTTAACCTAACCCCAAATCTAAACCTAAAATCTAAAACTAACCCCAAATCTAACCCTAAAATCTAAATCTAACCCCAAATCTAAACCTAACCCCAAATCTAAACCGAAAATCTAAACCTAACCCCAAATCTAAACCTAACCCCAAATCTAAACCTAAAATCTTAACCTAACCCCAAATCTAAAGCTAACCCCAAATCTAAACCTAAAATCTAAACCTAACCCCAAATCTAAACCTAAAATCTGAATCTAACCCCAAATCTAAACCTAACCCCAAATCTAAACCGAAAATCTAAACCTAACCCCAAATCTAAACCTAAAATCTAAACCTAACCCCAAATCTAAACCTAAAATCTAAACCTAAAATCTAAACCTAACCTAAAATCTAAACCTAACCCCAAATCTAAACCTAAAATCTAAACCTAACCCCAAATCTAAACCTAACCCCAAATCTAAACCTAAAATCTAAACCTAACCTCAAATCTAAACCTAAAATCTAAACCTAACCCCAAATCTAAACCTAAAATCTAAACCTAACCCCAAATCTAAACCTAAAATCTAAACCTAACCCCAAATCTAAACCTAACCCCAAATCTAAAACTAAAATCTAAACCTAACCCCAAATCTAAACCTAACCCCAAATCTAACCCTAAATCTAACCCTAACCCCAAATCTAAACCTAAAATCTAAACCTAACCCCAAATCTAAACCTAAAATCTAAACCTAACCCCAAATCTAAACCTAACCCCAAATCTAAACCTAAAATCTAAACCTAACCCCAAATCTAAACCTAACCCCAAATCTAAACCTAAAATCTAAACCTAACCCCAAATCTAAACCTAACCCCAAATCTAAACCTAAAATCTAAACCTAACCCCAAATCTAAACCTAACCCCAAATCTAAACCTAAAATCTAAACCTAAACCCAAATCTAAACCCTAAATCTAAACCTAACCCCAAATCTAAACCTAACCCCAAATCTAACCCCAAATCTAAACCTAACCCCAAATCTAAACCTAAAATCTAAACCTAACCCCAAACCTAAACCTAAATCTAAACCTAATCCCAAATCTAAACCTAAAATCTAAACCTAACCCCAAATCTAAACCTAAAATCTAAACCTAACCCCAAATCTAAACCTAAAATCTAAACCTAACCACAAATCTAAACCTAAAATCTAAACCTACCCCAAATCTAAACCTGAAATCTAAACCTAACCCCAAATCTAAACCTAACCCCAAATCTAACCCCAAATCTAAACCTAACCCCAAATCTAAACCTAAAACCTAAACCTAACCCCAAATCTAAACCTAAATCTAAACCTAACCCCAAATCTAAACCTAAAATCTAAACCTAACCCCAAATCTAAACCTAAAATCTAAACCTAACCCCAAATCTAAACCTAACCCCAAATCTAAACCTAAAATCTAAACCTAACCCCAAATCTAAACCTAAAATCTAAACCTAACCCCAAATCTAAACCTAAAATCTAAAACTAACCTAAAATCTAAACCTAAAATTTAAGCCTAACCCCAAATCTAAACCTAAAATCTAAACCTAAGCCCAAATCTAAACCTAACCCCAAGTCTAAACCTAAAGTCTAAACCTAACCCCAAATCTAAACCCCAAATCTAAACCTAACCCCAAATATAAACCTAAAATCTAAACCTAACCCCAAATCTAAACCTAACCCCAAATCTAAACCTAAAATCTAAACCTAACCCCAAATCTAAAACTAAAATCTAAACCTAACCCCAAATCTAAACCTAACCCCAAATCTAAACCTAAAATCTAATCCTAACCCCAAATCTAAACCTAACCCCAAATCTAAACCTAAAATCTAAACCTAACCCCAAATCTAAAACTAAAATCTAAACCTAACCCCAAATCTAAACCTAACCCCAAATCTAAACCTAAAATCTAAACCTAACCCCAAATCTAAACCTAAAATCTAAACCTAACCCCAAATCTAAACCTAAAATCGAAACCTAACCTAAAATCTAAACCTAACCCCAAATCTAAACCTAAAATCTAAACCTAACCCCAAATCTAAACCTAAAATCTAAACCTAACCCCAAATCTAAACCTAAAATCTAAACCTAAAATCAAAACCTAACCCCAAATCTAAACCTAAAATCTAAACCTAACCCCAAATCTAAACCTAAAATCTAAACCTAACCCCAAATCTAAACCTAACCCCAAATCTAAACCTAACCCCAAATCTAAACCTAAAATCTAAACCTAACCCCAACTCTAAACCTAACCCCAAATCTAACCCCAAATCTAAACCTAACCCCAAATCTAAACCTAAAATCTAAACCTAACCCCAAATCTAAACCTAAAATCTAAACCTAACCCCAAATCTAAACCTAACCCCAAATCTAAACCTAAAATCTAAACCTAACCCCAAATCTAAACCTAAAATCTAAACCTAACCCCAAATCTAAACCTAACTCCAAATCTAAACCTAAGCCCAAATCTAAACCTAACCCCAAATCTAACCCCAAATCTAAACCTAACCCCAAATCTAAACCTAAAATCTAAACCTAACCCCAAATCTAAACCTGAAATCTAAACCTAACCCCAAATCTAAACCTAAAATCTAAACCTAACCCCAAATCTAAACCTAAAATCTAAACCTAACCCCAAACCTAAACCTAAATCTAAACCTAATCCCAAATCTAAACCTAAAATCTAAACCTAACCCCAAATCTAAACCTAAAATCTAAACCTAACCCCAAATCTAAACCTAAAATCTAAACCTTACCACAAATCTAAACCTAAAATCTAAACCTAACCCCAAATCTAAACCTGAAATCTAAACCTAACCCCAAATCTAAACCTAACCCCAAATCTAACCCCAAATCTAAACCTAACCCCAAATCTAAACCTAAAACCTAAACCTAACCCCAAATCTAAACCTAAATCTAAACCTAACCCCAAATCTAAACCTAAAATCTAAACCTAACCCCAAATCTAAACCTAAAATCTAAACCTAACCCCAAATCTAAACCTAACCCCAAATCTAAACCTAAAATCTAAACCTAACCCCAAATCTAAACCTAAAATCTAAACCTAACCCCAAATCTAAACCTAAAATCTAAACCTAACCTAAAATCTAAACCTAAAATTTAAGCCTAACCCCAAATCTAAACCTAAAATCTAAACCTAAGCCCAAATCTAAACCTAACCCCAAGTCTAAACCTAAAGTCTAAACCTAACCCCAAATCTAAACCCCAAATCTAAACCTAACCCCAAATCTAAACCTAAAATCTAAACCTAACCCCAAATCTAAACCTAACCCCAAATCTAAACCTAAAATCTAAACCTAACCCCAAATCTAAAACTAAAATCTAAACCTAACCCCAAATCTAAACCTAACCCCAAATCTAAACCTAAAATCTAAACCTAACCCCAAATCTAAACCTAACCCCAAATCTAAACCTAAAATCTAAACCTAACCCCAAATCTAAACCTAAAATCTAAACCTAACCCCAAATCTAAACCTAAAATCTAAACCTAACCCCAAATCTAAACCTAAAATCGAAACCTAACCTAAAATCTAAACCTAACCCCAAATCTAAACCTAAAATCTAAACCTAACCCCAAATCTAAACCTAAAATCTAAACCTAACCCCAAATCTAAACCTAAAATCTAAACCTAAAATCAAAACCTAACCCCAAATCTAAACCTAAAATCTAAACCTAACCCCAAATCTAAACCTAAAATCTAAACCTAACCCCAAATCTAAACCTAACCCCAAATCTAAACCTAACCCCAAATCTAAACCTAAAATCTAAACCTAACCCCAACTCTAAACCTAACCCCAAATCTAACCCCAAATCTAAACCTAACCCCAAATCTAAACCTAAAATCTAAACCTAACCCCAAATCTAAACCTAACTCCAAATCTAAACCTAACCCCAAATCTAAACCTAAAATCTAAACCTAACCCCAAATCTAAACCTGAAATCTAAACCTAACCCCAAATCTAAACCTAAAATCTAAACCTAACCCCAAATCTAAACCTAAAATCTAAACCTAACCCCAAATCTAAACCTAAAATCTAAACCTAACCCCAAATCTAAACCTAACCCCAAATATAAACCTAAAATCTAAATCTAACCCCAAATCTAAACCTAACCCCAAATCTAAACCTAAAATCTAAACCTAACCCCAAATCCAAACCTAAAATCTAAACCTAACCCCAAATCTAAACCTAAAATCTAAACCTAACCCCAAATCTAAACCTAACCCCAAATATAAACCTAACCCCAAATCTAAACCTAAAACCTAAAGCTAAGCCCAAATCTAAACCTAAAATCTAAACCTAACCCCAAATCTAAACCTAAAATCTAAACATAACCCCAAATCTAAACCTAACCCCAAATCTAAACCTAACCCCAAATCTAAACCTAAAATCTAAACCTAACCCCAAATCTAAACCTAACCCCAAATCTAAACCTAAAATCTAAATCTAACCCCAAATCTAAACCTAACCCCAAATCTAAACCTAAAATCTAAACCTAACCCCAAATCCAAACCTAAAATCTAAACTTAAACCCAAATCTAAACCTAAAATCTAAACCTAACCCCAAATGTAAACCTAACCCCAAATATAAACCTAACCCCAAATCTAAACCTAAAACCTAAAGCTAAGCCCAAATCTAAACCTAAAATCTAAACCTAACCCCAAATCTAAACCTAAAATCTAAACATAACCCCAAATCTAAACCTAACCCCAAATCTAAACCTAACCCCAAATCTAAACCTAAAATCTAAACCTAACCCCAAATCTAAACCTAACCCCAAATCTAAACCTAAAATCTAAACCTAACCCCAAATCTAAACCTAAAATCTAAACCTAACCCCAAATCTAAACCTAAAATCTAAACATAACCCCAAATCTAAACCTAACCCCAAATCTAAACCTAAAATCTAAACCTAACCCCAAATCTAAACCTAACTCCAAATCTAAACCTAAGCCCAAATCTAAACCTAACACCAAATCTAACCCCAAATCTAAACCTAACCCCAAATCTAAACCTAAAATCTAAACCTAACCCCAAATCTAAACCTAAAATCTAAACCTAAGCCGAAATCTGAACCTAAAATCTAAACCTAACCCCAAATCTAAACCTAACCCCAGATCTAAACCTTACCCCAAATCTAAACCTAAAATCTAAACCTAACCCCAAATCTAAACCTAAAATCTAAACCTAACCCCAAATCTAAACTTAACCCCAAATCTAAACCTAAAATCTAAACCTAACCCCAAATCTAAACCTAAAATCTAAACCTAACCCCAAATCTAAACCTAACCCCAAATCTAAACCTTACCCCAAATCTAAACCTAAAATCTAAACCTAACCCCAAATCTAAACCTAAAATCTAAATCTAACCCCAAATCTAAACCTAACCCCAAATCTAAACCGAAAATCTAAACCTAACCCCAAATCTAAACCTAAAATCTAAACCTAACCCCAAATCTAAACCTAAAATCTAAACCTATAATCTAAACCTAACCTAAAATCTAAACCTAACCCCAAATCTAAACCTAAAATCTAAACCTAACCCCAAATCTAAACCTATCCCCAAATCTAAACCTAAAATCTAAACCTAAGCCCAAATCTAAACCTAAAATCTAAACCTAACCCCAAATCTAAACCTAAAATCTAAACCTAACACCAAATCTAAACCTAAAATCTAAACCTAACCCCAAATCTAAACCTAAACCTAAATCTAAACCTAAAATCTAAACCTAACCCTAATCTAAACCTAACCCCAAATCTAAAACTAAAATCTAAACCTAACCCCAAATCTAAACCTAAACCCAAATCTAAACCTAAAATCTAAACCTAACCCCAAATCTAAACCTAAAATCTAAACCTAACCCCAAATCTAAACCTAAAATCTAAACCTAACCCCAAATCTAAACCTAACCCCAAATCTAAACCTAGAATCTAAACCTAACCCCAAATCTAAACCTCAAATCTAAACCTAACCCCAAATCTAAACCTAACTCCAAATCTAAACCTAAAATCTAAACCTAACCCCAAACCTAAACCTAACCCCAAATCTAAACCTAAAATCTAAACCTAACCCCAAATCTAAACCTAAAATCTAAACCTAACCACAAATCTAAACCTAAAATCTAAACCTAACCCCAAATCTAAACCTAACCCCAAATCTAAACCTAAAATTTAAACCTAACCCCAAATCTAAACCCTAAATCTAAACCTAACCCCAAATCTAAACCTAACCCCAAATCTAACCCCAAATCTAAACCTAACCCCAAATCTAAACCTAAAATCTAAACCTAACCCCAAATCTAAACCTAAAATCGAAACCTAACCTAAAATCTAAACCTAACCCCAAATCTAAACCTAAAATCTAAACCTAACCCCAAATCTAAACCTAAAATCTAAACCTAACCCCAAATCTAAACCTAAAATCTAAACCTAACCCCAAATCTAAACCTAAAATCTAAACCTAACCTAAAATCTAAACCTAAAATCTAAACCTAACCCCAAATCTAAACCTAACCCCAAATCTAAACCTAAAATCTAAACATAACCCCAAATCTAAACCTAAAATCTAAACCTAACCCCAAATCTAAACCTAAAATCTAAACCTAACCCCAAATCTAAACCTAAAATCTAAACCTAACCCCAAATCTAAACCTAACCCCAAATCTAAACCTAAAATCTAAACCTAACCCCAAATCTAAACCTAACTCCAAATCTAAACCGAAGCCCAAATCTAAACCTAACCCCAAATCTAAACCTAAAATCTAAACCTAACCCCAAATCTAAACCTAACCCCAAATCTAAACCTAAAATCTAAACCTAACCCCAAATCTAAACCTAAAATCTAAACCTAAAATCTAAACCTAACCTAAAATCTAAACCTAAACCCAAATCTAAACCTAAAATCTAAACCTAACCCCAAATCTAAACCTAAAATCTAAACCTAACCCCAAATCTAAACCTAAAATCTAAACCTAAAATCTAAACCTAACCCCAAATCTAAACCTAAAATCTAAACCTAAAATCTAAACCTAACCTAAAATCTAAACCTAACCCCAAACCTAAACCTAAAATCTAAACCTAAGCCCAAATCTAAACCTAACCCCAAATCTAAACCTAACCCCAAATCTAAACCTAAAATCTAAACCTAACCCCAACTCTAAACCTAAAATCTAAACCTAACCACAAATCTAAACCTAAAATCTAAACCTAACCCCAAATATAAAACCTAACTCCAAATCTAAACCTAAGCCCAAATCTAAACCTAAAATCTAAACCTAACCCCAAATCTAAACCTAACCCCAAATCTAAACCTAAAATCTAAACCTAACCCCAAATCTAAACCTAAAATCTAAACCTAACCCTAAATCTAAACCTAACCCCAAATCTAAACCTAAAATATAAACCTAAAATCTAAACCTAACCCCAAATCTAAACCTAAAATCTAAACCTAACCCCAAATCTAAACCTAACCCCAAATCTAAACCTAAAATCTAAACCTAACCCCAAACCTAACCTAAAATCTAAACCTAAAATCTAAACCTAACCTAAAATTTAAACCTAACCCCAAATCTAAACCTAACCCCAAATCTAAACCTAAAATCTTAACCTAACCCCAAATCTAAACCTAACCCCAAATCTAAAACTAAAATCTAAACCTAACTCCAAATCTAAACCTAAGCCCAAATCTAAACCTAACCCCAAATATAAACCTAAAATCTAAACCTAACCCCAAATCTAAACCTAACCCCAAATCTAAACCTAAAATCTAAACCTAACCCCAAATCTAAACCTAAAATCTAAACCTAACCCTAAATCTAAACCTAACCCCAAATCTAAACCTAAAATATAAACCTAAAATCTAAACCTAACCCCAAATCTAAACCTAAAATCTAAACCTAACCCCAAATCTAAACCTAACCCCAAATCTAAACCTAAAATCTAAACCTAACCCCAAATCTAAACCTAAAATCTAAACCTAAAATCTAAACCTAACCTAAAATTTAAACCTAACCCCAAATCTAAACCTAACCCCAAATCTAAACCTAAAATCTTAACCTAACCCCAAATCTAAACCTAACCCCAAATCTAAAACTAAAATCTAAACCTAACCCCAAATCTAAACCTGAAATCTAAACCTAACCCCAAATCTAAACCTAAAATCTAAACCTAACCCCAAATCTAAACCTAAAATCTAAACCTAACCCCAAATCTAAACCTAAAATCTAAACCTAACCCCAAATCTAAACCTAACCCCAAATCTAAACCTAAAATCTAAACCTAACCCCAAATCTAAACCTCAAATCTAAACCTAATCCCAAATCTAAACCTAACCCCAAATCTAAACCTAAAATCTAAACCTAACCCCAAATCTAAACCTAAAAGCTAAACCTAACCACAAATCTAAACCTAAAATCTAAACCTAACCCCAAATCTAAACCTAACCCCAAATCTAAACCTAACCCCAAATCTAAACCTAAAATCTAAACCTAACCCCAAATCTAAACCTAACCCCAAATCTAACCCCAAATCTAAACCTAACCCCAAATCTAACCCCAAATCTAAACCTAAACCCAAATCTAAACCTAAAATCTAAACCTAACCCCAAATCTAAACCTAAAATCTAAACCTAACCCCAAATCTAAACCTAACCCCAAATCTAAACCTAAAATCTAAACCTAATCCCAAATCTAAACCTAAAATCTAAACCTAACCCCAAATCTAAACCTAACCCCAAATCTAAACCTAAAATCTAAACCTAACCCCAAATCTAAACCTAAAACCTAAACCTAACCCCAAATCTAAACCTAACCCCAAATCTAAACCTAAAATCTAAACCTAACCCCAAATCTAAACCTAAAATCTAAACCTAACCCCAAATCTAAACCTAACCCCAAATCTAAACCTAAAATCTAAACCTAAAATCTAAACCTAACCCCAAATCTAAACCTAAAATCTAAACCTAACCCCAAATCTAAACCTAACCCCAAATCTAAACCTAAAATCTAAACCTAACCCCAAATCTAAACCTAAAATCTAAACCTAACCCCAAATCTAAACCTAAAATCTAAACCTAAAATCTAAACCCAACCTAAAATCTAAACCTAAACCCAAATCTAAACCTAAAATCTAAACCTAACCCCAAATCTAAACCTAAAATCTAAACCTAACCCCAAATCTAAACCTAAAATCTAAACCTAAAATCTAAACCTAACCCCAAATCTAAACCTAAAATCTAAACCTAAAATCTAAACCTAACACCAAATCTAACCCCTAATCTAAACCTAACCCCAAATCTAAACCTAAAATCTAAACCTAACCCCAAATCTAAACCTAAAATCTAAACCTAAGCCCAAATCTGAACCTAAAATCTAAACCTAACCCCAAATCTAAACCTAAAATCTAAACCTAACCCCAAATCTAAACCTAACCCCAAATCTAAACCTTACCCCAAATCTAAACCGAAAATCTAAACCTAACCCCAAATCTAAACCTAAAATGTAAACCTAACCCCAAATCTAAACCTAACCCCAAATCTAAACCTAACTCCAAATCTAACCCCAAATCTAACCCCTAATCTAAACCTAACCCCAAATCTAAACCTAAAATCTAAACCTAACCCCAAATGTAAACCTAAAATCTAAACCTAAGCCCAAATCTGAACCTAAAATCTAAACCTAACCCCAAATCTAAACCTAAAATCTAAACCTAACCCCAAATCTAAACCGAAAATCTAAACCTAACCCCAAATCTAAACCTAAAATCTAAACCTAACCCCAAATCTAAACCTAAAATGTAAACCTAACCCCAAATCTAAACCTAACCCCAAATCTAAACCTAACCCCAAATCTAACCCCAAATCTAAACCTAAAACCTAAACCTAACCCCAAATCTAAACCTAAATCTAAACCTAACCCCAAATCTAAACCTAAAATCTAAACCTAACCCCAAATCTAAACCTGAAATCTTAACCTAACCCCAAATCTAAACCTAACCCCAAATCTAAACCTAAAATCTAAACCTAACCCCAAATCTAAACCTAAAATCTAAATCTAACCCCAAATCTAAACCTAACCCCAAATCTAAACCGAAAATCTAAACCTAACCCCAAATCTAAACCTAACCCCAAATCTAAACCTAAAATCTTAACCTAACCCCAAATCTAAACCTAACCCCAAATCTAAACCTAAAATCTAAACCTAACCCCAAATCTAAACCTAAAATCTAAATCTAACCCCAAATCTAAACCTAACCCCAAATCTAAACCGAAAATCTAAACCTAACCCCAAATCTAAACCTAAAATCTAAACCTAATCCCAAATCTAAACCTAAAATCTAAACCTAAAATCTAAACCGAACCTAAAATCTAAACCTAACCCCAAATCTAAACCTAAAATCTAAACCTAACCCCAAATCTAAACCTATCCCCAAATCTAAACCTAAAATCTAAACCGAACCCCAAATCTAAACCTAAAATCTAAACCTAACCCCAAATCTAAACCTAAAATCTAAACCTAACCCCAAATCTAAACCTAAAATCTAAACCTAACCCCAAATCTAAACCTAACCCTAAATCTAAACCTAAAATCTAAACCTAACCCCAAATCTAAACCTAACCCCAAATCTAAAACTAAAATCTAAACCTAACCCCAAATCTAAACCTAACCCCAAATCTAACCCCAAATCTAACCCTAACCCCAAATCTAAACCTAAAATCTAAACCTAACCCCAAATCTAAACCTAACCCCAAATCTAAACCTAAAATCTAAACCTAACCCCAAATCTAAACCTAAAATCTAAACCTAACCCCAAATCTAAACCTAACCCCAAATCTAAACCTAAAATCTAAACCTAACACCAAATCTAAACCTAAAATCTAAACCTAACCCCATATCTAAACCTAAAATCTAAACCTAACCCCAAATCTAAACCTAACCCCAAATCTAAACCTAAAATCTAAACCTAACACCAAATCTAAACCTAACCCCAAATCTAAACCTAAAATCTAAACCTAACCCCAAATCTAAACCTAACCCCAAATCTAAACCTAAAATCTAAACCTAACTCCAAATCTAAACCTAACCCCAAATCTAAACCTAAAATCTAAACCTAACCCCAAACCTAAACCTAAAATCTAAACCTAACCACAAATCTAAACCTAAAATCTAAACCTAACCCCAAATCTAAACCTAACCCCAAATCTAAACCTAAAATCTAAACCTAACCCCAAATCTAAACCCTAAATCTAAACCTAACCCCAAATCTAAACCTAAAATCTAAACCGAACCCCAAATCTAAACCTAAAATCTAAACCTAACCCCAAATCTAAACCTAACCCCAAATCTAAAACTAAAATCTAAACCTAACCCCAAATCTAAACCTAACCCCAAATCTAACCCCAAATCTAACCCTAACCCCAAATCTAAACCTAAAATCTAAACCTAACCCCAAATCTAAACCTAACCCCAAATCTAAACCTAAAATCTAAACCTAACCCCAAATCTAAACCTAAAATCTAAACCTAACCCCAAATCTAAACCTAACCCCAAATCTAAACCTAAAATCTAAACCTAACCACAAATCTAAACCTAAAATCTAAACCTAACCCCAAATCTAAACCTAAAATCTAAACCTAACCCCAAATCTAAACCCGAAATCTAAACCTAACCCCAAATCTAAACCTAACCCCAAATCTAACCCCAAATCTAAACCTAACCCCAAATCTAAACCTAAAACCTAAACCTAACCCCAAATCTAAACCTAAATCTAAACCTAACCCCAAATCTAAACCTAAAATCTAAACCTAACTCCAAATCTAAACCTAAAATCTAAACCTAACCCCAAATCTAAACCTAACCCCAAATCTAAACCTAAAATCTAAACCTAACCCCAAATCTAAACCTAAAATCTAAACCTAACCTAAAATCTAAACCTAAAATTTAAGCCTAACCCCAAATCTAAACCTAAAATCTAAACCTAAGCCCAAATCTAAACCTAAGCCCAAATCTAAACCTAAAGTCTAAACCTAACCCCAAATCTAAACCGAAAATCTAAACCTAACCCCAAATCTGAACCTAAAATCTAAACCTAACCTAAAATCTAAACCTAACCCCAAATCTAAACCTAAAATCTAAACCTAACCTCAAATCTAAACCTAACCCCAAATCTAAACCTAAAATCTAAACCTAACCCCAAATCTAAAACTAAAATCTAAACCTAACCCCAAATCTAAACCTAACCCCAAATCTAAACCTAACTCCAAATCTAACCCCAAATCTAACCCCTAATCTAAACCTAACCCCAAATCTAAACCTAAAATCTAAACCTAACCCCAAATCTAAACCTAAAATCTAAACCTAAGCCCAAATCTGAACCTAAAATCTAAACCTAACCCCAAATCTAAACCTAAAATCTAAACCTAACCCCAAATCTAAACCGAAAATCTAAACCTAACCCCAAATCTAAACCTAAAATCTAAACCTAACCCCAAATCTAAACCTAACCCCAAATCTAAACCTAAAATGTAAACCTAACCCCAAATCTAAACCTAACCCCAAATCTAACCCCAAATCTAAACCTAAAACCTAAACCTAACCCCAAATCTAAACCTAAATCTAAACCTAACCCCAAATCTAAACCTAAAATCTAAACCTAACCCCAAATCTAAACCTGAAATCTTAACCTAACCCCAAATCTAAACCTAACCCCAAATCTAAACCTAAAATCTAAACCTAACCCCAAATCTAAACCTAAAATCTAAATCTAACCCCAAATCTAAACCTAACCCCAAATCTAAACCGAAAATCTAAACCTAACCCCAAATCTAAACCTAACCCCAAATCTAAACCTAAAATCTTAACCTAACCCCAAATCTAAACCTAACCCCAAATCTAAACCTAAAATCTAAACCTAACCCCAAATCTAAACCTAAAATCTAAATCTAACCCCAAATCTAAACCTAACCCCAAATCTAAACCGAAAATCTAAACCTAACCCCAAATCTAAACCTAAAATCTAAACCTAATCCCAAATCTAAACCTAAAATCTAAACCTAAAATCTAAACCGAACCTAAAATCTAAACCTAACCCCAAATCTAAACCTAAAATCTAAACCTAACCCCAAATCTAAACCTATCCCCAAATCTAAACCTAAAATCTAAACCGAACCCCAAATCTAAACCTAAAATCTAAACCTAACCCCAAATCTAAACCTAACCCCAAATCTAAACCTAAAATCTAAACCTAACCCCAAATCTAAACCTAAAATCTAAACCTAAAATCTAAACCTAACCTAAAATCTAAACCTAAACCCAAATCTAAACCTAACCCCAAATCTAAACCTAACCCCAAATCTAAACCTAAAATCTAAACCTAACCCCAACTCTAAACCTAAAATCTAAACCTAACCACAAATCTAAACCTAAAATCTAAACCTAACCCCAAATATAAAACCTAACTCCAAATCTAAACCTAAGCCCAAATCTAAACCTAACCCCAAATCTAAACCTAAAATCTAAACCTAACCCCAAATCTAAACCTAAAATCTAAACCTAAAATCTAAACCTAACCTAAAATCTAAACCTAAACCCAAATCTAAACCTAACCCCAAATCTAAACCTAACCCCAAATCTAAACCTAAAATCTAAACCTAACCCCAACTCTAAACCTAAAATCTAAACCTAACCACAAATCTAAACCTAAAATCTAAACCTAACCCCAAATATAAAACCTAACTCCAAATCTAAACCTAAGCCCAAATCTAAACCTAACCCCAAATCTAAACCTAAAATCTAAACCTAACCCCAAATCTAAACCTAACCCCAAATCTAAACCTAAAATCTAAACCTAACCCTAAATCTAAACCTAACCCCAAATCTAAACCTAAAATATAAACCTAAAATCTAAACCTAACCCCAAATCTAAACCTAAAATCTAAACCTAACCCCAAATCTAAACCTAACCCCAAATCTAAACCTAAAATCTAAACCTAACCCCAAACCTAACCTAAAATCTAAACCTAAAATCTAAACCTAACCTGAAATTTAAACCTAACCCCAAATCTAAACCTAACCCCAAATCTAAACCTAAAATCTTAACCTAACCCCAAATCTAAACCTAACCCCAAATCTAAAACTAAAATCTAAACCTAACTCCAAATCTAAACCTAAGCCCAAATCTAAACCTAACCCCAAATATAAACCTAAAATCTAAACCTAACCCCAAATCTAAACCTAACCCCAAATCTAAACCTAAAATCTAAACCTAACCCCAAATCTAAACCTAAAATCTAAACCTAACCCTAAATCTAAACCTAACCCCAAATCTAAACCTAAAATATAAACCTAAAATCTAAACCTAACCCCAAATCTAAACCTAAAATCTAAACCTAACCCCAAATCTAAACCTAACCCCAAATCTAAACCTAAAATCTAAACCTAACCCCAAATCTAAACCTAAAATCTAAACCTAAAATCTAAACCTAACCTAAAATTTAAACCTAACCCCAAATCTAAACCTAACCCCAAATCTAAACCTAAAATCTTAACCTAACCCCAAATCTAAACCTAACCCCAAATCTAAAACTAAAATCTAAACCTAACCCCAAATCTAAACCTGAAATCTAAACCTAACCCCAAATCTAAACCTAAAATCTAAACCTAACCCCAAATCTAAACCTAAAATCTAAACCTAACCCCAAATCTAAACCTAAAATCTAAACCTAACCCCAAATCTAAACCTAACCCCAAATCTAAACCTAAAATCTAAACCTAACCCCAAATCTAAACCTCAAATCTAAACCTAATCCCAAATCTAAACCTAACCCCAAATCTAAACCTAAAATCTAAACCTAACCCCAAATCTAAACCTAAAAGCTAAACCTAACCACAAATCTAAACCTAAAATCTAAACCTAACCCCAAATCTAAACCTAACCCCAAATCTAAACCTAACCCCAAATCTAAACCTAAAATCTAAACCTAACCCCAAATCTAAACCTAACCCCAAATCTAACCCCAAATCTAAACCTAACCCCAAATCTAACCCCAAATCTAAACCTAAACCCAAATCTAAACCTAAAATCTAAACCTAACCCCAAATCTAAACCTAAAATCTAAACCTAACCCCAAATCTAAACCTAACCCCAAATCTAAACCTAAAATCTAAACCTAATCCCAAATCTAAACCTAAAATCTAAACCTAACCCCAAATCTAAACCTGAAATCTAAACCTAACCCCAAATCTAAACCTAAAATCTAAACCTAACCCCAAATCTAAACCTAAAATCTAAACCTAACCCCAAATCTAAACCTAACCCCAAATCTAAACCTAAAATCTAAACCTAACCCCAAATCTAAACCTCAAATCTAAACCTAATCCCAAATCTAAACCTAACCCCAAATCTAAACCTAAAATCTAAACCTAACCCCAAATCTAAACCTAAAAGCTAAACCTAACCACAAATCTAAACCTAAAATCTAAACCTAACCCCAAATCTAAACCTAACCCCAAATCTAAACCTAACCCCAAATCTAAACCTAAAATCTAAACCTAACCCCAAATCTAAACCTAACCCCAAATCTAACCCCAAATCTAAACCTAACCCCAAATCTAACCCCAAATCTAAACCTAAACCCAAATCTAAACCTAAAATCTAAACCTAACCCCAAATCTAAACCTAAAATCTAAACCTAACCCCAAATCTAAACCTAACCCCAAATCTAAACCTAAAATCTAAACCTAATCCCAAATCTAAACCTAAAATCTAAACCTAACCCCAAATCTAAACCTAAAATCTAAACCTAAGCCCAAATCTAAACCTAACCCCAAGTCTAAACCTAAAGTCTAAACCTAACCCCAAATCTAAACCCCAAATCTAAACCTAACCCCAAATATAAACCTAAAATCTAAACCTAACCCCAAATCTAAACCTAACCCCAAATCTAAACCTAAAATCTAAACCTAACCCCAAATCTAAAACTAAAATCTAAACCTAACCCCAAATCTAAACCTAACCCCAAATCTAAACCTAAAATCTAATCCTAACCCCAAATCTAAACCTAACCCCAAATCTAAACCTAAAATCTAAACCTAACCCCAAATCTAAAACTAAAATCTAAACCTAACCCCAAATCTAAACCTAACCCCAAATCTAAACCTAAAATCTAAACCTAACCCCAAATCTAAACCTAAAATCTAAACCTAACCCCAAATCTAAACCTAAAATCGAAACCTAACCTAAAATCTAAACCTAACCCCAAATCTAAACCTAAAATCTAAACCTAACCCCAAATCTAAACCTAAAATCTAAACCTAACCCCAAATCTAAACCTAAAATCTAAACCTAAAATCAAAACCTAACCCCAAATCTAAACCTAAAATCTAAACCTAACCCCAAATCTAAACCTAAAATCTAAACCTAACCCCAAATCTAAACCTAACCCCAAATCTAAACCTAACCCCAAATCTAAACCTAAAATCTAAACCTAACCCCAACTCTAAACCTAACCCCAAATCTAACCCCAAATCTAAACCTAACCCCAAATCTAAACCTAAAATCTAAACCTAACCCCAAATCTAAACCTAAAATCTAAACCTAACCCCAAATCTAAACCTAACCCCAAATCTAAACCTAAAATCTAAACCTAACCCCAAATCTAAACCTAAAATCTAAACCTAACCCCAAATCTAAACCTAACTCCAAATCTAAACCTAAGCCCAAATCTAAACCTAACCCCAAATCTAACCCCAAATCTAAACCTAACCCCAAATCTAAACCTAAAATCTAAACCTAACCCCAAATCTAAACCTGAAATCTAAACCTAACCCCAAATCTAAACCTAAAATCTAAACCTAACCCCAAATCTAAACCTAAAATCTAAACCTAACCCCAAACCTAAACCTAAATCTAAACCTAATCCCAAATCTAAACCTAAAATCTAAACCTAACCCCAAATCTAAACCTAAAATCTAAACCTAACCCCAAATCTAAACCTAAAATCTAAACCTTACCACAAATCTAAACCTAAAATCTAAACCTAACCCCAAATCTAAACCTGAAATCTAAACCTAACCCCAAATCTAAACCTAACCCCAAATCTAAACCTAACCCCAAATCTAACCCCAAATCTAAACCTAACCCCAAATCTAAACCTAAAACCTAAACCTAACCCCAAATCTAAACCGAAATCTAAACCTAACCCCAAATCTAAACCTAAAATCTAAACCTAACCCCAAATCTAAACCTAAAATCTAAACCTAACCCCAAATCTAAACCTAACCCCAAATCTAAACCTAAAATCTAAACCTAACCCCAAATCTAAACCTAAAATCTAAACCTAACCCCAAATCTAAACCTAAAATCTAAACCTAACCTAAAATCTAAACCTAAAATTTAAGCCTAACCCCAAATCTAAACCTAAAATCTAAACCTAAGCCCAAATCTAAACCTAACCCCAAGTCTAAACCTAAAGTCTAAACCTAACCCCAAATCTAAACCCCAAATCTAAACCTAACCCCAAATCTAAACCTAAAATCTAAACCTAACCCCAAATCTAAACCTAACCCCAAATCTAAACCTAAAATCTAAACCTAACCCCAAATCTAAAACTAAAATCTAAACCTAACCCCAAATCTAAACCTAACCCCAAATCTAAACCTAAAATCTAAACCTAACCCCAAATCTAAACCTAACCCCAAATCTAAACCTAAAATCTAAACCTAACCCCAAATCTAAAACTAAAATCTAAACCTAACCCCAAATCTAAACCTAAAATCTAAACCTAACCCCAAATCTAAACCTAAAATCTAAACCTAACCCCAAATCTAAACCTAAAATCGAAACCTAACCTAAAATCTAAACCTAACCCCAAATCTAAACCTAAAATCTAAACCTAACCCCAAATCTAAACCTAAAATCTAAACCTAACCCCAAATCTAAACCTAAAATCTAAACCTAAAATCAAAACCTAACCCCAAATCTAAACCTAAAATCTAAACCTAACCCCAAATCTAAACCTAAAATCTAAACCTAACCCCAAATCTAAACCTAACCCCAAATCTAAACCTAACCCCAAATCTAAACCTAAAATCTAAACCTAACCCCAACTCTAAACCTAACCCCAAATCTAACCCCAAATCTAAACCTAACCCCAAATCTAAACCTAAAATCTAAACCTAACCCCAAATCTAAACCTAACTCCAAATCTAAACCTAACCCCAAATCTAAACCTAAAATCTAAACCTAACCCCAAATCTAAACCTGAAATCTAAACCTAACCCCAAATCTAAACCTAAAATCTAAACCTAACCCCAAATCTAAACCTAAAATCTAAACCTAACCCCAAATCTAAACCTAAAATCTAAACCTAACCCCAAATCTAAACCTAACCCCAAATCTAAACCTAAAATCTAAATCTAACCCCAAATCTAAACCTAACCCCAAATCTAAACCTAAAATCTAAACCTAACCCCAAATCCAAACCTAAAATCTAAACCTAACCCCAAATCTAAACCTAAAATCTAAACCTAACCCCAAATCTAAACCTAACCCCAAATATAAACCTAACCCCAAATCTAAACCTAAAACCTAAAGCTAAGCCCAAATCTAAACCTAAAATCTAAACCTAACCCCAAATCTAAACCTAAAATCTAAACATAACCCCAAATCTAAACCTAACCCCAAATCTAAACCTAACCCCAAATCTAAACCTAAAATCTAAACCTAACCCCAAATCTAAACCTAACCCCAAATCTAAACCTAAAATCTAAATCTAACCCCAAATCTAAACCTAACCCCAAATCTAAACCTAAAATCTAAACCTAACCCCAAATCCAAACCTAAAATCTAAACTTAAACCCAAATCTAAACCTAAAATCTAAACCTAACCCCAAATGTAAACCTAACCCCAAATATAAACCTAACCCCAAATCTAAACCTAAAACCTAAAGCTAAGCCCAAATCTAAACCTAAAATCTAAACCTAACCCCAAATCTAAACCTAAAATCTAAACATAACCCCAAATCTAAACCTAACCCCAAATCTAAACCTAACCCCAAATCTAAACCTAAAATCTAAACCTAACCCCAAATCTAAACCTAACCCCAAATCTAAACCTAAAATCTAAACCTAACCCCAAATCTAAACCTAAAATCTAAACCTAACCCCAAATCTAAACCTAAAATCTAAACATAACCCCAAATCTAAACCTAACCCCAAATCTAAACCTAAAATCTAAACCTAACCCCAAATCTAAACCTAACTCCAAATCTAAACCTAAGCCCAAATCTAAACCTAACACCAAATCTAACCCCAAATCTAAACCTAACCCCAAATCTAAACCTAAAATCTAAACCTAACCCCAAATCTAAACCTAAAATCTAAACCTAAGCCGAAATCTGAACCTAAAATCTAAACCTAACCCCAAATCTAAACCTAACCCCAGATCTAAACCTTACCCCAAATCTAAACCTAAAATCTAAACCTAACCCCAAATCTAAACCTAAAATCTAAACCTAACCCCAAATCTAAACTTAACCCCAAATCTAAACCTAAAATCTAAACCTAACCCCAAATCTAAACCTAAAATCTAAACCTAACCCCAAATCTAAACCTAACCCCAAATCTAAACCTTACCCCAAATCTAAACCTAAAATCTAAACCTAACCCCAAATCTAAACCTAAAATCTAAATCTAACCCCAAATCTAAACCTAACCCCAAATCTAAACCGAAAATCTAAACCTAACCCCAAATCTAAACCTAAAATCTAAACCTAACCCCAAATCTAAACCTAAAATCTAAACCTATAATCTAAACCTAACCTAAAATCTAAACCTAACCCCAAATCTAAACCTAAAATCTAAACCTAACCCCAAATCTAAACCTATCCCCAAATCTAAACCTAAAATCTAAACCTAAGCCCAAATCTAAACCTAAAATCTAAACCTAACCCCAAATCTAAACCTAAAATCTAAACCTAACACCAAATCTAAACCTAAAATCTAAACCTAACCCCAAATCTAAACCTAAACCTAAATCTAAACCTAAAATCTAAACCTAACCCTAATCTAAACCTAACCCCAAATCTAAAACTAAAATCTAAACCTAACCCCAAATCTAAACCTAAACCCAAATCTAAACCTAAAATCTAAACCTAACCCCAAATCTAAACCTAAAATCTAAACCTAACCCCAAATCTAAACCTAAAATCTAAACCTAACCCCAAATCTAAACCTAACCCCAAATCTAAACCTAGAATCTAAACCTAACCCCAAATCTAAACCTCAAATCTAAACCTAACCCCAAATCTAAACCTAACTCCAAATCTAAACCTAAAATCTAAACCTAACCCCAAACCTAAACCTAACCCCAAATCTAAACCTAAAATCTAAACCTAACCCCAAATCTAAACCTAAAATCTAAACCTAACCACAAATCTAAACCTAAAATCTAAACCTAACCCCAAATCTAAACCTAACCCCAAATCTAAACCTAAAATTTAAACCTAACCCCAAATCTAAACCCTAAATCTAAACCTAACCCCAAATCTAAACCTAACCCCAAATCTAACCCCAAATCTAAACCTAACCCCAAATCTAAACCTAAAATCTAAACCTAACCCCAAATCTAAACCTAAAATCGAAACCTAACCTAAAATCTAAACCTAACCCCAAATCTAAACCTAAAATCTAAACCTAACCCCAAATCTAAACCTAAAATCTAAACCTAACCCCAAATCTAAACCTAAAATCTAAACCTAACCCCAAATCTAAACCTAAAATCTAAACCTAACCTAAAATCTAAACCTAAAATCTAAACCTAACCCCAAATCTAAACCTAACCCCAAATCTAAACCTAAAATCTAAACATAACCCCAAATCTAAACCTAAAATCTAAACCTAACCCCAAATCTAAACCTAAAATCTAAACCTAACCCCAAATCTAAACCTAAAATCTAAACCTAACCCCAAATCTAAACCTAACCCCAAATCTAAACCTAAAATCTAAACCTAACCCCAAATCTAAACCTAACTCCAAATCTAAACCGAAGCCCAAATCTAAACCTAACCCCAAATCTAAACCTAAAATCTAAACCTAACCCCAAATCTAAACCTAACCCCAAATCTAAACCTAAAATCTAAACCTAACCCCAAATCTAAACCTAAAATCTAAACCTAAAATCTAAACCTAACCTAAAATCTAAACCTAAACCCAAATCTAAACCTAAAATCTAAACCTAACCCCAAATCTAAACCTAAAATCTAAACCTAACCCCAAATCTAAACCTAAAATCTAAACCTAAAATCTAAACCTAACCCCAAATCTAAACCTAAAATCTAAACCTAAAATCTAAACCTAACCTAAAATCTAAACCTAACCCCAAACCTAAACCTAAAATCTAAACCTAAGCCCAAATCTAAACCTAACCCCAAATCTAAACCTAACCCCAAATCTAAACCTAAAATCTAAACCTAACCCCAACTCTAAACCTAAAATCTAAACCTAACCACAAATCTAAACCTAAAATCTAAACCTAACCCCAAATATAAAACCTAACTCCAAATCTAAACCTAAGCCCAAATCTAAACCTAAAATCTAAACCTAACCCCAAATCTAAACCTAACCCCAAATCTAAACCTAAAATCTAAACCTAACCCCAAATCTAAACCTAAAATCTAAACCTAACCCTAAATCTAAACCTAACCCCAAATCTAAACCTAAAATATAAACCTAAAATCTAAACCTAACCCCAAATCTAAACCTAAAATCTAAACCTAACCCCAAATCTAAACCTAACCCCAAATCTAAACCTAAAATCTAAACCTAACCCCAAACCTAACCTAAAATCTAAACCTAAAATCTAAACCTAACCTAAAATTTAAACCTAACCCCAAATCTAAACCTAACCCCAAATCTAAAACTAAAATCTAAACCTAACTCCAAATCTAAACCTAAGCCCAAATCTAAACCTAACCCCAAATATAAACCTAAAATCTAAACCTAACCCCAAATCTAAACCTAACCCCAAATCTAAACCTAAAATCTAAACCTAACCCCAAATCTAAACCTAAAATCTAAACCTAACCCTAAATCTAAACCTAACCCCAAATCTAAACCTAAAATATAAACCTAAAATCTAAACCTAACCCCAAATCTAAACCTAAAATCTAAACCTAACCCCAAATCTAAACCTAACCCCAAATCTAAACCTAAAATCTAAACCTAACCCCAAATCTAAACCTAAAATCTAAACCTAAAATCTAAACCTAACCTAAAATTTAAACCTAACCCCAAATCTAAACCTAACCCCAAATCTAAACCTAAAATCTTAACCTAACCCCAAATCTAAACCTAACCCCAAATCTAAAACTAAAATCTAAACCTAACCCCAAATCTAAACCTGAAATCTAAACCTAACCCCAAATCTAAACCTAAAATCTAAACCTAACCCCAAATCTAAACCTAAAATCTAAACCTAACCCCAAATCTAAACCTAAAATCTAAACCTAACCCCAAATCTAAACCTAACCCCAAATCTAAACCTAAAATCTAAACCTAACCCCAAATCTAAACCTCAAATCTAAACCTAATCCCAAATCTAAACCTAACCCCAAATCTAAACCTAAAATCTAAACCTAACCCCAAATCTAAACCTAAAAGCTAAACCTAACCACAAATCTAAACCTAAAATCTAAACCTAACCCCAAATCTAAACCTAACCCCAAATCTAAACCTAACCCCAAATCTAAACCTAAAATCTAAACCTAACCCCAAATCTAAACCTAACCCCAAATCTAACCCCAAATCTAAACCTAACCCCAAATCTAACCCCAAATCTAAACCTAAACCCAAATCTAAACCTAAAATCTAAACCTAACCCCAAATCTAAACCTAAAATCTAAACCTAACCCCAAATCTAAACCTAACCCCAAATCTAAACCTAAAATCTAAACCTAATCCCAAATCTAAACCTAAAATCTAAACCTAACCCCAAATCTAAACCTAACCCCAAATCTAAACCTAAAATCTAAACCTAACCCCAAATCTAAACCTAAAACCTAAACCTAACCCCAAATCTAAACCTAACCCCAAATCTAAACCTAAAATCTAAACCTAACCCCAAATCTAAACCTAAAATCTAAACCTAACCCCAAATCTAAACCTAACCCCAAATCTAAACCTAAAATCTAAACCTAAAATCTAAACCTAACCCCAAATCTAAACCTAAAATCTAAACCTAACCCCAAATCTAAACCTAACCCCAAATCTAAACCTAAAATCTAAACCTAACCCCAAATCTAAACCTAAAATCTAAACCTAACCCCAAATCTAAACCTAAAATCTAAACCTAAAATCTAAACCCAACCTAAAATCTAAACCTAAACCCAAATCTAAACCTAAAATCTAAACCTAACCCCAAATCTAAACCTAAAATCTAAACCTAACCCCAAATCTAAACCTAAAATCTAAACCTAAAATCTAAACCTAACCCCAAATCTAAACCTAAAATCTAAACCTAAAATCTAAACCTAACACCAAATCTAACCCCTAATCTAAACCTAACCCCAAATCTAAACCTAAAATCTAAACCTAACCCCAAATCTAAACCTAAAATCTAAACCTAAGCCCAAATCTGAACCTAAAATCTAAACCTAACCCCAAATCTAAACCTAAAATCTAAACCTAACCCCAAATCTAAACCTAACCCCAAATCTAAACCTTACCCCAAATCTAAACCGAAAATCTAAACCTAACCCCAAATCTAAACCTAAAATGTAAACCTAACCCCAAATCTAAACCTAACCCCAAATCTAAACCTAACTCCAAATCTAACCCCAAATCTAACCCCTAATCTAAACCTAACCCCAAATCTAAACCTAAAATCTAAACCTAACCCCAAATCTAAACCTAAAATCTAAACCTAAGCCCAAATCTGAACCTAAAATCTAAACCTAACCCCAAATCTAAACCTAAAATCTAAACCTAACCCCAAATCTAAACCGAAAATCTAAACCTAACCCCAAATCTAAACCTAAAATCTAAACCTAACCCCAAATCTAAACCTAAAATGTAAACCTAACCCCAAATCTAAACCTAACCCCAAATCTAAACCTAACCCCAAATCTAACCCCAAATCTAAACCTAAAACCTAAACCTAACCCCAAATCTAAACCTAAATCTAAACCTAACCCCAAATCTAAACCTAAAATCTAAACCTAACCCCAAATCTAAACCTGAAATCTTAACCTAACCCCAAATCTAAACCTAACCCCAAATCTAAACCTAAAATCTAAACCTAACCCCAAATCTAAACCTAAAATCTAAATCTAACCCCAAATCTAAACCTAACCCCAAATCTAAACCGAAAATCTAAACCTAACCCCAAATCTAAACCTAACCCCAAATCTAAACCTAAAATCTTAACCTAACCCCAAATCTAAACCTAACCCCAAATCTAAACCTAAAATCTAAACCTAACCCCAAATCTAAACCTAAAATCTAAATCTAACCCCAAATCTAAACCTAACCCCAAATCTAAACCGAAAATCTAAACCTAACCCCAAATCTAAACCTAAAATCTAAACCTAATCCCAAATCTAAACCTAAAATCTAAACCTAAAATCTAAACCGAACCTAAAATCTAAACCTAACCCCAAATCTAAACCTAAAATCTAAACCTAACCCCAAATCTAAACCTATCCCCAAATCTAAACCTAAAATCTAAACCGAACCCCAAATCTAAACCTAAAATCTAAACCTAACCCCAAATCTAAACCTAAAATCTAAACCTAACCCCAAATCTAAACCTAAAATCTAAACCTAACACCAAATCTAAACCTAAAATCTAAACCTAACCCCAAATCTAAACCTAACCCTAAATCTAAACCTAAAATCTAAACCTAACCCCAAATCTAAACCTAACCCCAAATCTAAAACTAAAATCTAAACCTAACCCCAAATCTAAACCTAACCCCAAATCTAACCCCAAATCTAACCCTAACCCCAAATCTAAACCTAAAATCTAAACCTAACCCCAAATCTAAACCTAACCCCAAATCTAAACCTAAAATCTAAACCTAACCCCAAATCTAAACCTAAAATCTAAACCTAACCCCAAATCTAAACCTAACCCCAAATCTAAACCTAAAATCTAAACCTAACACCAAATCTAAACCTAAAATCTAAACCTAACCCCATATCTAAACCTAAAATCTAAACCTAACCCCAAATCTAAACCTAACCCCAAATCTAAACCTAAAATCTAAACCTAACACCAAATCTAAACCTAACCCCAAATCTAAACCTAAAATCTAAACCTAACCCCAAATCTAAACCTAACCCCAAATCTAAACCTAAAATCTAAACCTAACTCCAAATCTAAACCTAACCCCAAATCTAAACCTAAAATCTAAACCTAACCCCAAACCTAAACCTAAAATCTAAACCTAACCACAAATCTAAACCTAAAATCTAAACCTAACCCCAAATCTAAACCTAACCCCAAATCTAAACCTAAAATCTAAACCTAACCCCAAATCTAAACCCTAAATCTAAACCTAACCCCAAATCTAAACCTAAAATCTAAACCGAACCCCAAATCTAAACCTAAAATCTAAACCTAACCCCAAATCTAAACCTAACCCCAAATCTAAAACTAAAATCTAAACCTAACCCCAAATCTAAACCTAACCCCAAATCTAACCCCAAATCTAACCCTAACCCCAAATCTAAACCTAAAATCTAAACCTAACCCCAAATCTAAACCTAACCCCAAATCTAAACCTAAAATCTAAACCTAACCCCAAATCTAAACCTAAAATCTAAACCTAACCCCAAATCTAAACCTAACCCCAAATCTAAACCTAAAATCTAAACCTAACCACAAATCTAAACCTAAAATCTAAACCTAACCCCAAATCTAAACCTAAAATCTAAACCTAACCCCAAATCTAAACCCGAAATCTAAACCTAACCCCAAATCTAAACCTAACCCCAAATCTAACCCCAAATCTAAACCTAACCCCAAATCTAAACCTAAAACCTAAACCTAACCCCAAATCTAAACCTAAATCTAAACCTAACCCCAAATCTAAACCTAAAATCTAAACCTAACCCCAAATCTAAACCTAAAATCTAAACCTAACCCCAAATCTAAACCTAACCCCAAATCTAAACCTAAAATCTAAACCTAACCCCAAATCTAAACCTAAAATCTAAACCTAACCTAAAATCTAAACCTAAAATTTAAGCCTAACCCCAAATCTAAACCTAAAATCTAAACCTAAGCCCAAATCTAAACCTAAGCCCAAATCTAAACCTAAAGTCTAAACCTAACCCCAAATCTAAACCGAAAATCTAAACCTAACCCCAAATCTGAACCTAAAATCTAAACCTAACCTAAAATCTAAACCTAACCCCAAATCTAAACCTAAAATCTAAACCTAACCTCAAATCTAAACCTAACCCCAAATCTAAACCTAAAATCTAAACCTAACCCCAAATCTAAAACTAAAATCTAAACCTAACCCCAAATCTAAACCTAACCCCAAATCTAAACCTAACTCCAAATCTAACCCCAAATCTAACCCCTAATCTAAACCTAACCCCAAATCTAAACCTAAAATCTAAACCTAACCCCAAATCTAAACCTAAAATCTAAACCTAAGCCCAAATCTGAACCTAAAATCTAAACCTAACCCCAAATCTAAACCTAAAATCTAAACCTAACCCCAAATCTAAACCGAAAATCTAAACCTAACCCCAAATCTAAACCTAAAATCTAAACCTAACCCCAAATCTAAACCTAACCCCAAATCTAAACCTAAAATGTAAACCTAACCCCAAATCTAAACCTAACCCCAAATCTAACCCCAAATCTAAACCTAAAACCTAAACCTAACCCCAAATCTAAACCTAAATCTAAACCTAACCCCAAATCTAAACCTAAAATCTAAACCTAACCCCAAATCTAAACCTGAAATCTTAACCTAACCCCAAATCTAAACCTAACCCCAAATCTAAACCTAAAATCTAAACCTAACCCCAAATCTAAACCTAAAATCTAAATCTAACCCCAAATCTAAACCTAACCCCAAATCTAAACCGAAAATCTAAACCTAACCCCAAATCTAAACCTAACCCCAAATCTAAACCTAAAATCTTAACCTAACCCCAAATCTAAACCTAACCCCAAATCTAAACCTAAAATCTAAACCTAACCCCAAATCTAAACCTAAAATCTAAATCTAACCCCAAATCTAAACCTAACCCCAAATCTAAACCGAAAATCTAAACCTAATCCCAAATCTAAACCTAAAATCTAAACCTAAAATCTAAACCGAACCTAAAATCTAAACCTA
Source organism: Patagioenas fasciata (assembly GCF_037038585.1). Taxonomy (NCBI): domain Eukaryota; kingdom Metazoa; phylum Chordata; class Aves; order Columbiformes; family Columbidae; genus Patagioenas; species Patagioenas fasciata. Next base: position 99,476 of record NW_027288511.1, read on the forward strand.
ACCCCAAATCTAAACCTAAAATCTAAACCTAACCCCAAATCTAAACCTATCCCCAAATCTAAACCTAAAATCTAAACCGAACCCCAAATCTAAACCTAAAATCTAAACCTAACCCCAAATCTAAACCTAACCCCAAATCTAAACCTAAAATCTAAACCTAACCCCAAATCTAAACCTAAAATCTAAACCTAAAATCTAAACCTAACCTAAAATCTAAACCTAAACCCAAATCTAAACCTAACCCCAAATCTAAACCTAACCCCAAATCTAAACCTAAAATCTAAACCTAACCCCAACTCTAAACCTAAAATCTAAACCTAACCACAAATCTAAACCTAAAATCTAAACCTAACCCCAAATATAAAACCTAACTCCAAATCTAAACCTAAGCCCAAATCTAAACCTAACCCCAAATCTAAACCTAAAATCTAAACCTAACCCCAAATCTAAACCTAAAATCTAAACCTAAAATCTAAACCTAACCTAAAATCTAAACCTAAACCCAAATCTAAACCTAACCCCAAATCTAAACCTAACCCCAAATCTAAACCTAAAATCTAAACCTAACCCCAACTCTAAACCTAAAATCTAAACCTAACCACAAATCTAAACCTAAAATCTAAACCTAACCCCAAATATAAAACCTAACTCCAAATCTAAACCTAAGCCCAAATCTAAACCTAACCCCAAATCTAAACCTAAAATCTAAACCTAACCCCAAATCTAAACCTAACCCCAAATCTAAACCTAAAATCTAAACCTAACCCCAAATCTAAACCTAAAATCTAAACCTAACCCTAAATCTAAACCTAACCCCAAATCTAAACCTAAAATATAAACCTAAAATCTAAACCTAACCCCAAATCTAAACCTAAAATCTAAACCTAACCCCAAATCTAAACCTAACCCCAAATCTAAACCTAAAATCTAAACCTAACCCCAAACCTAACCTAAAATCTAAACCTAAAATCTAAACCTAACCTGAAATTTAAACCTAACCCCAAATCTAAACCTAACCCCAAATCTAAACCTAAAATCTTAACCTAACCCCAAATCTAAACCTAACCCCAAATCTAAAACTAAAATCTAAACCTAACTCCAAATCTAAACCTAAGCCCAAATCTAAACCTAACCCCAAATATAAACCTAAAATCTAAACCTAACCCCAAATCTAAACCTAACCCCAAATCTAAACCTAAAATCTAAACCTAACCCCAAATCTAAACCTAAAATCTAAACCTAACCCTAAATCTAAACCTAACCCCAAATCTAAACCTAAAATATAAACCTAAAATCTAAACCTAACCCCAAATCTAAACCTAAAATCTAAACCTAACCCCAAATCTAAACCTAACCCCAAATCTAAACCTAAAATCTAAACCTAACCCCAAATCTAAACCTAAAATCTAAACCTAAAATCTAAACCTAACCTAAAATTTAAACCTAACCCCAAATCTAAACCTAACCCCAAATCTAAACCTAAAATCTTAACCTAACCCCAAATCTAAACCTAACCCCAAATCTAAAACTAAAATCTAAACCTAACCCCAAATCTAAACCTGAAATCTAAACCTAACCCCAAATCTAAACCTAAAATCTAAACCTAACCCCAAATCTAAACCTAAAATCTAAACCTAACCCCAAATCTAAACCTAAAATCTAAACCTAACCCCAAATCTAAACCTAACCCCAAATCTAAACCTAAAATCTAAACCTAACCCCAAATCTAAACCTCAAATCTAAACCTAATCCCAAATCTAAACCTAACCCCAAATCTAAACCTAAAATCTAAACCTAACCCCAAATCTAAACCTAAAAGCTAAACCTAACCACAAATCTAAACCTAAAATCTAAACCTAACCCCAAATCTAAACCTAACCCCAAATCTAAACCTAACCCCAAATCTAAACCTAAAATCTAAACCTAACCCCAAATCTAAACCTAACCCCAAATCTAACCCCAAATCTAAACCTAACCCCAAATCTAACCCCAAATCTAAACCTAAACCCAAATCTAAACCTAAAATCTAAACCTAACCCCAAATCTAAACCTAAAATCTAAACCTAACCCCAAATCTAAACCTAACCCCAAATCTAAACCTAAAATCTAAACCTAATCCCAAATCTAAACCTAAAATCTAAACCTAACCCCAAATCTAAACCTAAAATCTAAACCTAACCCCAAATCTAAACCTAAAACCTAAACCTAACCCCAAATCTAAACCTAACCCCAAATCTAAACCTAAAATCTAAACCTAACCCCAAATCTAAACCTAAAATCTAAACCTAACCCCAAATCTAAACCTAACCCCAAATCTAAACCTAAAATCTAAACCTAAAATCTAAACCTAACCCCAAATCTAAACCTAAAATCTAAACCTAACCCCAAATCTAAACCTAACCCCAAATCTAAACCTAACCCCAAATCTAAACCTAAAATCTAAACCTAACCCCAAATCTAAACCTAAAATCTAAACCTAACCCCAAATCTAAACCTAAAATCTAAACCTAAAATCTAAACCCAACCTAAAATCTAAACCTAAACCCAAATCTAAACCTAAAATCTAAACCTAACCCCAAATCTAAACCTAAAATCTAAACCTAACCCCAAATCTAAACCTAAAATCTAAACCTAAAATCTAAACCTAACCCCAAATCTAAACCTAAAATCTAAACCTAACCCCAAATCTAAACCTAACCCCAAATCTAAACCTAAAATCTAAACCTAACCCCAAATCTAAACCTAAAATCTAAACCTAACCCCAAATCTAAACCTAACCCCAAATCTAAACCTAAAATCTAAACCTAAAATCTAAACCTAACCCCAAATCTAAACCTAAAATCTAAACCTAACCCCAAATCTAAACCTAACCCCAAATCTAAACCTTACCCCAAATCTAAACCGAAAATCTAAACCTAACCCCAAATCTAAACCTAACCCCAAATCTAAACCTAAAATGTAAACCTAACCCCAAATCTAAACCTAACCCCAAATCTAAACCTAACTCCAAATCTAACCCCAAATCTAACCCCTAATCTAAACCTAACCCCAAATCTAAACCTAAAATCTAAACCTAACCCCAAATCTAAACCTAAGCCCAAATCTGAACCTAAAATCTAAACCTAACCCCAAATCTAAACCTAAAATCTAAACCTAACCCCAAATCTAAACCGAAAATCTAAACCTAACCCCAAATCTAAACCTAAAATCTAAACCTAACCCCAAATCTAAACCTAACCCCAAATCTAAACCTAAAATGTAAACCTAACCCCAAATCTAAACCTAACCCCAAATCTAAACCTAACCCCAAATCTAACCCCAAATCTAAACCTAAAACCTAAACCTAACCCCAAATCTAAACCTAAATCTAAACCTAACCCCAAATCTAAACCTAAAATCTAAACCTAACCCCAAATCTAAACCTGAAATCTTAACCTAACCCCAAATCTAAACCTAACCCCAAATCTAAACCTAAAATCTAAACCTAACCCCAAATCTAAACCTAAAATCTAAATCTAACCCCAAATCTAAACCTAACCCCAAATCTAAACCGAAAATCTAAACCTAACCCCAAATCTAAACCTAACCCCAAATCTAAACCTAAAATCTTAACCTAACCCCAAATCTAAACCTAACCCCAAATCTAAACCTAAAATCTAAACCTAACCCCAAATCTAAACCTAAAATCTAAATCTAACCCCAAATCTAAACCTAACCCCAAATCTAAACCGAAAATCTAAACCTAACCCCAAATCTAAACCTAAAATCTAAACCTAATCCCAAATCTAAACCTAAAATCTAAACCTAAAATCTAAACCGAACCTAAAATCTAAACCTAACCCCAAATCTAAACCTAAAATCTAAACCTAACCCCAAATCTAAACCTATCCCCAAATCTAAACCTAAAATCTAAACCGAACCCCAAATCTAAACCTAAAATCTAAACCTAACCCCAAATCTAAACCTAAAATCTAAACCTAACCCCAAATCTAAACCTAAAATCTAAACCTAACACCAAATCTAAACCTAAAATCTAAACCTAACCCCAAATCTAAACCTAACCCTAAATCTAAACCTAAAATCTAAACCTAACCCCAAATCTAAACCTAACCCCAAATCTAAAACTAAAATCTAAACCTAACCCCAAATCTAAACCTAACCCCAAATCTAACCCCAAATCTAACCCTAACCCCAAATCTAAACCTAAATCTAAACCTAACCCCAAATCTAAACCTAACCCCAAATCTAAACCTAAAATCTAAACCTAACCCCAAATCTAAACCTAAAATCTAAACCTAACCCCAAATCTAAACCTAACCCCAAATCTAAACCTAAAATCTAAACCTAACACCAAATCTAAACCTAAAATCTAAACCTAACCCCATATCTAAACCTAAAATCTAAACCTAACCCCAAATCTAAACCTAACCCCAAATCTAAACCTAAAATCTAAACCTAACACCAAATCTAAACCTAACCCCAAATCTAAACCTAAAATCTAAACCTAACCCCAAATCTAAACCTAACCCCAAATCTAAACCTAAAATCTAAACCTAACTCCAAATCTAAACCTAACCCCAAATCTAAACCTAAAATCTAAACCTAACCCCAAACCTAAACCTAAAATCTAAACCTAACCACAAATCTAAACCTAAAATCTAAACCTAACCCCAAATCTAAACCTAACCCCAAATCTAAACCTAAAATCTAAACCTAACCCCAAATCTAAACCCTAAATCTAAACCTAACCCCAAATCTAAACCTAAAATCTAAACCGAACCCCAAATCTAAACCTAAAATCTAAACCTAACCCCAAATCTAAACCTAACCCCAAATCTAAAACTAAAATCTAAACCTAACCCCAAATCTAAACCTAACCCCAAATCTAACCCCAAATCTAACCCTAACCGCAAATCTAAACCTAAAATCTAAACCTAACCCCAAATCTAAACCTAACCCCAAATCTAAACCTAAAATCTAAACCTAACCCCAAATCTAAACCTAAAATCTAAACCTAACCCCAAATCTAAACCTAACCCCAAATCTAAACCTAAAATCTAAACCTAACCACAAATCTAAACCTAAAATCTAAACCTAACCCCAAATCTAAACCTAAAATCTAAACCTAACACCAAATCTAAACCCGAAATCTAAACCTAACCCCAAATCTAAACCTAACCCCAAATCTAACCCCAAATCTAAACCTAACCCCAAATCTAAACCTAAAACCTAAACCTAACCCCAAATCTAAACCTAAATCTAAACCTAACCCCAAATCTAAACCTAAAATCTAAACCTAACCCCAAATCTAAACCTAAAATCTAAACCTAACCCCAAATCTAAACCTAACCCCAAATCTAAACCTAAAATCTAAACCTAACCCCAAATCTAAACCTAAAATCTAAACCTAACCTAAAATCTAAACCTAAAATTTAAGCCTAACCCCAAATCTAAACCTAAAATCTAAACCTAAGCCCAAATCTAAACCTAAGCCCAAATCTAAACCTAAAGTCTAAACCTAACCCCAAATCTAAACCGAAAATCTAAACCTAACCCCAAATCTGAACCTAAAATCTAAACCTAACCTAAAATCTAAACCTAACCCCAAATCTAAACCTAAAATCTAAACCTAACCTCAAATCTAAACCTAACCCCAAATCTAAACCTAAAATCTAAACCTAACCCCAAATCTAAAACTAAAATCTAAACCTAACCCCAAATCTAAACCTAACCCCAAATCTAAACCTAACTCCAAATCTAACCCCAAATCTAACCACTAATCTAAACCTAACCCCAAATCTAAACCTAAAATCTAAACCTAACCCCAAATCTAAACCTAAAATCTAAACCTAAGCCCAAATCTGAACCTAAAATCTAAACCTAACCCCAAATCTAAACCTAAAATCTAAACCTAACCCCAAATCTAAACCGAAAATCTAAACCTAACCCCAAATCTAAACCTAAAATCTAAACCTAACCCCAAATCTAAACCTAACCCCAAATCTAAACCTAAAATGTAAACCTAACCCCAAATCTAAACCTAACCCCAAATCTAAACCTAACCCCAAATCTAACCCCAAATCTAAACCTAAAACCTAAACCTAACCCCAAATCTAAACCTAAATCTAAACCTAACCCCAAATCTAAACCTAAAATCTAAACCTAACCCCAAATCTAAACCTGAAATCTTAACCTAACCCCAAATCTAAACCTAACCCCAAATCTAAACCTAAAATCTAAACCTAACCCCAAATCTAAACCTAAAATCTAAATCTAACCCCAAATCTAAACCTAACCCCAAATCTAAACCGAAAATCTAAACCTAACCCCAAATCTAAACCTAACCCCAAATCTAAACCTAAAATCTTAACCTAACCCCAAATCTAAACCTAACCCCAAATCTAAACCTAAAATCTAAACCTAACCCCAAATCTAAACCTAAAATCTAAATCTAACCCCAAATCTAAACCTAACCCCAAATCTAAACCGAAAATCTAAACCTAACCCCAAATCTAAACCTAAAATCTAAACCTAATCCCAAATCTAAACCTAAAATCTAAACCTAAAATCTAAACCGAACCTAAAATCTAAACCTAACCCCAAATCTAAACCTAAAATCTAAACCTAACCCCAAATCTAAACCTATCCCCAAATCTAAACCTAAAATCTAAACCGAACCCCAAATCTAAACCTAAAATCTAAACCTAACCCCAAATCTAAACCTAAAATCTAAACCTAACCCCAAATCTAAACCTAAAATCTAAACCTAACACCAAATCTAAACCTAAAATCTAAACCTAACCCCAAATCTAAACCTAACCCTAAATCTAAGCCTAAAATCTAAACCTAACCCCAAATCTAAACCTAACCCCAAATCTAAAACTAAAATCTAAACCTAACCCCAAATCTAAACCTAACCCCAAATCTAACCCCAAATCTAACCCTAACCCCAAATATAAACCTAAAATCTAAACCTAACCCCAAATCTAAACCTAACCCCAAATCTAAACCTAAAATCTAAACCTAACCCCAAATCTAAACCTAAAATCTAAACCTAACCCCAAATCTAAACCTAACCCCAAATCTAAACCTAAAATCTAAACCTAACCCCAAATCTAAACCTAACCCCAAATCTAAACCTAAAATCTAAACCTAACCCCAAATCTAAACCTAAAATCTAAACCTAACCTAAAATCTAAACCTAAAATTTAAGCCTAACCCCAAATCTAAACCTAAAATCTAAACCTAAGCCCAAATCTAAACCTAAGCCCAAATCTAAACCTAAAGTCTAAACCTAACCCCAAATCTAAACCGAAAATCTAAACCTAACCCCAAATCTGAACCTAAAATCTAAACCTAACCTAAAATCTAAACCTAACCCCAAATCTAAACCTAAAATCTAAACCTAACCTCAAATCTAAACCTAACCCCAAATCTAAACCTAAAATCTAAACCTAACCCCAAATCTAAAACTAAAATCTAAACCTAACCCCAAATCTAAACCTAACCCCAAAACTAAACCTAAAATCTAATCCTAACCCCAAATCTAAACCTAACCCCAAATCTAAACCTAAAATCTAAACCTAACCCCAAATCTAAAACTAAAATCTAAACCTAACCCCAAATCTAAACCTAACCCCAAATCTAAACCTAAAATCTAAACCTAACCCCAAATCTAAACCTAAAATCTAAACCTAACCCCAAATCTAAAGCTAAAATCGAAACCTAACCTAAAATCTAAACCTAACACCAAATCTAAACCTAAAATCTAAACCTAACCCCAAATCTAAACCTAAAATCTAAACCTAACCCCAAATCTAAACCTAAAATCTAAACCTAAAATCAAAACCTAACCCCAAATCTAAACCTAAAATCTAAACCTAACCCCAAATCTAAACCTAACCCCAAATCTAAACCTAAAATCTAAACCTAAAATCTAAACCTAACCCCAAATCTAAACCTAAAATCTAAACCTAACCCCAACTCTAAACCTAATCCCAAATCTAACCCCAAATCTAAACCTAACCCCAAATCTAAACCTAAAATCTAAACCTAACCCCAAATCTAAACCTAACCCCAAATCTAAACCTAAAATCTAAGCCTAACCCCAAATCTAAGCCTAACCCCAAATCTAAACCTAACTCCAAATCTAAACCTAACCCCAAATCTAAACCTAAAATCTAAACCTAACCCCAAATCTAAACCTATCCCCAAATCTAAACCTAAAATCTAAACCTAACCCCAAATCTAAACCTATCCCCAAATCTAAACCTAAAATCTAAACCGAACCCCAAATCTAAACCTAAAATCTAAACCTAACCCCAAATCTAAACCTAACCCCAAATCTAAACCTAAAATCTAAACCTAACCCCAAATCTAAACCTAAAATCTAAACCTAAAATCTAAACCTAACCTAAAATCTAAACCTAAACCCAAATCTAAACCTAACCCCAAATCTAAACCTAACCCCAAATCTAAACCTAAAATCTAAACCTAACCCCAACTCTAAACCTAAAATCTAAACCTAACCACAAATCTAAACCTAAAATCTAAACCTAACCCCAAATATAAAACCTAACTCCAAATCTAAACCTAAGCCCAAATCTAAACCTAACCCCAAATCTAAACCTAAAATCTAAACCTAACCCCAAATCTAAACCTAAAATCTAAACCTAAAATCTAAACCTAACCTAAAATCTAAACCTAAACCCAAATCTAAACCTAACCCCAAATCTAAACCTAACCCCAAATCTAAACCTAAAATCTAAACCTAACCCCAACTCTAAACCTAAAATCTAAACCTAACCACAAATCTAAACCTAAAATCTAAACCTAACCCCAAATATAAAACCTAACTCCAAATCTAAACCTAAGCCCAAATCTAAACCTAACCCCAAATCTAAACCTAAAATCTAAACCTAACCCCAAATCTAAACCTAACCCCAAATCTAAACCTAAAATCTAAACCTAACCCCAAATCTAAACCTAAAATCTAAACCTAACCCTAAATCTAAACCTAACCCCAAATCTAAACCTAAAATATAAACCTAAAATCTAAACCTAACCCCAAATCTAAACCTAAAATCTAAACCTAACCCCAAATCTAAACCTAACCCCAAATCTAAACCTAAAATCTAAACCTAACCCCAAACCTAACCTAAAATCTAAACCTAAAATCTAAACCTAACCTGAAATTTAAACCTAACCCCAAATCTAAACCTAACCCCAAATCTAAACCTAAAATCTTAACCTAACCCCAAATCTAAACCTAACCCCAAATCTAAAACTAAAATCTAAACCTAACTCCAAATCTAAACCTAAGCCCAAATCTAAACCTAACCCCAAATATAAACCTAAAATCTAAACCTAACCCCAAATCTAAACCTAACCCCAAATCTAAACCTAAAATCTAAACCTAACCCCAAATCTAAACCTAAAATCTAAACCTAACCCTAAATCTAAACCTAACCCCAAATCTAAACCTAAAATATAAACCTAAAATCTAAACCTAACCCCAAATCTAAACCTAAAATCTAAACCTAACCCCAAATCTAAACCTAACCCCAAATCTAAACCTAAAATCTAAACCTAACCCCAAATCTAAACCTAAAATCTAAACCTAAAATCTAAACCTAACCCCAAATCTAAACCTAAAATCTAAACCTAACCCCAAATCTAAACCTAACCCCAAATCTAAACCTAAAATCTAAACCTAACCCCAAACCTAACCTAAAATCTAAACCTAAAATCTAAACCTAACCTGAAATTTAAACCTAACCCCAAATCTAAACCTAACCCCAAATCTAAACCTAAAATCTTAACCTAACCCCAAATCTAAACCTAACCCCAAATCTAAAACTAAAATCTAAACCTAACTCCAAATCTAAACCTAAGCCCAAATCTAAACCTAACCCCAAATATAAACCTAAAATCTAAACCTAACCCCAAATCTAAACCTAACCCCAAATCTAAACCTAAAATCTAAACCTAACCCCAAATCTAAACCTAAAATCTAAACCTAACCCTAAATCTAAACCTAACCCCAAATCTAAACCTAAAATATAAACCTAAAATCTAAACCTAACCCCAAATCTAAACCTAAAATCTAAACCTAACCCCAAATCTAAACCTAACCCCAAATCTAAACCTAAAATCTAAACCTAACCCCAAATCTAAACCTAAAATCTAAACCTAAAATCTAAACCTAACCTAAAATTTAAACCTAACCCCAAATCTAAACCTAACCCCAAATCTAAACCTAAAATCTTAACCTAACCCCAAATCTAAACCTAACCCCAAATCTAAAACTAAAATCTAAACCTAACCCCAAATCTAAACCTGAAATCTAAACCTAACCCCAAATCTAAACCTAAAATCTAAACCTAACCCCAAATCTAAACCTAAAATCTAAACCTAACCCCAAATCTAAACCTAAAATCTAAACCTAACCCCAAATCTAAACCTAACCCCAAATCTAAACCTAAAATCTAAACCTAACCCCAAATCTAAACCTCAAATCTAAACCTAATCCCAAATCTAAACCTAACCCCAAATCTAAACCTAAAATCTAAACCTAACCCCAAATCTAAACCTAAAAGCTAAACCTAACCACAAATCTAAACCTAAAATCTAAACCTAACCCCAAATCTAAACCTAACCCCAAATCTAAACCTAACCCCAAATCTAAACCTAAAATCTAAACCTAACCCCAAATCTAAACCTAACCCCAAATCTAACCCCAAATCTAAACCTAACCCCAAATCTAACCCCAAATCTAAACCTAAACCCAAATCTAAACCTAAAATCTAAACCTAACCCCAAATCTAAACCTAAAATCTAAACCTAACCCCAAATCTAAACCTAACCCCAAATCTAAACCTAAAATCTAAACCTAATCCCAAATCTAAACCTAAAATCTAAACCTAACCCCAAATCTAAACCTAAAATCTAAACCTAACCCCAAATCTAAACCTAAAACCTAAACCTAACCCCAAATCTAAACCTAACCCCAAATCTAAACCTAAAATCTAAACCTAACCCCAAATCTAAACCTAAAATCTAAACCTAACCCCAAATCTAAACCTAACCCCAAATCTAAACCTAAAATCTAAACCTAAAATCTAAACCTAACCCCAAATCTAAACCTAAAATCTAAACCTAACCCCAAATCTAAACCTAACCCCAAATCTAAACCTAACCCCAAATCTAAACCTAAAATCTAAACCTAACCCCAAATCTAAACCTAAAATCTAAACCTAACCCCAAATCTAAACCTAAAATCTAAACCTAAAATCTAAACCCAACCTAAAATCTAAACCTAAACCCAAATCTAAACCTAAAATCTAAACCTAACCCCAAATCTAAACCTAAAATCTAAACCTAACCCCAAATCTAAACCTAAAATCTAAACCTAAAATCTAAACCTAACCCCAAATCTAAACCTAAAATCTAAACCTAACCCCAAATCTAAACCTAACCCCAAATCTAAACCTAAAATCTAAACCTAACCCCAAATCTAAACCTAAAATCTAAACCTAACCCCAAATCTAAACCTAACCCCAAATCTAAACCTAAAATCTAAACCTAAAATCTAAACCTAACCCCAAATCTAAACCTAAAATCTAAACCTAACCCCAAATCTAAACCTAACCCCAAATCTAAACCTTACCCCAAATCTAAACCGAAAATCTAAACCTAACCCCAAATCTAAACCTAACCCCAAATCTAAACCTAAAATGTAAATCTAACCCCAAATCTAAACCTAACCCCAAATCTAAACCTAAAATCTAAACCTAACCCCAAATCTAAACCTAACCCCAAATCTAAACCTAAAATCTAAACCTAACCCCAAACCTAACCTAAAATCTAAACCTAAAATCTAAACCTAACCTGAAATTTAAACCTAACCCCAAATCTAAACCTAACCCCAAATCTAAACCTAAAATCTTAACCTAACCCCAAATCTAAACCTAACCCCAAATCTAAAACTAAAATCTAAACCTAACTCCAAATCTAAACCTAAGCCCAAATCTAAACCTAACCCCAAATATAAACCTAAAATCTAAACCTAACCCCAAATCTAAACCTAACCCCAAATCTAAACCTAAAATCTAAACCTAACCCCAAATCTAAACCTAAAATCTAAACCTAACCCTAAATCTAAACCTAACCCCAAATCTAAACCTAAAATATAAACCTAAAATCTAAACCTAACCCCAAATCTAAACCTAAAATCTAAACCTAAAATCTAAACCTAACCCCAAATCTAAACCTAAAATCTAAACCTAACCCCAAATCTAAACCTAACCCCAAATCTAAACCTAAAATCTAAACCTAACCCCAAACCTAACCTAAAATCTAAACCTAAAATCTAAACCTAACCTGAAATTTAAACCTAACCCCAAATCTAAACCTAACCCCAAATCTAAACCTAACCCCAAATCTAAACCTAAAATCTAAACCTAACCCCAAATCTAAACCTAAAATCTAAACCTAAAATCTAAACCTAACCCCAAATCTAAACCTAAAATCTAAACCTAACCCCAAATCTAAACCTAACCCCAAATCTAAACCTAAAATCTAAACCTAACCCCAAACCTAACCTAAAATCTAAACCTAAAATCTAAACCTAACCTGAAATTTAAACCTAACCCCAAATCTAAACCTAACCCCAAATCTAAACCTAAAATCTTAACCTAACCCCAAATCTAAACCTAACCCCAAATCTAAAACTAAAATCTAAACCTAACTCCAAATCTAAACCTAAGCCCAAATCTAAACCTAACCCCAAATATAAACCTAAAATCTAAACCTAACCCCAAATCTAAACCTAACCCCAAATCTAAACCTAAAATCTAAACCTAACCCCAAATCTAAACCTAAAATCTAAACCTAACCCTAAATCTAAACCTAACCCCAAATCTAAACCTAAAATATAAACCTAAAATCTAAACCTAACCCCAAATCTAAACCTAAAATCTAAACCTAACCCCAAATCTAAACCTAACCCCAAATCTAAACCTAAAATCTAAACCTAACCCCAAATCTAAACCTAAAATCTAAACCTAAAATCTAAACCTAACCTAAAATTTAAACCTAACCCCAAATCTAAACCTAACCCCAAATCTAAACCTAAAATCTTAACCTAACCCCAAATCTAAACCTAACCCCAAATCTAAAACTAAAATCTAAACCTAACCCCAAATCTAAACCTGAAATCTAAACCTAACCCCAAATCTAAACCTAAAATCTAAACCTAACCCCAAATCTAAACCTAAAATCTAAACCTAACCCCAAATCTAAACCTAAAATCTAAACCTAACCCCAAATCTAAACCTAACCCCAAATCTAAACCTAAAATCTAAACCTAACCCCAAATCTAAACCTCAAATCTAAACCTAATCCCAAATCTAAACCTAACCCCAAATCTAAACCTAAAATCTAAACCTAACCCCAAATCTAAACCTAAAAGCTAAACCTAACCACAAATCTAAACCTAAAATCTAAACCTAACCCCAAATCTAAACCTAACCCCAAATCTAAACCTAACCCCAAATCTAAACCTAAAATCTAAACCTAACCCCAAATCTAAACCTAACCCCAAATCTAACCCCAAATCTAAACCTAACCCCAAATCTAACCCCAAATCTAAACCTAAACCCAAATCTAAACCTAAAATCTAAACCTAACCCCAAATCTAAACCTAAAATCTAAACCTAACCCCAAATCTAAACCTAACCCCAAATCTAAACCTAAAATCTAAACCTAATCCCAAATCTAAACCTAAAATCTAAACCTAACCCCAAATCTAAACCTAAAATCTAAACCTAACCCCAAATCTAAACCTAAAACCTAAACCTAACCCCAAATCTAAACCTAACCCCAAATCTAAACCTAAAATCTAAACCTAACCCCAAATCTAAACCTAAAATCTAAACCTAACCCCAAATCTAAACCTAACCCCAAATCTAAACCTAAAATCTAAACCTAAAATCTAAACCTAACCCCAAATCTAAACCTAAAATCTAAACCTAACCCCAAATCTAAACCTAACCCCAAATCTAAACCTAACCCCAAATCTAAACCTAAAATCTAAACCTAACCCCAAATCTAAACCTAAAATCTAAACCTAACCCCAAATCTAAACCTAAAATCTAAACCTAAAATCTAAACCCAACCTAAAATCTAAACCTAAACCCAAATCTAAACCTAAAATCTAAACCTAACCCCAAATCTAAACCTAAAATCTAAACCTAACCCCAAATCTAAACCTAAAATCTAAACCTAAAATCTAAACCTAACCCCAAATCTAAACCTAAAATCTAAACCTAACCCCAAATCTAAACCTAACCCCAAATCTAAACCTAAAATCTAAACCTAACCCCAAATCTAAACCTAAAATCTAAACCTAACCCCAAATCTAAACCTAACCCCAAATCTAAACCTAAAATCTAAACCTAAAATCTAAACCTAACCCCAAATCTAAACCTAAAATCTAAACCTAACCCCAAATCTAAACCTAACCCCAAATCTAAACCTTACCCCAAATCTAAACCGAAAATCTAAACCTAACCCCAAATCTAAACCTAACCCCAAATCTAAACCTAAAATGTAAACCTAACCCCAAATCTAAACCTAACCCCAAATCTAAACCTAACTCCAAATCTAACCCCAAATCTAACCCCTAATCTAAACCTAACCCCAAATCTAAACCTAAAATCTAAACCTAACCCCAAATCTAAACCTAAGCCCAAATCTGAACCTAAAATCTAAACCTAACCCCAAATCTAAACCTAAAATCTAAACCTAACCCCAAATCTAAACCGAAAATCTAAACCTAACCCCAAATCTAAACCTAAAATCTAAACCTAACCCCAAATCTAAACCTAACCCCAAATCTAAACCTAAAATCTAAACCTAACCCCAAATCTAAACCTAACCCCAAATCTAAACCTAACCCCAAATCTAACCCCAAATCTAAACCTAAAACCTAAACCTAACCCCAAATCTAAACCTAAATCTAAACCTAACCCCAAATCTAAACCTAAAATCTAAACCTAACCCCAAATCTAAACCTGAAATCTTAACCTAACCCCAAATCTAAACCTAACCCCAAATCTAAACCTAAAATCTAAACCTAACCCCAAATCTAAACCTAAAATCTAAATCTAACCCCAAATCTAAACCTAACCCCAAATCTAAACCGAAAATCTAAACCTAACCCCAAATCTAAACCTAACCCCAAATCTAAACCTAAAATCTTAACCTAACCCCAAATCTAAACCTAACCCCAAATCTAAACCTAAAATCTAAACCTAACCCCAAATCTAAACCTAAAATCTAAATCTAACCCCAAATCTAAACCTAACCCCAAATCTAAACCGAAAATCTAAACCTAACCCCAAATCTAAACCTAAAATCTAAACCTAATCCCAAATCTAAACCTAAAATCTAAACCTAAAATCTAAACCGAACCTAAAATCTAAACCTAACCCCAAATCTAAACCTAAAATCTAAACCTAACCCCAAATCTAAACCTATCCCCAAATCTAAACCTAAAATCTAAACCGAACCCCAAATCTAAACCTAAAATCTAAACCTAACCCCAAATCTAAACCTAAAATCTAAACCTAACCCCAAATCTAAACCTAAAATCTAAACCTAACACCAAATCTAAACCTAAAATCTAAACCTAACCCCAAATCTAAACCTAACCCTAAATCTAAACCTAAAATCTAAACCTAACCCCAAATCTAAACCTAACCCCAAATCTAAAACTAAAATCTAAACCTAACCCCAAATCTAAACCTAACCCCAAATCTAACCCCAAATCTAACCCTAACCCCAAATCTAAACCTAAATCTAAACCTAACCCCAAATCTAAACCTAACCCCAAATCTAAACCTAAAATCTAAACCTAACCCCAAATCTAAACCTAAAATCTAAACCTAACCCCAAATCTAAACCTAACCCCAAATCTAAACCTAAAATCTAAACCTAACACCAAATCTAAACCTAAAATCTAAACCTAACCCCATATCTAAACCTAAAATCTAAACCTAACCCCAAATCTAAACCTAACCCCAAATCTAAACCTAAAATCTAAACCTAACACCAAATCTAAACCTAACCCCAAATCTAAACCTAAAATCTAAACCTAACCCCAAATCTAAACCTAACCCCAAATCTAAACCTAAAATCTAAACCTAACTCCAAATCTAAACCTAACCCCAAATCTAAACCTAAAATCTAAACCTAACCCCAAACCTAAACCTAAAATCTAAACCTAACCACAAATCTAAACCTAAAATCTAAACCTAACCCCAAATCTAAACCTAACCCCAAATCTAAACCTAAAATCTAAACCTAACCCCAAATCTAAACCCTAAATCTAAACCTAACCCCAAATCTAAACCTAAAATCTAAACCGAACCCCAAATCTAAACCTAAAATCTAAACCTAACCCCAAATCTAAACCTAACCCCAAATCTAAAACTAAAATCTAAACCTAACCCCAAATCTAAACCTAACCCCAAATCTAACCCCAAATCTAACCCTAACCGCAAATCTAAACCTAAAATCTAAACCTAACCCCAAATCTAAACCTAACCCCAAATCTAAACCTAAAATCTAAACCTAACCCCAAATCTAAACCTAAAATCTAAACCTAACCCCAAATCTAAACCTAACCCCAAATCTAAACCTAAAATCTAAACCTAACCACAAATCTAAACCTAAAATCTAAACCTAACCCCAAATCTAAACCTAAAATCTAAACCTAACACCAAATCTAAACCCGAAATCTAAACCTAACCCCAAATCTAAACCTAACCCCAAATCTAACCCCAAATCTAAACCTAACCCCAAATCTAAACCTAAAACCTAAACCTAACCCCAAATCTAAACCTAAATCTAAACCTAACCCCAAATCTAAACCTAAAATCTAAACCTAACCCCAAATCTAAACCTAAAATCTAAACCTAACCCCAAATCTAAACCTAACCCCAAATCTAAACCTAAAATCTAAACCTAACCCCAAATCTAAACCTAAAATCTAAACCTAACCTAAAATCTAAACCTAAAATTTAAGCCTAACCCCAAATCTAAACCTAAAATCTAAACCTAAGCCCAAATCTAAACCTAAGCCCAAATCTAAACCTAAAGTCTAAACCTAACCCCAAATCTAAACCGAAAATCTAAACCTAACCCCAAATCTGAACCTAAAATCTAAACCTAACCTAAAATCTAAACCTAACCCCAAATCTAAACCTAAAATCTAAACCTAACCTCAAATCTAAACCTAACCCCAAATCTAAACCTAAAATCTAAACCTAACCCCAAATCTAAAACTAAAATCTAAACCTAACCCCAAATCTAAACCTAACCCCAAATCTAAACCTAACTCCAAATCTAACCCCAAATCTAACCACTAATCTAAACCTAACCCCAAATCTAAACCTAAAATCTAAACCTAACCCCAAATCTAAACCTAAAATCTAAACCTAAGCCCAAATCTGAACCTAAAATCTAAACCTAACCCCAAATCTAAACCTAAAATCTAAACCTAACCCCAAATCTAAACCGAAAATCTAAACCTAACCCCAAATCTAAACCTAAAATCTAAACCTAACCCCAAATCTAAACCTAACCCCAAATCTAAACCTAAAATGTAAACCTAACCCCAAATCTAAACCTAACCCCAAATCTAAACCTAACCCCAAATCTAACCCCAAATCTAAACCTAAAACCTAAACCTAACCCCAAATCTAAACCTAAATCTAAACCTAACCCCAAATCTAAACCTAAAATCTAAACCTAACCCCAAATCTAAACCTGAAATCTTAACCTAACCCCAAATCTAAACCTAACCCCAAATCTAAACCTAAAATCTAAACCTAACCCCAAATCTAAACCTAAAATCTAAATCTAACCCCAAATCTAAACCTAACCCCAAATCTAAACCGAAAATCTAAACCTAACCCCAAATCTAAACCTAACCCCAAATCTAAACCTAAAATCTTAACCTAACCCCAAATCTAAACCTAACCCCAAATCTAAACCTAAAATCTAAATCTAACCCCAAATCTAAACCTAACCCCAAATCTAAACCGAAAATCTAAACCTAACCCCAAATCTAAACCTAAAATCTAAACCTAATCCCAAATCTAAACCTAAAATCTAAACCTAAAATCTAAACCGAACCTAAAATCTAAACCTAACCCCAAATCTAAACCTAAAATCTAAACCTAACCCCAAATCTAAACCTATCCCCAAATCTAAACCTAAAATCTAAACCGAACCCCAAATCTAAACCTAAAATCTAAACCTAACCCCAAATCTAAACCTAAAATCTAAACCTAACCCCAAATCTAAACCTAAAATCTAAACCTAACACCAAATCTAAACCTAAAATCTAAACCTAACCCCAAATCTAAACCTAACCCTAAATCTAAGCCTAAAATCTAAACCTAACCCCAAATCTAAACCTAACCCCAAATCTAAAACTAAAATCTAAACCTAACCCCAAATCTAAACCTAACCCCAAATCTAACCCCAAATCTAACCCTAACCCCAAATATAAACCTAAAATCTAAACCTAACCCCAAATCTAAACCTAACCCCAAATCTAAACCTAAAATCTAAACCTAACCCCAAATCTAAACCTAAAATCTAAACCTAACCCCAAATCTAAACCTAACCCCAAATCTAAACCTAAAATCTAAACCTAACACCAAATCTAAACCTAAAATCTAAACCTAACCCCATATCTAAACCTAAAATCTAAACCTAACCCCAAATCTAAACCTAACCCCAAATCTAAACCTAAAATCTAAACCTAACACCAAATCTAAACCTAACCCCAAATCTAAACCTAAAATCTAAACCTAACCCCAAATCTAAACCTAACCCCAAATCTAAACCTAAAATCTAAACCTAACTCCAAATCTAAACCTAACCCCATATCTAAACCTAAAATCTAAACCTAACCCCAAATCTAAACCTAACCCCAAATCTAAACCTAAAATCTAAACCTAACTCCAAATCTAAACCTAACCCCAAATCTAAACCTAAAATCTAAACCTAACCCCAAACCTAAACCTAAAATCTAAACCTAACCACAAATCTAAACCTAAAATCTAAACCTAACCCCAAATCTAAACCTAACCCCAAATCTAAACCTAAAATCTAAACCTAACCCCAAATCTAAACCCTAAATCTAAACCTAACCCCAAATCTAAACCTAAAATCTAAACCGAACCCCAAATCTAAACCTAAAATCTAAACCTAACCCCAAATCTAAACCTAACCCCAAATCTAAAACTAAAATCTAAACCTAACCCCAAATCTAAACCTAACCCCAAATCTAACCCCAAATCTAACCCTAACCCCAAATCTAAACCTAAAATCTAAACCTAACCCCAAATCTAAACCTAACCCCAAATCTAAACCTAAAATCTAAACCTAACCCCAAATCTAAACCTAAAATCTAAACCTAACCCCAAATCTAAACCTAACCCCAAATCTAAACCTAAAATCTAAACCTAACCACAAATCTAAACCTAAAATCTAAACCTAACCCCAAATCTAAACCTAAAATCTAAACCTAACCCCAAATCTAAACCCGAAATCTAAACCTAACCCCAAATCTAAACCTAACCCCAAATCTAACCCCAAATCTAAACCTAACCCCAAATCTAAACCTAAAACCTAAACCTAACCCCAAATCTAAACCTAAATCTAAACCTAACCCCAAATCTAAACCTAAAATCTAAACCTAACCCCAAATCTAAACCTAAAATCTAAACCTAACCCCAAATCTAAACCTAACCCCAAATCTAAACCTAAAATCTAAACCTAACCCCAAATCTAAACCTAAAATCTAAACCTAACCTAAAATCTAAACCTAAAATTTAAGCCTAACCCCAAATCTAAACCTAAAATCTAAACCTAAGCCCAAATCTAAACCTAAGCCCAAATCTAAACCTAAAGTCTAAACCTAACCCCAAATCTAAAGCTAAAATCGAAACCTAACCTAAAATCTAAACCTAACACCAAATCTAAACCTAAAATCTAAACCTAACCCCAAATCTAAACCTAAAATCTAAACCTAACCCCAAATCTAAACCTAAAATCTAAACCTAACCCCAAATCTAAAGCTAAAATCGAAACCTAACCTAAAATCTAAACCTAACACCAAATCTAAACCTAAAATCTAAACCTAACCCCAAATCTAAACCTAAAATCTAAACCTAACCCCAAATCTAAACCTAAAATCTAAACCTAAAATCAAAACCTAACCCCAAATCTAAACCTAAAATCTAAACCTAACCCCAAATCTAAACCTAACCCCAAATCTAAACCTAAAATCTAAACCTAAAATCTAAACCTAACCCCAAATCTAAACCTAAAATCTAAACCTAACCCCAACTCTAAACCTAACCCCAAATCTAACCCCAAATCTAAACCTAACCCCAAATCTAAACCTAAAATCTAAACCTAACCCCAAATCTAAACCTAACCCCAAATCTAAACCTAAAATCTAAGCCTAACCCCAAATCTAAACCTAACTCCAAATCTAAACCTAAGCCCAAATCTAAACCTAACCCCAAATCTAACCCCAAATCTAAACCTAACCCCAAATCTAAACCTAAAATCTAAACCTAACCCCAAATCTAAACCTGAAATCTAAACCTAACCCCAAATCTAAACCTAAAATCTAAACCTAACCCCAAATCTAAACCTAAAATCTAAGCCTAACCCCAAATCTAAACCTAAAATCTAAGCCTAACCCCAAATCTAAACCTAAAATCTAAACCTAACCCCAAATCTAAACCTAACCCCAAATCTAAACCTAAAATCTAAACGTAACCCCAAATCTAAACCTAAAATCTAAACCTAACCCCAAATCTAAACCTAACCCCAAATCTAAACCTAAAATCTAAACCTAACCCCAAATCTAAACCTAAAATCTAAACCTAACCCCAAATCCAAACCTAAAATCTAAACCTAACCCCAAATCTAAACCTAACCCCAAATCTAAACTTAACCCCAAATCTAAACCTAAAATCTAAACCTAACCCCAAATCTAAACCTAACCCCAAATCTAAACCTAACCCCAAATCTAAACCTAAAACCTAAACCTAAGCCCAAATCTAAACCTAAAATATAAACTTAACCCCAAATCTAATCCTAAAATCTAAACCTAACCCCAAATCTAAACCTAACCCCAAATCTAAACCTAACCCCAAATCTAAACCTAAAACCTAAACCTAAGCCCAAATCTAAACCTAAAATATAAACTTAACCCCAAATCTAATCCTAAAATCTAAACCTAACCCCAAATCTAAACCTAACCCCAAATCTAAACCTAACCCCAAATCTAAACCTAAAACCTAAACCTAAGCCCAAATCTAAACCTAAAATATAAACCTAACCCCAAATCTAAACCTAACCCCAAATCTAAACCTAACCCCAAATCTAAACCTAAAATCTAAACCTAACCCCAAATCTAAACCTAACCCCAAATCTAAACCTAAAATCTAAACCTAACCCCAAATCTAAACCTAAAATCTAAACATAACCCCAAATCTAAACCTAACCCCAAATCTAAACCTAAAATCTAAACCTAACCCCAAATCTAAACCTAACTCCAAATCTAAACCTAAGCCCAAATCTAAACCTAACACCAAATCTAACCCCAAATCTAAACCTAACCCCAAATCTAAACCTAAAATCTAAACCTAACCCCAAATCTAAACCTAAAATCTAAACCTAACCCCAAATCTAAACCTAACCCCAAATCTAAACCTTACCCCAAATCTAAACCGAAAATCTCAACCTAACCCCAAATCTAAACCTTACCCCAAATCTAAACCTAAAATCTAAGCCTAACCCCAAATCTAAACCTAAAATCTAAACCTAACCCCAAATCTAAACCTAACCCCAAATCTAAACCTAAAATCTAAACCTAACCCCAAATCTAAACCTAAAATCTAAACCTAACCCCAAATCTAAACCTAACCCCAAATCTAAACCTTACCCCAAATCTAAACCGAAAATCTAAACCTAACCCCAAATCTAAACCTAACCCCAAATCTAAACTTAAAATCTTAACCTAACCCCAAATCTAAACCTAACCCCAAATCTAAACCTAAAATCTAAACCTAACCCCAAATCTAAACCTAAAATCTAAATCTAACCCCAAATCTAAACCTAACCCCAAATCTAAACCGAAAATCTAAACCTAACCCCAAATCTAAACCTAAAATCTAAACCTAACCCCAAATCTAAACCTAAAATCTAAACCTAAAATCTAAACCTAACCTAAAATCTAAACCTAACCCCAAATCTAAACCTAAAATCTAAACCTAACACCAAATCTAAACCTATCCCCAAATCTAAACCTAAAATCTAAACCGAACCCCAAATCTAAACCTAAAATCTAAACCTAACCCCAAATCTAAACCTAAAATCTAAACCTAACCCCAAATCTAAACCTAAAATCTAAACCTAACACCAAATCTAAACCTAAAATCTAAACCTAACCCCAAATCTAAACCTAACCCTAAATCTAAACCTAAAATCTAAACCTAACCCCAAATCTAAACCTAACCCCAAATCTAAAACTAAAATCTAAACCTAACCCCAAATCTAAACCTAACCCCAAATCTAACCCCAAATCTAACCCTAACCCCAAATCTAAACCTAAAATCTAAACCTAACCCAAAATCTAAACCTAAAATCTAAACCTAACCCCAAATCTAAACCTAAAATCTAAACCTAACCCCAAATCTAAACCTAAAATCTAAACCTAACCCCAAATCTAAACCTAACCCCAAATCTAAACCTAAAATCTAAACCTAACCCCAAATCTAAACCTAACCCCAAATCTAAACCTAAAATCTAAACCTAACCCCAAATCTAAACCTAACCCCAAATCTAAACCTAAAATCTAAACCTAACTCCAAATCTAAACCTAACCCCAAATCTAAACCTAAAATCTAAACCTAACCCCAAATCTAAACCTAAAATCTAAACCTAACCACAAATCTAAACCTAAAATCTAAACCTAACCCCAAATCTAAACCTAACCCCAAATCTAAACCTAAAATCTAAACCTAACCCCAAATCTAAACCCTAAATCTAAACCTAACCCGAAATCTAAACCTAACCCCAAATCTAACCCCAAATCTAAACCTAACCCCAAATCTAAACCTAAAATCTAAACCTAACCCCAAACCTAAACCTAAATCTAAACCTAACCCCAAATCTAAACCTAAAATCTAAACCTAACCCCAAATCTAAACCTAAAATCTAAACCTAACCCCAAATCTAAACCTAAAATCTAAACCTAACCACAAATCTAAACCTAAAATCTAAACCAAACCCCAAATCTAAACCTAACCCCAAATCTAAACCTAAAATCTAAACCTAACCCCAAATCTAAACCCGAAATCTAAACCTAACCCCAAATCTAAACCTAACCCCAAATCTAACCCCAAATCTAAACCTAACCCCAAATCTAAACCTAAAACCTAAACCTAACCCCAAATCTAAACCTAAATCTAAACCTAACCCCAAATCTAAACCTAAAATCTAAACCTAACCCCAAATCTAAAACTAAAATCTAAACCTAACCCCAAATCTAAACCTAACCCCAAATCTAAACCTAAAATCTAAACCTAACCCCAAATCTAAACCTAAAATCTAAACCTAACCCCAAATCTAAACCTAAAATTGAAACCTAACCTAAAATCTAAACCTAAAATTTAAGCCTAACCCCAAATCTAAACCTAAAATCTAAACCTAAGCCCAAATCTAAACCTAACCCCAAATCTAAACCTAAAGTCTAAACCTAACCCCAAATCTAAACCGAAAATCTAAACCTAACCCCAAATCTAAACCTAAAATCTAAACCTAACCTAAAATCTAAACCTAACCCCAAATCTAAACCTAAAATCTAAACCTAACCCCAAATCTAAACCTAAAATCTAAACCTAACCCCAAATCTAAACCTAAAATCGAAACCTAACCTAAAATCTAAACCTAACCCCAAATCTAAACCTAAAATCTAAACCTAACCCCAAATCTAAACCTAAAATCTAAACCTAAAATCAAAACCTAACCCCAAATCTAAACCTAAAATCTAAACCTAACCCCAAATCTAAACCTAAAATCTAAACCTAACCCCAAATCTAAACCTAACTCCAAATCTAAACCTAAGCCCAAATCTAAACCTAACCCCAAATCTAACCCCAAATCTAAACCTAACCCCAAATCTAAACCTAAAATCTAAACCTAACCCCAAACCTAAACCTGAAATCTAAACCTAACCCCAAATCTAAACCTAAAATCTAAACCTAACCCCAAATCTAAACCTAAAATCTAAGCCTAACCCCAAATCTAAACCTAAAATCTAAACCTAACCCCAAATCTAAACCTAAAATCTAAACCTAACACCAAATCTAAACCTATCCCCAAATCTAAACCTAAAATCTAAACCGAACCCCAAATCTAAACCTAAAATCTAAACCTAACCCCAAATCTAAACCTAAAATCTAAACCTAACCCCAAATCTAAACCTAAAATCTAAACCTAACACCAAATCTAAACCTAAAATCTAAACCTAACCCCAAATCTAAACCTAACCCTAAATCTAAACCTAAAATCTAAACCTAACCCCAAATCTAAACCTAACCCCAAATCTAAAACTAAAATCTAAACCTAACCCCAAATCTAAACCTAACCCCAAATCTAACCCCAAATCTAACCCTAACCCCAAATCTAAACCTAAAATCTAAACCTAACCCCAAATCTAAACCTAAAATCTAAACCTAACCCCAAATCTAAACCTAACCCCAAATCTAAACCTAAAATCTAAACCTAACCCCAAATCTAAACCTAAAATCTAAACCTAACCCCAAATCTAAACCTAACCCCAAATCTAAACCTAAAATCTAAACCTAACCCCAAATCTAAACCTAACCCCAAATCTAAACCTAAAATCTAAACCTAACCCCAAATCTAAACCTAACCCCAAATCTAAACCTAAAATCTAAACCTAACTCCAAATCTAAACCTAACCCCAAATCTAAACCTAAAATCTAAACCTAACCCCAAATCTAAACCTAAAATCTAAACCTAACCACAAATCTAAACCTAAAATCTAAACCTAACCCCAAATCTAAACCTAACCCCAAATCTAAACCTAAAATCTAAACCTAACCCCAAATCTAAACCCTAAATCTAAACCTAACCCGAAATCTAAACCTAACCCCAAAACTAACCCCAAATCTAAACCTAACCCCAAATCTAAACCTAAAATCTAAACCTAACCCCAAACCTAAACCTAAATCTAAACCTAACCCCAAATCTAAACCTAAAATCTAAACCTAACCCCAAATCTAAACCTAAAATCTAAACCTAACCCCAAATCTAAACCTAAAATCTAAACCTAACCACAAATCTAAACCTAAAATCTAAACCTAACCCCAAATCTAAACCTAACCCCAAATCTAAACCTAAAATCTAAACCTAAACCCAAATCTAAACCCGAAATCTAAACCTAACCCCAAATCTAAACCTAACCCCAAATCTAACCCCAAATCTAAACCTAACCCCAAATCTAAACCTAAAACCTAAACCTAACCCCAAATCTAAACCTAAATCTAAACCTAACCCCAAATCTAAACCTAAAATCTAAACCTAACCCCAAATCTAAAACTAAAATCTAAACCTAACCCCAAATCTAAACCTAACCCCAAATCTAAACCTAAAATCTAAACCTAACCCCAAATCTAAACCTAAAATCTAAACCTAACCCCAAATCTAAACCTAAAATCGAAACCTAACCTAAAATCTAAACCTAAAATTTAAGCCTAACCCCAAATCTAAACCTAAAATCTAAACCTAAGCCCAAATCTAAACCTAACCCCAAATCTAAACCTAAAGTCTAAACCTAACCCCAAATCTAAACCGAAAATCTAAACCTAACCCCAAATCTAAACCTAAAATCTAAACCTAACCCCAAATCTAAACCTAAAATCTAAACCTAACCCCAAATCTAAACCTAAAATCTAAACCTAACCCCAAATCTAAACCTAAAATCGAAACCTAACCTAAAATCTAAACCTAACCCCAAATCTAAACCTAAAATCTAAACCTAACCCCAAATCTAAACCTAAAATCTAAACCTAAAATCAAAACCTAACCCCAAATCTAAACCTAAAATCTAAACCTAACCCCAAATCTAAACCTGAAATCTAAACCTAACCCCAAATCTAAACCTAACTCCAAATCTAAACCTAAGCCCAAATCTAAACCTAACCCCAAATCTAACCCCAAATCTAAACCTAACCCCAAATCTAAACCTAAAATCTAAACCTAACCCCAAACCTAAACCTGAAATCTAAACCTAACCCCAAATCTAAACCTAAAATCTAAACCTAACCCCAAATCTAAACCTAAAATCTAAGCCTAACCCCAAATCTAAACCTAAAATCTAAACCTAACCCCAAATCTAAACCTAACCCCAAATCTGAACCTAAAATCTAAACGTAACCCCAAATCTAAACCTAAAATCTAAACCTAACCCCAAATCTAAACCTAACCCCAAATCTAAACCTAAAATCTAAACCTAACCCCAAATCTAAACCTAACCCCAAATCTAAACCTAAAATCTAAACCTAACCCCAAATCCAAACCTAAAATCTAAACCTAACCCCAAATCTAAACCTAAAATCTAAACCTAACCCCAAATCTAAACCTAACCCCAAATCTAAACTTAAACCCAAATCTAAACCTAAAATCTAAACCTAACCCCAAATCTAAACCTAACCCCAAACCTAACCCCAAATCTAAACCTAACCCCAAATCTAAACCTAAAATCTAAACCTAACCCCAAATCTAAACCTAAAATCTAAACCTAACCTAAAATCTAAACCTAACCCCAAATCTAAACCTAAAATCTAAACCTAACCCCAAATCTAAACCTAAAATCTAAACCTAACCCCAACTCTAAACCTAACCCCAAATCTAACCCCAAATCTAAACCTAACCCCAAATCTAAACCTAAAATCTAAACCTAACCCCAAATCTAAACCTAACCCCAAATCTAAACCTAAAATCTTAACCTAACCCCAAATCTAAACCTAAAATCTAAACCTAACCCCAAATCTAAACCTAAAATCTAAACCTAACCCCAAATCTAAACCTAAAATCTAAACCTAACCCCAAATCTAAACCTAACTCCAAATCTAAACCTAAGCCCAAATCTAAACCTAACCCCAAATCTAACCCCAAATCTAAACCTAACCCCAAATCTAAACCTAAAATCTAAACCTAACCCCAAACCTAAACCTGAAATCTAAACCTAACCCCAAATCTAAACCTAAAATCTAAACCTAACCCCAAATCTAAACCTAAAATCTAAGCCTAACCCCAAATCTAAACCTAAAATCTAAACCTAACCCCAAATCTAAACCTAACCCCAAATCTGAACCTAAAATCTAAACGTAACCCCAAATCTAAACCTAAAATCTAAACCTAACCCCAAATCTAAACCTAACCCCAAATCTAAACCTAAAATCTAAACCTAACCCCAAATCTAAACCTAACCCCAAATCTAAACCTAAAATCTAAACCTAACCCCAAATCCAAACCTAAAATCTAAACCTAACCCCAAATCTAAACCTAAAATCTAAACCTAACCCCAAATCTAAACCTAACCCCAAATCTAAACTTAAACCCAAATCTAAACCTAAAATCTAAACCTAACCCCAAATCTAAACCTAACCCCAAACCTAACCCCAAATCTAAACCTAACCCCAAATCTAAACCTAAAATCTAAACCTAACCCCAAATCTAAACCTAAAATCTAAACCTAAAATCTAAACCTAACCTAAAATCTAAACCTAACCCCAAATCTAAACCTAAAATCTAAACCTAACCCCAAATCTAAACCTAAAATCTAAACCTAACCCCAAATCTAAACCTAAAATCTAAACATAACCCCAAATCTAAACCTAACCCCAAATCTAAACCTAAAATCTAAACCTAACCCCAAATCTAAACCTAACTCCAAATCTAAACCTAAGCCCAAATCTAAACCTAACACCAAATCTAACCCCAAATCTAAACCTAACCCCAAATCTAAACCTAAAATCTAAACCTAACCCCAAATCTAAACCTAAAATCTAAACCTAAACCGAAATCTGAACCTAAAATCTAAACCTAACCCCAAATCTAAACCTAACCCCAAATCTAAACCTTACCCCAAATCTAAACCTAAAATCTAAACCTAACCCCAAATCTAAACCTAAAATCTAAACCTAACCCCAAATCTAAACCTAACCCCAAATCTAAACCTAAAATCTAAACCTAACCCCAAATCTAAACCTAAAATCTAAACCTAAACCGAAATCTGAACCTAAAATCTAAACCTAACCCCAAATCTAAACCTAACCCCAAATCTAAACCTTACCCCAAATCTAAACCTAAAATCTAAACCTAACCCCAAATCTAAACCTAAAATATAAACCTAACCCCAAATCTAAACCTAACCCCAAATCTAAACCTAAAATCTAAACCTAACCCCAAATCTAAACCTAACCCCAAATCTAAACCTAACCCCAAATCTAAACCTTACCCCAAATCTAAACCTAAAATCTAAACCTAACCCCAAATCTAAACCTAAAATCTAAATCTAACCCCAAATCTAAACCTAACCCCAAATCTAAACCTAAAATCTAAACCTAACCCCAAATCTAAACCTAAAATCTAAACCTAAAATCTAAACCTAACCTAAAATCTAAACCTAACCCCAAATCTAAACCTAAAATCTAAACCTAACCCCAAATCTAAACCTATCCCCAAATCTAAACCTAAAATCTAAACCTAACCCCAAATCTAAACCTAAAATCTAAACCTAACCCCAAATCTAAACCTAAAATCTAAACCTAACACCAAATCTAAACCTAAAATCTAAACCTAACCCCAAATCTAAACCTAAACCTAATCTAAACCTAAAATCTAAACCTAACCCTAATCTAAACCTAACCCCAAATCTAAACCTAAAATCTAAACCTAACCCCAAATCTAAACCTAACCCCAAATCTAAACCTAAAATCTAAACCTAACCCCAAATCTAAACCTCAAATCTAAACCTAACCCCAAATCTAAACCTAACCCCAAATCTAAAACTAAAATCTAAACCTAACCCCAAACCTAAACCTAACCCCAAATCTAAACCTAAAATCTAAACCTAACCCCAAATCTAAACCTAAAATCTAAACCTAACCACAAATCTAAACCTAAAATCTAAACCTAACCCCAAATCTAAACCTAACCCCAAATCTAAACCTAACCCCAAATCTAAACCTAAAATCTAAACCTAACCCCAAATCTAAACCCTAAATCTAAACCTAACCCCAAATCTAAGCCTAACCCCAAATCTAACCCCAAATCTAAACCTAACCCCAAATCTAAACCTAAAATCTAAACCTAACCCCAAATCTAAACCTAAATCTAAACCTAACCCCAAATCTAAACCTAAAATCTAAACCTAACCCCAAATCTAAACCTAAAATCTAAACCTAACCCCAAATCTAAACCTAACCCCAAATCTAAACCTAAAATCTAAACCTAACCCCAAATCTAAACCTAACTCCAAATCTAAACCTAAGCCCAAATCTAAACCTAACCCCAAATCTAAACCTAAAATCTAAACCTAACCCCAAATCTAAACCTAAAATCTAAACCTAACCCCATATCTAAACCTAAAATCTAAACCTAAAATCTAAACCTAACCTAAAATCTAAACCTAAACCCAAATCTAAACCTAAAATCTAAACCTAACCCCAAATCTAAACCTAAAATCTAAACCTAAAATCTAAACCTAACCCCAAATCTAAACCTAAAATCTAAACCTAAAATCTAAACCTAACCTAAAATCTAAACCTAACCCCAAATCTAAACCTAAAATCTAAACCTAACCCCAAATCTAAACCTAACCCCAAATCTAAACCTAAAATCTAAACCTAACCCCAAATCTAAACCTAACCCCAAATCTAAACCTAAAATCTAAACCTAACCCCAAATCCAAACCTAAAATCTAAACCTAACCCCAAATCTAAACCTAAAATCTAAACCTAACCCCAAATCTAAACCTAACCCCAAATCTAAACTTAAACCCAAATCTAAACCTAAAATCTAAACCTAACCCCAAATCTAAACCTAACCCCAAACCTAACCCCAAATCTAAACCTAACCCCAAATCTAAACCTAAAATCTAAACCTAACCCCAAATCTAAACCTAAAATCTAAACCTAAAATCTAAACCTAACCTAAAATCTAAACCTAACCCCAAATCTAAACCTAAAATCTAAACCTAACCCCAAATCTAAACCTAAAATCTAAACCTAACCCCAAATCTAAACCTAAAATCTAAACATAACCCCAAATCTAAACCTAACTCCAAATCTAATCCTAAAATCTAAACCTAACCCCAAATCTAAACCTAACTCCAAATCTAAACCTAAGCCCAAATCTAAACCTAACACCAAATCTAACCCCAAATCTAAACCTAACCCCAAATCTAAACCTAAAATCTAAACCTAACCCCAAATCTAAACCTAAAATCTAAACCTAAACCGAAATCTGAACCTAAAATCTAAACCTAACCCCAAATCTAAACCTAACCCCAAATCTAAACCTTACCCCAAATCTAAACCTAAAATCTAAACCTAACCCCAAATCTAAACCTAAAATCTAAACCTAACCCCAAATCTAAACCTAATCCCAAATCTAAACCTAAAATCTAAACCTAACCCCAAATCTAAACCTAAAATCTAAACCTAAACCGAAATCTGAACCTAAAATCTAAACCTAACCCCAAATCTAAACCTAACCCCAAATCTAAACCTTACCCCAAATCTAAACCTAAAATCTAAACCTAACCCCAAATCTAAACCTAAAATCTAAACCTAACCCCAAATCTAAACCTAACCCCAAATCTAAACCTAAAATCTAAACCTAACCCCAAATCTAAACCTAAAATCTAAACCTAACCCCAAATCTAAACCTAACCCCAAATCTAAACCTAACCCCAAATCTAAACCTTACCCCAAATCTAAACCTAAAATCTAAACCTAACCCCAAATCTAAACCTAAAATCTAAATCTAACCCCAAATCTAAACCTAACCCCAAATCTAAACCTAAAATCTAAACCTAACCCCAAATCTAAACCTAAAATCTAAACCTAACCCCAAATCTAAACCTAAAATCTAAACCTAAAATCTAAACCTAACCTAAAATCTAAACCTAACCCCAAATCTAAACCTAAAATCTAAACCTAACCCCAAATCTAAACCTATCCCCAAATCTAAACCTAAAATCTAAACCTAACCCCAAATCTAAACCTAAACCTAATCTAAACCTAAAATCTAAACCTAACCCTAATCTAAACCTAACCCCAAATCTAAACCTAAAATCTAAACCTAACCCCAAATCTAAACCCAACCCCAAATCTAAACCTAAAATCTAAACCTAACCCCAAATCTAAACCTCAAATCTAAACCTAACCCCAAATCTAAACCTAACCCCAAATCTAAAACTAAAATCTAAACCTAACCCCAAACCTAAACCTAACCCCAAATCTAAACCTAAAATCTAAACCTAACCCCAAATCTAAACCTAAAATCTAAACCTAACCACAAATCTAAACCTAAAATCTAAACCTAACCCCAAATCTAAACCTAACCCCAAATCTAAACCTAACCCCAAATCTAAACCCTAAATCTAAACCTAACCCCAAATCTAAGCCTAACCCCAAATCTAACCCCAAATCTAAACCTAACCCCAAATCTAAACCTAAAATCTAAACCTAACCCCAAATCTAAACCTAAATCTAAACCTAACCCCAAATCTAAACCTAAAATCTAAACCTAACCCCAAATCTAAACCTAAAATCTAAACCTAACCCCAAATCTAAACCTAACCCCAAATCTAAACCTAAAATCTAAACCTAACCCCAAATCTAAACCTAAAATCTAAACCTAACCTAAAATCTAAACCTAAAATCTAATCCTAACCCCAAATCTAAACCTAACCCCAAATCTAAACCTAAAATCTAAACATAACCCCAAATCTAAACCTAAAATCTAAACCTAACCCCAAATCTAAACCTAAAATCTAAACCTAACCCCAAATCTAAACCTAACCCCAAATCTAAACCTAAAATCTAAACCTAACCCCAAATCTAAACCTAAAATCTAAACCTAACCCCAAATCTAAACCTAAAATCGAAACCTAACCTAAAATCTAAACCTAACCCCAAATCTAAACCTAAAATCTAAACCTAATCCCAAATCTAAACCTAAAATCTAAACCTAAAATCAAAACCTAACCCCAAATCTAAACCTAAAATCTAAACCTAACCCCAAATCTAAACCTAAAATCTAAACCTAACCCCAAATCTAAACCTAACTCCAAATCTAAACCTAAGCCCAAATCTAAACCTAAAATCTAAACCTAACCCCAAATCTAAACCTAACCCCAAATCTAAACCTAAAATCTAAACCTAACCCCAAATCTAAACCTAAAATCTAAACCTAACCTAAAATCTAAACCTAAAATCTAATCCTAACCCCAAATCTAAACCTAACCCCAAATCTAAACCTAAAATCTAAACATAACCCCAAATCTAAACCTAAAATCTAAACCTAACCCCAAATCTAAACCTAAAATCTAAACCTAACCCCAAATCTAAACCTAACCCCAAATCTAAACCTAAAATCTAAACCTAACCCCAAATCTAAACCTAAAATCTAAACCTAACCCCAAATCTAAACCTAAAATCGAAACCTAACCTAAAATCTAAACCTAACCCCAAATCTAAACCTAAAATCTAAACCTAACCCCAAATCTAAACCTAAAATCTAAACCTAAAATCAAAACCTAACCCCAAATCTAAACCTAAAATCTAAACCTAACCCCAAATCTAAACCTAAAATCTAAACCTAACCCCAAATCTAAACCTAACTCCAAATCTAAACCTAAGCCCAAATCTAAACCTAACCCCAAATCTAACCCCAAATCTAAACCTAACCCCAAATCTAAACCTAAAATCTAAACCTAACCCCAAACCTAAACCTGAAATCTAAACCTAACCCCAAATCTAAACCTAAAATCTAAACCTAACCCCAAATCTAAACCTAAAATCTAAGCCTAACCCCAAATCTAAACCTAAAATCTAAACCTAACCCCAAATCTAAACCTAACCCCAAATCTGAACCTAAAATCTAAACGTAACCCCAAATCTAAACCTAAAATCTAAACCTAACCCCAAATCTAAACCTAACCCCAAATCTAAACCTAAAATCTAAACCTAACCCCAAATCTAAACCTAACCCCAAATCTAAACCTAAAATCTAAACCTAACCCCAAATCCAAACCTAAAATCTAAACCTAAACCCAAATCTAAACCTAAAATCTAAACCTAACCCCAAATCTAAACCTAACCCCAAATCTAAACTTAAACCCAAATCTAAACCTAAAATCTAAACCTAACCCCAAATCTAAACCTAACCCCAAACCTAACCCCAAATCTAAACCTAACCCCAAATCTAAACCTAAAATCTAAACCTAACCCCAAATCTAAACCTAAAATCTAAACCTAACCTAAAATCTAAACCTAACCCCAAATCTAAACCTAAAATCTAAACCTAACCCCAAATCTAAACCTAAAATCTAAACCTAACCCCAACTCTAAACCTAACCCCAAATCTAACCCCAAATCTAAACCTAACCCCAAATCTAAACCTAAAATCTAAACCTAACCCCAAATCTAAACCTAACCCCAAATCTAAACCTAAAATCTTAACCTAACCCCAAATCTAAACCTAAAATCTAAACCTAACCCCAAATCTAAACCTAAAATCTAAACCTAACCCCAAATCTAAACATAAAATCTAAACCTAACCCCAAATCTAAACCTAACTCCAAATCTAAACCTAAGCCCAAATCTAAACCTAACCCCAAATCTAACCCCAAATCTAAACCTAACCCCAAATCTAAACCTAAAATCTAAACCTAACCCCAAACCTAAACCTGAAATTTAAACCTAACCCCAAATCTAAACCTAAAATCTAAACCTAACCCCAAATCTAAACCTAAAATCTAAGCCTAACCCCAAATCTAAACCTAAAATCTAAACCTAACCCCAAATCTAAACCTAACCCCAAATCTAAACCTAAAATCTAAACCTAACCCCAAATCTAAACCGAAAATCTAAACCTAACCCCAAATCCAAACCTAAAATCTAAACCTAACCCCAAATCTAAACCTAAAATCTAAACCTAACCCCAAATCTAAACCTAACCCCAAATCTAAACTTAAACCCAAATCTAAACCTAAAATCTAAACCTAACCCCAAATCTAAACCTAACCCCAAACCTAACCCCAAATCTAAACCTAACCCCAAATCTAAACCTAAAATCTAAACCTAACCCCAAATCTAAACCTAAAATCTAAACCTAAAATCTAAACCTAACCTAAAATCTAAACCTAACCCCAAATCTAAACCTAAAATCTAAACCTAACCCCAAATCTAAACCTAAAATCTAAACCTAACCCCAAATCTAAACCTAAAATCTAAACATAACCCCAAATCTAAACCTAACCCCAAATCTAAACCTAAAATCTAAACCTAACCCCAAATCTAAACCTAACTCCAAATCTAAACCTAAGCCCAAATCTAAACCTAACACCAAATCTAACCCCAAATCTAAACCTAACCCCAAATCTAAACCTAAAATCTAAACCTAACCCCAAATCTAAACCTAAAATCTAAACCTAAACCGAAATCTGAACCTAAAATCTAAACCTAACCCCAAATCTAAACCTAACCCCAAATCTAAACCTTACCCCAAATCTAAACCTAAAATCTAAACCTAACCCCAAATCTAAACCTAAAATCTAAACCTAACCCCAAATCTAAACCTAACCCCAAATCTAAACCTAAAATCTAAACCTAACCCCAAATCTAAACCTAAAATCTAAACCTAAACCGAAATCTGAACCTAAAATCTAAACCTAACCCCAAATCTAAACCTAACCCCAAATCTAAACCTTACCCCAAATCTAAACCTAAAATCTAAACCTAACCCCAAATCTAAACCTAAAATCTAAACCTAACCCCAAATCTAAACCTAAAATCTAAACCTAACCACAAATCTAAACCTAAAATCTAAACCTAAAATCTAAACCTAACCTAAAATCTAAACCTAACCCCAAATCTAAACCTAAAATCTAAACCTAACCCCAAATCTAAACCTATCCCCAAATCTAAACCTAAAATCTAAACCTAACCCCAAATCTAAACCTAACCCCAAATCTAAACCTAAAATCTAAACCTAACACCAAATCTAAACCTAAAATCTAAACCTAACCCCAAATCTAAACCTAAACCTAATCTAAACCTAAAATCTAAACCTAACCCTAATCTAAACCTAACCCCAAATCTAAACCTAAAATCTAAACCTAACCCCAAATCTAAACCTAACCCCAAATCTAAACCTAAAATCTAAACCTAACCCCAAATCTAAACCTCAAATCTAAACCTAACCCCAAATCTAAACCTAACCCCAAATCTAAAACTAAAATCTAAACCTAACCCCAAATCTAAACCTAACCCCAAATCTAAACCTAAAATCTAAACCTAACCCCAAATCTAAACCTAAAATCTAAACCTAACCACAAATCTAAACCTAAAATCTAAACCTAACCCCAAATCTAAACCTAACCCCAAATCTAAACCTAACCCCAAATCTAAACCTAAAATCTAAACCTAACCCCAAATCTAAACCCTAAATCTAAACCTAACCCCAAATCTAAGCCTAACCCCAAATCTAACCCCAAATCTAAACCTAACCCCAAATCTAAACCTAAAATCTAAACCTAACCCCAAATCTAAACCTAAATCTAAACCTAACCCCAAATCTAAACCTAAAATCTAAACCTAACCCCAAATCTAAACCTAAAATCTAAACCTAACCCCAAATCTAAACCTAACCCCAAATCTAAACCTAAAATCTAAACCTAACCCCAAATCTAAACCTAACCCCAAATCTAAACCTAAAATCTAAACCTAACCCCAAATCTAAACCTAAAATCTAAACCTAACCTAAAATCTAAACCTAAAATCTAAACCTAACCCCAAATCTAAACCTAACCCCAAATCTAAACCTAAAATCTAAACATAACCCCAAATCTAAACCTAAAATCTAAACCTAACCCCAAATCTAAACCTAAAATCTAAACCTAACCCCAAATCTAAACCTAACCCCAAATCTAAACCTAAAATCTAAACCTAACCCCAAATCTAAACCTAACTCCAAATCTAAACCTAAGCCCAAATCTAAACCTAACCCCAAATCTAAACCTAAAATCTAAACCTAACCCCAAATCTAAACCTAACCCCAAATCTAAACCTAAAATCTAAACCTAACCCCAAATCTAAACCTAAAATCTAAACCTAACCCCATATCTAAACCTAAAATCTAAACCTAAAATCTAAACCTAACCTAAAATCTAAACCTAAACCCAAATCTAAACCTAAAATCTAAACCTAACCCCAAATCTAAACCTAAAATCTAAACCTAAAATCTAAACCTAACCCCAAATCTAAACCTAAAATCTAAACCTAAAATCTAAACCTAACCTAAAATCTAAACCTAACCCCAAATCTAAACCTAAAATCTAAACCTAACCCCAAATCTAAACCTAACCCCAAATCTAAACCTAAAATCTAAACCTAACCCCAAATCTAAACCTAACCCCAAATCTAAACCTAAAATCTAAACCTAACCCCAAATCCAAACCTAAAATCTAAACCTAACCCCAAATCTAAACCTAACCCCAAATCTAAACTTAAACCCAAATCTAAACCTAAAATCTAAACCTAACCCCAAATCTAAACCTAACCCCAAACCTAACCCCAAATCTAAACCTAACCCCAAATCTAAACCTAAAATCTAAACCTAACCCCAAATCTAAACCTAAAATCTAAACCTAAAATCTAAACCTAACCTAAAATCTAAACCTAACCCCAAATCTAAACCTAAAATCTAAAAATAACCCCAAATCTAAACCTAAAATCTAAACATAACCCCAAATCTAAACCTAACTCCAAATCTAATCCTAAAATCTAAACCTAACCCCAAATCTAAACCTAACTCCAAATCTAAACCTAAGCCCAAATCTAAACCTAACACCAAATCTAACCCCAAATCTAAACCTAACCCCAAATCTAAACCTAAAATCTAAACCTAACCCCAAATCTAAACCTAAA
Organism: Patagioenas fasciata; assembly: GCF_037038585.1. Lineage (NCBI taxonomy): Eukaryota > Metazoa > Chordata > Aves > Columbiformes > Columbidae > Patagioenas > Patagioenas fasciata. Next base: position 136,822 of record NW_027288511.1, read on the forward strand.
ATCTAAACCTAAACCGAAATCTGAACCTAAAATCTAAACCTAACCCCAAATCTAAACCTAACCCCAAATCTAAACCTTACCCCAAATCTAAACCTAAAATCTAAACCTAACCCCAAATCTAAACCTAAAATCTAAACCTAACCCCAAATCTAAACCTAACCCCAAATCTAAACCTAAAATCTAAACCTAACCCCAAATCTAAACCTAAAATCTAAACCTAAACCGAAATCTGAACCTAAAATCTAAACCTAACCCCAAATCTAAACCTAACCCCAAATCTAAACCTTACCCCAAATCTAAACCTAAAATCTAAACCTAACCCCAAATCTAAACCTAAAATCTAAACCTAACCCCAAATCTAAACCTAACCCCAAATCTAAACCTAAAATCTAAACCTAACCCCAAATCTAAACCTAAAATCTAAACCTAAAATCTAAACCTAACCCCAAATCTAAACCTAACCCCAAATCTAAACCTAACCCCAAATCTAAACCTTACCCCAAATCTAAACCTAAAATCTAAACCTAACCCCAAATCTAAACCTAAAATCTAAATCTAACCCCAAATCTAAACCTAACCCCAAATCTAAACCTAAAATCTAAACCTAACCCCAAATCTAAACCTAAAATCTAAACCTAAAATCTAAACCTAACCTAAAATCTAAACCTAACCCCAAATCTAAACCTAAAATCTAAACCTAACCCCAAATCTAAACCTATCCCCAAATCTAAACCTAAAATCTAAACCTAACCCCAAATCTAAACCTAAAATCTAAACCTAACCCCAAATCTAAACCTAAAATCTAAACCTAACACCAAATCTAAACCTAAAATCTAAACCTAACCCCAAATCTAAACCTAAACCTAATCTAAACCTAAAATCTAAACCTAACCCTAATCTAAACCTAACCCGAAATCTAAACCTAAAATCTAAACCTAACCCCAAATCTAAACCTAACCCCAAATCTAAACCTAAAATCTAAACCTAACCCCAAATCTAAACCTCAAATCTAAACCTAACCCCAAATCTAAACCTAACCCCAAATCTAAAACTAAAATCTAAACCTAACCCCAAACCTAAACCTAACCCCAAATCTAAACCTAAAATCTAAACCTAACCCCAAATCTAAACCTAAAATCTAAACCTAACCACAAATCTAAACCTAAAATCTAAACCTAACCCCAAATCTAAACCTAACCCCAAATCTAAACCTAAAATCTAAACCTAACCCCAAATCTAAACCCTAAATCTAAACCTAACCCCAAATCTAAGCCTAACCCCAAATCTAACCCCATATCTAAACCTAACCCCAAATCTAAACCTAAAATCTAAACCTAACCCCAAATCTAAACCTAAATCTAAACCTAACCCCAAATCTAAACCTAAAATCTAAACCTAACCCCAAATCTAAACCTAAAATCTAAACCTAACCCCAAATCTAAACCTAACCCCAAATCTAAACCTAAAATCTAAACCTAACCCCAAATCTAAACCTAAAATCTAAACCTAACCTAAAATCTAAACCTAAAATCTAAACCTAACCCCAAATCTAAACCTAACCCCAAATCTAAACCTAAAATCTAAACATAACCCCAAATCTAAACCTAAAATCTAAACCTAACCCCAAATCTAAACCTAAAATCTAAACCTAACCCCAAATCTAAACCTAACCCCAAATCTAAACCTAAAATCTAAACCTAACCCCAAATCTAAACCTAACTCCAAATCTAAACCTAAGCCCAAATCTAAACCTAACCCCAAATCTAAACCTAAAATCTAAACCTAACCCCAAATCTAAACCTAACCCCAAATCTAAACCTAAAATCTAAACCTAACCCCAAATCTAAACCTAAAATCTAAACCTAACCCCATATCTAAACCTAAAATCTAAACCTAAAATCTAAACCTAACCTAAAATCTAAACCTAAACCCAAATCTAAACCTAAAATCTAAACCTAACCCCAAATCTAAACCTAAAATCTAAACCTAAAATCTAAACCTAACCCCAAATCTAAACCTAAAATCTAAACCTAAAATCTAAACCTAACCTAAAATCTAAACCTAACCCCAAATCTAAACCTAAAATCTAAACCTAAGCCCATATCTAAACCTAACCCCAAATCTAAACCTAACCCCAAATCTAAACCTAAAATCTAAACCTAACCCCAACTCTAAACCTAACCCCAAATCTAACCCCAAATCTAAACCTAACCCCAAATCTAAACCTAAAATCTAAACCTAACCCCAAATCTAAACCTAAAATCTAAACCTAACCCCAAATCTAAACCTAACTCCAAATCTAAACCTAAGCCCAAATCTAAACCTAACCCCAAATCTAAACCTAAAATCTAAACCTAACCCCAAATCTAAACCTAACCCCAAATCTAAACCTAAAATCTAAACCTAACCCCAAATCTAAACCTAAAATCTAAACCTAACCCTAAATCTAAACCTAACCCCAAATCTAAACCTAAAATCTAAACCTAAAATCTAAACCTAACCCCAAATCTAAACCTAAAATCTAAACCTAACCCCAAATCTAAACCTAACCCCAAATCTAAACCTAAAATCTAAACCTAACCCCAAATCTAAACCTAAAATCTAAACCTAAAATCTAAACCTAACCTAAAATCTAAACCTAACCCCAAATCTAAACCTAACCCCAAATCTAAAACTAAAATCTAAACCTAACCCCAAATCTAAACCTAAAATCTAAACCTAACCCCAAATCTAAACCAAAAATGTAAACCTAACCCCAAATCTAAACCTAAAATCTAAACCTAACCCCAAATCTAAACCTAACCCCAAATCCAAACCTAACCCCAAATCTAAACCTAAAATCTAAACCTAACCCCAAATCTACACCTAAAATCTAAACCTAACCCCAAATCTAAACCTAAAATCTAAACCTAACCCCAAATCCCAACCTAACCCCAAATCTAAACCTAAAATCTAAACCTAACCCCAAATCTACACCTAAAATCTAAACCTAACCCCAAATCTAAACCTAAAATCTAAACCTAACCCCAAATCTAAACCTAACCCCAAATCTAAACCTAAAATCTAAACCTAACCCCAAATCTAAACCTAAAATCTAAACCTAACACCAAATCTAAACCTAACCCCAAATCTAAACCTAACCCCAAATCTAACCCCAAATCTAAACCTAAAATCTAAACCTAACCCCAAATCTAAACCTAAAATCTAAACCTAACCCCAAATCTAAACCTAACCCCAAATCTAAACCTAAAATCTAAACCTAACCCCAAATCTAAACCTAAAATCTAAGCCTAACCCCAAATCTAAACCTAAAATCTAAACCTAACCCCAAATCTAATCCTAACCCCAAATCTAAACCTAACCCCAAATCTAAACCTAAAATCTAAACCTAACCCCAAATCTAAACCTAAAATCTAAACCTAACCCCAAATCTAAACCTAACCCCAAATCTAAACCTAAAATCTAAACCTAACCCCAAATCTAAACCTAACCCGAAATCTAAACCTAAAATCTAAACCTAACCCCAGATCCAAACCTAAAATCTAAACCTAACCCCAAATCTAAACCTAAAATCTAAACCTAACCCCAAATCTAAACCTAACCCCAAATCTAAACCTAACCCCAAATCTAAACCTAAAATCTAAACCTAACCCCAAATCTAAACCTAACCCCAAATCTAAACCTAAAATCTAAACCTAACCCCAAATCTAAACCTAACCCCAAATCTAAACCTAACCCCAAATCTAAACCTAAAATCTAAACCTAACCCCAAATCTAAACCTAACCCCAAATCTAAACCTAAAATCTAAACCTAACCCCAAATCTAAACCTAAAATCTAAACATAACCCCAAATCTAAACCTAACCCCAAATCTAAACCTAAAATCTAAACCTAACCCCAAATCTAAACCTAACACCAAATCTAACCCCAAATCTAAACCTAACCCCAAATCTAAACCTAAAATCTAAACCTAACCCCAAATCTAAACATAAAATCTAAACCTAACCCCAAATCTAAACCTAAAATCTAAACATAACCCCAAATCTAAACCTAAAATCTAAACCTAACCCCAAATCTAAAACTAACCCCAAATCTAAACCTAAAATCTAAACCTAACCCCAAATCTAAACCTAACCCCAAATATAAACCTAACCCCAAATCTAAACCGAAAATCTAAACCTAACCCCAAATCTAAACCTAAAATCTAAACCTAACCCCAAATCTAAACCTAACCCCAAATCTAAACCTAAAATCTTAACCTAACCCCAAATGTAAACCTAACCCCAAATCTAAACCTGAAATCTAAACCTAACCCCAAATCTAAACCTAAAATCTAAACCTAACCCCAAATCTAAACCTAAAATCTAAACCTAACCCCAAATCTAAACCTAACCCCAAATCTAAACCTAAAATCTAAACCTAACCCCAAATCTAAACCTAAAATCTAAACCTAACCCCAAATCTAAAGCTAACCCCAAATCTAAACCTAAAATCTAAACCTAACCATAAATCTAAACCTAAAATCTAAACCTAACCCCAAATCTAAACCTAACCCCAAATCTAAACCTAAAATCTAAACCTAACCCCAAATCTAAACCTAACTCCAAATCTAAACCTAAGCCCAAATCTAAACCTAAGCCCAAATCTAAGCCCAAATCTAAACCTAACCCCAAATCTAAACCTAAAATCTAAACCTAACCCCAAATCTAAACCTAAAATGTAAACCTAACCCCAAATCTAAACCTAACCCCAAATCTAAACCTAAAATCTAAACCTAACCCCAAATCTAAACCTAAAATCTAAACCTAAAATCTAAACCTAACCTAAAATCTAAACCTAACCCCAAATCTAAACCTAACCCCAAATCTAAACCTAAAATCTAAACATAACCCCAAATCTAAACCTAACCCCAAATCTAAACCTAAAATCTAAACCTAACCTAAAATCTAAACCTAACCCCAAATCTAAACCTAACCCCAAATCTAAACCTAAAATCTAAACCTAACCCCAAATCTAAACCTAACCCCAAATCTAAACCTAAAATCTAAACCTAACCCCAAATCTAAACCTAAAATCTAAACCTAACCCCAAATCTAAACCTAAAATCTAAACCTAACCCCAAGTCTAAATCAAAAATCTAAACCTAACACCAAATCTAAACCTAAAATCTAAACCTAACCCCAAATCTAAACCTAACCCCAAATCTAAACCTAAAATCTAAACCTAACCCCAAATCTAAACCTAAAATCTAAACCAAACCCCAAATCTAAACCTAAAATCTAAACCTAACCCCAAATGTAAACCTAACTCCAAATCTAACCCTAAATCTAAACCTAACCCCAAATCTAAACCTAAAATCTAAACCTAACCCCAAATCTAAACCTAAAATCTGAACCTAACCCCAAATCTAAACCTAAAATCTAAACCTAACACCAAATCTAAACCTAACCCCAAATCTAAACCTAACCCCAAATCTAAACCTAACCCCAAATCTAACCCCAAATCTAAACCTAAAATCTAAACCTAACCCCAAATCTAAACCTAAAATCTAAACCTAACCCCAAATCTAAACCTAACCCCAAATCTAAACCTAAAATCTAAACCTAACCCCAAATCTAAACCTAAAATCTAAACCTAACCCCAAATCTAAACCTAACCCCAAATCTAAACCTAAAATCTAAACCTAACCCCAAATCTAAACCTAAAATCTAAGCCTAACCCCAAATCTAAACCTCAAATCTAAACCTAAAATCTAAACCTAACCCCAAATCTAAACCTAACCCCAAATCTAAACCTAAAATCTAAACCTAACCCCAAATCTAAACCTAAAATCTAAACCTAACCCCAAATCCAAACCTAAAATCTAAACCTAACCCCAAATCTAAACCTAAAATCTAAACCTAACCCCAAATCTAAACCTAACCCCAAATCTAAACCTAACCCCAAATCTAAACCTAAAATCTAAACCTAACCCCATATCTAAACCTAAAATCTAAACCTAACCCCAAATCTAAACCTAACCCCAAATCTAAACCTAACCCCAAATCTAAACCTAAAATCTAAACCTAACCCCAAATCTAAACCTAACTCCAAATCTAAACCTAAGCCCAAATCTAAACCTAACACCAAATCTAACCCCAAATCTAAACCTAACCCCAAATCTAAACCTAAAATCTAAACCTAACCCCAAATCTAAACCTAAAATCGAAACCTAAGCCCAAATCTGAACCTAAAATCTAAACCTAACCCCAAATCTAAACCTAAAATCTAAACCTAACCCCAAATCTGAACCGAAAATCTAAACCTAACCCCAAATCTAAACCTAAAATCTAAACCTAACCCCAAATCTAAACCTAAAATCTAAACCTAACCCCAAATCTAAACCTAACCCCAAATCTAAACCTAAAATGTAAACCTAACCCCAAATCTAAACCTAACCCCAAATCTAACCCCAAATCTAAACCTAAAATCTAAACCTAACCCCAAATCTAAACCTAAAATCTAAACCTAACCCCAAATCTAAACCTAACCCCAAATCTAAACCTAAAATCTAAACCTAACCCCAAATCTAAACCTAAAATCTAAACCTAACCCCAAATCTAAACCTAACCCCAAATCTAAACCTAAAATCTTAACCTAACCCCAAATCTAAACCTAACCCCAAATCTAAACCTAAAATCTAAACCTAACCCCAAATCTAAACCTAAAATCTAAACCTAAAATCTAAACCTAACCTAAAATCTAAACCTACCCCCAAATCTAAACCTAAAATCTAAACCTAACCCCAAATCTAAACCTATCCCCAAATCTAAACCTAAAATCTAAACCGAACCCCAAATCAAAACCTAAAATCTAAACCTAACCCCAAATCTAAACCTAAAATCTAAACCTAACCTAAAATCTAAACCTAAAATTTAAGCCTAACCCCAAATCTAAACCTAAAATCTAAACCTAACCCCAAATCTAAACCGAACCCTAAATCTAAACCTAAAATCTAAACCTAACCCCAAATCTAACCCCAAATCTAACCCTAACCCCAAATCTAAACCTAAAATCTAAACCTAACCCCAAATCTAAACCTAAAATCTAAACCTAACCCCAAATCTAAACCTAACCCCAAATCTAAACCTAAAATCTAAACCTAACCCCAAATCTAAACCTAAAATCTAAACCTAACCCCAACTCTAAACCTAACCCCAAATCTAACCCCAAATCTAAACCTAACCCCAAATCTAAACCTAAAATCTAAACCTAACCCCAAATCTAAACCTAAAATCTAAACCTAACCCCAAATCTAAACCTAACCCCAAATCTAAACCTAAAATCTAAGCCTAACCCCAAATCTAAACCTAACTCCAAATCTAAACCTAAGCCCAAATCTAAACCTAACCCCAAATCTAACCCCAAATCTAAACCTAACCCCAAATCTAAACCTAAAATCTAAACCTAACCCCAAATCTAAACCTGAAATCTAAACCTAACCCCAAATCTAAACCTAAAATCTAAACCTAACCCCAAATCTAAACCTAAAATCTAAGCCTAACCCCAAATCTAAACCTAAAATCTAAACCTAACCCCAAATCTAAACCTAACCCCAAATCTAAACCTAAAATCTAAACCTAACCCCAAATCTAAACCTAAAATCTAAACCTAACCCCAAATCTAAACCTAACCCCAAATCTAAACCTAAAATCTAAACCTAACCCCAAATCTAAACCTAAAATCTAAACCTAACCCCAAATCCAAACCTAAAATCTAAACCTAACCCCAAATCTAAACCTAACCCCAAATCTAAACTTAACCCCAAATCTAAACCTAAAATCTAAACCTAACCCCAAATCTAAACCTAACCCCAAATCTAAACCTAACCCCAAATCTAAACCTAAAACCTAAACCTAAGCCCAAATCTAAACCTAAAATATAAACCTAACCCCAAATCTAAACCTAAAATCTAAACCTAACCCCAAATCTAAACCTAAAATCTAAACCTAACCCCAAATCTAAACCTAACCCCAAATCTAAACCTAAAATCTAAACCTAACCCCAAATCTAAACCTAAAATCTAAACCTAACCCCAAATCTAAACCTAAAATCTAAACATAACCCCAAATCTAAACCTAACCCCAAATCTAAACCTAAAATCTAAACCTAACCCCAAATCTAAACCTAACTCCAAATCTAAACCTAAGCCCAAATCTGAACCTAACACCAAATCTAACCCCAAATCTAAACCTAACCCCAAATCTAAACCTAAAATCTAAACCTAACCCCAAATCTAAACCTAAAATCTAAACGTAAGCCGAAATCTGAACCTAAAATCTAAACCTAACCCCAAATCTAAACCTAACCCCAAATCTAAACCTTAACCCAAATCTAAACCTAAAATCTAAACCTAACCCCAAATCTAAACCTAAAATCTAAACCTAACCCCAAATCTAAACCTAACCCCAAATCTAAACCTTACCCCAAATCTAAACCTAAAATCTCAACCTAACCCCAAATCTAAACCTTACCCCAAATCTAAACCTAAAATCTAAACCTAACCCCAAATCTAAACCTAAAATCTAAACCTAACCCCAAATCTAAACCTAACCCCAAATCTAAACCTAAAATCTAAACCTAACCCCAAATCTAAACCTAAAATCTAAACCTAACCCCAAATCTAAACCTAACCCCAAATCTAAACCTTACCCCAAATCTAAACCGAAAATCTAAACCTAACCCCAAATCTAAACCTAAACCCAAATCTAAACCTAAAATCTTAACCTAACCCCAAATCTAAACCTAACCCCAAATCTAAACATAAAATCTAAACCTAACCCCAAATCTAAACCTAAAATCTAAACCTAACCCCAAATCTAAACCGAAAATCTAAACCTAACCCCACATCTAAACCTAAAATCTAAACCTAACCCCAAATCTAAACCTAAAATCTAAACCTAAAATCTAAACCTAACCTAAAATCTAAACCTAACCCCAAATCTAAACCTAAAATCTAAACCTAACCCCAAATCTAAACCTAAAATCTAAACCTAAAATCTAAACCTAACCTAAAATCTAAACCTAACCCCAAATCTAAACCTAAAATCTAAACCTAACCCCAAATCTAAACCTATCCCCAAATCTGAACCTAAAATCTAAACCGAACCCCAAATCTAAACCTAAAATCTAAACCTAACCCCAAATCTAAACCTAAAATCTAAACCTAACACCAAATCTAAACCTAAAATCTAAACCTAACCCCAAATCTAAACCTAACCCTAAATCTAAACCTAAAATCTAAACCTAACCCCAAATCTAAACCTAACCCCAAATCTAAACCTAAAATCTAAACCTAACCCCAAATCTAAACCCGAAATCTAAACCTAACCCCAAATCTAAACCTAACCCCAAATCTAACCCCAAATCTAAACCTAACCCCAAATCTAAACCTAAAACCTAAACCTAACCCCAAATCTAAACCTAAATCTAAACCTAACCCCAAATCTAAACCTAAAATCTAAACCTAACCCCAAATCTAAACCTAAAATCTAAACCTAACCCCAAATCTAAACCTAACCCCAAATCTAAACCTAAAATCTAAACCTAACCCCAAATCTAAATCTAAAATTTAAGCCTAACCCCAAATCTAAACCTAAAATCTAAACCTAAGCCCAAATCTAAACCTAACCCCAAATCTAAACCTAAAGTCTAAACCTAACCCCAAATCTAAACCGAAAATCTAAACCTAACCCCAAATCTAAACCTAAAATCTAAACCTAACCTAAAATCTAAACCTAACCCCAAATCTAAACCTAAAATCTAAACCTAACCCCAAATCTAAACCTAAAATCTAAACCTAACCCCAAATCTAAACCTAAAATCGAAACCTAACCTAAAATCTAAACCTAACCCCAAATCTAAACCTAAAATCTAAACCTAACCCCAAATCTAAACCTAACCCCAAATCTAAACCTAAAATCTTAACCTAACCCCAAATCTAAACCTAAAATCTAAACCTAACCCCAAATCTAAACCTAACTCCAAATCTAAACCAAAGCCCAAATCTAAACCTAACCCCAAATCTAACCCCAAATCTAAACCTAACCCCAAATCTAAACCTAAAATCTAAACCTAACCCCAAACCTAAACCTGAAATCTAAACCTAACCCCAAATCTAAACCTAAAATCTAAACCTAACCCCAAATCTAAACCTAAAATCTAAGCCTAACCCCAAATCTAAACCTAAAATCTAAACCTAACCCCAAATCTAAACCTAACCCCAAATCTGAACCTAAAATCTAAACGTAACCCCAAATCTAAACCTAAAATCTAAACCTAACCCCAAATCTAAACCTAACCCCAAATCTAAACCTAAAATCTAAACCTAACCCCAAATCTAAACCTAACCCCAAATCTAAACCTAAAATCTAAACCTAACCCCAAATCCAAACCTAAAATCTAAACCTAACCCCAAATCTAAACCTAAAATCTAAACCTAACCCCAAATCTAAACCTAACCCCAAATCTAAACTTAAACCCAAATCTAAACCTAAAATCTAAACCTAACCCCAAATCTAAACCTAACCCCAAACCTAACCCCAAATCTAAACCTAACCCCAAATCTAAACCTAAAATCTAAACCTAACCCCAAATCTAAACCTAAAATCTAAACCTAAAATCTAAACCTAACCTAAAATCTAAACCTAACCCCAAATCTAAACCTAAAATCTAAACCTAACCCCAAATCTAAACCTAAAATCTAAACCTAACCCCAAATCTAAACCTAAAATCTAAACATAACCCCAAATCTAAACCTAACCCCAAATCTAAACCTAAAATCTAAACCTAACCCCAAATCTAAACCTAACTCCAAATCTAAACCTAAGCCCAAATCTAAACCTAACACCAAATCTAACCCCAAATCTAAACCTAACCCCAAATCTAAACCTAAAATCTAAACCTAACCCCAAATCTAAACCTAAAATCTAAACCTAAACCGAAATCTGAACCTAAAATCTAAACCTAAACCCAAATCTAAACCTAACCCCAAATCTAAACCTTACCCCAAATCTAAACCTAAAATCTAAACCTAACCCCAAATCTAAACCTAAAATCTAAACCTAACCCCAAATCTAAACCTAACCCCAAATCTAAACCTAAAATCTAAACCTAACCCCAAATCTAAACCTAAAATCTAAACCTAAACCGAAATCTGAACCTAAAATCTAAACCTAACCCCAAATCTAAACCTAACCCCAAATCTAAACCTTACCCCAAATCTAAACCTAAAATCTAAACCTAACCCCAAATCTAAACCTAAAATCTAAACCTAACCCCAAATCTAAACCTAACCCCAAATCTAAACCTAAAATCTAAACCTAACCCCAAATCTAAACCTAAAATCTAAACCTAACCCCAAATCTAAACCTAACCCCAAATCTAAACCTAACCCCAAATCTAAACCTTACCCCAAATCTAAACCTAAAATCTAAACCTAACCCCAAATCTAAACCTAAAATCTAAATCTAACCCCAAATCTAAACCTAACCCCAAATCTAAACCTAAAATCTAAACCTAACCCCAAATCTAAACCTAAAATCTAAACCTAAAATCTAAACCTAACCTAAAATCTAAACCTAACCCCAAATCTAAACCTAAAATCTAAACCTAACCCCAAATCTAAACCTATCCCCAAATCTAAACCTAAAATCTAAACCTAACCCCAAATCTAAACCTAAAATCTAAACCTAACCCCAAATCTAAACCTAAAATCTAAACCTAACACCAAATCTAAACCTAAAATCTAAACCTAACCGCAAATCTAAACCTAAACCTAATCTAAACCTAAAATCTAAACCTAACCCTAATCTAAACCTAACCCCAAATCTAAACCTAAAATCTAAACCTAACCCCAAATCTAAACCTAACCCCAAATCTAAACCTAAAATCTAAACCTAACCCCAAATCTAAACCTCAAATCTAAACCTAACGCCAAATCTAAACCTAACCCCAAATCTAAAACTAAAATCTAAACCTAACCCCAAACCTAAACCTAACCCCAAATCTAAACCTAAAATCTAAACCTAACCCCAAATCTAAACCTAAAATCTAAACCTAACCACAAATCTAAACCTAAAATCTAAACCTAACCTAAAATCTAAACCTAACCCCAAATCTAAACCTAAAATCTAAACCTAACCCCAAATCTAAACCTAAAATCTAAACCTAACCCCAAATCTAAACCTAAAATCGAAACCTAACCTAAAATCTAAACCTAACCCCAAATCTAAACCTAAAATCTAAACCTAACCCCAAATCTAAACCTAACCCCAAATCTAAACCTAAAATCTTAACCTAACCCCAAATCTAAACCTAAAATCTAAACCTAACCCCAAATCTAAACCTAAAATCTAAACCTAACCCCAAATCTAAACCTAACTCCAAATCTAAACCTAAGCCCAAATCTAAACCTAACCCCAAATCTAACCCCAAATCTAAACCTAACCCCAAATCTAAACCTAAAATCTAAACCTAACCCCAAACCTAAACCTGAAATCTAAACCTAACCCCAAATCTAAACCTAAAATCTAAACCTAACCCCAAATCTAAACCTAAAATCTAAGCCTAACCCCAAATCTAAACCTAAAATCTAAACCTAACCCCAAATCTAAACCTAACCCCAAATCTGAACCTAAAATCTAAACGTAACCCCAAATCTAAACCTAAAATCTAAACCTAACCCCAAATCTAAACCTAACCCCAAATCTAAACCTAAAATCTAAACCTAACCCCAAATCTAAACCTAACCCCAAATCTAAACCTAAAATCTAAACCTAACCCCAAATCCAAACCTAAAATCTAAACCTAACCCCAAATCTAAACCTAAAATCTAAACCTAACCCCAAATCTAAACCTAACCCCAAATCTAAACTTAAACCCAAATCTAAACCTAAAATCTAAACCTAACCCCAAATCTAAACCTAACCCCAAACCTAACCCCAAATCTAAACCTAACCCCAAATCTAAACCTAAAATCTAAACCTAACCCCAAATCTAAACCTAAAATCTAAACCTAAAATCTAAACCTAACCTAAAATCTAAACCTAACCCCAAATCTAAACCTAAAATCTAAACCTAACCCCAAATCTAAACCTAACTCCAAATCTAAACCTAAGCCCAAATCTAAACCTAACACCAAATCTAACCCCAAATCTAAACCTAACCCCAAATCTAAACCTAAAATCTAAACCTAACCCCAAATCTAAACCTAAAATCTAAACCTAAACCGAAATCTGAACCTAAAATCTAAACCTAAACCCAAATCTAAACCTAACCCCAAATCTAAACCTTACCCCAAATCTAAACCTAAAATCTAAACCTAACCCCAAATCTAAACCTAAAATCTAAACCTAACCCCAAATCTAAACCTAACCCCAAATCTAAACCTAAAATCTAAACCTAACCCCAAATCTAAACCTAAAATCTAAACCTAAACCGAAATCTGAACCTAAAATCTAAACCTAACCCCAAATCTAAACCTAACCCCAAATCTAAACCTTACCCCAAATCTAAACCTAAAATCTAAACCTAACCCCAAATCTAAACCTAAAATCTAAACCTAACCCCAAATCTAAACCTAACCCCAAATCTAAACCTAAAATCTAAACCTAACCCCAAATCTAAACCTAAAATCTAAACCTAACCCCAAATCTAAACCTAACCCCAAATCTAAACCTAACCCCAAATCTAAACCTTACCCCAAATCTAAACCTAAAATCTAAACCTAACCCCAAATCTAAACCTAAAATCTAAATCTAACCCCAAATCTAAACCTAACCCCAAATCTAAACCTAAAATCTAAACCTAACCCCAAATCTAAACCTAAAATCTAAACCTAAAATCTAAACCTAACCTAAAATCTAAACCTAACCCCAAATCTAAACCTAAAATCTAAACCTAACCCCAAATCTAAACCTATCCCCAAATCTAAACCTAAAATCTAAACCTAACCCCAAATCTAAACCTAAAATCTAAACCTAACCCCAAATCTAAACCTAAAATCTAAACCTAACACCAAATCTAAACCTAAAATCTAAACCTAACCGCAAATCTAAACCTAAACCTAATCTAAACCTAAAATCTAAACCTAACCCTAATCTAAACCTAACCCCAAATCTAAACCTAAAATCTAAACCTAACCCCAAATCTAAACCTAACCCCAAATCTAAACCTAAAATCTAAACCTAACCCCAAATCTAAACCTCAAATCTAAACCTAACGCCAAATCTAAACCTAACCCCAAATCTAAAACTAAAATCTAAACCTAACCCCAAACCTAAACCTAACCCCAAATCTAAACCTAAAATCTAAACCTAACCCCAAATCTAAACCTAAAATCTAAACCTAACCACAAATCTAAACCTAAAATCTAAACCTAACCCCAAATCTAAACCTAACCCCAAATCTAAACCTAACCCCAAATCTAAACCTAAAATCTAAACCTAACCCCAAATCTAAACCCTAAATCTAAACCTAACCCCAAATCTAAACCTAACCCCAAATCTAACCCCAAATCTAAACCTAACCCCAAATCTAAACCTAAAATCTAAACCTAACCCCAAATCTAAACCTAAATCTAAACCTAACCCCAAATCTAAACCTAAAATCTAAACCTAACCCCAAATCTAAACCTAAAATCTAAACCTAACCCCAAATCTAAACCTAACCCCAAATCTAAACCTAAAATCTAAACGTAACCCCAAATCTAAACCTAAAATCTAAACCTAACCTAAAATCTAAACCTAAAATCTAAACCTAACCCCAAATCTAAACCTAACCCCAAATCTAAACCTAAAATCTAAACATAACCCCAAATCTAAACCTAAAATCTAAACCTAACCCCAAATCTAAAGCTAAAATCTAAACCTAACCCCAAATCTAAACCTAACCCCAAATCTAAACCTAAAATCTAAACCTAACCCCAAATCTAAACCTAACTCCAAATCTAAACCTAAGCCCAAATCTAAACCTAACCCCAAATCTAAACCTAAAATCTAAACCTAACCCCAAATCTAAACCTAACCCCAAATCTAAACCTAAAATCTAAACCTAACCCCAAATCTAAACCTAAAATCTAAACCTAACCCCATATCTAAACCTAAAATCTAAACCTAAAATCTAAACCTAACCTAAAATCTAAACCTAAACCCAAATCTAAACCTAAAATCTAAACCTAACCCCAAATCTAAACCTAAAATCTAAACCTAAAATCTAAACCTAACCCCAAATCTAAACCTAAAATCTAAACCCAAAATCTAAACCTAACCTAAAATCTAAACCTAACCCCAAATCTAAACCTAAAATCTAAACCTAAGCCCAAATCTAAACCTAACCCCAAATCTAAACCTAACCCCAAATCTAAACCTAAAATCTAAACCTAACCCCAAATCTAAACCTAAAATCTAAACCTAAAATCTAAACCTAACCTAAAATCTAAACCTAACCCCAAATCTAAACCTAAAATCTAAACCTAACCCCAAATCTAAACCTATCCCCAAATCTAAACCTAAAATCTAAACCTAACCCCAAATCTAAACCTAAAATCTAAACCTAACCCCAAATCTAAACCTAAAATCTAAACCTAACCCCAAATCTAAACCTAACTCCAAATCTAAACCTAAGCCCAAATCTAAACCTAACCCCAAATCTAAACCTAAAATCTAAACCTAACCCCAAATCTAAACCTAACCCCAAATCTAAACCTAAAATCTAAACCTAACCCCAAATCTAAACCTAAAATCTAAACCTAACCCTAAATCTAAACCTAACCCCAAATCTAAACCTAAAATATAAACCTAAAATCTAAACCTAACCCCAAATCTAAACCTAAAATCTAAACCTAACCCCAAATCTAAACCTAACCCCAAATCTAAACCTAAAATCTAAACCTAACCCCAAATCTAAACCTAAAATCTAAACCTAAAATCTAAACCTAACCTAAAATCTAAACCTAACCCCAAATCTAAACCTAACCCCAAATCTAAAACTAAAATCTAAACCTAACCCCAAATCTAAACCTAAAATCTAAACCTAACCCCAAATCTAAACCAAAAATGTAAACCTAACCCCAAATCTAAACCTAAAATCTAAACCTAAACCAAAATCTAAACCTAACCCCAAATCCAAACCTAACCCCAAATCTAAACCTAAAATCTAAACCTAACCCCAAATCTACACCTAAAATCTAAACCTAACCCCAAATCTAAACCTAAAATCTAAACCTAACCCCAAATCTAAACCTAACCCCAAATCTAAACCTAAAATCTAAACCTAACCCCAAATCTAAACCTAAAATCTAAACCTAACCCCAAATCTAAACCTAAAATCTAAACCTAACACCAAATCTAAACCTAACCCCAAATCTAAACCTAACCCCAAATCTAACCCCAAATCTAAACCTAAAATCTAAACCTAACCCCAAATCTAAACCTAAAATCTAAACCTAACCCCAAATCTAAACCTAACCCCAAATCTAAACCTAAAATCTAAACCTAACCCCAAATCTAAACCTAAAATCTAAGCCTAACCCCAAATCTAAACCTAAAATCTAAACCTAACCCCAAATCTAATCCTAACCCCAAATCTAAACCTAACCCCAAATCTAAACCTAAAATCTAAACCTAACCCCAAATCTAAACCTAAAATCTAAACCTAACCCCAAATCTAAACCTAACCCCAAATCTAAACCTAAAATCTAAACCTAACCCCAAATCTAAACCTAACCCGAAATCTAAACCTAAAATCTAAACCTAACCCCAGATCCAAACCTAAAATCTAAACCTAAAATCTAAACCTAACCCCAAATCTAAACCTAAAATCTAAACCTAACCCCAAATCTAAACCTAACCCCAAATCTAAACCTAAAATCTAAACCTAACCCCAAATCTAAACCTAACCCCAAATCTAAACCTAAAATCTAAACCTAACCCCAAATCTAAACCTAACCCCAAATCTAAACCTAACCCCAAATCTAAACCTAAAATCTAAACCTAACCCCAAATCTCAACCTAACCCCAAATCTAAACCTAAAATCTAAACCTAACCCCAAATCTAAACCTAAAATCTAAACCTAACCCCAAATCTAAACCTAAAATCTAAACATAACCCCAAATCTAAACCTAACCCCAAATCTAAACCTAAAATCTAAACCTAACCCCAAATCTAAACCTAACACCAAATCTAACCCCAAATCTAAACCTAACCCCAAATCTAAACCTAAAATCTAAACCTAACCCCAAATCTAAACCTAAAATCTAAACCTAACCCCAAATCTAAACCTAAAATCTAAACATAACCCCAAATCTAAACCTAACCCCAAATCTAAACCTAAAATCTAAACCTAACCCCAAATCTAAAACTAAACCCAAATCTAAACCTAAAATCTAAACCTAACCCCAAATCTAAACCTAACCCCAAATATAAACCTAACCCCAAATCTAAACCGAAAATCTAAACCTAACCCCAAATCTAAACCTAAAATCTAAACCTAACCCCAAATCTAAACCTAACCCCAAATCTAAACCTAAAATCTTAACCTAACCCCAAATGTAAACCTAACCCCAAATCTAAACCTGAAATCTAAACCTAACCCCAAATCTACACCTAAAATCTAAACCTAACCCCAAATCTAAACCTAACCCCAAATCTAAACCTAAAATCTAAACCTAACCCCAAATCTAAACCTAAAATCTAAACCTAACCCCAAATCTAAAGCTAACCCCAAATCTAAACCTAAAATCTAAACCTAACCCCAAATCTAAACCTAAAATCTAAACCTAACCCCAAATCTAAACCTAACCCCAAATCTAAACCTAAAATCTAAACCTAACCCCAAATCTAAACCTAACTCCAAATCTAAACCTAAGCCCAAATCTAAACCTAAGCCCAAATCTAAGCCCAAATCTAAACCTAACCCCAAATCTAAACCTAAAATCTAAACCTAACCCCAAATCTAAACCTAAAATGTAAACCTAACCCCAAATCTAAACCTAACCCCAAATCTAAACCTAAAATCTAAACCTAACCCCAAATCTAAACCTAAAATCTAAACCTAAAATCTAAACCTAACCTAAAATCTAAACCTAACCCCAAATCTAAACCTAACCCCAAATCTAAACCTAAAATCTAAACCTAACCCCAAATCTAAACCTAACCCCAAATCTAAACCTAAAATCTAAACCTAACCCCAAATCTAAACCTAACCCCAAATCTAAACCTAACCCCAAATCTAAACCTAAAATCTAAACCTAACCCCAAATCTAAACCTAACCCCAAATCTAAACCTAAAATCTAAACCTAACCCCAAATCTAAACCTAAAATCTAAACCTAACCCCAAATCTAAACCTAAAATCTAAACCTAACCCCAAGTCTAAATCAAAAATCTAAACCTAACACCAAATCTAAACCTAAAATCTAAACCTAACCCCAAATCTAAACCTAACCCCAAATCTAAACCTAAAATCTAAACCTAACCCCAAATCTAAACCTAAAATCTAAACCAAACCCCAAATCTAAACCTAAAATCTAAACCTAACCCCAAATGTAAACCTAACTCCAAATCTAACCCTAAATCTAAACCTAACCCCAAATCTAAACCTAAAATCTAAACCTAACCCCAAATCTAATCCTAACCCCAAATCTAAACCTAACCCCAAATCTAAACCTAAAATCTAAACCTAACCCCAAATCTAAACCTAAAATCTAAACCTAACCCCAAATCTAAACCTAACCCCAAATCTAAACCTAAAATCTAAACCTAACCCCAAATCTAAACCTAACCCGAAATCTAAACCTAAAATCTAAACCTAACCCCAGATCCAAACCTAAAATCTAAACCTAAAATCTAAACCTAACCCCAAATCTAAACCTAAAATCTAAACCTAACCCCAAATCTAAACCTAACCCCAAATCTAAACCTAAAATCTAAACCTAACCCCAAATCTAAACCTAACCCCAAATCTAAACCTAAAATCTAAACCTAACCCCAAATCTCAACCTAACCCCAAATCTAAACCTAAAATCTAAACCTAACCCCAAATCTAAACCTAAAATCTAAACCTAACCCCAAATCTAAACCTAAAATCTAAACATAACCCCAAATCTAAACCTAACCCCAAATCTAAACCTAAAATCTAAACCTAACCCCAAATCTAAACCTAACACCAAATCTAACCCCAAATCTAAACCTAACCCCAAATCTAAACCTAAAATCTAAACCTAACCCCAAATCTAAACCTAAAATCTAAACCTAACCCCAAATCTAAACCTAAAATCTAAACATAACCCCAAATCTAAACCTAACCCCAAATCTAAACCTAAAATCTAAACCTAACCCCAAATCTAAACCTAAAATCTAAACCTAACCCCAAATCTAAAACTAAACCCAAATCTAAACCTAAAATCTAAACCTAACCCCAAATCTAAACCTAACCCCAAATATAAACCTAACCCCAAATCTAAACCGAAAATCTAAACCTAACCCCAAATCTAAACCTAAAATCTAAACCTAACCCCAAATCTAAACCTAACCCCAAATCTAAACCTAAAATCTTAACCTAACCCCAAATGTAAACCTAACCCCAAATCTAAATCTGAAATCTAAACCTAACCCCACATCTAAACCTAAAATCTAAACCTAACCCCAAATCTAAACCTAACCCCAAATCTAAACCTAAAATCTAAACCTAACCCCAAATCTAAACCTAAAATCTAAACCTAACCCCAAATCTAAACCTAAAATCTAAACCTAACCCCAAATCTAATCCTAACCCCAAATCTAAACCTAACCCCAAATCTAAACCTAAAATCTAAACCTAACCCCAAATCTAAACCTAAAATCTAAACCTAACCCCAAATCTAAACCTAACCCCAAATCTAAACCTAAAATCTAAACCTAACCCCAAATCTAAACCTAACCCGAAATCTAAACCTAAAATCTAAACCTAACCCCAGATCCAAACCTAAAATCTAAACCTAAAATCTAAACCTAACCCCAAATCTAAACCTAAAATCTAAACCTAACCCCAAATCTAAACCTAACCCCAAATCTAAACCTAACCCCAAATCTAAACCTAAAATCTAAACCTAACCCCAAATCTAAACCTAACCCCAAATCTAAACCTAAAATCTAAACCTAACCCCAAATCTAAACCTAACCCCAAATCTAAACCTAAAATCTAAACCTAACCCCAAATCTCAACCTAACCCCAAATCTAAACCTAAAATCTAAACCTAACCCCAAATCTAAACCTAAAATCTAAACCTAACCCCAAATATAAACCTAAAATCTAAACATAACCCCAAATCTAAACCTAACCCCAAATCTAAACCTAAAATCTAAACCTAACCCCAAATCTAAACCTAACACCAAATCTAACCCCAAATCTAAACCTAACCCCAAATCTAAACCTAAAATCTAAACCTAACCCCAAATCTAAACCTAAAATCTAAACCTAACCCCAAATCTAAACCTAAAATCTAAACATAACCCCAAATCTAAACCTAACCCCAAATCTAAACCTAAAATCTAAACCTAACCCCAAATCTAAACCTAAAATCTAAACCTAACCCCAAATCTAAAACTAAACCCAAATCTAAACCTAAAATCTAAACATAACCCCAAATCTAAACCTAACCCCAAATATAAACCTAACCCCAAATCTAAACCGAAAATCTAAACCTAACCCCAAATCTAAACCTAAAATCTAAACCTAACCCCAAATCTAAACCTAACCCCAAATCTAAACCTAAAATCTTAACCTAACCCCAAATGTAAACCTAACCCCAAATCTAAATCTGAAATCTAAACCTAACCCCACATCTAAACCTAAAATCTAAACCTAACCCCAAATCTAAACCTAACCCCAAATCTAAACCTAAAATCTAAACCTAACCCCAAATCTAAACCTAAAATCTAAACCTAACCCCAAATCTAAAGCTAACCCCAAATCTAAACCTAAAATCTAAACCTAACCCCAAATCTAAACCTAAAATCTAAACCTAACCCCAAATCTAAACCTAACCCCAAATCTAAACCTAAAATCTAAACCTAACCCCAAATCTAAACCTAACTCCAAATCTAAACCTAAGCCCAAATCTAAACCTAAGCCCAAATCTAAGCCCAAATCTAAACCTAACCCCAAATCTAAACCTAACCCCAAATCCAAACCTAACCCCAAATCTAAACCTAAAATCTAAACCTAACCCCAAATCTACACCTAAAATCTAAACCTAACCCCAAATCTAAACCTAAAATCTAAACCTAACCCCAAATCTAAACCTAACCCCAAATCTAAACCTAAAATCTAAACCTAACCCCAAATCTAAACCTAAAATCTAAACCTAACCCCAAATCTAAACCTAAAATCTAAACCTAACACCAAATCTAAACCTAAAATCTAAACCTAACCCCAAATCTAAACCTAACCCCAAATCTAAACCTAAAATCTAAACCTAACCCCAAATCTAAACCTAAAATCTAAACCTAACACCAAATCTAAACCTAACCCCAAATCTAAACCTAACCCCAAATCTAACCCCAAATCTAAACCTAAAATCTAAACCTAACCCCAAATCTAAACCTAAAATCTAAACCTAACCCCAAATCTAAACCTAACCCCAAATCTAAACCTAAAATCTAAACCTAACCCCAAATCTAAACCTAAAATCTAAGCCTAACCCCAAATCTAAACCTAAAATCTAAACCTAACCCCAAATCTAATCCTAACCCCAAATCTAAACCTAACCCCAAATCTAAACCTAAAATCTAAACCTAACCCCAAATCTAAACCTAAAATCTAAACCTAACCCCAAATCTAAACCTAACCCCAAATCTAAACCTAAAATCTAAACCTAACCCCAAATCTAAACCTAACCCGAAATCTAAACCTAAAATCTAAACCTAACCCCAGATCCAAACCTAAAATCTAAACCTAAAATCTAAACCTAACCCCAAATCTAAACCTAAAATCTAAACCTAACCCCAAATCTAAACCTAACCCCAAATCTAAACCTAAAATCTAAACCTAACCCCAAATCTAAACCTAACCCCAAATCTAAACCTAAAATCTAAACCTAACCCCAAATCTAAACCTAACCCCAAATCTAAACCTAACCCCAAATCTAAACCTAAAATCTAAACCTAACCCCAAATCTCAACCTAACCCCAAATCTAAACCTAAAATCTAAACCTAACCCCAAATCTAAACCTAAAATCTAAAACTAACCCCAAATCTAAACCTAAAATCTAAACATAACCCCAAATCTAAACCTAACCCCAAATCTAAACCTAAAATCTAAACCTAACCCCAAATCTAAACCTAACACCAAATCTAACCCCAAATCTAAACCTAACCCCAAATCTAAACCTAAAATCTAAACCTAACCCCAAATCTAAACCTAAAATCTAAACCTAACCCCAAATCTAAACCTAAAATCTAAACATAACCCCAAATCTAAACCTAACCCCAAATCTAAACCTAAAATCTAAACCTAACCCCAAATCTAAACCTAAAATCTAAACCTAACCCCAAATCTAAAACTAAACCCAAATCTAAACCTAAAATCTAAACCTAACCCCAAATCTAAACCTAACCCCAAATATAAACCTAACCCCAAATCTAAACCTGAAATCTAAACCTAACCCCAAATCTACACCTAAAATCTAAACCTAACCCCAAATCTAAACCTAACCCCAAATCTAAACCTAAAATCTAAACCTAACCCCAAATCTAAACCTAAAATCTAAACCTAACCCCAAATCTAAAGCTAACCCCAAATCTAAACCTAAAATCTAAACCTAACCCCAAATCTAAACCTAAAATCTAAACCTAACCCCAAATCTAAACATAACCCCAAATCTAAACCTAAAATCTAAACCTAACCCCAAATCTAAACCTAACTCCAAATCTAAACCTAAGCCCAAATCTAAACCTAAGCCCAAATCTAAGCCCAAATCTAAACCTAACCCCAAATCTAAACCTAAAATCTAAACCTAACCCCAAATCTAAACCTAAAATGTAAACCTAACCCCAAATCTAAACCTAACCCCAAATCTAAACCTAAAATCTAAACCTAACCCCAAATCTAAACCTAAAATCTAAACCTAAAATCTAAACCTAACCTAAAATCTAAACCTAACCCCAAATCTAAACCTAACCCCAAATCTAAACCTAAAATCTAAACCTAACCCCAAATCTAAACCTAACCCCAAATCTAAACCTAAAATCTAAACCTAACCTAAAATCTAAACCTAACCCCAAAGCTAAACCTAACCCCAAATCTAAACCTAAAATCTAAACCTAACCCCAAATCTAAACCTAACCCCAAATCTAAACCTAAAATCTAAACCTAACCCCAAATCTAAACCTAAAATCTAAACCTAACCCCAAATCTAAACCTAAAATCTAAACCTAACCCCAAGTCTAAATCAAAAATCTAAACCTAACACCAAATCTAAACCTAAAATCTAAACCTAACCCCAAATCTAAACCTAACCCCAAATCTAAACCTAAAATCTAAACCTAACCCCAAATCTAAACCTAAAATCTAAACCAAACCCCAAATCTAAACCTAAAATCTAAACCTAACCCCAAATGTAAACCTAACTCCAAATCTAACCCTAAATCTAAACCTAACCCCAAATCTAAACCTAAAATCTAAACCTAACCCCAAATCTAATCCTAACCCCAAATCTAAACCTAACCCCAAATCTAAACCTAAAATCTAAACCTAACCCCAAATCTAAACCTAAAATCTAAACCTAACCCCAAATCTAAACCTAACCCCAAATCTAAACCTAAAATCTAAACCTAACCCCAAATCTAAACCTAACCCGAAATCTAAACCTAAAATCTAAACCTAACCCCAGATCCAAACCTAAAATCTAAACCTAAAATCTAAACCTAACCCCAAATCTAAACCTAAAATCTAAACCTAACCCCAAATCTAAACCTAACCCCAAATCTAAACCTAACCCCAAATCTAAACCTAAAATCTAAACCTAACCCCAAATCTAAACCTAACCCCAAATCTAAACCTAAAATCTAAACCTAACCCCAAATCTAAACCTAACCCCAAATCTAAACCTAAAATCTAAACCTAACCCCAAATCTCAACCTAACCCCAAATCTAAACCTAAAATCTAAACCTAACCCCAAATCTAAACCTAAAATCTAAACCTAACCCCAAATCTAAACCTAAAATCTAAACATAACCCCAAATCTAAACCTAACCCCAAATCTAAACCTAAAATCTAAACCTAACCCCAAATCTAAACCTAACACCAAATCTAACCCCAAATCTAAACCTAAAATCTAAACCTAACCCCAAATCTAAACCTAAAATCTAAACCTAACCCCAAATCTAAAACTAAACCCAAATATAAACCTAAAATCTAAACCTAACCCCAAATCTAAACCTAACCCCAAATATAAACCTAACCCCAAATCTAAACCGAAAATCTAAACCTAACCCCAAATCTAAACCTAAAATCTAAACCTAACCCCAAATCTAAACCTAACCCCAAATCTAAACCTAAAATCTTAACCTAACCCCAAATGTAAACCTAACCCCAAATCTAAATCTGAAATCTAAACCTAACCCCACATCTATACCTAAAATCTAAACCTAACCCCAAATCTAAACCTAACCCCAAATCTAAACCTAAAATCTAAACCTAACCCCAAATCTAAACCTAAAATCTAAACCTAACCCCAAATCTAAAGCTAACCCCAAATCTAAACCTAAAATCTAAACCTAACCCCAAATCTAAACCTAAAATCTAAACCTAACCCCAAATCTAAACCTAACCCCAAATCTAAACCTAAAATCTAAACCTAACCCCAAATCTAAACCTAACTCCAAATCTAAACCTAAGCCCAAATCTAAACCTAAGCCCAAATCTAAGCCCAAATCTAAACCTAACCCCAAATCTAAACCTAAAATCTAAACCTAACCCCAAATCTAAACCTAAAATCTAAACCTAACCCCAAATCTAAACCTAAAATGTAAACCTAACCCCAAATCTAAACCTAACCCCAAATCTAAACCTAAAATCTAAACCTAACCCCAAATCTAAACCTAAAATCTAAACCTAAAATCTAAACCTAACCTAAAATCTAAACCTAACCCCAAATCTAAACCTAACCCCAAATCTAAACCTAAAATCTAAACCTAACCCCAAATCTAAACCTAAAATCTAAACCTAACCTAAAATCTAAACCTAACCCCAAATCTAAACCTAACCCCAAATCTAAACCTAAAATCTAAACCTAACCCCAAATCTAAACCTAACCCCAAATCTAAACCTAAAATCTAAACCTAACCCCAAATCTAAACCTAAAATCTAAACCTAACCCCAAATCTAAACCTAAAATCTAAACCTAACCCCAAGTCTAAATCAAAAATCTAAACCTAACACCAAATCTAAACCTAAAATCTAAACCTAACCCCAAATGTAAACCTAACCCCAAATCTAAACCTAAAATCTAAACCTAACCCCAAATCTAAACCTAAAATCTAAACCAAACCCCAAATCTAAACCTAAAATCTAAACCTAACCCCAAATGTAAACCTAACTCCAAATCTAACCCTAAATCTAAACCTAACCCCAAATCTAAACCTAAAATCTAAACCTAACCCCAAATCTAAACCTAAAATCTGAACCTAACCCCAAATCTAAACCTAACCCCAAATCTAAACCTAACCCCAAATCTAAACCTAACCCCAAATCTAACCCCAAATCTAAACCTAAAATCTAAACGTAACCCCAAATCTAAACCTAACCCCAAATCTAAACCTAAAATCTAAACCTAACCCCAAATCTAAACCTAAAATCTAAACCTAACCCCAAATCTAAACCTAACCCCAAATCTAAACCTAAAATCTAAACCTAACCCCAAATCTAAACCTAAAATCTAAACCTAACCCCAAATCTAAACCTAAAATCTAAGCCTAACCCCAAATCTAAACCTAAAATCTAAACCTAACCCCAAATCTAAACCTAACCCCAAATCTAAACCTAAAATCTAAACCTAACCCCAAATCTAAACCTAAAATCTAAACCTAACCCCAAATCTAAACCTAAAATCTAAACCTAACCCCATATCTAAACCTAAAATCTAAACCTAACCCCAAATCTAAACCTAAAATCTAAACCTAACTCCAAATCTAAACCTAACCCCAAATCTAAACCTAACCCCAAATCTAAACCTAACCCCAAATCTCAACCTAAAATCTAAACCTAACCCCAAATCTAAACCTAACCCCAAATCTAAACCTAAAATCTAAACCTAACCCCAAATCTAAACCTAAAATCTAAATCTAACCCCAAATCTAAACCTAACCCCAAATCTAAACCTAACTCCAAATCTAAACCTAACTCCAAATCTAAACCTAAGCCCAAATCTAAACCTAACACCAAATCTAACCCCAAATCTAAACCTAACCCCAAATCTAAACCTAAAATCTAAACCTAACCCCAAATCTAAACCTAAAATCGAAACCTAACCCCAAATCTGAACCTAAAATCTAAACCTAACCCCAAATCTAAACCGAAAATCTAAACCTAACCCCAAATCTAAACCTAAAATCTAAACCTAACCCCAAATCTAAACCTAACCCCAAATCTAAACCTAAAATGTAAACCTAACCCCAAATCTAAACCTAACCCCAAATCTAACCCCAAATCTAAACCTAAAATCTAAACCTAACCCCAAATCTAAACCTAAAATCTAAACCTAAAATCTAAACCTAACCCCAAATCTAAACCTAAAATCTAAACCTAATCCCAAATCTAAACCTAAAATCTAAACCTAACCCCAAATCTAAACCTAACCCCAAATCTAAACCTAAAATGTTAACCTAACCCCAAATCTAAACCTAACCCCAAATCTAAACCTAAAATCTAAACCTAACTCCAAATCTAAACCTAAAATCTAAATCTAACCCCAAATCTAAACCTAACCCCAAATCTAAACCGAAAATCTAAACCTAACCCCAAATCTAAACCTAAAATCTAAACCTAACCCCAAATCTAAACCTAAAATCTAAACCTAAAATCTAAACCTAACCTAAAATCAAAACCTACCCCCAAATCTAAACCTAAAATCTAAACCTAACCCCAAATCTAAACCTATCCCCAAATCTAAACCTAAAATCTAAACCGAACCCCAAATCTAAACCTAAAATCTAAACCTAACCCCAAATCTAAACCTAAAATCTAAACCTAACCTAAAATCTAAACCTAAAATTTAAGCCTAACCCCAAATCTAAACCTAAAATCTAAACCTAACCCCAAATCTAAACCTAACCCTAAATCTAAACCTAAAATCTAAACCTAACCCCAAATCTAAACCTAACCCCAAATCTAAAACTAAAATCTAAACCTAACCCCAAATCTAAACCTAACCCCAAATCTAACCCCAAATCTAACCCTAACCCCAAATCTAAACCTAAAATCTAAACCTAACCCCAAATCTAAACCTAAAATCTAAACCTAACCCCAAATCTAAACCTAACCCCAAATCTAAACCTAAAATCTAAACCTAACCCCAAATCTAAACCTAAAATCTAAACCTAACCCCAAATCTAAACCTAACCCCAAATCTAAACCTTAAATCTAAACCTAACCCCAAATCTAAACCTAAACCCAAATCTAAACCTAAAATCTAAACCTAACCCCAAATCTAAACCTAACCCCAAATCTAAACCTAAAATCTAAACCTAACTCCAAATCTAAACCTAACCCCAAATCTAAACCTAAAATCTAAACCTAACCCCAAATCTAAACCTAAAATCTAAACCTAACCACAAATCTAAACCTAAAATCTAAACCTAACCCCAAATCTAAACCTAACCCCAAATCTAAACCTAAAATCTAAACCTAACCCCAAATCTAAACCTAAAATCTAAACCTAACCCCAAATCTAAACCTAAAATCTAAACCTAACCCCAAATCTAAACCTAACCCCAAATCTAAACCTAAAATCTAAATCTAACCCCAAATCTAAACCGAAAATCTAAACCTAACCCCAAATCTAAACCTAAAATCTAAACCTAAAATCTAAACCTAACCTAAAATCTAAACCTAACCCCAAATCTAAACCTAAAATCTAAACCTAACCCCAAATCTAAACCTATCCCCAAATCTAAACCTAAAATCTAAACCTAACCCCAAATCTAAACCTAAAATCTAAACCTAACCCCAAATCTAAACCTAACCCTAAATCTAAACCTAAAATCTAAACCTAACCCTAATCTAAACCTAACCCCAAATCTAAAACTAAAATCTAAACCTAACCCCAAATCTAAACCTAACCC
The DNA here is from genome assembly GCF_037038585.1 of Patagioenas fasciata. Taxonomy (NCBI): domain Eukaryota; kingdom Metazoa; phylum Chordata; class Aves; order Columbiformes; family Columbidae; genus Patagioenas; species Patagioenas fasciata. The sequence continues at coordinate 165,182 of NW_027288511.1, forward strand.
CAAATCTAAACCTAAAATCTAAACCTAACCCCAAACCTAAACTTAAAATCTAAACCTAACCCCAAATCTAAACCTAAAATCTAAACCTAACCCCAAATCTAAACCTAAAATCTAAACCTAACCCCAAATCTAAACCTAAAATCTAAACCTAACCCCAAATCTAAACCTAAAATCTAAACCTAACCCCAAATCTAAACCTAACCCCAAATCTAAACCTAACCCCAAATCTAACCCCAAATCTAAACCTAACCCCAAATCTAAACCCCAAATCTAAACCTAACCCCAAATCTAAACCTAAAATCTAAACCTAACCCCAAATCTAAACCTAAAATCTAAACCTAACCCCAAATCTAAACCTAACCCCAAATCTAAACCTAAAATCTAAACCTAACCCCAAATCTAAACCTAAAATCTAAACCTAACCCCAAATCTAAACCTAAACCCAAATCTAAACCTAACCCCAAATCTAAACCTAAAATCTAAACCTAACCCCAAATCTAAACCTAAAATCTATACCTAACCCCAAATCTAAACCTAACCCCAAATCTAAACCTAAAATCTAAACCTAACCCCAAATCTAAACCTAAAATCTAAACCTAAAATCTAAACCTAACCTAAAATCTAAACCTAACCCCAAATCTAAACCTAAAATCTAAACCTAACCTAAAATCTAAACCTAACCCCAAATCTAAACCTAAAATCTAAACCTAACCCCAAATCTAAACCTAACCCCAAATCTAAACCTAAAATCTAAACCTAACCCCAAATCTAAACCTAAAATCTAAACCTAACCCCAAATCTAAACCTAAAATCTAAACCTAACCCCAAATCTAAACCTAACCCCAAATCTAAACCTAAAATCTAAACCTAACCCCAAATCTACACCTAAAATCTAAACCTAACCCCAAATCTAAACCTAAAATCTAAACCTAACCCCAAATCTAAACCTAACCCCAAATCTACACCGAAAATCTAAACCTAACCCCAAATCTAAACCTAAAATCTAAACCTAACCCCAAATCTAAACCTAAAATCTAAACCTAACACCAAATCTAAACCTAAAATCTAAACCTAACCCCAAATCTAAACCTAAACCTAAATCTAAACCTAACCCCAAATCTAAACCTAAAATCTAAACCTAACCCCAAATCTAAACCTAACCCCAAATCTAAACCTAAAATCTAAGCCTAACCCCAAATCTAAACCTAAAATCTAAACCTAACCCCAAATCTAAACCTAAAATCTAAACCTAAAATCTAAACCTAACCTAAAATCTAAAACCTAACCCCAAATCTAAACCTAAAATCTAAACCTAACCCCAAATCTAAACCTATCCCCAAATCTAAACCTAAAATCTAAACCTAACCCCAAATCTAAACCTAAAATCTAAACCTAACCCCAAATCTAAACCTAAAATCTAAACCTAACACCAAACCTAAACCTAAAATCTAAACCTAACCCCAAATCTAAACCTAAACCTAAATCTAAACCTAAAATCTAAACCTAACCCTAATCTAAACCTAACCCCAAATCTAAAACTAAAATCTAAACCTAACCCCAAATCTAAACCTAACCCCAAATCTAAACCTAAAATCTAAACCTAACCCCAAATCTAAACCTAAAATCTAAACCTAACCCCAAATCTAAACCTAACCCCAAATCTAAACCTAAAATCTAAACCTAACCCCACATCTAAACCTAACCCCAAATCTAAACCTAAAATCTAAACCTAACCCCAAATCTAAACCTAAAATCTAAACCTAACCCCAAATCTAAACCTAAAATCTAAACCTAACACCAAATCTAAACCTAAAATCTAAACCTAACCCCAAATCTAAACCTAAACCTAAATCTAAACCTAAAATCTAAACCTAACCCTAATCTAAACCTAACCCCAAATCTAAAACTAAAATCTAAACCTAACCCCAAATCTAAACCTAACCCCAAATCTAAACCTAAAATCTAAACCTAACCCCAAATCTAAACCTAAAATCTAAACCTAACCCCAAATCTAAACCTAACCCCAAATCTAAACCTAAAATCTAAACCTAACCCCAAATCTAAACCTAAAATCTAAACCTAACCCCAAATCTAAACCTAAAATCTAAACCTAACCCCAAATCTAAACCTAACCCCAAATCTAAACCTAAAATCTAAACCTAACCCCAAATCTAAACCTAAAATCTAAACCTAACCACAAATCTAAACCTAAAATCTAAACCTAACCACAAATCTAAACCTAAAATCTAAACCTAACCCCAAATCTAAACCTAACCCCAAATCTAAACCTAAAATCTAAACCTAACCCCAAATCTAAACCTAACCCCAAATCTAACCCCAAATCTAACCCCAAATCTAAACCTAACCCCAAATCTAAACCTAAAATCTAAACCTAACCCCAAATCTAAACCTAAATCTAAACCTAACCCCAAATCTAAACCTAAAATCTAAACCTAACCCCAAATCTAAACCTAAAATCTAAACCTAACCCCAAATCTAAACCTAACCCCAAATCTAAACCTAAAATCTAAACCTAACCCCAAATCTAAACCTAAAATCTAAACCTAACCTAAAATCTAAACCTAAAATTTAAGCCTAACCCCAAATCTAAACCTAAAATCTAAACCTAAGCCCAAATCTAAACCTAACCCCAAATCTAAACCTAAGCCCAAATCTAAACCTAACCCCAAATCTAACCCCAAATCTAAACCTAATCCCAAATCTAAACCTAAAATCTAAACCTAAAATCTAAACGTAACCTAAAATCTAAACCTAACCCCAAATCTAACCCCAAATCTAAACCTAATCCCAAATCTAAACCTAAAATCTAAACCTAAAATCTAAACGTAACCTAAAATCTAAACCTAAACCCAAATCTAAACCTAAAATCTAAACCTAACCCCAAATCTAAACCTAACCCCAAATCTAAACCTAACCCCAAATCTAAACCTAAAATCTAAACCTAACCCCAAATCTAAACCTAAAATCTAAACCTAAAATCTAAACCTAACCTAAAATCTAAACCTAACCCCAAATCTAAACCTAAAATCTAAACCTAACCTAAAATCTAAACCTAACCCCAAATCTAAACCTAAAATCTTAACCTAACCCCAAATCTAAACCTAACCCCAAATCTAAACCTAAAATCTAAACCTAACCCCAAATCTAAACCTAAAATCTAAACCTAACCCCAAATCTAAACCTAACCCCAAATCTAAACCTAAAATCTAAACCTAACCCCAAATCTAAACCTAAAATCTAAACCTAACCCCAAATCTAAACCTAAAATCTAAACCTAACCCCAAATCTAAACCTAAAATCTAAACCTAACCCCAAATCTAAACCTAAACCTAAATCTAAACCTAACCCCAAATCTAAACCTAAAATCTAAACCTAACCCCAAATCTAAACCTAACCCCAAATCTAAACCTAAAATCTAAGCCTAACCCCAAATCTAATCCTAAAATCTAAACCTAATCCAAATCTAAACCTAAAATCTAAACCTAAAATCTAAACCTAACCTAAAATCTAAACCTAACCCCAAATCTAAACCCTAAAGCTAAACCTAACCCCAAATCTAAACCTAAACCCAAATCTAAACCCAAATCTAACCCCAAATCTAAACCTAACCCCAAATCTAAACCTAAAATCTAAACCTAACCCCAAATCTAAACCTAAATCTAAACCTAACCCCAAATCTAAACCTAAAATCTAAACCTAACCCCAAATCTAAACCTAAAATCTAAACCTAACCCCAAATCTAAACCTAACCCCAAATCTAACCCCAAATCTAACCCCAAATCTAAACCTAACCCCAAATCTAAACCTAAAATCTAAACCTAACCCCAAATCTAAACCTAAATCTAAACCTAACCCCAAATCTAAACCTAAAATCTAAACCTAACCCCAAATCTAAACCTAAAATCTAAACCTAACCCTAAATCTAAACCTAACCCCAAATCTAAACCTAACCCCAAATCTAAACCTAAAATCTAAACCTAACCTAAAATCTAAACCTAAAATTTAAGCCTAACCCCAAATCTAAACCTAAAATCAAAACCTAAGCCCAAATCTAAACCTAACCCCAAATCTAAACCTAAAGTCTAAACCTAACCCCAAATCTAAACCGAAAATCTAAACCTAACCCCAAATCTAAACCTAAAATCTAAACCTAACCCCAAATCTAAACCTAACCCCAAATCTAAACCTAAAATCTAAACCTAACCCCAAATCTAAAACTAAAATCTAAACCTAACCCCAAATCTAAACCTAACCCCAAATCTAAACCTAAAATCTAAACCTAACCCCAAATCTAAACCTAAAATCTAAACCTAACCTAAAATCTAAACCTAACCCCAAATCTAAACCTAAAATCTAAATCTAACCCCAAATCTAAACCTAACCCCAAATCTAAACCTAAAATCTAAACCTAACCCCAAATCTAAACCTAAAATCTAAACCTAAAATCAAAACCTAACCCCAAATCTAAACCTAAAATCTAAACCTAACCCCAAATCTAAACCTAAAATCTAAACCTAAAATCTAAACCTAACCCCAAATCTAAACCTAAAATCTAAACCTAACCCCAAATCTAAACCTAAAATCTAAACCTAACCCCAAATCTAAACCTAAAATCCAAACCTAACCCCAAATCTAAACCTAAAATCTAAACCTAACCCCAAATCTAACCTAAAATCTAAACCTAACCCTAAATCTAAACCTAAGCCCAAATCTAAACCTAAAATCTAAACCTAACCCCAAATCTAAACCTAAAATCTAAACCTAACCCCAAATCTAACCTAAAATCTAAACCTAACCCTAAATCTAAACCTAAGCCCAAATCTAAACCTAAAATCTAAACCTAACCCCAAATCTAAACCTAAAATCTAAACCTAACACCAAATCTAAACCTAACCCCAAATCTAAACCTAACCCCAAATCTAAACCTAAAATCTAAACCTAACCCCAAATCTAAACCTAAAATCTAAACCTAACCCCAAATCAAAACCTAACCCCAATTCTAAACCCCAAATCTAAACTTAACCCCAAATCTAAACCTAAAATCTAAACCTAACCCCAAATCTAAACCTAACCCCAAATCTAAACCTAAAATCTAAACCTAACCCCAAATCTAAACCTAAAATCTAAACCTAGCCCCAAATCTAAACCTAACCCCAAATCTAACCCCAAATCTAACCCCAAATCTAAACCTAACCCCAAATCTAAACCTAAAATCTAAACCTAACCCCAAATCTAAACCTAAATCTAAACCTAACCCCAAATCTAAACCTAAAATCTAAACCTAACCCCAAATCTAAACCTAAAATCTAAACCTAACCCTAAATCTAAACCTAACCCCAAATCTAAACCTAAAATCTAAACCTAACCCCAAATCTAAACCTAAACCCAAATCTAAACCCAAATCTAACCCCAAATCTAAACCTAACCCCAAATCTAAACCTAAAATCTAAACCTAACCCCAAATCTAAACCTAAATCTAAACCTAACCCCAAATCTAAACCTAAAATCTAAACCTAACCCCAAATCTAAACCTAAAATCTAAACCTAACCCCAAATCTAAACCTAACCCCAAATCTAACCCCAAATCTAACCCCAAATCTAAACCTAACCCCAAATCTAAACCTAAAATCTAAACCTAACCCCAAATCTAAACCTAAATCTAAACCTAACCCCAAATCTAAACCTAAAATCTAAACCTAACCCCAAATCTAAACCTAAAATCTAAACCTAACCCTAAATCTAAACCTAACCCCAAATCTAAACCTAAAATCTAAACCTAACCCCAAATCTAAACCTAAAATCTAAACCTAACCTAAAATCTAAACCTAAAATTTAAGCCTAACCCCAAATCTAAACCTAAAATCAAAACCTAAGCCCAAATCTAAACCTAACCCCAAATCTAAACCTAAAGTCTAAACCTAACCCCAAATCTAAACCGAAAATCTAAACCTAACCCCAAATCTAAACCTAAAATCTAAACCTAACCCCAAATCTAAACCTAACCCCAAATCTAAACCTAAAATCTAAACCTAACCCCAAATCTAAAACTAAAATCTAAACCTAACCCCAAATCTAAACCTAACCCCAAATCTAAACCTAAAATCTAAACCTAACCCCAAATCTAAACCTAAAATCTAAACCTAACCTAAAATCTAAACCTAACCCCAAATCTAAACCTAAAATCTAAACCTAACCCCAAATCTAAACCTAACCCCAAATCTAAACCTAAAATCTAAACCTAACCCCAAATCTAAACCTAAAATCTAAACCTAAAATCAAAACCTAACCCCAAATCTAAACCTAAAATCTAAACCTAACCCCAAATCTAAACCTAAAATCTAAACCTAAAATCTAAACCTAACCCCAAATCTAAACCTAAAATCTAAACCTAACCCCAAATCTAAACCTAAAATCTAAACCTAACCCCAAATCTAAACCTAAAATCCAAACCTAACCCCAAATCTAAACCTAAAATCTAAACCTAACCCCAAATCTAACCTAAAATCTAAACCTAACCCTAAATCTAAACCTAAGCCCAAATCTAAACCTAAAATCTAAACCTAACCCCAAATCTAAACCTAAAATCTAAACCTAACCCCAAATCTAACCTAAAATCTAAACCTAACCCTAAATCTAAACCTAAGCCCAAATCTAAACCTAAAATCTAAACCTAACCCCAAATCTAAACCTAAAATCTAAACCTAACACCAAATCTAAACCTAACCCCAAATCTAAACCTAACCCCAAATCTAAACCTAAAATCTAAACCTAACCCCAAATCTAAACCTAAAATCTAAACCTAACCCCAAATCAAAACCTAACCCCAATTCTAAACCCCAAATCTAAACCTAACCCCAAATCTAAACCTAAAATCTAAACCTAACCCCAAATCTAAACCTAACCCCAAATCTAAACCTAAAATCTAAACCTAACCCCAAATCTAAACCTAAAATCTAAACCTAGCCCCAAATCTAAACCTAAAATCTAAACCTAACCCCAAATCTAAACCAAAAATCTAAACCTAACCCCAAACCTAAACCTAAAATCTAAACCTAACCCCAAATCTAAACCTAAAATCTAAACCTAACCCCAAATCTAAACCTAACCCCAAATCTAAACCTAAAATCTAAACCTAATTCCAAATCTAAACCCCAAATCTAAACCAAACCCCAAATCTGAACCCCAAATCTAAACCTAACCCCAAATCTAAACCTAAAATCTAAACCTAACCCCAAATCTAAACCTAAAATCTAAACCTAACCCCAAATCTAAACCTAACCCCAAATCTAAACCTAAAATCTAAACCTAACCCCAAATCTAAACCTAAAATCTAAACCTAACCCCAAATCTAAACCAAAAATCTAAACCTAACCGCAAATCTAAACCTAACTCCAAATCTAACCCCAAATCTAAACCTAACCCCAAATCTAAACCTAAAATCTAAAACTAACCCCAAATCTAAACCTAACCCCAAACCTAAACCTAAAATCTAAACCTAACCCCAAATCTAAACCTAACTCTAAATCTAAACCTAAATCTAAACCTAACCCCAAATCTAAACCTAAAATCTAAACCCAAACCCAAATCTAAACCTAACCCCAAATCTAAACCTAACCCCAAATCTAAACCTAAAATCTAAACCTAACCCCAAATCTAAACCTAAAATCTAAACCTTACCCCAAATCTAACCCCAACTCTAAACCTAACCCCAAATCTAAACCTAAAATCTAAACCTAACCCCAAATCTAAACCTAAAATCTAAAATTAACCCCAAATCTAAACCTAAAATCTAAACTTAACCCCAAATCTAAACCTAACCCCAAATCCAAACCTAACCCCAAATCTAAACCTAAAATCTAAACCTAACCCCAAATCTAACCTAAAATCTAAACCTAACCCTAAATCTAAACCTAACCCCAAATCTAAACCTAAAATCTAAACCTAACCCCAAATCTAAACCTAAAATCTAAACCTAACACCAAATCTAAACCTAACCCCAAATCTAAACCTAACCCCAAATCTAAACCTAAAATCTAAACCTATTCCCAAATCAAAACCTAACCCCAATTCTAAACCCCAAATCTAAACCTAACCCCAAATCTAAACCTAAAATCTAAACCTAACCCCAAATCTAAACCTAACCCCAAATCTAAACCTAAAATCTAAACCTAACCCCAAATCTAAACCTAAAATCTAAACCTAGCCCCAAATCTAAACCTAAAATCTAAACCTAACCCCAAATATAAACCAAAAATCTAAACCTAACCCCAAACCTAAACCTAAAATCTAAACCTAACCCCAAATCTAAACCTAAAATCTAAACCTAACCCCAAATCTAAACCTAACCCCAAATCTAAACCTAAAATCTAAACCTAATTCCAAATCTAAACCCCAAATCTAAACCTAACCCCAAATCTAAACCCCAAATCTAAACCTAAAATCTAAACCTAACCCCAAATCTAAACCTAACCCCAAATCTAAACCTAAAATCTAAACCTAACCCCAAATCTAAACCTAAAATCTAAACCTAACCCCAAATCTAAACCTAACCCCAAATCTAACCCCAAATCTAAACCTAACCCCAAATCTAAACCTAAAATCTAAACCTAACCCCAAATCTAAACCTAAAATCTAAACCTAACCCCAAATCTAAACCTAACCCCAAATCTAAACCTAAAATCTAAACCTAACCCCAAATCTAAACCTAAAATCTAAACCTAACCCCAAATCTAAACCTAACCCCAAATCTAAACCTAAAATCTAAACCTAACCCCAAATCTAAACCTAAAATCTAAACCTAACCCCAAATCTAAACCTAACCCCAAATCTAAACCTAACCCCAAATCTAAACCTAAAATCTAAACCTAACCCCAAATCTAAACCTAACCCCAAATCTAAACCTAAAATCTAAACCTAACCCCAAATCTTGAACCTAACCCCATATCTAAACCTAAAATCTAAACCTAACCCCAAATCTAAACCTAAAATCTAAACCTAACCCCAAATCTAAACCAAAAATCTAAACCTAACCCCAAATCTAAACCTAAAATTTAAACCTAATCCCAAATCTAAACCTAACCCCAAATCTAAACCTAAAATCTAAACCTAACCCCAAATCTAAACCTAACCCCAAATCTAAACCTAAAATCTAAACCTAACCCCAAATCTAAACCTAAAATCTAAACCTAACCCCAAATCTAACCCCAAATCTAAACCTAACCCCAAATCTAAACCTAACCCCAAATCTAAACCTAAAATCTAAACCTAACCCCAAATCTAAACCTAACCCCAAATCTAAACCTAACCCCAAATCTAAACCTAAAATCTAAACCTAAACCCAAATCTAAACCTAAAATCTAAACCTAAACCCAAATCTAAACCTAACCCCAAATCTAAACCTAAAATCTAAACCTAACCCTAAATCTAAACCTAAAATCTAAACCTAACCCCAAATCTAAACCTAAAATCTAAACCTAACCCAAAATCTAAACCTAACCTCAAATCTAAACCTAACCCCAAATCTAAACCTAACCCCAAATCTAAACCTAAAATCTAAACCTAACACCAAATCTAAACCTAACCCCAAATCTAAACCTAAAATCTAAACCTAACCCCAAATCTAAACCTAAAATCTAAACCTAACCCCAAATCTAAACCTAACACCAAATCTAAACCTAAAATCTAAACCTAACCCCAAATCTAAACCTAAAATCTAAACCTAACACCAAATCTAAACCTAACCCCAAATCTAAACCTAAAATCTAAACCTAACCCCAAATCTAAACCTAACCCCAAATCTAAACCTAAAATCTAAACCTAACCCCAAACCTAACCCCAAATCTAAACCTAACCCCAAATCTAAACCTAAAATCTAAACCTAACCCCAAATCTAAACCTAACGCCAAATCTAACCCCAAATCTAAACCTAACCCCAAATCAAAACCTAATCCCAAATCTAACCCCAACTCTAAACCTAACCCCAAATCTAAACCTAAAATCTAAACCTAACCCCAAATCTAAACCTAACGCCAAATCTAACCCCAAATCTAAACCTAACCCCAAATCAAAACCTAATCCCAAATCTAACCCCAACTCTAAACCTAACCCCAAATCTAAACCTAAAATCTAAACCTAACCCCAAATCTAAACCTAACCCCAAATCTAACCCCAACTCTAAACCTAACCCCAAATCTAAACCTAAAATCTAAACTTAACCCCAAATCTAAACCTAACCCCAAATCCAAACCTAACCCCAAATCTAAACCTAAAATCTAAACCTAACCCCAAATCTAACCTAAAATCTAAACCTAACCCTAAATCTAAACCTAACCCCAAATCTAAACCTAAAATCTAAACCTAACCCCAAATCTAAACCTAAAATCTAAACCTAACCCCAAATCTAAACCTAAAATCTAAACCTAACCCCAAATCTAAACCTAAAATCTAAACCTAGCCCCAAATCTAAACCTAAAATCTAAACCTAACCCCAAATCTAAACCTAAAATCTAAACCTAACCCCAAATCTAAACCTAACCCCAAATCTAAACCTAAAATCTAAACCTAACCCCAAATCTAAACCTAAAATCTAAACCTAACCTAAAATCTAAACCTAAAATTTAAGCCTAACCCCAAATCTAAACCTAAAATCTAAACCTAAGCCCAAATCTAAACCTAACCCCAAATCTAAACCTAAGCCCAAATCTAAACCTAACCCCAAATCTAACCCCAAATCTAAACCTAATCCCAAATCTAAACCTAAAATCTAAACCTAAAATCTAAACGTATCCTAAAATCTAAACCTAAACCCAAATCTAAACCTAAAATCTAAACCTAACCCCAAATCTAAACCTAACCCCAAATCTAAACCTAACCCCAAATCTAAACCTAAAATCTAAACCTAACCCCAAATCTAAACCTAAAATCTAAACCTAAAATCTAAACCTAACCTAAAATCTAAACCTAACCCCAAATCTAAACCTAAAATCTAAACCTAACCTAAAATCTAAACCTAACCCCAAATCTAAACCTAAAATCTTAACCTAACCCCAAATCTAAACCTAACCCCAAATCTAAACCTAAAATCTAAACCTAACCCCAAATCTAAACCTAAAATCTAAACCTAACCCCAAATCTAAACCTAACCCCAAATCTAAACCTAAAATCTAAACCTAACCCCAAATCTACACCTAAAATCTAAACCTAACCCCAAATCTAAACCTAAAATCTAAACCTAACCCCAAATCTAAACCTAACCCCAAATCTAAACCTAAAATCTAAACCTAACCCCAAATCTAAACCTAAAATCTAAACCTAACCCCAAATCTAAACCTAAAATCTAAACCTAACCCCAAATCTAAACCTAAAATCTAAACCTAACCCCAAATCTAAACCTAACCCCAAATCTAAACCTAAAATCTAAGCCTAACCCCAAATCTAATCCTAAAATCTAAACCTAATCCAAATCTAAACCTAAAATCTAAACCTAAAATCTAAACCTAACCTAAAATCTAAACCTAACCCCAAATCTAAACCCTAAAGCTAAACCTAACCCCAAATCTAAACCTAACCCCAAATCTAACCCCAAATCTAACCCCAAATCTAAACCTAACCCCAAATCTAAACCTAAAATCTAAACCTAACCCCAAATCTAAACCTAAATCTAAACCTAACCCCAAATCTAAACCTAAAATCTAAACCTAACCCCAAATCTAAACCTAAAATCTAAACCTAACCCCAAATCTAAACCTAACCCCAAATCTAACCCCAAATCTAACCCCAAATCTAAACCTAACCCCAAATCTAAACCTAAAATCTAAACCTAACCCCAAATCTAAACCTAAATCTAAACCTAACCCCAAATCTAAACCTAAAATCTAAACCTAACCCCAAATCTAAACCTAAAATCTAAACCTAACCCCAAATCTAAACCTAACCCCAAATCTAAACCTAAAATCTAAACCTAACCCCAAATCTAAACCTAAAATCTAAACCTAACCTAAAATCTAAACCTAAAATTTAAGCCTAACCCCAAATCTAAACCTAAAATCAAAACCTAAGCCCAAATCTAAACCTAACCCCAAATCTAAACCTAAAGTCTAAACCTAACCCCAAATCTAAACCGAAAATCTAAACCTAACCCCAAATCTAAACCTAAAATCTAAACCTAACCCCAAATCTAAACCTAACCCCAAATCTAAACCTAAAATCTAAACCTAACCCCAAATCTAAAACTAAAATCTAAACCTAACCCCAAATCTAAACCTAACCCCAAATCTAAACCTAAAATCTAAACCTAACCCCAAATCTAAACCTAAAATCTAAACCTAACCTAAAATCTAAACCTAACCCCAAATCTAAACCTAAAATCTAAACCTAACCCCAAATCTAAACCTAACCCCAAATCTAAACCTAAAATCTAAACCTAACCCCAAATCTAAACCTAACCCCAAATCTAAACCTAAAATCTAAACCTAACCCCAAATCTAAACCTAAAATCTAAACCTAAAATCTAAACCTAACCCCAAATCTAAACCTAAAATCTAAACCTAACCCCAAATCTAAACCTAACCCCAAATCTAAACCTAAAATCTAAACCTAACCCCAAATCTAAACCTAAAATCTAAACCTAACCCCAAATCTAAACCTAACCCCAAATCTAAACCTAACCCCAAATCTAAACCTAAAATCTAAACCTAACCCCAAATCTCAACCTAACCCCAAATCTAAACCTAACCCCAAATCTAAACCTAAAATCCAAACCTAACCCCAAATCTAAACCTAAAATCTAAACCTAACCCCAAATCTAACCTAAAATCTAAACCTAACCCTAAATCTAAACCTAAGCCCAAATCTAAACCTAAAATCTAAACCTAACCCCAAATCTAAACCTAAAATCTAAACCTAACCCCAAATCTAACCTAAAATCTAAACCTAACCCTAAATCTAAACCTAAGCCCAAATCTAAACCTAAAATCTAAACCTAACCCCAAATCTAAACCTAAAATCTAAACCTAACACCAAATCTAAACCTAACCCCAAATCTAAACCTAACCCCAAATCTAAACCTAAAATCTAAACCTAACCCCAAATCTAAACCTAAAATCTAAACCTAACCCCAAATCAAAACCTAACCCCAATTCTAAACCCCAAATCTAAACCTAACCCCAAATCTAAACCTAAAATCTAAACCTAACCCCAAATCTAAACCTAACCCCAAATCTAAACCTAAAATCTAAACCTAACCCCAAATCTAAACCTAAAATCTAAACCTAGCCCCAAATCTAAACCTAAAATCTAAACCTAACCCCAAATCTAAACCAAAAATCTAAACCTAACCCCAAACCTAAACCTAAAATCTAAACCTAACCCCAAATCTAAACCTAAAATCTAAACCTAACCCCAAATCTAAACCTAACCCCAAATCTAAACCTAAAATCTAAACCTAATTCCAAATCTAAACCCCAAATCTAAACCAAACCCCAAATCTGAACCCCAAATCTAAACCTAACCCCAAATCTAAACCTAAAATCTAAACCTAACCCCAAATCTAAACCTAAAATCTAAACCTAACCCCAAATCTAAACCTAACCCCAAATCTAAACCTAAAATCTAAACCTAACCCCAAATCTAAACCTAAAATCTAAACCTAACCCCAAATCTAAACCAAAAATCTAAACCTAACCGCAAATCTAAACCTAACTCCAAATCTAACCCCAAATCTAAACCTAACCCCAAATCTAAACCTAAAATCTAAAACTAACCCCAAATCTAAACCTAACCCCAAACCTAAACCTAAAATCTAAACCTAACCCCAAATCTAAACCTAACTCTAAATCTAAACCTAAATCTAAACCTAACCCCAAATCTAAACCTAAAATCTAAACCTAACCCCAAATCTAAACCTAACCCCAAATCTAAACCTAACCCCAAATCTAAACCTAAAATCTAAACCTAACCCCAAATCTAAACCTAAAATCTAAACCTTACCCCAAATCTAACCCCAACTCTAAACCTAACCCCAAATCTAAACCTAAAATCTAAACCTAACCCCAAATCTAAACCTAAAATCTAAACTTAACCCCAAATCTAAACCTAACCCCAAATCCAAACCTAACCCCAAATCTAAACCTAAAATCTAAACCTAACCCCAAATCTAACCTAAAATCTAAACCTAACCCTAAATCTAAACCTAACCCCAAATCTAAACCTAAAATCTAAACCTAACCCCAAATCTAAACCTAAAATCTAAACCTAACCCCAAATCTAAACCTAACCCCAAATCTAAACCTAACCCCAAATCTAAACCTAAAATCTAAACCTATTCCCAAATCAAAACCTAACCCCAATTCTAAACCCCAAATCTAAACCTAACCCCAAATCTAAACCTAAAATCTAAACCTAACCCCAAATCTAAACCTAACCCCAAATCTAAACCTAAAATCTAAACCTAACCCCAAATCTAAACCTAAAATCTAAACCTAGCCCCAAATCTAAACCTAAAATCTAAACCTAACCCCAAATATAAACCAAAAATCTAAACCTAACCCCAAACCTAAACCTAAAATCTAAACCTAACCCCAAATCTAAACCTAAAATCTAAACCTAACCCCAAATCTAAACCTAACCCCAAATCTAAACCTAAAATCTAAACCTAATTCCAAATCTAAACCCCAAATCTAAACCTAACCCCAAATCTAAACCCCAAATCTAAACCTAAAATCTAAACCTAACCCCAAATCTAAACCTAACCCCAAATCTAAACCTAAAATCTAAACCTAACCCCAAATCTAAACCTAAAATCTAAACCTAACCCCAAATCTAAACCTAACCCCAAATCTAACCCCAAATCTAAACCTAACCCCAAATCTAAACCTAAAATCTAAACCTAACCCCAAATCTAAACCTAAAATCTAAACCTAACCCCAAATCTAAACCTAACCCCAAATCTAAACCTAAAATCTAAACCTAACCCCAAATCTAAACCTAAAATCTAAACCTAACCCCAAATCTAAACCTAACCCCAAATCTAAACCTAAAATCTAAACCTAACCCCAAATCTAAACCTAAAATCTAAACCTAACCCCAAATCTAAACCTAACCCCAAATCTAAACCTAACCCCAAATCTAAACCTAAAATCTAAACCTAACCCCAAATCTAAACCTAACCCCAAATCTAAACCTAACCCCAAATCTAAACCTAAAATCTAAACCTAACCCCAAATCTTGAACCTAACCCCATATCTAAACCTAAAATCTAAACCTAACCACAAATCTAAACCTAAAATCTAAACCTAAACCCAAATCTAAACCTAACCCCAAATCTAAACCTAAAATCTAAACCTAACCCCAAATCTAAACCAAAAATCTAAACCTAACCCCAAATCTAAACCTAAAATTTAAACCTAATCCCAAATCTAAACCTAACCCCAAATCTAAACCTAAAATCTAAACCTAACCCCAAATCTAAACCTAACCCCAAATCTAAACCTAAAATCTAAACCTAACCCCAAATCTAAACCTAAAATCTAAACCTAACCCCAAATCTAACCCCAAATCTAAACCTAACCCCAAATCTAAACCTAACCCCAAATCTAAACCTAAAATCTAAACCTAACCCCAAATCTAAACCTAACCCCAAATCTAAACCTAACCCCAAATCTAAACCTAAAATCTAAACCTAAACCCAAATCTAAACCTAAAATCTAAACCTAAACCCAAATCTAAACCTAACCCCAAATCTAAACCTAAAATCTAAACCTAACCCTAAATCTAAACCTAAAATCTAAACCTAACCCCAAATCTAAACCTAAAATCTAAACCTAACCCAAAATCTAAACCTAACCTCAAATCTAAACCTAACCCCAAATCTAAACCTAACCCCAAATCTAAACCTAAAATCTAAACCTAACACCAAATCTAAACCTAACCCCAAATCTAAACCTAAAATCTAAACCTAACCCCAAATCTAAACCTAACACCAAATCTAAACCTAAAATCTAAACCTAACCCCAAATCTAAACCTAAAATCTAAACGTAACACCAAATCTAAACCTAACCCCAAATCTAAACCTAAAATCTAAACCTAACCCCAAATCTAAACCTAACCCCAAATCTAAACCTAAAATCTAAACCTAACCCCAAACCTAACCCCAAATCTAAACCTAACCCCAAATCTAAACCTAAAATCTAAACCTAACCCCAAATCTAAACCTAACGCCAAATCTAACCCCAAATCTAAACCTAACCCCAAATCAAAACCTAATCCCAAATCTAACCCCAACTCTAAACCTAACCCCAAATCTAAACCTAAAATCTAAACCTAACCCCAAATCTAAACCTAACGCCAAATCTAACCCCAAATCTAAACCTAACCCCAAATCAAAACCTAATCCCAAATCTAACCCCAACTCTAAACCTAACCCCAAATCTAAACCTAAAATCTAAACCTAACCCCAAATCTAAACCTAACCCCAAATCTAACCCCAACTCTAAACCTAACCCCAAATCTAAACCTAAAATCTAAACTTAACCCCAAATCTAAACCTAACCCCAAATCCAAACCTAACCCCAAATCTAAACCTAAAATCTAAACCTAACCCCAAATCTAACCTAAAATCTAAACCTAACCCTAAATCTAAACCTAACCCCAAATCTAAACCTAAAATCTAAACCTAACCCCAAATCTAAACCTAAAATCTAAACCTAACCCCAAATCTAAACCTAAAATCTAAACCTAACCCCAAATCTAAACCTAAAATCTAAACCTAGCCCCAAATCTAAACCTAAAATCTAAACCTAACCCCAAATCTAAACCTAAAATCTAAACCTAACCCCAAATCTAAACCTAACCCCAAATCTAAACCTAAAATCTAAACCTAACCCCAAATCTAAACCTAAAATCTAAACCTAACCTAAAATCTAAACCTAAAATTTAAGCCTAACCCCAAATCTAAACCTAAAATCTAAACCTAAGCCCAAATCTAAACCTAACCCCAAATCTAAACCTAAGCCCAAATCTAAACCTAACCCCAAATCTAACCCCAAATCTAAACCTAATCCCAAATCTAAACCTAAAATCTAAACCTAAAATCTAAACGTAACCTAAAATCTAAACCTAAACCCAAATCTAAACCTAAAATCTAAACCTAACCCCAAATCTAAACCTAACCCCAAATCTAAACCTAACCCCAAATCTAAACCTAAAATCTAAACCTAACCCCAAATCTAAACCTAAAATCTAAACCTAAAATCTAAACCTAACCTAAAATCTAAACCTAACCCCAAATCTAAACCTAAAATCTAAACCTAACCTAAAATCTAAACCTAACCCCAAATCTAAACCTAAAATCTTAACCTAACCCCAAATCTAAACCTAACCCCAAATCTAAACCTAAAATCTAAACCTAACCCCAAATCTAAACCTAAAATCTAAACCTAACCCCAAATCTAAACCTAACCCCAAATCTAAACCTAAAATCTAAACCTAACCCCAAATCTACACCTAAAATCTAAACCTAACCCCAAATCTAAACCTAAAATCTAAACCTAACCCCAAATCTAAACCTAACCCCAAATCTAAACCTAAAATCTAAACCTAACCCCAAATCTAAACCTAAAATCTAAACCTAACCCCAAATCTAAACCTAAAATCTAAACCTAACCCCAAATCTAAACCTAAACCTAAATCTAAACCTAACCCCAAATCTAAACCTAAAATCTAAACCTAACCCCAAATCTAAACCTAACCCCAAATCTAAACCTAAAATCTAAGCCTAACCCCAAATCTAATCCTAAAATCTAAACCTAATCCAAATCTAAACCTAAAATCTAAACCTAAAATCTAAACCTAACCTAAAATCTAAACCTAACCCCAAATCTAAACCCTAAAGCTAAACCTAACCCCAAATCTAAACCTAACCCCAAATCTAACCCCAAATCTAACCCCAAATCTAAACCTAACCCCAAATCTAAACCTAAAATCTAAACCTAACCCCAAATCTAAACCTAAATCTAAACCTAACCCCAAATCTAAACCTAAAATCTAAACCTAACCCCAAATCTAAACCTAAAATCTAAACCTAACCCCAAATCTAAACCTAACCCCAAATCTAACCCCAAATCTAACCCCAAATCTAAACCTAACCCCAAATCTAAACCTAAAATCTAAACCTAACCCCAAATCTAAACCTAAATCTAAACCTAACCCCAAATCTAAACCTAAAATCTAAACCTAACCCCAAATCTAAACCTAAAATCTAAACCTAACCCCAAATCTAAACCTAACCCCAAATCTAAACCTAAAATCTAAACCTAACCCCAAATCTAAACCTAAAATCTAAACCTAACCTAAAATCTAAACCTAAAATTTAAGCCTAACCCCAAATCTAAACCTAAAATCAAAACCTAAGCCCAAATCTAAACCTAACCCCAAATCTAAACCTAAAGTCTAAACCTAACCCCAAATCTAAACCGAAAATCTAAACCTAACCCCAAATCTAAACCTAAAATCTAAACCTAACCCCAAATCTAAACCTAACCCCAAATCTAAACCTAAAATCTAAACCTAACCCCAAATCTAAAACTAAAATCTAAACCTAACCCCAAATCTAAACCTAACCCCAAATCTAAACCTAAAATCTAAACCTAACCCCAAATCTAAACCTAAAATCTAAACCTAACCTAAAATCTAAACCTAACCCCAAATCTAAACCTAAAATCTAAACCTAACCCCAAATCTAAACCTAACCCCAAATCTAAACCTAAAATCTAAACCTAACCCCAAATCTAAACCTAAAATCTAAACCTAAAATCAAAACCTAACCCCAAATCTAAACCTAAAATCTAAACCTAACCCCAAATCTAAACCTAAAATCTAAACCTAAAATCTAAACCTAACCCCAAATCTAAACCTAAAATCTAAACCTAACCCCAAATCTAAACCTAACCCCAAATCTAAACCTAAAATCTAAACCTAACCCCAAATCTAAACCTAAAATCTAAACCTAACCCCAAATCTAAACCTAACCCCAAATCTAAACCTAACCCCAAATCTAAACCTAAAATCTAAACCTAACCCCAAATCTCAACCTAACCCCAAATCTAAACCTAACCCCAAATCTAAACCTAAAATCTAAACCTAACCCCAAATCTCAACCTAACCCCAAATCTAACCCCAAATCTAAACCTAACCCCAAATCTAAACCTAAAATCTAAACCTAACCCCAAATCTAAACCTAAAATCTAAACCTAACCACAAATCTAAACCTAAAATCTAAACCTAACCCCAAATCTAAACCTAAAATCTAAACCTAACCCCAAATCTAAACCTAAAATCTAAACCTAACCCCAAATCTCAACCTAACCCCAAGTCTAAACCTAAAATCTATACATAACCCCAAATCTAAACCTAAAATCTAAACCTAACCCCAAATCTAAACCTAAAATCTAAACCTAACCCCAAATCTAAACCTAACCCCAAATCTAAACCTAAAATCTAAACCTAACCCCAAATCTAAACCTAACTCCAAATCTAAACCTAAGCCCAAATCTAAACCTAACCCCAAATCTAAACCTAAAATCTAAACCTAAAATCTAAACCTAACCCCAAATCTAAACCTAAAATCTAAACCTAACCCCAAATCTAAACCTAAAATCTAAACCTAAAATCTAAACCTAACCTAAAATCTAAACCTAAACCCAAATCTAAACCTAAAATCTAAACCTAACCCCAAATCTAAACCTAAAATCTAAACCTAAAATCTAAACCTAACCCCAAATCTAAACCTAAAATTTAAACCTAACCCCAAATCTAAACCTAAAATCTAAACCTAAAATCTAAACCTAACCTAAAATCTAAACCTAACCCCAAATCTAAACCTAAAATCTAAACCTAACCCCAAATCTAAACCTAACCCCAAATCTAAACCTAAAATCTAAACCTAACCCCAACTCTAAACCTAACCCCAAATCTAACCCCAAATCTAAACCTAACCCCAAATCTAAACCTAAAATCTAAACCTAACCCCAAATCTAAACCTAAAATCTAAACCTAACCCCAACTCTAAACCTAAAATCTAAACCTAACCCCAAATCTAAACCTAACCCCAAATCTAAACCTAAAATCTAAACATAACCCCAAATCTAAACCTAAAATCTAAACCTAACCCCAAATCTAAACCTAACCCCAAATCTAAACCTAAAATCTAAACCTAACCCCAAATCTAAACCTAACTCCAAATCTAAACCTAAGCCCAAATCTAAACCTAACCCCAAATCTAAACCTAAAATCTAAACCTAACCCCAAATCTAAACCTAACCCCAAATCTAAACCTAAAATCTAAACGTAACCCCAAATCTAAACCTAAAATCTAAGCCTAAAATCTAAGCCTAAAATCTAAACCTAAAACCAAATCTAAACCTAAAATCTAAACCTAACCCCAAATCTAAACCTAACCCCAAATCTAAACCTAAAATCTAAACCGAAAACCCCAAATCTAAACCTAAAATCTAAACCTAAAATCTAAACCTAACCTAAAATCTAAACCTAACCCCAAATCTAAACCTAACCCCAAATATAAACCTAAAATCTTAACCTAACCCCAAATCTAAACCTAACCCCAAATATAAACCTAAAATCTAAACCTAACCCCAAATCTAAACCTAAAATCTAAACCTAACCCCAAATCTAAACCAAAAATCTAAACCTAACCCCAAATCTAAACCTAAAATCTAAACCTAACCCCAAATCTAAACCTAACCCCATATCCAAACCTAACCCCAAATCTAAACCTAAAATCTAAACCTAACCCCAAATCTACACCTAAAATCTAAACCTAACCCCAAATCTAAACCTAACCCCAAATCTAAACCTAAAATCTAAACCTAACCCCAAATCTAAACCTAAAATCTAAACCTAACACCAAATCTAAACCTAATCCGAAATCTAAACCTAACCCCAAATCTAACCCCAAATCTAAACCTAAAATCTAAACCTAACCCCAAATCTAAACCTAAAATCTAAACCTAACCCCAAATCTAAACCTAACCCCAAATCTAAACCTAAAATCTAAACCTAACCCCAAATCTAAACCTAAAATCTAAACCTAACCCCAAATCTAAACCTAAAATCTAAGCCTAACCCCAAATCTAAACCTAAAATCTAAACCTAACCCCAAATCTAAACCTAACCCCAAATCTAAACCTAAAATCTAAACCTAACCCCAAATCTAAACCTAAAATCTAAACCTAACCCCAAATCTAAACCTAACCCCAAATCTAAACCTAACCCCAAATCTAAACCTAAAATCTAAACCTAACCCCAAATCTAAACCTAAAATCTAAACCTAACCCCAAATCTAAACATAACCCCAAATCTAAACCTAAAATCTAAACCTAACCCCAAATCTAAACCTAACCCCAAATCTAAACCTAAAATCTAAACCTAACCCCAAATCCAAACCTAAAATCTAAACCTAAAATCTAAACCTAACCCCAAATCTAAACCTAAAATCTAAACCTAACCCCAAATCTAAACCTAACCCCAAATCTAAACCTAACCCCAAATCTAAACCTAAAATCTAAACCTAACCCCAAATCTAAACCTAACCCCAAATCTAAACATAACCCCAAATCTAAACCTAAAATCTAAACCTAACCCCAAATCTAAACCTAAAATCTAAACCTAACCCCAAATCTAAACCTAACCCCAAATCTAAACCTAAAATCTAAACCTAACCCCAAATCTAAACCTAAAATCTAAACCTAACCCCAAATCTAAATCTAACCCCAAATCTAAACCTAAAATCTAAACCTAACCCCAAATCTAAACCTAAAATCTAAACATAACCCAAAATCTAAACCTAAAATCTAAACCTAACCCCAAATCTAAACCTAACTCCAAATCTAAACCTAAGCCCAAATCTAAACCTAACACCAAATCTAACCCCAAATCTAAACCTAACCCCAAATCTAAACCTAAAATCTAAACCTAACCCCAAATCTAAACCTAAAATCTAAACCTAAGCCCAAATCTGAACCTAACCCCAAATCTAAACCTAACCCCAAATCCAAACCTAACCCCAAATCTAACCCCAAATCTAAACCTAACCCCAAATCTAAACCTAAAATCTAAACCTAACCCCAAATCTAAACCTAAAATCTAAACCTAAGCCCAAATCTGAACCTAACCCCAAATCTAAACCTAACCCCAAATCTAAACCTAACCCCAAATCTAAACCGAAAATCTAAACCTAACCCCAAATCTAAACCTAAAATCTAAACCTAACCCCAAATCTAAACCTAACCCCAAATCTAAACCTAAAATCTAAACCTAACCCCAAATCTAAACCTAACCCCAAATCTAAACCTAAAATCTAAACCTAACCCCAAATCTAAACCTAAAATCTAAACCTAACCCCAAATCTAAACCTAAAATCTAAACCTAACACCAAATCTAAACCTAACCCCAAATCTAAACCTAACCCCAAATCTAAACCTAACCCCAAACCTGACCCCAAATCTAAACCTAAAATCTAAACCTAACCCCAAATCTAAACCTAAAATCTAAACCTAACCCCAAATCTAAACCTAACCCCAAATCTAAACCTAAAATCTAAACCTAAACCAAATCTAAACCTAAAATCTAAACCTAACCCCAAACCTAAACCTAAAATCTAAGCCTAACCCCAAATCTAAACCTAAAATCTAAACCTAACCCCAAATCTAAACCTAAAATCTAAACCTAACCCCAAATCTAAACCTAACCCCAAATCTAAACCTAAAATCTAAACCTAACCCCAAATCTAAACCTAACCCCAAATCTAAACCTAACCCCAAATCTAAACCTAAAATCTAAACCTAACCCCAAATCTAAACCTAAAATCTAAACCTAACCCCAAATCTAAACATAACCCCAAATCTAAACCTAAAATCTAAACCTAACCCCAAATCTAAACCTAACCCCAAATCTAAACCTAAAATCTAAACCTAACCCCAAATCCAAACCTAAAATCTAAACCTAAAATCTAAACCTAACCCCAAATCTAAACCTAAAATCTAAACCTAACCCCAAATCTAAACCTAACCCCAAATCTAAACCTAACCCCAAATCTAAACCTAAAATCTAAACCTAACCCCAAATCTAAACCTAACCCCAAATCTAAACATAACCCCAAATCTAAACCTAAAATCTAAACCTAACCCCAAATCTAAACCTAAAATCTAAACCTAACCCCAAATCTAAACCTAACCCCAAATCTAAACCTAAAATCTAAACCTAACCCCAAATCTAAATCTAACCCCAAATCTAAACCTAAAATCTAAACCTAACCCCAAATCTAAACCTAAAATCTAAACATAACCCAAAATCTAAACCTAAAATCTAAACCTAACCCCAAATCTAAACCTAACTCCAAATCTAAACCTAAGCCCAAATCTAAACCTAACACCAAATCTAACCCCAAATCTAAACCTAACCCCAAATCTAAACCTAAAATCTAAACCTAACCCCAAATCTAAACCTAAAATCTAAACCTAAGCCCAAATCTGAACCTAACCCCAAATCTAAACCTAACCCCAAATCTAAACCTAACCCCAAATCTAACCCCAAATCTAAACCTAACCCCAAATCTAAACCTAAAATCTAAACCTAACCCCAAATCTAAACCTAAAATCTAAACCTAAGCCCAAATCTGAACCTAACCCCAAATCTAAACCTAACCCCAAATCTAAACCTAACCCCAAATCTAAACCGAAAATCTAAACCTAACCCCAAATCTAAACCTAAAATCTAAACCTAACATTAAATCTAAACCTAACCCCAAATCTAAACCTAAAATCTAAACCTAACCCCAAATCTAAACCTAACCCCAAATCTAAACCTAAAATCTAAACCTAACCCCAAATCTAAACCTAACCCCAAATCTAAACCTAAAATCTAAACCTAACCCCAAATCTAAACCTAAAATCTAAACCTAACCCCAAATCTAAACCTAAAATCTAAACCTAACACCAAATCTAAACCTAACCCCAAATCTAAACCTAACCCCAAATCTAAACCTAACCCCAAACCTGACCCCAAATCTAAACCTAAAATCTAAACCTAACCCCAAATCTAAACCTAAAATCTAAACCTAACCCCAAATCTAAACCTAACCCCAAATCTAAACCTAAAATCTAAACCTAAACCAAATCTAAACCTAAAATCTAAACCTAACCCCAAACCTAAACCTAAAATCTAAGCCTAACCCCAAATCTAAACCTAAAATCTAAACCTAACCCCAAATCTAAACCTAAAATCTAAACCTAACCCCAAATCTAAACCTAACCCCAAATCTAAACCTAAAATCTAAACCTAACCCCAAATCTAAACCTAAAATCTAAACCTAACCCCAAATCTCAACCTAACCCCAAGTCTAAACCTAAAATCTATACATAACCCCAAATCTAAACCTAAAATCTAAACCTAACCCCAAATCTAAACCTAAAATCTAAACCTAACCCCAAATCTAAACCTAACCCCAAATCTAAACCTAAAATCTAAACCTAACCCCAAATCTAAACCTAACTCCAAATCTAAACCTAAGCCCAAATCTAAACCTAACCCCAAATCTAAACCTAAAATCTAAACCTAACCCCAAATCTAAACCTAAAATCTAAACCTAAAATCTAAACCTAACCCCAAATCTAAACCTAAAATCTAAACCTAACCCCAAATCTAAACCTAAAATCTAAACCTAAAATCTAAACCTAACCTAAAATCTAAACCTAAACCCAAATCTAAACCTAAAATCTAAACCTAACCCCAAATCTAAACCTAAAATCTAAACCTAAAATCTAAACCTAACCCCAAATCTAAACCTAAAATTTAAACCCTACCCCAAATCTAAACCTAAAATCTAAACCTAAAATCTAAACCTAACCTAAAATCTAAACCTAACCCCAAATCTAAACCTAAAATCTAAACCTAACCCCAAATCTAAACCTAACCCCAAATCTAAACCTAAAATCTAAACCTAACCCCAACTCTAAACCTAACCCCAAATCTAACCCCAAATCTAAACCTAACCCCAAATCTAAACCTAAAATCTAAACCTAACCCCAAATCTAAACCTAAAATCTAAACCTAACCCCAACTCTAAACCTAAAATCTAAACCTAACCCCAAATCTAAACCTAACCCCAAATCTAAACCTAAAATCTAAA
Organism: Patagioenas fasciata; assembly: GCF_037038585.1. NCBI lineage: Eukaryota > Metazoa > Chordata > Aves > Columbiformes > Columbidae > Patagioenas > Patagioenas fasciata. Next base: position 190,402 of record NW_027288511.1, read on the forward strand.
CATAACCCCAAATCTAAACCTAAAATCTAAACCTAACCCCAAATCTAAACCTAACCCCAAATCTAAACCTAAAATCTAAACCTAACCCCAAATCTAAACCTAACTCCAAATCTAAACCTAAGCCCAAATCTAAACCTAAACCCAAATCTAAACCTAAAATCTAAACCTAACCCCAAATCTAAACCTAACCCCAAATCTAAACCTAAAATCTAAACGTAACCCCAAATCTAAACCTAAAATCTAAGCCTAAAATCTAAGCCTAAAATCTAAACCTAAAACCAAATCTAAACCTAAAATCTAAACCTAACCCCAAATCTAAACCTAACCCCAAATCTAAACCTAAAATCTAAACCGAAAACCCCAAATCTAAACCTAAAATCTAAACCTAAAATCTAAACCTAACCTAAAATCTAAACCTAACCCCAAATCTAAACCTAACCCCAAATATAAACCTAAAATCTTAACCTAACCCCAAATCTAAACCTAACCCCAAATATAAACCTAAAATCTAAACCTAACCCCAAATCTAAACCTAAAATCTAAACCTAACCCCAAATCTAAACCAAAAATCTAAACCTAACCCCAAATCTAAACCTAAAATCTAAACCTAACCCCAAATCTAAACCTAACACCAAATATAAACCTAAAATCTAAACCTAACCCCAAATCTAAACCTAAAATCTAAACCTAACCCCAAATCTAAACCAAAAATCTAAACCTAACCCCAAATCTAAACCTAAAATCTAAACCTAACCCCAAATCTAAACCTAACCCCATATCCAAACCTAACCCCAAATCTAAACCTAAAATCTAAACCTAACCCCAAATCTACACCTAAAATCTAAACCTAACCCCAAATCTAAACCTAACCCCAAATCTAAACCTAAAATCTAAACCTAACCCCAAATCTAAACCTAAAATCTAAACCTAACACCAAATCTAAACCTAAGCCGAAATCTAAACCTAACCCCAAATCTAACCCCAAATCTAAACCTAAAATCTAAACCTAACCCCAAATCTAAACCTAAAATCTAAACCTAACCCCAAATCTAAACCTAACCCCAAATCTAAACCTAAAATCTAAACCTAACCCCAAATCTAAACCTAAAATCTAAGCCTAACCCCAAATCTAAACCTAAAATCTAAACCTAACCCCAAATCTAAACCTAACCCCAAATCTAAACCTAACCCCAAATCTAAACCTAAAATCTAAACCTAACCCCAAATCTAAACCTAAAATCTAAACCTAACCCCAAATCTAAACCTAACCCCAAATCTAAACCTAACCCCAAATCTAAACCTAAAATCTAAACCTAACCCCAAATCTAAACCTAAAATCTAAACCTAACCCCAAATCTAAACATCACCCCAAATCTAAACCTAAAATCTAAACCTAACCCCAAATCTAAACCTAACCCCAAATCTAAACCTAAAATCTAAACCTAACCCCAAATCCAAACCTAAAATCTAAACCTAAAATCTAAACCTAACCCCAAATCTAAACCTAAAATCTAAACCTAACCCCAAATCTAAACCTAACCCCAAATCTAAACCTAACCCCAAATCTAAACCTAAAATCTAAACCTAACCCCAAATCTAAACATAACCCCAAATCTAAACCTAAAATCTAAACCTAACCCCAAATCTAAACCTAAAATCTAAACCTAACCCCAAATCTAAACCTAACCCCAAATCTAAACCTAAAATCTAAACCTAACCCCAAATCTAAACCTAAAATCTAAACCTAACCCCAAATCTAAATCTAACCCCAAATCTAAACCTAAAATCTAAACCTAACCCCAAATCTAAACCTAAAATCTAAACCTAACCCCAAATCTAAACCTAAAATCTAAGCCTAACCCCAAATCTAAACCTAAAATCTAAACCTAACCCCAAATCTAAACCTAACCCCAAATCTAAACCTAACCCCAAATCTAAACCTAAAATCTAAACCTAACCCCAAATCTAAACCTAAAATCTAAACCTAACCCCAAATCTAAACCTAACCCCAAATCTAAACCTAACCCCAAATCTAAACCTAAAATCTAAACCTAACCCCAAATCTAAACCTAAAATCTAAACCTAACCCCAAATCTAAACATCACCCCAAATCTAAACCTAAAATCTAAACCTAACCCCAAATCTAAACCTAACCCCAAATCTAAACCTAAAATCTAAACCTAACCCCAAATCCAAACCTAAAATCTAAACCTAAAATCTAAACCTAACCCCAAATCTAAACCTAAAATCTAAACCTAACCCCAAATCTAAACCTAACCCCAAATCTAAACCTAACCCCAAATCTAAACCTAAAATCTAAACCTAACCCCAAATCTAAACATAACCCCAAATCTAAACCTAAAATCTAAACCTAACCCCAAATCTAAACCTAAAATCTAAACCTAACCCCAAATCTAAACCTAACCCCAAATCTAAACCTAAAATCTAAACCTAACCCCAAATCTAAACCTAAAATCTAAACCTAACCCCAAATCTAAATCTAACCCCAAATCTAAACCTAAAATCTAAACCTAACCCCAAATCTAAACCTAAAATCTAAACATAACCCAAAATCTAAACCTAAAATCTAAACCTAAGCCCAAATCTAAACCTAACTCCAAATCTAAACCTAAGCCCAAATCTAAACCTAACACCAAATCTAACCCCAAATCTAAACCTAACCCCAAATCTAAACCTAAAATCTAAACCTAACCCCAAATCTAAACCTAAAATCTAAACCTAAGCCCAAATCTGAACCTAACCCCAAATCTAAACCTAACCCCAAATCTAAACCTAACCCCAAATCTAACCCCAAATCTAAACCTAACCCCAAATCTAAACCTAAAATCTAAACCTAACCCCAAATCTAAACCTAAAATCTAAACCTAAGCCCAAATCTGAACCTAACCCCAAATCTAAACCTAACCCCAAATCTAAACCGAAAATCTAAACCTAACCCCAAATCTAAACCTAAAATCTAAACCTAACCTTAAATCTAAACCTAACCCCAAATCTAAACCTAAAATCTAAACCTAACCCCAAATCTAAACCTAACCCCAAATCTAAACCTAAAATCTAAACCTAACCCCAAATCTAAACCTAACCCCAAATCTAAACCTAAAATCTAAACCTAACCCCAAATCTAAACCTAAAATCTAAACCTAACCCCAAATCTAAACCTAAAATCTAAACCTAACACCAAATCTAAACCTAACCCCAAATCTAAACCTAACCCCAAATCTAAACCTAACCCCAAACCTGACCCCAAATCTAAACCTAAAATCTAAACCTAACCCCAAATCTAAACCTAAAATCTAAACCTAACCCCAAATCTAAACCTAACCCCAAATCTAAACCTAAACCAAATCTAAACCTAAAATCTAAACCTAACCCCAAACCTAAACCTAAAATCTAAGCCTAACCCCAAATCTAAACCTAAAATCTAAACCTAACCCCAAATCTAAACCTAAAATCTAAACCTAACCCCAAATCTAAACCTAACCCCAAATCTAAACCTAAAATCTAAACCTAACCCCAAATCTAAACCTAAAATCTAAACCTAACCCCAAATCTAAACCTAAACCCAAATTTAAACCTAAACCCAAATTTATACCTAACCCCAAATCTAACCCCAAATCTAAACCTAACCCCAAATCTAAACCCCAAATCTAAACCTAACCCCAAATCTAAACCTAACCGCAAATCTAAACCTAAAATCTAAACCTAACCCCAAATCTAAACCTAACCCCAAATCTAAACCTAACCCCAAATCTAAACCTAAAATCTAAACCTAACCCCAAATCTAAACCTAACCCCAAATCTAAACCTAAAATCTAAACGTAACCCCAAATCTAAACCTAAAATCTAAGCCTAAAATCTAAGCCTAAAATCTAAACCTAAAACCAAATCTAAACCTAAAATCTAAACCTAACCCCAAATCTAAACCTAACCCCAAATCTAAACCTAAAATCTAAACCGAAAACCCCAAATCTAAACCTAAAATCTAAACCTAAAATCTAAACCTAACCTAAAATCTAAACCTAACCCCAAATCTAAACCTAACCCCAAATATAAACCTAAAATCTTAACCTAACCCCAAATCTAAACCTAACCCCAAATCTAAACCTAAAATCTAAACCTAACCCCAAATCTAAACCAAAAATCTAAACCTAACCCCAAATCTAAACCTAAAATCTAAACCTAACCCCAAATCTAAACCTAACCCCAAATATAAACCTAAAATCTAAACCTAACCCCAAATCTAAACCTAAAATCTAAACCTAACCCCAAATCTAAACCAAAAATCTAAACCTAACCCCAAATCTAAACCTAAAATCTAAACCTAACCCCAAATCTAAACCTAACCCCATATCCAAACCTAACCCCAAATCTAAACCTAAAATCTAAACCTAACCCCAAATCTACACCTAAAATCTAAACCTAACCCCAAATCTAAACCTAACCCCAAATCTAAACCTAAAATCTAAACCTAACCCCAAATCTAAACCTAAAATCTAAACCTAACACCAAATCTAAACCTAAGCCGAAATCTAAACCTAACCCCAAATCTAACCCCAAATCTAAACCTAAAATCTAAACCTAACCCCAAATCTAAACCTAAAATCTAAACCTAACCCCAAATCTAAACCTAACCCCAAATCTAAACCTAAAATCTAAACCTAACCCCAAATCTAAACCTAAAATCTAAGCCTAACCCCAAATCTAAACCTAAAATCTAAACCTAACCCCAAATCTAAACCTAACCCCAAATCTAAACCTAACCCCAAATCTAAACCTAAAATCTAAACCTAACCCCAAATCTAAACCTAAAATCTAAACCTAACCCCAAATCTAAACCTAACCCCAAATCTAAACCTAACCCCAAATCTAAACCTAAAATCTAAACCTAACCCCAAATCTAAACCTAAAATCTAAACCTAACCCCAAATCTAAACATCACCCCAAATCTAAACCTAAAATCTAAACCTAACCCCAAATCTAAACCTAACCCCAAATCTAAACCTAAAATCTAAACCTAACCCCAAATCCAAACCTAAAATCTAAACCTAAAATCTAAACCTAACCCCAAATCTAAACCTAAAATCTAAACCTAACCCCAAATCTAAACCTAACCCCAAATCTAAACCTAACCCCAAATCTAAACCTAAAATCTAAACCTAACCCCAAATCTAAACATAACCCCAAATCTAAACCTAAAATCTAAACCTAACCCCAAATCTAAACCTAAAATCTAAACCTAACCCCAAATCTAAACCTAACCCCAAATCTAAACCTAAAATCTAAACCTAACCCCAAATCTAAACCTAAAATCTAAACCTAACCCCAAATCTAAATCTAACCCCAAATCTAAACCTAAAATCTAAACCTAACCCCAAATCTAAACCTAAAATCTAAACCTAACCCCAAATCTAAACCTAAAATCTAAGCCTAACCCCAAATCTAAACCTAAAATCTAAACCTAACCCCAAATCTAAACCTAACCCCAAATCTAAACCTAACCCCAAATCTAAACCTAAAATCTAAACCTAACCCCAAATCTAAACCTAAAATCTAAACCTAACCCCAAATCTAAACCTAACCCCAAATCTAAACCTAACCCCAAATCTAAACCTAAAATCTAAACCTAACCCCAAATCTAAACCTAAAATCTAAACCTAACCCCAAATCTAAACATCACCCCAAATCTAAACCTAAAATCTAAACCTAACCCCAAATCTAAACCTAACCCCAAATCTAAACCTAAAATCTAAACCTAACCCCAAATCCAAACCTAAAATCTAAACCTAAAATCTAAACCTAACCCCAAATCTAAACCTAAAATCTAAACCTAACCCCAAATCTAAACCTAACCCCAAATCTAAACCTAACCCCAAATCTAAACCTAAAATCTAAACCTAACCCCAAATCTAAACATAACCCCAAATCTAAACCTAAAATCTAAACCTAACCCCAAATCTAAACCTAAAATCTAAACCTAACCCCAAATCTAAACCTAACCCCAAATCTAAACCTAAAATCTAAACCTAACCCCAAATCTAAACCTAAAATCTAAACCTAACCCCAAATCTAAATCTAACCCCAAATCTAAACCTAAAATCTAAACCTAACCCCAAATCTAAACCTAAAATCTAAACATAACCCAAAATCTAAACCTAAAATCTAAACCTAAGCCCAAATCTAAACCTAACTCCAAATCTAAACCTAAGCCCAAATCTAAACCTAACACCAAATCTAACCCCAAATCTAAACCTAACCCCAAATCTAAACCTAAAATCTAAACCTAACCCCAAATCTAAACCTAAAATCTAAACCTAAGCCCAAATCTGAACCTAACCCCAAATCTAAACCTAACCCCAAATCTAAACCTAACCCCAAATCTAACCCCAAATCTAAACCTAACCCCAAATCTAAACCTAAAATCTAAACCTAACCCCAAATCTAAACCTAAAATCTAAACCTAAGCCCAAATCTGAACCTAACCCCAAATCTAAACCTAACCCCAAATCTAAACCGAAAATCTAAACCTAACCCCAAATCTAAACCTAAAATCTAAACCTAACCTTAAATCTAAACCTAACCCCAAATCTAAACCTAAAATCTAAACCTAACCCCAAATCTAAACCTAACCCCAAATCTAAACCTAAAATCTAAACCTAACCCCAAATCTAAACCTAACCCCAAATCTAAACCTAAAATCTAAACCTAACCCCAAATCTAAACCTAAAATCTAAACCTAACCCCAAATCTAAACCTAAAATCTAAACCTAACACCAAATCTAAACCTAACCCCAAATCTAAACCTAACCCCAAATCTAAACCTAACCCCAAACCTGACCCCAAATCTAAACCTAAAATCTAAACCTAACCCCAAATCTAAACCTAAAATCTAAACCTAACCCCAAATCTAAACCTAACCCCAAATCTAAACCTAAACCAAATCTAAACCTAAAATCTAAACCTAACCCCAAACCTAAACCTAAAATCTAAGCCTAACCCCAAATCTAAACCTAAAATCTAAACCTAACCCCAAATCTAAACCTAAAATCTAAACCTAACCCCAAATCTAAACCTAACCCCAAATCTAAACCTAAAATCTAAACCTAACCCCAAATCTAAACCTAAAATCTAAACCTAACCCCAAATCTAAACCTAAACCCAAATTTAAACCTAAACCCAAATTTATACCTAACCCCAAATCTAACCCCAAATCTAAACCTAACCCCAAATCTAAACCCCAAATCTAAACCTAACCCCAAATCTAAACCTAACCGCAAATCTAAACCTAAAATCTAAACCTAACCCCAAATCTAAACCTAACCCCAAATCTAAACCTAACCCCAAATCTAAACCTAAAATCTAAACCTAACCCCAAATCTAAACATAACCCCAAATCTAAACCTAAAATCTAAACCTAACCCCAAATCTAAACCTAACCCCAAATCTAAACCTAAAATCTAAACCTAACCCCAAATCCAAACCTAAAATCTAAACCTAAAATCTAAACCTAACCCCAAATCCAAACCTAAAATCTAAACCTAAAATCTAAACCTAACCACAAATCTAAACCTAAAATCTAAACCTAACCCCAAATCTAAACCTAACCCCAAATCTAAACCTAACCCCAAATCTAAACCTAACCCCAAATCTAAACCTAAGATCTAAACCTAACCCCAAATCTAAACCTAAAATCTAAACCTAACCCCAAATCTAAACCTAAAATCTAAACCTAACCCCAAATCTAAACCTAACCCCAAATCTAAACATAACCCCAAATCTAAACCTAAAATCTAAACCTAACCCCAAATCTAAACCTAACCCCAAATCTAAACCTAAAATCTAAACCTAAACCCAAATCCAAACCTAAAATCTAAACCTAACCCCAAATCCAAACCTAAAATCTAAACCTAAAATCTAAACCTAACCCCAAATCCAAACCTAAAATCTAAACCTAAAATCTAAACCTAACCCCAAATCTAAACCTAAAATCTAAACCTAACCCCAAATCCAAACCTAACCCCAAATCTAAACCTAAAATCTAAACCTAACCCCAAATCTAAACCTAAAATCTAAACCTAACCCCAAACCTAAACCTAACCCCAAATCTAAACATAACCCCAAATCTAAACCTAAAATCTAAACCTAACCCCAAATCTAAACCTAAAATCTAAACCTAACCCCAAATCTAAACATAACCCCAAATCTAAACCTAAAATCTAAACCTAACCCCAAATCTAAACCTAAAATCTAAACCTAACCCCAAATCTAAACCTAAAATCTAAACATAACCCCAAATCTAAACCTAAAATCTAAACCTAACCCCAAATCTAAACCTAACTCCAAATCTAAACCTAAGCCCAAATCTAAACCTAACACCAAATCTAACCCCAAATCTAAACCTAACCCCAAATCTAAACCTAAAATCTAAACCTAACCCCAAATCTAAACCTAAAATCTAAACCTAAGCCCAAATCTGAACGTAAAATCTAAACCTAACCCCAAATCTAAACCTAAAATCTAAACCTAACCCCAAATCTAAACCTAAGCCCAAATCTAAACCTAAAATCTAAACCTAACCCCAAATCTAAACCTAAAATCTAAACCTAACCCCAAATCTAAACATAACCCCAAATCTAAACCTAAAATCTAAACCTAACCCCAAATCTAAACCTAAAATCTAAACCTAACCCCAAATCCAAACCTAAAATCTAAACCTAAAATCTAAACCTAACCCCAAATCCAAACCTAAAATCTAAACCTAAAATCTAAACCTAACCCCAAATCTAAACCTAAAATCTAAACCTAACCCCAAATCTAAACCTAACCCCAAATCTAAACCTAACCCCAAATCTAAACCTAAAATCTAAACCTAACCCCAAATCTAAACCTAAAATCTAAACCTAACCCCAAATCTAAACCTAACCCCAAATCTAAACATAACCCCAAATCTAAACGTAAAATCTAAACCTAACCCCAAATCTAAACCTAACCCCAAATCTAAACCTAAAATCTAAACCTAAACCCAAATCCAAACCTAAAATCTAAACCTAAAATCTAAACCTAACCCCAAATCCAAACCTAAAATCTAAACCTAAAATCTAAACCTAACCCCAAATCCAAACCTAAAATCTAAACCTAAAATCTAAACCTAACCCCAAATCTAAACCTAAAATCTAAACCTAACCCCAAATCTAAACCTAACCCCAAATCTAAACCTAACACCAAATCTAAACCTAAAATCTAAACCTAACCCCAAATCTAAACCTAAAATCTAAACCTAACCCCAAACCTAAACCTAACCCCAAATCTAAACATAACCCCAAATCTAAACCTAAAATCTAAACCTAACCCCAAATCTAAACCTAAAATCTAAACCTAACCCCAAATCTAAATCTAACCCCAAATCTAAACCTAAAATCTAAACCTAACCCCAAATCTAAACCTAAAATCTAAACATAACCCCAAATCTAAACCTAAAATCTAAACCTAACCCCAAATCTAAACCTAACTCCAAATCTAAACCTAAGCCCAAATCTAAACCTAACACCAAATCTAACACCAAATCTAAACCTAACCCCAATTCTAAACCTAAAATCTAAACCTAACCCCAAATCTAAACCTAAAATCTAAACCTAACCCCAAATCTAAACCTAAAATCTAAACCTAAGCCCAAATCTGAACCTAAAATCTAAACCTAACCCCAAATCTAAACCTAACCCCAAATCTAAACCGAAAATCTAAACCTGACCCCAAATCTAAACCTAAAATCTAAACCTAACCCCAAATCTAAACCTAAAATGTAAACCTAACCCCAAATCTAAACCTAAAATCTAAACCTAAACCAAATCTAAACCTAAAATCTAAACCTAACCCCAAATCTAAACCTAAAATCTAAGCCTAACCCCAAATCTAAACCTAAAATCTAAACCTAACCCCAAATCTAAACCTAAAATCTAAACCTAACCCCAAATCTAAACCTAACCCCAAATCTAAACCTAAAATCTAAACCTAACCCCAAATCTAAACCTAAAATCTAAACCTAACTCCAAATCTAAACCTAACCCCAAATTTAAACCTAACCCCAAATCTAACCCCAAATCTAAACCTAACCCCAAATCTAAACCCCAAATCTAAACCTAACCCCAAATCTAAACCTAACCCCAAATCTAAACCTAAAATCTAAACCTAAAATCTAAACCTAACCCCAAATCTAAACCTAAAATCTAAACCTAACCCCAAATCTAAACATAACCCCAAATCTAAACCTAAAATCTAAACCTAACCCCAAATCTAAACCTAACCCCAAATCTAAACCTAACCCCAAATCTAAACCTAAAATCTAAACCTAACCCCAAATCTAAACCTAAAATCTAAACCTAACCCCAAATCTAAACCTAACCCCAAATCTAAACCTAACCCCAAATCTAAACCTAAAATCTAAACCTAACCCCAAATCTAAACCTAAAATCTAAACCTAACCCCAAATCTAAACATCACCCCAAATCTAAACCTAAAATCTAAACCTAACCCCAAATCTAAACCTAACCCCAAATCTAAACCTAAAATCTAAACCTAACCCCAAATCCAAACCTAAAATCTAAACCTAAAATCTAAACCTAACCCCAAATCTAAACCTAAAATCTAAACCTAACCCCAAATCTAAACCTAACCCCAAATCTAAACCTAACCCCAAATCTAAACCTAAAATCTAAACCTAACCCCAAATCTAAACATAACCCCAAATCTAAACCTAAAATCTAAACCTAACCCCAAATCTAAACCTAAAATCTAAACCTAACCCCAAATCTAAACCTAACCCCAAATCTAAACCTAAAATCTAAACCTAACCCCAAATCTAAACCTAAAATCTAAACCTAACCCCAAATCTAAATCTAACCCCAAATCTAAACCTAAAATCTAAACCTAACCCCAAATCTAAACCTAAAATCTAAACATAACCCAAAATCTAAACCTAAAATCTAAACCTAAGCCCAAATCTAAACCTAACTCCAAATCTAAACCTAAGCCCAAATCTAAACCTAACACCAAATCTAACCCCAAATCTAAACCTAACCCCAAATCTAAACCTAAAATCTAAACCTAACCCCAAATCTAAACCTAAAATCTAAACCTAAGCCCAAATCTGAACCTAACCCCAAATCTAAACCTAACCCCAAATCTAAACCTAACCCCAAATCTAACCCCAAATCTAAACCTAACCCCAAATCTAAACCTAAAATCTAAACCTAACCCCAAATCTAAACCTAAAATCTAAACCTAAGCCCAAATCTGAACCTAACCCCAAATCTAAACCTAACCCCAAATCTAAACCGAAAATCTAAACCTAACCCCAAATCTAAACCTAAAATCTAAACCTAACCTTAAATCTAAACCTAACCCCAAATCTAAACCTAAAATCTAAACCTAACCCCAAATCTAAACCTAACCCCAAATCTAAACCTAAAATCTAAACCTAACCCCAAATCTAAACCTAACCCCAAATCTAAACCTAAAATCTAAACCTAACCCCAAATCTAAACCTAAAATCTAAACCTAACCCCAAATCTAAACCTAAAATCTAAACCTAACACCAAATCTAAACCTAACCCCAAATCTAAACCTAACCCCAAATCTAAACCTAACCCCAAACCTGACCCCAAATCTAAACCTAAAATCTAAACCTAACCCCAAATCTAAACCTAAAATCTAAACCTAACCCCAAATCTAAACCTAACCCCAAATCTAAACCTAAACCAAATCTAAACCTAAAATCTAAACCTAACCCCAAACCTAAACCTAAAATCTAAGCCTAACCCCAAATCTAAACCTAAAATCTAAACCTAACCCCAAATCTAAACCTAAAATCTAAACCTAACCCCAAATCTAAACCTAACCCCAAATCTAAACCTAAAATCTAAACCTAACCCCAAATCTAAACCTAAAATCTAAACCTAACCCCAAATCTAAACCTAAACCCAAATTTAAACCTAAACCCAAATTTATACCTAACCCCAAATCTAACCCCAAATCTAAACCTAACCCCAAATCTAAACCCCAAATCTAAACCTAACCCCAAATCTAAACCTAACCGCAAATCTAAACCTAAAATCTAAACCTAACCCCAAATCTAAACCTAACCCCAAATCTAAACCTAACCCCAAATCTAAACCTAAAATCTAAACCTAACCCCAAATCTAAACATAACCCCAAATCTAAACCTAAAATCTAAACCTAACCCCAAATCTAAACCTAACCCCAAATCTAAACCTAAAATCTAAACCTAACCCCAAATCCAAACCTAAAATCTAAACCTAAAATCTAAACCTAACCCCAAATCCAAACCTAAAATCTAAACCTAAAATCTAAACCTAACCACAAATCTAAACCTAAAATCTAAACCTAACCCCAAATCTAAACCTAACCCCAAATCTAAACCTAACCCCAAATCTAAACCTAAGATCTAAACCTAACCCCAAATCTAAACCTAAAATCTAAACCTAACCCCAAATCTAAACCTAAAATCTAAACCTAACCCCAAATCTAAACCTAACCCCAAATCTAAACATAACCCCAAATCTAAACCTAAAATCTAAACCTAACCCCAAATCTAAACCTAACCCCAAATCTAAACCTAAAATCTAAACCTAAACCCAAATCCAAACCTAAAATCTAAACCTAACCCCAAATCCAAACCTAAAATCTAAACCTAAAATCTAAACCTAACCCCAAATCCAAACCTAAAATCTAAACCTAAAATCTAAACCTAACCCCAAATCTAAACCTAAAATCTAAACCTAACCCCAAATCCAAACCTAACCCCAAATCTAAACCTAAAATCTAAACCTAACCCCAAATCTAAACCTAAAATCTAAACCTAACCCCAAACCTAAACCTAACCCCAAATCTAAACATAACCCCAAATCTAAACCTAAAATCTAAACCTAACCCCAAATCTAAACCTAAAATCTAAACCTAACCCCAAATCTAAACATAACCCCAAATCTAAACCTAAAATCTAAACCTAACCCCAAATCTAAACCTAAAATCTAAACATAACCCCAAATCTAAACCTAAAATCTAAACCTAACCCCAAATCTAAACCTAACTCCAAATCTAAACCTAAGCCCAAATCTAAACCTAACACCAAATCTAACCCCAAATCTAAACCTAACCCCAAATCTAAACCTAAAATCTAAACCTAACCCCAAATCTAAACCTAAAATCTAAACCTAAGCCCAAATCTGAACGTAAAATCTAAACCTAACCCCAAATCTAAACCTAAAATCTAAACCTAACCCCAAATCTAAACCTAAGCCCAAATCTAAACCTAAAATCTAAACCTAACCCCAAATCTAAACCTAAAATCTAAACCTAACCCCAAATCTAAACATAACCCCAAATCTAAACCTAAAATCTAAACCTAACCCCAAATCTAAACCTAACCCCAAATCTAAACCTAAAATCTAAACCTAACCCCAAATCCAAACCTAAAATCTAAACCTAAAATCTAAACCTAACCCCAAATCCAAACCTAAAATCTAAACCTAAAATCTAAACCTAACCCCAAATCTAAACCTAAAATCTAAACCTAACCCCAAATCTAAACCTAACCCCAAATCTAAACCTAACCCCAAATCTAAACCTAAAATCTAAACCTAACCCCAAATCTAAACCTAAAATCTAAACCTAACCCCAAATCTAAACCTAACCCCAAATCTAAACATAACCCCAAATCTAAACCTAAAATCTAAACCTAACCCCAAATCTAAACCTAACCCCAAATCTAAACCTAAAATCTAAACCTAAACCCAAATCCAAACCTAAAATCTAAACCTAAAATCTAAACCTAACCCCAAATCCAAACCTAAAATCTAAACCTAAAATCTAAACCTAACCCCAAATCCAAACCTAAAATCTAAACCTAAAATCTAAACCTAACCCCAAATCTAAACCTAAAATCTAAACCTAACCCCAAATCTAAACCTAACCCCAAATCTAAACCTAACCCCAAATCTAAACCTAAAATCTAAACCTAACCCCAAATCTAAACCTAAAATCTAAACCTAACCCCAAACCTAAACCTAACCCCAAATCTAAACATAACCCCAAATCTAAACCTAAAATCTAAACCTAACCCCAAATCTAAACCTAAAATCTAAACCTAACCCCAAATCTAAATCTAACCCCAAATCTAAACCTAAAATCTAAACCTAACCCCAAATCTAAACCTAAAATCTAAACATAACCCCAAATCTAAACCTAAAATCTAAACCTAACCCCAAATCTAAACCTAACTCCAAATCTAAACCTAAGCCCAAATCTAAACCTAACACCAAATCTAACACCAAATCTAAACCTAACCCCAATTCTAAACCTAAAATCTAAACCTAACCCCAAATCTAAACCTAAAATCTAAACCTAACCCCAAATCTAAACCTAAAATCTAAACCTAAGCCCAAATCTGAACCTAAAATCTAAACCTAACCCCAAATCTAAACCTAACCCCAAATCTAAACCGAAAATCTAAACCTGACCCCAAATCTAAACCTAAAATCTAAACCTAACCCCAAATCTAAACCTAAAATGTAAACCTAACCCCAAATCTAAACCTAACCCCAAATCTAAACCTAAAATCTAAACCTAAACCAAATCTAAACCTAAAATCTAAACCTAACCCCAAATCTAAACCTAAAATCTAAGCCTAACCCCAAATCTAAACCTAAAATCTAAACCTAACCCCAAATCTAAACCTAAAATCTAAACCTAACCCCAAATCTAAACCTAACCCCAAATCTAAACCTAAAATCTAAACCTAACCCCAAATCTAAACCTAAAATCTAAACCTAACTCCAAATCTAAACCTAACCCCAAATTTAAACCTAACCCCAAATCTAACCCCAAATCTAAACCTAACCCCAAATCTAAACCCCAAATCTAAACCTAACCCCAAATCTAAACCTAACCCCAAATCTAAACCTAAAATCTAAACCTAACCCCAAATCTAAACCTAACCCCAAATCTAAACCTAAAATCTAAACCTAACCCCAAATCTAAACATAACCCCAAATCTAAACCTAAAATCTAAACCTAACCCCAAATCTAAACCTAAAATCTAAACCTAACCCCAAATCCAAACCTAAAATCTAAACCTAAAATCTAAACCTAACCCCAAATCTAAACCTAAAATCTAAACCTAACCCCAAATCTAAACCTAACCCCAAATCTAAACCTAACCCCAAATCTAAACCTAAAATCTAAACCTAACCCCAAATCTAAACCTAAAATCTAAACCTAACCCCAAATCTAAACGTAACCCCAAATCTAAACATAACCCCAAATCTAAACCTAAAATCTAAACCTAACCCCAAATCTAAACCTAACCCCAAATCTAAACCTAAAATCTAAACCTAAACCCAAATCCAAACCTAAAATCTAAACCTAAAATCTAAACCTAACCCCAAATCCAAACCTAAAATCTAAACCTAAAATCTAAACCTAACCCCAAATCCAAACCTAAAATCTAAACCTAAAATCTAAACCTAACCCCAAATCTAAACCTAAAATCTAAACCTAACCCCAAATCTAAACCTAACCCCAAATCTAAACCTAACCCCAAATCTAAACCTAAAATCTAAACCTAACCCCAAATCTAAACCTAAAATCTAAACCTAACCCCAAACCTAAACCTAACCCCAAATCTAAACATAACCCCAAATCTAAACCTAAAATCTAAACCTAACCCCAAATCTAAACCTAAAATCTAAACCTAACCCCAAATCTAAACCTAAAATCTAAACCTAACCCCAAATCTAAATCTAACCCCAAATCTAAACCTAAAATCTAAACCTAACCCCAAATCTAAACCTAAAATCTAAACCTAACCCCAAATCTAAACCTAACCCCAAATCTAAACATAACCCCAAATCTAAACCTAAAATCTAAACCTAACCCCAAATCTAAACCTAAAATCTAAACCTAAACCCAAATCCAAACCTAAAATCTAAACCTAAAATCTAAACCTAACCCCAAATCCAAACCTAAAATCTAAACCTAAAATCTAAACCTAACCCCAAATCCAAACCTAAAATCTAAATCTAAAATCTAAACCTAACCCCAAATCTAAACCTAAAATCTAAACCTAACCCCAAATCTAAACCTAACCCCAAATCTAAACCTAAAATCTAAACCTAACCCCAAATCTAAACCTAAAATCTAAACCTAACCCCAAATCTAAACCTAACCCCAAATCTAAACCTAAAATCTAAACCTAACCCCAAATCCAAACCTAAAATCTAAACCTAAAATCTAAACCTAACCCCAAATCTAAACCTAAAATCTAAACCTAACCCCAAATCTAAACCTAACCCCAAATCTAAACCTAACCCCAAATCTAAACCTAAAATCTAAACCTAACCCCAAATCTAAACCTAACCCCAAATCTAAACATAACCCCAAATCTAAACCTAACCCCAAATCTAAACCTAAAATCTAAACCTAACCCCAAATCTAAACCTAACCCCAAATCTAAACCTAAAATCTAAACCTAACCCCAAATCTAAACCTAAAATCTAAACCTAACCCCAAATCTAAATCTAACCCCAAATCTAAACCTAAAATCTAAACCTAACCCCAAATCTAAACCTAAAATCTAAACATAACCCCAAATCTAAACCTAAAATCTAAACCTAAGCCCAAATCTAAACCTAACACCAAATCTAACCCCAAATCTATACCTAACCCCAAATCTAAACCTAAAATCTAAACCTAACCCCAAATCTAAACCTAAAATCTAAACCTAAGCCCAAATCTGAACCTAACCCCAAATCTAAACCTAACCCCAAATCTAAACCTAACCCCAAATCTAACCCCAAATCTAAACCTAACCCCAAATCTAAACCTAAAATCTAAACCTAACCCCAAATCCAAACCTAAAATCTAAACCTAAAATCTAAACCTAACCCCAAATCCAAACCTAAAATCTAAACCTAAAATCTAAACCTAACCCCAAATCTAAACCTAAAATCTAAACCTAACCCCAAATCTAAACCTAACCCCAAATCTAAACCTAACCCCAAATCTAAACATAACCCCAAATCTAAACCTAAAATCTAAACCTAACCCCAAATCTAAACCTAACCCCAAATCTAAACCTAAAATCTAAACCTAAACCCAAATCCAAACCTAAAATCTAAACCTAACCCCAAATCTAAACCTAAAATCTAAACCTAACCCCAAATCTAAACCTAACCCCAAATCTAAACCTAAAATCTAAACCTAAACCAAATCTAAACCTAAAATCTAAACCTAACCCCAAACCTAAACCTAAAATCTAAGCCTAACCCCAAATCTAAACCTAAAATCTAAACCTAACCCCAAATCTAAACCTAAAATCTAAACCTAACCCCAAATCTAAACCTAACCCCAAATCTAAACCTAAAATCTAAACCTAACCCCAAATCTAAACCTAAAATCTAAACCTAACCCCAAATCTAAACCTAAAATCTAAACCTAAGCCCAAATCTGAACCTAACCCCAAATCTGAACCTAACCCCAAATCTAAACCTAACCCCAAATCTAAACCTAAAATCTAAACCTAACCCCAAATCTAAACCTAACCCCAAATCTAAACCTAAAATCTAAACCTAACCCCAAATCTAAACCTAACCCCAAATCTAAACCTAAAATCTAAACCTAACCCCAAATCTAAACCTAAAATCTAAACCTAACCCCAAATCTAAACCTAACCCCAAATCTAAACCGAAAATCTAAACCTGACCCCAAATCTAAACCTAAAATCTAAACCTAACCCCAAATCTAAACCTAAAATGTAAACCTAACCCCAAATCTAAACCTAACCCCAAATCTAAACCTAAAATCTAAACCTAAACCAAATCTAAACCTAAAATCTAAACCTAACCACAAATCTAAACCTAAAATCTAAGCCTAACCCCAAATCTAAACCTAAAATCTAAACCTAACCCCAAATCTAAACCTAAAATCTAAACCTAACCCCAAATCTAAACCTAACCCCAAATCTAAACCTAAAATCTAAACCTAACCCCAAATCTAAACCTAAAATCTAAACCTAACTCCAAATCTAAACCTAACCCCAAATTTAAACCTAACCCCAAATCTAACCCCAAATCTAAACCTAACCCCAAATCTAAACCCCAAATCTAAACCTAACCCCAAATCTAAACCTAACCCCAAATCTAAACCTAAAATCTAAACCTAACCCCAAATCTAAACCTAACCCCAAATCTAAACCTAACCCCAAATCTAAACCTAAAATCTAAACCTAACCCCAAATCTAAACATAACCCCAAATCTAAACCTAAAATCTAAACCTAACCCCAAATCTAAACCTAAAATCTAAACCTAACCCCAAATGCAAACCTAAAATCTAAACCTAAAATCTAAACCTAACCCCAAATCCAAACCTAAAATCTAAACCTAAAATCTAAACCTAACCCCAAATCTAAACCTAAAATCTAAACCTAACCCCAAATCTAAACCTAACCCCAAATCTAAACCTAACCCCAAATCTAAACCTAAAATCTAAACCTAACCCCAAATCTAAACCTAAAATCTAAACCTAACCCCAAATCTAAACGTAACCCCAAATCTAAACATAACCCCAAATCTAAACCTAAAATCTAAACCTAACCCCAAATCTAAACCTAACCCCAAATCTAAACCTAAAATCTAAACCTAAACCCAAATCCAAACCTAAAATCTAAACCTAAAATCTAAACCTAACCCCAAATCCAAACCTAAAATCTAAACCTAAAATCTAAACCTAACCCCAAATCCAAACCTAAAATCTAAACCTAAAATCTAAACCTAACCCCAAATCTAAACCTAAAATCTAAACCTAACCCCAAATCTAAACCTAACCCCAAATCTAAACCTAACCCCAAATCTAAACCTAAAATCTAAACCTAACCCCAAATCTAAACCTAAAATCTAAACCTAACCCCAAACCTAAACCTAACCCCAAATCTAAACATAACCCCAAATCTAAACCTAAAATCTAAACCTAACCCCAAATCTAAACCTAAAATCTAAACCTAACCCCAAATCTAAACCTAAAATCTAAACCTAACCCCAAATCTAAATCTAACCCCAAATCTAAACCTAAAATCTAAACCTAACCCCAAATCTAAACCTAAAATCTAAACCTAACCCCAAATCTAAACCTAAAATCTAAACATAACCCCAAATCTAAACCTAAAATCTAAACCTAACCCCAAATCTAAACCTAAAATCTAAACCTAAACCCAAATCCAAACCTAAAATCTAAACCTAAAATCTAAACCTAACCCCAAATCCAAACCTAAAATCTAAACCTAAAATCTAAACCTAACCCCAAATCCAAACCTAAAATCTAAATCTAAAATCTAAACCTAACCCCAAATCTAAACCTAAAATCTAAACCTAACCCCAAATCTAAACCTAACCCCAAATCTAAACCTAACCCCAAATCTAAACCTAAAATCTAAACCTAACCCCAAATCTAAACCTAAAATCTAAACCTAACCCCAAATCTAAACCTAACCCCAAATCTAAACCTAAAATCTAAACCTAACCCCAAATCCAAACCTAAAATCTAAACCTAAAATCTAAACCTAACCCCAAATCTAAACCTAAAATCTAAACCTAACCCCAAATCTAAACCTAACCCCAAATCTAAACCTAACCCCAAATCTAAACATAACCCCAAATCTAAACCTAACCCCAAATCTAAACCTAAAATCTAAACCTAACCCCAAATCTAAACCTAACCCCAAATCTAAACCTAAAATCTAAACCTAACCCCAAATCTAAACCTAAAATCTAAACCTAACCCCAAATCTAAATCTAACCCCAAATCTAAACCTAAAATCTAAACCTAACCCCAAATCTAAACCTAAAATCTAAACATAACCCCAAATCTAAACCTAAAATCTAAACCTAAGCCCAAATCTAAACCTAACACCAAATCTAACCCCAAATCTATACCTAACCCCAAATCTAAACCTAAAATCTAAACCTAACCCCAAATCTAAACCTAAAATCTAAACCTAAGCCCAAATCTGAACCTAACCCCAAATCTAAACCTAACCCCAAATCTAAACCTAACCCCAAATCTAACCCCAAATCTAAACCTAACCCCAAATCTAAACCTAAAATCTAAACCTAACCCCAAATCCAAACCTAAAATCTAAACCTAAAATCTAAACCTAACCCCAAATCCAAACCTAAAATCTAAACCTAAAATCTAAACCTAACCCCAAATCTAAACCTAAAATCTAAACCTAACCCCAAATCTAAACCTAACCCCAAATCTAAACCTAACCCCAAATCTAAACATAACCCCAAATCTAAACCTAAAATCTAAACCTAACCCCAAATCTAAACCTAACCCCAAATCTAAACCTAAAATCTAAACCTAAACCCAAATCCAAACCTAAAATCTAAACCTAACCCCAAATCTAAACCTAAAATCTAAACCTAACCCCAAATCTAAACCTAACCCCAAATCTAAACCTAAAATCTAAACCTAAACCAAATCTAAACCTAAAATCTAAACCTAACCCCAAACCTAAACCTAAAATCTAAGCCTAACCCCAAATCTAAACCTAAAATCTAAACCTAACCCCAAATCTAAACCTAAAATCTAAACCTAACCCCAAATCTAAACCTAACCCCATATCTAAACCTAAAATCTAAACCTAACCCCAAATCTAAACCTAAAATCTAAACCTAAGCCCAAATCTGAACCTAACCCCAAATGTAAACCTAACCCCAAATCTAAACCTAACCCCAAATCTAAACCGAAAATCTAAACCTAACCCCAAATCTAAACCTAAAATCTAAACCTAACCTTAAATCTAAACCTAACCCCAAATCTAAACCTAAAATCTAAACCTAACCCCAAATCTAAACCTAACCCCAAATCTAAACCTAAAATCTAAACCTAACCCCAAATCTAAACCTAACCCCAAATCTAAACCTAAAATCTAAACCTAACCCCAAATCTAAACCTAAAATCTAAACCTAACCCCAAATCTAAACCTAAAATCTAAACCTAACACCAAATCTAAACCTAACCCCAAATCTAAACCTAACCCCAAATCTAAACCTAACCCCAAATCTAAACCTAAAATCTAAACCTAAGCCCAAATCTAAACCTAAAATCTAAACCTAACCCCAAATCTAAACCTAACCCCAAATCTAAACATAACCCCAAATCTAAACCTAAAATCTAAACCTAACCCCAAATCTAAACCTAACCCCAAATCTAAACCTAAAATCTAAACCTAAACCCAAATCCAAACCTAAAATCTAAACCTAAAATCTAAACCTAACCCCAAATCCAAACCTAAAATCTAAACCTAAAATCTAAACCTAACCCCAAATCCAAACCTAAAATCTAAACCTAAAATCTAAACCTAACCCCAAATCTAAACCTAAAATCTAAACCTAACCCCAAATCTAAACCTAACCCCAAATCTAAACCTAACCCCAAATCTAAACATAACCCCAAATCTAAACCTAAAATCTAAACCTAACCCCAAATCTAAACCTAACCCCAAATCTAAACCTAAAATCTAAACCTAACCCCAAATCTAAACCTAAAATCTAAACCTAAAATCTAAACCTAACCCCAAATCTAAACCTAAAATCTAAACCTAACCCCAAATCTAAACCTAACCCCAAATCTAAACCTAACCCCAAATCTAAACCTAAAATCTAAACCTAACCCCAAACCTAAACCTAACCCCAAATCTAAACATAACCCCAAATCTAAACCTAACCCCAAATCTAAACCTAAAATCTAAACCTAACCCCAAATCTAAACCTAACCCCAAATCTAAACCTAAAATCTAAACCTAACCCCAAATCTAAACCTAAAATCTAAACCTAACCCCAAATCTAAATCTAACCCCAAATCTAAACCTAAAATCTAAACCTAACCCCAAATCTAAACCTAAAATCTAAACATAACCCCAAATCTAAACCTAAAATCTAAACCTAACCCCAAATCTAAACCTAACTCCAAATCTAAACCTAAGCCCAAATCTAAACCTAACACCAAATCTAACCCCAAATCTAAACCTAACCCCAAATCTAAACCTAAAATCTAAACCTAACCCCAAATCTAAACCTAAAATCTAAACCTAACCCCAAATCTAAACCTAACCCCAAATTTAAACCTAACCCCAAATCTAACCCCAAATCTAAACCCCAAATCTAAACCTAACCCCAAATCTAAACCTAAGCCCAAATCTAAACCTAAAATCTAAACCTAACCCCAAATCTAAACCTAACCCCAAATCTAAACCTAACCCCAAATCTAAACCTAAAATCTAAACCTAACCCCAAATCTAAACCTAAAATCTAAACCTAACCCCAAATCTAAACATAACCCCAAATCTAAACCTAAAATCTAAACCTAACCCCAAATCTAAACCTAACCCCAAATCTAAACCTAAAATCTAAACCTAACCCCAAATCCAAACCTAAAATCTAAACCTAAAATCTAAACCTAACCCCAAATCCAAACCTAAAATCTAAACCTAAAATCTAAACCTAACCCCAAATCTAAACCTAAAATCTAAACCTAACCCCAAATCTAAACCTAACCCCAAATCTAAACCTAACCCCAAATCTAAACCTAAAATCTAAACCTAACCCCAAATCTAAACCTAAAATCTAAACCTAACCCCAAATCTAAACTTAAAATCTAAACCTAAACCCAAATCCAAACCTAAAATCTAAACCTAAAATCTAAACCTAACCCCAAATCCAAACCTAAAATCTAAACCTAAAATCTAAACCTAACCCCAAATCCAAACCTAAAATCTAAACCTAAAATCTAAACCTAACCCCAAATCTAAACCTAAAATCTAAACCTAACCCCAAATCTAAACCTAACCCCAAATCTAAACCTAAAATCTAAACCTAACCCCAAATCTAAACCTAACCCCAAATCTAAACCTAAAATCTAAACCTAACCCCAAATCTAAACCTAACCCCAAATCTAAACATAACCCCAAATCTAAACCTAAAATCTAAACCTAACCCCAAATCTAAACCTAACCCCAAATCTAAACCTAAAATCTAAACCTAAACCCAAATCCAAACCTAAAATCTAAACCTAAAATCTAAACCTAACCCCAAATCCAAACCTAAAATCTAAACCTAAAATCTAAACCTAACCCCAAATCCAAACCTAAAATCTAAACCTAAAATCTAAACCTAACCCCAAATCTAAACCTAAAATCTAAACCTAACCCCAAATCTAAACCTAACCCCAAATCTAAACCTAACCCCAAATCTAAACCTAAAATCTAAACCTAACCCCAAATCTAAACCTAAAATCTAAACCTAACCCCAAACCTAAACCTAACCCCAAATCTAAACATAACCCCAAATCTAAACCTAAAATCTAAACCTAACCCCAAATCTAAACCTAAAATCTAAACCTAACCCCAAATCTAAATCTAACCCCAAATCTAAACCTAAAATCTAAACCTAACCCCAAATCTAAACCTAAAATCTAAACCTAACCCCAAATCTAAACCTAAAATCTAAACATAACCCCAAATCTAAACCTAAAATCTAAACCTAACCCCAAATCTAAACCTAAAATCTAAACCTAAACCCAAATCCAAACCTAAAATCTAAACCTAAAATCTAAACCTAACCCCAAATCCAAACCTAAAATCTAAACCTAAAATCTAAACCTAACCCCAAATCCAAACCTAAAATCTAAACCTAAAATCTAAACCTAACCCCAAATCTAAACCTAAAATCTAAACCTAACCCCAAATCTAAACCTAACCCCAAATCTAAACCTAACCCCAAATCTAAACCTAAAATCTAAACCTAACCCCAAATCTAAACCTAACCCCAAATCTAAACCTAAAATCTAAACCTAACCCCAAATCTAAACCTAAAATCTAAACCTAACACCAAATCTAAACCTAACCCCAAATCTAAACCTAAAATCTAAACCTAAACCAAATCTAAACCTAAAATCTAAACCTAACCCCAAACCTAAACCTAAAATCTAAGCCTAACCCCAAATCTAAACCTAAAATCTAAACCTAACCCCAAATCTAAACCTAACCCCAAATCTAAACCTAAAATCTAAACCTAACCCCAAATCTAAACCTAAAATCTAAACCTAACCCCAAATCTAAACCTAAACCCAAATTTAAACCTAACCCCAAATCTAACCCCAAATCTAAACCTAACCCCAAATCTAAACCCCAAATCTAAACCTAACCCCAAATCTAAACCTAACCGCAAATCTAAACCTAAAATCTAAACCTAACCCCAAATCTAAACCTAACCCCAAATCTAAACCTAACCCCAAATCTAAACCTAAAATCTAAACCTAACCCCAAATCTAAACCTAAAATCTAAACCTAACCCCAAATCTAAACATAACCCCAAATCTAAACCTAAAATCTAAACCTAACCCCAAATCTAAACCTAACCCCAAATCTAAACCTAAAATCTAAACCTAACCCCAAATCCAAACCTAAAATCTAAACCTAAAATCTAAACCTAACCCCAAATCCAAACCTAAAATCTAAACCTAAAATCTAAACCTAACCCCAAATCTAAACCTAAAATCTAAACCTAACCCCAAATCTAAACCTAACCCCAAATCTAAACCTAACCCCAAATCTAAACCTAAGATCTAAACCTAACCCCAAATCTAAACCTAAAATCTAAACCTAACCCCAAATATAAACCTAAAATCTAAACCTAACCCCAAATCTAAACCTAAAATCTAAACCTAACCCCAAATCTAAACCAAAAATCGAAACCTAACCCCAAATCTAAACCTAAAATCTAAACCTAACCCCAAATCTAAACCTAACCCCATATCCAAACCTAACCCCAAATCTAAACCTAAAATCTAAACCTAACCCCAAATCTACACCTAAAATCTAAACCTAACCCCAAATCTAAACCTAAAATCTAAACCTAACCCCAAATCTAAACCTAAAATCTAAACCTAACACCAAATCTAAACCTAACCCGAAATCTAAACCTAACCCCAAACCTAACCCGAAATCTAAACCTAAAATCTAAACCTAACCCCAAATCTAAACCTAACCCCAAATCTAAACCTAAAATCTAAACCTAACCCCAAATCTAAACCTAAAATCTAAACCTAAAATCAAAACCTAACCCCAAATCTAAACCTAAAATCTAAACCTAACCCCAAATCTAAACCTAAAATCTAAACCTAAAATCTAAACCTAACCCCAAATCTAAACCTAAAATCTAAACCTAACCCCACATCTAAACCTAACCCCAAATCTAAACCTAAAATCTAAACCTAACCCCAAATCTAAACCTAACCCCAAATCTAAACCTAAAATCTAAACCTAACCCCAAATCTAAACCTAAAATCTAAACCTAACCCCAAATCTAAACATAACCCCAAATCTAAACCTAAAATCTAAACCTAACCCCAAATCTAAACCTAACCCCAAATCTAAACCTAAAATCTAAACCTAACCCCAAATCCAAACCTAAAATCTAAACCTAAAATCTAAACCTAACCCCAAATCTAAACCTAAAATCTAAACCTAACCCCAAATCTAAACCTAACCCCAAATCTAAACCTAACCCCAAATCTAAACCTAAAATCTAAACCTAACCCCAAATCTAAACCTAACCCCAAATCTAAACATAACCCCAAATCTAAACCTAACCCCAAATCTAAACCTAAAATCTAAACCTAACCCCAAATCTAAACCTAACCCCAAATCTAAACCTAAAATCTAAACCTAACCCCAAATCTAAACCTAAAATCTATACCTAACCCCAAATCTAAATCTAACCCCACATCTAAACCTAAAATCTAAACCTAACCCCAAATCTAAACCTAAAATCTAAACATAACCCCAAATCTAAACCTAAAATCTAAACCTAACCCCAAATCTAAACCTAACTCCAAATCTAAACCTAAGCCCAAATCTAAACCTAACACCAAATCTAACCCCAAATCTAAACCTAACCCCAAATCTAAACCTAAAATCTAAACCTAACCCCAAATCTAAACCTAAAATCTAAACCTAAGCCCAAATCTGAAACTAACCCCAAATCTAAACCTAACCCCAAATCTAACCCCAAATCTAAACCTAACCCCAAATCTAAACCTAAAATCTAAACCTAACCCCAAATCTAAACCTAAAATCTAAACCTAAGCCCAAATCTGAACCTAACCCCAAATCTAAACCTAACCCCAAATCTAAACCTAACCCCAAATCTAAACCGAAAATCTAAACCTAACCCCAAATATAAACCTAAAATCTAAACCTAACCTTAAATCTAAACCTAACCCCAAATCTAAACCTAAAATCTAAACCTAACCCCAAATCTAAACCTAACCCCAAATCTAAACCTAAAATCTAAACCTAACCCCAAATCTAAACCTAACCCCAAATCTAAACCTAAAATCTAAACCTAACCCCAAATCTAAACCTAAAATCTAAACCTAACCCCAAATCTAAACCTAACTCCAAATCTAAACCTAAGCCCAAATCTAAACCTAACACCAAATCTAACCTTAAATCTAAACCTAACCCCAAATCTAAACCTAAAATCTAAACCTAACCCCAAATCTAAACCTAAAATCTAAACCTAAGCCCAAATCTGAACCTAACCCCAAATCTAAACCTAACCCCAAATCTAAACCTAACCCCAAATCTAACCCCAAATCTAAACCTAACCCCAAATCTAAACCTAAAATCTAAACCTAACCCCAAATCTAAACCTAAAATCTAAACCTAAGCCCAAATCTGAACCTAACCCCAAATCTAAACCTAACCCCAAATCTAAACCTAACCCCAAATCTAAACCGAAAATCTAAACCTAACCCCAAATCTAAACCTAAAATCTAAACCTAACCTTAAATCTAAACCTAACCCCAAATCTAAACCTAAAATCTAAACCTAACCCCAAATCTAAACCTAACCCCAAATCTAAACCTAAAATCTAAACCTAACCCCAAATCTAAACCTAACCCCAAATCTAAACCTAAAATCTAAACCTAACCCCAAATCTAAACCTAAAATCTAAACCTAACCCCAAATCTAAACCTAAAATCTAAACCTAACACCAAATCTAAACCTAACCCCAAATCTAAACCTAACCCCAAATCTAAACCTAACCCCAAACCTGACCCCAAATCTAAACCTAAAATCTAAACCTAACCCCAAATCTAAACCTAAAATCTAAACCTAACCCCAAATCTAAACCTAACCCCAAATCTAAACCTAAAATCTAAACCTAAACCAAATCTAAACCTAAAATCTAAACCTAACCCCAAACCTAAACCTAAAATCTAAGCCTAACCCCAAATCTAAACCTAAAATCTAAACCTAACCCCAAATCTAAACCTAAAATCTAAACCTAACCCCAAATCTAAACCTAACCCCAAATCTAAACCTAAAATCTAAACCTAACCCCAAATCTAAACCTAAAATCTAAACCTAACCCCAAATCTAAACCTAAACCCAAATTTAAACCTAAACCCAAATTTATACCTAACCCCAAATCTAACCCCAAATCTAAACCTAACCCCAAATCTAAACCCCAAATCTAAACCTAACCCCAAATCTAAACCTAACCGCAAATCTAAACCTAAAATCTAAACCTAACCCCAAATCTAAACCTAAGCCCAAATCTAAACCTAACCCCAAATCTAAACCTAAAATCTAAACCTAACCCCAAATCTAAACCTAAAATCTAAACCTAACCCCAAATCTAAACATAACCCCAAATCTAAACCTAAAATCTAAACCTAACCCCAAATCTAAACCTAACCCCAAATCTAAACCTAAAATCTAAACCTAACCCCAAATCCAAACCTAAAATCTAAACCTAAAATCTAAACCTAACCCCAAATCCAAACCTAAAATCTAAACCTAAAATCTAAACCTAACCCCAAATCTAAACCTAAAATCTAAACCT
Source organism: Patagioenas fasciata (assembly GCF_037038585.1). Taxonomy (NCBI): domain Eukaryota; kingdom Metazoa; phylum Chordata; class Aves; order Columbiformes; family Columbidae; genus Patagioenas; species Patagioenas fasciata. The sequence continues at coordinate 218,407 of NW_027288511.1, forward strand.
AACCCCAAATCTAAACCTAACCCCAAATCTAAACCTAACCCCAAATCTAAACCTAAGATCTAAACCTAACCCCAAATCTAAACCTAAAATATAAACATAACCCCAAATCTAAACCTAACCCCAAATCTAAACATAACCCCAAATCTAAACCTAAAATCTAAACCTAACCCCAAATCTAAACCTAACCCCAAATCTAAACCTAAAATCTAAACCTAAACCCAAATCCAAACCTAAAATCTAAACCTAACCCCAAATCCAAACCTAAAATCTAAACCTAAAATCTAAACCTAACCCCAAATCCAAACCTAAAATCTAAACCTAAACTCTAAACCTAACCCCAAATCTAAACCTAAAATCTAAACCTAACCCCAAATCTAAACCTAACCCCAAATCTAAACCTAACCCCAAATCTAAACCTAAAATCTAAACCTAACCCCAAATCTAAACCTAAAATCTAAACCTAACCCCAAACCTAAACCTAACCCCAAATCTAAACATAACCCCAAATCTAAACCTAAAATCTAAACCTAAACCCAAATCTAAACCTAAAATCTAAACCTAACCCCAAATCTAAACATAACCCCAAATCTAAACCTAAAATCTAAACCTAACCCCAAATCTAAACCTAAAATCTAAACGTAACCCCAAATCTAAACCTAAAATCTTAACATAACCCCAAATCTAAACCTAAAATCTAAACCTAACCCCAAATCTAAACCTAACTCCAAATCTAAACCTAAGCCCAAATCTAAACCTAACACCAAATCTAACCCCAAATCTAAACCTAACCCCAAATCTAAACCTAAAATCTAAACCTAACCCCAAATCTAAACCTAAAATCTAAACCTAAGCCCAAATCTGAACCTAAAATCTAAACCTAACCCCAAATCTAAACCTAACCCCAAATCTAAACCTAACCCCAAATCTAAACCTAAAATCTAAACCTAACCCCAAATCTAAACCTAAAATCTAAACCTAACCCCAAATCTAAACATAACCCCAAATCTAAACCTAAAATCTAAACCTAACCCCAAATCTAAACCTAACCCCAAATCTAAACCTAAAATCTAAACCTAAACCCAAATCCAAACCTAAAATCTAAACCTAAAATCTAAACCTAACCCCAAATCCAAACCTAAAATCTAAACCTAAAATCTAAACCTAACCCCAAATCCAAACCTAAAATCTAAACCTAAAATCTAAACCTAACCCCAAATCTAAACCTAAAATCTAAACCTAACCCCAAATCTAAACCTAACCCCAAATCTAAACCTAACCCCAAATCTAAACCTAAAATCTAAACCTAACCCCAAATCTAAACCTAAAATCTAAACCTAACCCCAAACCTAAACCTAACCCCAAATCTAAACATAACCCCAAATCTAAACCTAAAATCTAAACCTAACCCCAAATCTAAACCTAAAATCTAAACCTAACCCCAAATCTAAATCTAACCCCAAATCTAAACCTAAAATCTAAACCTAACCCCAAATCTAAACCTAAAATCTAAACATAACCCCAAATCTAAACCTAAAATCTAAACCTAACCCCAAATCTAAACCTAACTCCAAATCTAAACCTAAGCCCAAATCTAAACCTGAAATCTAAACCTAACCCCAAATCTAAACCTAAAATCTAAACCTAAGCCCAAATCTGAACCTGAAATCTAAACCTAACCCCAAATCTAAACCTAACCCCAAATCTAAACCGAAAATCTAAACCTGACCCCAAATCTAAACCTAAAATCTAAACCTAACCCCAAATCTAAACCTAAAATCTAAACCTAAACCAAATCTAAACCTAAAATCTAAACCTAACCCCAAATCTAAACCTAAAATCTAAGCCTAACCCCAAATCTAAACCTAAAATCTAAACCTAACCCCAAATCTAAACCTAACCCCAAATCTAAACCTAAAATCTAAACCTAACCCCAAATCTAAACCTAAAATCTAAACCTAACCCCAAATCTAAACCTAACCCCAAATTTAAACCTAACCCCAAATCTAACCCCAAATCTAAACCTAACCCCAAATCTAAACCCCAAATCTAAACCTAACCCCAAATCTAAACCTAACCCCAAATCTAAACCTAAAATCTAAACCTAACCCCAAATCTAAACCTAACCCCAAATCTAAACCTAACCCCAAATCTAAACCTAAAATCTAAACCTAACCCCAAATCTAAACCTAAAATCTAAACCTAACCCCAAATCTAAACATAACCCCAAATCTAAACCTAAAATCTAAACCTAACCCCAAATCTAAACCTAACCCCAAATCTAAACCTAAAATCTAAACCTAACCCCAAATCCAAACCTAAAATCTAAACCTAAAATCTAAACCTAACCCCAAATACAAACCTAAAATCTAAACCTAAAATCTAAACCTAACCCCAAATCTAAACCTAAAATCTAAACCTAACCCCAAATCTAAACCTAACCCCAAATCTAAACCTAAAATCTAAACCTAACCCCAAATCTAAACCTAACCCCAAATCTAAACATAACCCCAAATCTAAACCTAAAATCTAAACCTAACCCCAAATCTAAACCTAACCCCAAATCTAAACCTAAAATCTAAACCTAACCCCAAATCTAAACCTAAAATCTAAACCTAAAATCTAAACCTAACCCCAAATCCAAACCTAAAATCTAAACCTAAAATCTAAACCTAACCCCAAATCCAAACCTAAAATCTAAACCTAAAATCTAAACCTAACCCCAAATCTAAACCTAAAATCTAAACCTAACCCCAAATCTAAACCTAACCCCAAATCTAAACCTAACCCCAAATCTAAACCTAAAATCTAAACCTAACCCCAAATCTAAACCTAAAATCTAAACCTAACCCCAAACCTAAACCTAACCCCAAATCTAAACATAACCCCAGATCTAAACCTAAAATCTAAACCTAACCCCAAATCTAAACCTAAAATCTAAACCTAACCCCAAATCTAAACCTAAAATCTAAACCTAACCCCAAATCTAAACCTAAAATCTAAACCTAACCCCAAATCTAAATCTAACCCCAAATCTAAACCTAAAATCTAAACCTAACCCCAAATCTAAACCTAAAATCTAAACATAACCCCAAATCTAAACCTAAAATCTAAACCTAACCCCAAATCTAAACCTAACTCCAAATCTAAACCTAAGCCCAAATCTAAACCTAACACCAAACCTAACCCCAAATCTAAACCTAACCCCAAATCTAAACCTAAAATCTAAACCTAACCCCAAATCTAAACCTAAAATCTAAACCTAAGCCCAAATCTGAACCTAAAATCTAAACCTAACCCCAAATCTAAACCTAACCCCAAATCTAAACCGAAAATCTAAACCTAACCCCAAATCTAAACCTAAAATCTAAACCTAACCCCAAATCTAAACCTAAAATCTAAACCTAACCCCAAATCTAATCCTAACCCCAAATCTAAACCTAAAATCTAAACCTAACCCCAAATCTAAACCTAACCCCAAATCTAAACCGAAAATCTAAACCTAACCCCAAATCTAAACCTAAAATCTAAACCTAACCCCAAATCTAAACCTAAAATCTTAACCTAACCCCAAATCTAAACCTAACCCCAAATCTAAACCTAAAATCTAAACCTAACCCCAAATCTAAACCTAAAATCTAAACCTAACCCCAAATATAAACCTAACCCCATATCCAAACCTAACCCCAAATCTAAACCTAAAATCTAAACCTAACCCCAAATCTACACCTAAAATCTAAACCTAACCCCAAATCTAAACCTAAAATCTAAACCTAACCCCAAATCTAAACCTAACCCCAAATCTAAACCTAAAATCTAAACCTAACCCCAAATCTAAACCTAAAATCTAAACCTAACCCCAAATCTAAACCTAACCCCAAATCTAAACCTAACCCCAAATCTAAACCTAACCCCAAATCTAACCCCAAATCTAAACCTAAAATCTAAACCTAACCCCAAATCTAAACCTAAAATCTAAACCTAACCCCAAATCTAAACCTAACCCCAAATCTAAACCTAAAATCTAAACCTAACCCCAAATCTAAACCTAAAATCTAAGCCTAACCCCAAATCTAAACCTAAAATCTAAACCTAACCCCAAATCTAAACCTAACCCCAAATCTAAACCTAACCCCAAATCTAAACCTAAAATCTAAACCTAACCCCAAATCTAAACCTAACCCCAAATCTAAACCTAAAATCTAAACCTAACCCCAAATCTAAACCTAAAATCTAAACGTAACCCCAAATCTAAACCTAACCCCATATCCAAACCTAACCCCAAATCTAAACCTAAAATCTAAACCTAACCCCAAATCTACACCTAAAATCTAAACCTAACCCCAAATCTAAACCTAAAATCTAAACCTAACCCCAAATATAAACCTAACCCCAAATCTAAACCTAAAATCTAAACCTAACCCCAAATCTAAACCTAAAATCTAAACCTAACACCAAATCTAAACCTAACCCCAAATCTAAACCTAACCCCAAATCTAAACCTAACCCCAAATCTAACCCCAAATCTAAACCTAAAATCTAAACCTAACCCCAAATCTAAACCTAAAATCTAAACCTAACCCCAAATCTAAACCTAACCCCAAATCTAAACCTAAAATCTAAACCTAACCCCAAATCTAAACCTAAAATCTAAGCCTAACCCCAAATCTAAACCTAAAATCTAAACCTAACCCCAAATCTAAACCTAACCCCAAATCTAAACCTAACCCCAAATCTAAACCTAAAATCTAAACCTAACCCCAAATCTAAACCTAACCCCAAATCTAAACCTAAAATCTAAACCTAACCCCAAATCTAAACCTAAAATCTAAACCTAACCCCAAATCTAAACCTAAAATCTAAACCTAACCCCAAATCTAAACATAACCCCAAATCTAAACCTAAAATCTAAACCTAACCCCAAATCTAATCCTAGCCCCAAATCTAAACCTAAAATCTAAACCTAACCCCAAATCCAAACCTAAAATCTAAACCTAAAATCTAAACCTAACCCCAAATCTAAACCTAAAATCTAAACCTAACCCCAAATCTAAACCTAACCCCAAATCTAAACCTAACCCCAAATCTAAACCTAAAATCTAAACCTAACCCCAAATCTAAACCTAACCCCAAATCTAAACATAACCCCAAATCTAAACCTAAACTCTAAACCTAACCCCAAATCTAAACCTAAAATCTAAACCTAACCCCAAATCTAAACCTAACCCCAAATCTAAACATAACCCCAAATCTAAACCTAAACTCTAAACCTAACCCCAAATCTAAACCTAAAATCTAAACCTAACCCCAAATCTAAACCTAAAATCTAAACCTAACCCCAAATCTAAACCTAACCCCAAATCTAAACCTAAAATCTAAACCTAACCCCAAATCTAAACCTAAAATCTAAACCTAATCCCAAATCTAAATCTAACCCCAAATCTAAACCTAAAATCTAAACCTAACCCCAAATCTAAACCTAAAATCTAAACCTAACCCCAAATCTAAACCTAAAATCTAAACATAACCCCAAATCTAAACCTAACCCCAAATCTAAACCTAAAATCTAAACCTAACCCCAAATCTAAACCTAAAATCTAAACCTAACCCCAAATCTAAACCAAAAATCTAAACCTAACCCCAAATCTAAACCTAAAATCTAAACCTAACCCCAAATATAAACCTAACCCCATATCCAAACCTAACCCCAAATCTAAACCTAAAATCTAAACCTAACCCCAAATCTACACCTAAATTCTAAACCTAACCCCAAATCTAAACCTAAAATCTAAACCTAACCCCAAATCTAAACCTAACCCCAAATCTAAACCTAAAATCTAAACCTAACCCCAAATCTAAACCTAAAATCTAAACCTAACACCAAATCTAAACCTAACCCCAAATCTAAACCTAACCCCAAATCTAAACCTAACCCCAAATCTAACCCCAAATCTAAACCTAAAATCTAAACCTAACCCCAAATCTAAACCTAAAATCTAAACCTAACCCCAAATCTAAACCTAACCCCAAATCTAAACCTAAAATCTAAACCTAACCCCAAATCTAAACCTAAAATCTAAGCCTAACCCCAAATCTAAACCTAAAATCTAAACCTAACCCCAAATCTAAACCTAACCCCAAATCTAAACCTAACCCCAAATCTAAACCTAAAATCTAAACCTAACCCCAAATCTAAACCTAAAATCTAAACCTAACCCCAAATCTAAACCTAACCCCAAATCTAAACCTAAAATCTAAACCTAACCCCAAATCTAAACCTAAAATCTAAACCTAACCCCAAACCTAAACCTAACCCCAAATCTAAACATAACCCCAAATCTAAACCTAAAATCTAAACCTAACCCCAAATCTAAACCTAAAATCTAAACCTAACCCCAAATCTAAATCTAACCCCAAATCTAAACCTAAAATCTAAACCTAACCCCAAATCTAAACCTAAAATCTAAACCTAACCCCAAATCTAAACCTAACTCCAAATCTAAACCTAAGCCCAAATCTAAACCTAAGCCCAAATCTAAGCCCAAATCTAAACCTAACCCCAAATCTAAACCTAAAATCTAAACCTAACCCCAAATCTAAACCTAAAATGTAAACCTAACCCCAAATCTAAACCTAACCCCAAATCTAAACCTAAAATCTAAACCTAACCCCAAATCTAAACCTAAAATCTAAACCTAAAATCTAAACCTAACCTAAAATCTAAACCTAACCCCAAATCTAAACCTAACCCCAAATCTAAACCTAAAATCTAAACCTAACCCCAAATCTAAACCTAACCCCAAATCTAAACCTAAAATCTAAACCTAACCTAAAATCTAAACCTAACCCCAAATCTAAACCTAACCCCAAATCTAAACCTAAAATCTAAACCTAACCCCAAATCTAAACCTAACCCCAAATCTAAACCTAAAATCTAAACCTAACCCCAAATCTAAACCTAAAATCTAAACCTAACCCCAAATCTAAACCGAAAATCTAAACCTAACCCCAAGTCTAAATCAAAAATCTAAACCTAACACCAAATCTAAACCTAAAATCTAAACCTAACCCCAAATCTAAACCTAACCCCAAATCTAAACCTAAAATCTAAACCTAACCCCAAATCTAAACCTAAAATCTAAACCAAACCCCAAATCTAAACCTAAAATCTAAACCTAACCCCAAATGTAAACCTAACTCCAAATCTAACCCTAAATCTAAACCTAACCCCAAATCTAAACCTAAAATCTAAACCTAACCCCAAATCTAAACCTAAAATCTGAACCTAACCCCAAATCTAAACCTAAAATCTGAACCTAACCCCAAATCTAAACCTAACCCCAAATCTAAACCTAACCCCAAATCTAACCCCAAATCTAAACCTAAAATCTAAACCTAACCCCAAATCTAAACCTAAAATCTAAACCTAACCCCAAATCTAAACCTAACCCCAAATCTAAACCTAAAATCTAAACCTAACCCCAAATCTAAACCTAAAATCTAAACCTAACCCCAAATCTAAACCTAACCCCAAATCTAAACCTAAAATCTAAACCTAACCCCAAATCTAAACCTAAAATCTAAACCTAACCCCAAATCTAAACCTAAAATCTAAGCCTAACCCCAAATCTAAACCTAAAATCTAAACCTAACCCCAAATCTAAACCTAACCCCAAATCTAAACCTAACCCCAAATCTAAACCCCAAATCTAAACCTAACCCCAAATCTAAACCTAAAATCTAAACCTAACCCCAAATCTAAACCTAACCCCAAATCTAAACCTAAAATCTAAACCTAACCCCAAATCTAAACCTAAAATCTAAACCTAACCCCAAATCCAAACCTAAAATCTAAACCTAACCCCAAATCTAAACCTAAAATCTAAACCTAACCCCAAATCTAAACCTAAAATCTAAACCTAACCCCATATCTAAACCTAAAATCTAAACCTAACCCCATATCTAAACCTAAAATCTAAACCTAAAATCTAAACCTAACCCCAAATCTAAACCTAAAATCTAAACCTAACCCCAAATCTAAACATAACCCCAAATCTAAACCTAAAATCTAAACCTAACCCCAAATCTAAACCTAACCCCAAATCTAAACCTAAAATCTAAACCTAACCCCAAATCCAAACCTAAAATCTAAACCTAAAATCTAAACCTAACCCCAAATCTAAACCTAAAATCTAAACCTAACACCAAATCTAAACCTAACCCCAAATCTAAACCTAACCCCAAATCTAAACCTAAGATCTAAACCTAACCCCAAATCTAAACCTAAAATCTAAACCTAACCCCAAATCTAAACCTAACCCCAAATCTAAACCTAAAATCTAAACCTAAACCCAAATCCAAACCTAAAATCTAAACCTAACCCCAAATCCAAACCTAAAATCTAAACCTAAACTCTAAACCTAACCCCAAATCTAAACCTAAAATCTAAACCTAACCCCATATCTAAACCTAAAATCTAAACCTAACCCCATATCTAAACCTAAAATCTAAACCTAAAATCTAAACCTAACCCCAAATCTAAACCTAAAATCTAAACCTAACCCCAAATCTAAACATAACCCCAAATCTAAACCTAAAATCTAAACCTAACCCCAAATCTAAACCTAACCCCAAATCTAAACCTAAAATCTAAACCTAACCCCAAATCCAAACCTAAAATCTAAACCTAAAATCTAAACCTAACCCCAAATCTAAACCTAAAATCTAAACCTAACACCAAATCTAAACCTAACCCCAAATCTAAACCTAACCCCAAATCTAAACCTAAGATCTAAACCTAACCCCAAATCTAAACCTAAAATCTAAACCTAACCCCAAATCTAAACCTAACCCCAAATCTAAACATAACCCCAAATCTAAACCTAAAATCTAAACCTAACCCCAAATCTAAACCTAACCCCAAATCTAAACCTAAAATCTAAACCTAAACCCAAATCCAAACCTAAAATCTAAACCTAACCCCAAATCCAAACCTAAAATCTAAACCTAAACTCTAAACCTAACCCCAAATCTAAACCTAAAATCTAAACCTAACCCCAAATCTAAACCTAACCCCAAATCCAAACCTAAAATCTAAACCTAAAATCTAAACCTAACCCCAAATCTAAACCTAAAATCTAAACCTAACCCCAAATCTAAACCTAACCCCAAATCTAAACCTAACCCCAAATCTAAACCTAAGATCTAAACCTAACCCCAAATCTAAACCTAAAATCTAAACCTAACCCCAAATCTAAACCTAACTCCAAATCTAAACATAACCCCAAATCTAAACCTAAAATCTAAACCTAACCCCAAATCTAAACCTAACCCCAAATCTAAACCTAAAATCTAAACCTAAACCCAAATCCAAACCTAAAATCTAAACCTAACCCCAAATCCAAACCTAAAATCTAAACCTAAACTCTAAACCTAACCCCAAATCTAAACCTAAAATCTAAACCTAACCCCAAATCTAAACCTAACCCCAAATCTAAACCTAACCCCAAATCTAAACCTAAAATCTAAACCTAACCCCAAATCTAAACCTAAAATCTAAACCTAACCCCAAACCTAAACCTAACCCCAAATCTAAACATAACCCCAAATCTAAACCTAAAATCTAAACCTAAACCCAAATCTAAACCTAAAATCTAAACCTAACCCCAAATCTAAACATAACCCCAAATCTAAACCTAAAATCTAAACCTAACCCCAAATCTAAACCTAAAATCTAAACATAACCCCAAATCTAAACCTAAAATCTAAACCTAACCCCAAATCTAAACCTAACTCCAAATCTAAACCTAAGCCCAAATCTAAACCTAACACCAAATCTAACCCCAAATCTAAACCTAACCCCAAATCTAAACCTAAAATCTAAACCTAACCCCAAATCTAAACCTAAAATCTAAACCTAAGCCCAAATCTGAACCTAAAATCTAAACCTAACCCCAAATCTAAACCTAAAATCTAAACCTAACCCCAAATCTAAACCTAACCCCAAATCTAAACCTAACCCCAAATCTAAACCTAAAATCTAAACCTAACCCCAAATCTAAACCTAAAATCTAAACCTAACCCCAAATCTAAACATAACCCCAAATCTAAACCTAAAATCTAAACCTAACCCCAAATCTAAACCTAACCCCAAATCTAAACCTAAAATCTAAACCTAACCCCAAATCCAAACCTAAAATCTAAACCTAAAATCTAAACCTACCCCCAAATCCAAACCTAAAATCTAAACCTAAAATCTAAACCTAACCCCAAATCTAAACCTAAAATCTAAACCTAACCCCAAATCTAAACCTAACCCCAAATCTAAACCTAACCCCAAATCTAAACCTAAAATCTAAACCTAACCCCAAATCTAAACCTAAAATCTAAACCTAACCCCAAATCTAAACCTAACCCCAAATCTAAACATAACCCCAAATCTAAACCTAAAATCTAAACCTAACCCCAAATCTAAACCTAACCCCAAATCTAAACCTAAAATCTAAACCTAACCCCAAATCTAAACCTAACCCCAAATCTAAACCTAAAATCTAAACCTAAACCCAAATCCAAACCTAAAATCTAAACCTAACCCCAAATCCAAACCTAAAATCTAAACCTAAACTCTAAACCTAACCCCAAATCTAAACCTAAAATCTAAACCTAACCCCAAATCTAAACCTAACCCCAAATCTAAACCTAACCCCAAATCTAAACCTAAAATCTAAACCTAACCCCAAATCTAAACCTAAAATCTAAACCTAACCCCAAACCTAAACCTAACCCCAAATCTAAACATAACCCCAAATCTAAACCTAAAATCTAAACCTAAACCCAAATCTAAACCTAAAATCTAAACCTAACCCCAAATCTAAACATAACCCCAAATCTAAACCTAAAATCTAAACCTAACCCCAAATCTAAACCTAAAATCTAAACATAACCCCAAATCTAAACCTAAAATCTAAACCTAACCCCAAATCTAAACCTAACTCCAAATCTAAACCTAAGCCCAAATCTAAACCTAACACCAAATCTAACCCCAAATCTAAACCTAACCCCAAATCTAAACCTAAAATCTAAACCTAACCCCAAATCTAAACCTAAAATCTAAACCTAAGCCCAAATCTGAACCTAAAATCTAAACCTAACCCCAAATCTAAACCTAAAATCTAAACCTAACCCCAAATCTAAACCTAACCCCAAATCTAAACCTAACCCCAAATCTAAACCTAAAATCTAAACCTAACCCCAAATCTAAACCTAAAATCTAAACCTAACCCCAAATCTAAACATAACCCCAAATCTAAACCTAAAATCTAAACCTAACCCCAAATCTAAACCTAACCCCAAATCTAAACCTAAAATCTAAACCTAACCCCAAATCCAAACCTAAAATCTAAACCTAAAATCTAAACCTAACCCCAAATCTAAACCTAAAATCTAAACCTAACCCCAAATCTAAACCTAACCCCAAATCTAAACCTAACCCCAAATCTAAACCTAAAATCTAAACCTAACCCCAAATCTAAACCTAAAATCTAAACCTAACCCCAAATCTAAACCTAACCCCAAATCTAAACATAACCCCAAATCTAAACCTAAAATCTAAACCTAACCCCAAATCTAAACCTAACCCCAAATCTAAACCTAAAATCTAAACCTAAACCCAAATCCAAACCTAAAATCTAAACCTAAAATCTAAACCTAACCCCAAATCCAAACCTAAAATCTAAACCTAAAATCTAAACCTAACCCCAAATCCAAACCTAAAATCTAAACCTAAAATCTAAACCTAACCCCAAATCTAAACCTAAAATCTAAACCTAACCCCAAATCTAAACCTAACCCCAAATCTAAACCTAACCCCAAATCTAAACCTAAAATCTAAACCTAACCCCAAATCTAAACCTAAAATCTAAACCTAACCCCAAACCTAAACCTAACCCCAAATCTAAACATAACCCCAAATCTAAACCTAAAATCTAAACCTAACCCCAAATCTAAACCTAAAATCTAAACCTAACCCCAAATCTAAATCTAACCCCAAATCTAAACCTAAAATCTAAACCTAACCCCAAATCTAAACCTAAAATCTAAACATAACCCCAAATCTAAACCTAAAATCTAAACCTAACCCCAAATCTAAACCTAACTCCAAATCTAAACCTAAGCCCAAATCTAAACCTAACACCAAATCTAACCCCAAATCTAAACCTAACCCCAAATCTAAACCTAAAATCTAAACCTAACCCCAAATCTAAACCTAAAATCTAAACCTAAGCCCAAATCTGAACCTAAAATCTAAACCTAACCCCAAATCTAAACCTAACCCCAAATCGAAACCGAAAATCTAAACCTGACCCCAAATCTAAACCTAAAATCTAAACCTAACCCCAAATCTAAACCTAAAATGTAAACCTAACCCCAAATCTAAACCTAACCCCAAATCTAAACCTAAAATCTAAACCTAAACCAAATCTAAACCTAAAATCTAAACCTAACCCCAAATCTAAACCTAAAATCTAAGCCTAACCCCAAATCTAAACCTAAAATCTAAACCTAACCCCAAATCTAAACCTAACCCCAAATCTAAACCTAAAATCTAAACCTAACCCCAAATCTAAACCTAACCCCAAATTTAAACCTAACCCCAAATCTAACCCCAAATCTAAACCTAACCCCAAATCTAAACCCCAAATCTAAACCTAACCCCAAATCTAAACCTAACCCCAAATCTAAACCTAAAATCTAAACCTAACCCCAAATCTAAACCTAACCCCAAATCTAAACCTAACCCCAAATCTAAACCTAAAATCTAAACCTAACCCCAAATCTAAACCTAAAATCTAAACCTAACCCCAAATCTAAACATAACCCCAAATCTAAACCTAAAATCTAAACCTAACCCCAAATCTAAACCTAACCCCAAATCTAAACCTAAAATCTAAACCTAACCCCAAATCCAAACCTAAAATCTAAACCTAAAATCTAAACCTAACCTTAAATCCAAACCTAAAATCTAAACCTAAAATCTAAACCTAACCCCAAATCTAAACCTAAAATCTAAACCTAACCCCAAATCTAAACCTAACCCCAAATCTAAACCTAACCCCAAATCTAAACCTAAAATCTAAACCTAACCCCAAATCTAAACCTAAAATCTAAACCTAACCCCAAATCTAAACCTAACCCCAAATCTAAACATAACCCCAAATCTAAACCTAAAATCTAAACCTAACCCCAAATCTAAACCTAAAATCTAAACCTAAAATCTAAACCTAACCCCAAATCTAAACCTAAAATCTAAACATAACCCCAAATCTAAACCTAAAATCTAAACCTAACCCCAAATCTAAACCTAACTCCAAATCTAAACCTAAGCCCAAATCTAAACCTAACACCAAACCTAACCCCAAATCTAAACCTAACCCCAAATCTAAACCTAAAATCTAAACCTAACCCCAAATCTAAACCTAAAATCTAAACCTAAGCCCAAATCTGAACCTAAAATCTAAACCTAACCCCAAATCTAAACCTAACCCCAAATCTAAACCGAAAATCTAAACCTAACCCCAAATCTAAACCTAAAATCTAAACCTAACCCCAAATCTAAACCTAAAATCTAAACCTAACCCCAAATCTAATCCTAACCCCAAATCTAAACCTAAAATCTAAACCTAACCCCAAATCTAAACCTAACCCCAAATCTAAACCTAACCCCAAATCTAAACCTAAAATCTTAACCTAACCCCAAATCTAAACCTAACCCCAAATCTAAACCTAAAATCTAAACCTAACCCCAAATCTAAACCTAAAATCTAAACCTAACCCCAAATCTAAACCAAAAATCTAAACCTAACCCCAAATCTAAACCTAAAATCTAAACCTAACCCCAAATCTAAACCAAAAATCTAAACCTAACCCCAAATCTAAACCTAAAATCTAAACCTAACCCCAAATATAAACCTAACCCCATATCCAAACCTAACCCCAAATCTAAACCTAAAATCTAAACCTAACCCCAAATCTACACCTAAAATCTAAACCTAACCCCAAATCTAAACCTAAAATCTAAACCTAACCCCAAATCTAAACCTAACCCCAAATCTAAACCTAAAATCTAAACCTAACCCCAAATCTAAACCTAAAATCTAAACCTAACCCCAAATCTAAACCTAACCCCAAATCTAAACCTAACCCCAAATCTAACCCCAAATCTAAACCTAAAATCTAAACCTAACCCCAAATCTAAACCTAAAATCTAAACCTAACCCCAAATCTAAACCTAACCCCAAATCTAAACCTAAAATCTAAACCTAACCCCAAATCTAAACCTAAAATCTAAGCCTAACCCCAAATCTAAACCTAAAATCTAAACCTAACCCCAAATCTAAACCTAACCCCAAATCTAAACCTAACCCCAAATCTAAACCTAAAATCTAAACCTAACCCCAAATCTAAACCTAACCCCAAATCTAAACCTAAAATCTAAACCTAACCCCAAATCTAAACCTAAAATCTAAACGTAACCCCAAATATAAACCTAACCCCATATCCAAACCTAACCCCAAATCTAAACCTAAAATCTAAACCTAACCCCAAATCTACACCTAAAATCTAAACCTAACCCCAAATCTAAACCTAAAATCTAAACCTAACCCCAAATATAAACCTAACCCCAAATCTAAACCTAAAATCTAAACCTAACCCCAAATCTAAACCTAAAATCTAAACCTAACACCAAATCTAAACCTAACCCCAAATCTAAACCTAACCCCAAATCTAAACCTAACCCCAAATCTAACCCCAAATCTAAACCTAAAATCTAAACCTAACCCCAAATCTAAACCTAAAATCTAAACCTAACCCCAAATCTAAACCTAACCCCAAATCTAAACCTAAAATCTAAACCTAACCCCAAATCTAAACCTAAAATCTAAGCCTAACCCCAAATCTAAACCTAAAATCTAAACCTAACCCCAAATCTAAACCTAACCCCAAATCTAAACCTAACCCCAAATCTAAACCTAAAATCTAAACCTAACCCCAAATCTAAACCTAACCCCAAATCTAAACCTAAAATCTAAACCTAACCCCAAATCTAAACCTAAAATCTAAACCTAACCCCAAATCTAAACATAACCCCAAATCTAAACCTAAAATCTAAACCTAACCCCAAATCTAATCCTAACCCCAAATCTAAACCTAAAATCTAAACCTAACCCCAAATCCAAACCTAAAATCTAAACCTAAAATCTAAACCTAACCCCAAATCTAAACCTAAAATCTAAACCTAACCCCAAATCTAAACCTAACCCCAAATCTAAACCTAACCCCAAATCTAAACCTAAAATCTAAACCTAACCCCAAATCTAAACCTAACCCCAAATCTAAACATAACCCCAAATCTAAACCTAAACTCTAAACCTAACCCCAAATCTAAACCTAAAATCTAAACCTAACCCCAAATCTAAACCTAAAATCTAAACCTAACCCCAAATCTAAACCTAACCCCAAATCTAAACCTAAAATCTAAACCTAACCCCAAATCTAAACCTAAAATCTAAACCTAACCCCAAATCTAAACCTAACCCCAAATCTAAACCTAAAATCTAAACCTAACCCCAAATCTAAACCTAAAATCTAAACATAACCCCAAATCTAAACCTAACCCCAAATCTAAACCTAAAATCTAAACCTAACCCCAAATCTAAACCAAAAATCTAAACCTAACCCCAAATCTAAACCTAAAATCTAAACCTAACCCCAAATATAAACCTAACCCCATATCCAAACCTAACCCCAAATCTAAACCTAAAATCTAAACCTAACCCCAAATCTACACCTAAAATCTAAACCTAACCCCAAATCTAAACCTAAAATCTAAACCTAACCCCAAATCTAAACCTAACCCCAAATCTAAACCTAAAATCTAAACCTAACCCCAAATCTAAACCTAAAATCTAAACCTAACACCAAATCTAAACCTAACCCCAAATCTAAACCTAACCCCAAATCTAAACCTAACCCCAAATCTAACCCCAAATCTAAACCTAAAATCTAAACCTAACCCCAAATCTAAACCTAAAATGTAAACCTAACCCCAAATCTAAACCTAACCCCAAATCTAAACCTAACCCCAAATCTAACCCCAAATCTAAACCTAAAATCTAAACCTAACCCCAAATCTAAACCTAAAATCTAAACCTAACCCCAAATCTAAACCTAACCCCAAATCTAAACCTAAAATCTAAACCTAATCCCAAATCTAAACCTAAAATCTAAACCTAACCCCAAATCTAAACCTAACCCCAAATCTAAACCTAAAATCTTAACCTAACCCCAAATCTAAACCTAACCCCAAATCTAAACCTAAAATCTAAACCTAACTCCAAATCTAAACCTAAAATCTAAATCTAACCCCAAATCTAAACCTAACCCCAAATCTAAACCGAAAATCTAAACCTAACCCCAAATCTAAACCTAAAATCTAAACCTAACCCCAAATCTAAACCTAAAATCTAAACCTAAAATCTAAACCTAACCTAAAATCTAAACCTACCCCCAAATCTAAATCTAAAATCTAAACCTAACCCCAAATCTAAACCTATCCCCAAATCTAAACCTAAAATCTAAACCGAACCCCAAATCTAAACCTAAAATCTAAACCTAACCCCAAATCTAAACCTAAAATCTAAACCTAACCTAAAATCTAAACGTAAAATTTAAGCCTAACCCCAAATCTAAACCTAAAATCTAAACCTAACCCCAAATCTAAACCTAACCCTAAATCTAAACCTAAAATCTAAACCTAACCCCAAATCTAAACCTAACCCCAAATCTAAAACTAAAATCTAAACCTAACCCGAAATCTAAACCTAACCCCAAATCTAACCCCAAATCTAACCCTAACCCCAAATCTAAACCTAAAATCTAAACCTAACCCCAAATCTAAACCTAAAATCTAAACCTAACCCCAAATCTAAACCTAACCCCAAATCTAAACCTAAAATCTAAACCTAACCCCAAATCTAAACCTAAAATCTAAACCTAACCCCAAATCTAAACCTAACCCCAAATCTAAACCTAAAATCTAAACCTAACCCCAAATCTAAACCTAAACCCAAATCTAAACCAAAATCTAAACCTAACCCCAAATCTAAACCTAACCCCAAATCTAAACCTAAAATCTAAACCTAACTCCAAATCTAAACCTAACCCCAAATCTAAACCTAAAATCTAAACCTAACCCCAAATCTAAACCTAAAATCTAAACCTAACCACAAATCTAAACCTAAAATCTAAACCTAACCCCAAATCTAAACCTAACCCCAAATCTAAACCTAACCCCAAATCTAAACCTAAAATCTAAACCTAACCCCAAATCTAAACCTAAAATCTAAACCTAACCCCAAATCTAAACCTAACCCCAAATCTAAACCTAAAATCTAAATCTAACCCCAAATCTAAACCTAACCCCAAATCTAAACTGAAAATCTAAACCTAACCCCAAATCTAAACCTAAAATCTAATCCTAAAATCTAAACCTAACCTAAAATCTAAACCTAACCCCAAATCTAAACCTAAAATCTAAACCTAACCCCAAATCTAAACCTATCCCCAAATCTAAACCTAAAATCTAAACCTAACCCCAAATCTAAACCTAAAATCTAAACCTAACCCCAAATCTAAACCTAACCCTAAATCTAAACCTAAAATCTAAACCTAACCCCAAATCTAAACCTAAAATCTGAACCTAACCCCAAATCTAAACCTAAAATCGAAACCTAACACCAAATCTAAACCTAACCCCAAATCTAAACCTAACCCCAAATCTAAACCTAACCCCAAATCTAACCCCAAATCTAAACCTAAAATCTAAACCTAACCCCAAATCTAAACCTAAAATCTAAACCTAACCCCAAATCTAAACCTAACCCCAAATCTAAACCTAAAATCTAAACCTAACCCCAAATCTAAACCTAAAATCTAAACCTAACCCCAAATCTAAACCTAACCCCAAATCTAAACCTAAAATCTAAACCTAACCCCAAATCTAAACCTAAAATCTAAACCTAACCCCAAATCTAAACCTAAAATCTAAGCCTAACCCCAAATCTAAACCTAAAATCTAAACCTAACCCCAAATCTAAACCTAACCCCAAATCTAAACCTAACCCCAAATCTAAACCTAAAATCTAAACCTAACCCCAAATCTAAACCTAAAATCTAAACCTAACCCCAAATCTAAACCTAACCCCAAATCTAAACCTAAAATCTAAACCTAACCCCAAATCTAAACCTAAAATCTAAACCTAACCCCAAATCCAAACCTAAAATCTAAACCTAACCCCAAATCTAAACCTAAAATCTAAACCTAACCCCAAATCTAAACCTAAAATCTAAACCTAACCCCAAATCTAAACCTAAAATCTAAACCTAACCCCATATCTAAACCTAAAATCTAAACCTAACCCCAAATCTAAACCTAAAATCTAAACCTAACCCCAAATCTAAACCTAACCCCAAATCTAAACCTAACCCCAAATCTAAACCTAACCCCAAATCTCAACCTAAAATCTAAACCTAACCCCAAATCTAAACCTAACCCCAAATCTAAACCTAAAATCTAAACCTAACCCCAAATCTAAACCTAAAATCTAAACCTAACCCCAAATCTAAACCTAACCCCAAATCTAAACCTAACCCCAAATCTAAACCTAAAATCTAAACCTAACCCCAAATCTAAACCTAACTCCAAATCTAAACCTAAGCCCAAATCTAAACCTAACACCAAATCTAACCCCAAATCTAAACCTAACCCCAAATCTAAACCTAAAATCTAAACCTAACCCCAAATCTAAACCTAAAATCGAAACCTAAGCCCAAATCTGAACCTAAAATCTAAACCTAACCCCAAATCTAAACCTAAAATCTAAACCTAACCCCAAATCTAAACCGAAAATCTAAACCTAACCCCAAATCTAACCGCAAATCTAAACCTAAAATCTAAACCTAACCCCAAATCTAAACCTAAAATCTAAACCTAACCCCAAATCTAAACCTAACCCCAAATCTAAACCTAAAATCTAAACCTAATCCCAAATCTAAACCTAAAATCTAAACCTAACCCCAAATCTAAACCTAACCCCAAATCTAAACCTAAAATCTTAACCTAACCCCAAATGTAAACCTAACCCCAAATCTAAACCTAAAATCTAAACCTAACTCCAAATCTAAACCTAAAATCTAAATCTAACCCCAAATCTAAACCTAACCCCAAATCTAAACCGAAAATCTAAACCTAACCCCAAATCTAAACCTAAAATCTAAACCTAACCCCAAATCTAAACCTAAAATCTAAACCTAAAATCTAAACCTAACCTAAAATCTAAACCTACCCCCAAATCTAAACCTAAAATCTAAACCTAACCCCAAATCTAAACCTATCCCCAAATCTAAACCTAAAATCTAAACCGAACCCCAAATCTAAACCTAAAATCTAAACCTAACCCCAAATCTAAACCTAAAATCTAAACCTAACCTAAAATCTAAACCTACCCCCAAATCTAAACCTAAAATCTAAACCTAACCCCAAATCTAAACCTATCCCCAAATCTAAACCTAAAATTTAAGCCTAACCCCAAATCTAAACCTAAAATCTAAACCTAACCCCAAATCTAAACCTAACCCTAAATCTAAACCTAAAATCTAAACCTAACCCCAAATCTAAACCTAACCCCAAATCTAAAACTAAAATCTAAACCTAACCCCAAATCTAAACCTAACCCCAAATCTAACCCCAAATCTAACCCTAACCCCAAATCTAAACCTAAAATCTAAACCTAACCCCAAATCTAAACCTAAAATCTAAACCTAACCCCAAATCTAAACCTAACCCCAAATCTAAACCTAAAATCTAAACCTAACCCCAAATCTAAACCTAAAATCTAAACCTAACCCCAAATCTAAACCTAACCCCAAATCTAAACCTAAAATCTAAACCTAACCCCAAATCTAAACCTAAACCCAAATCTAAACCTAAAATCTAAACCTAACCCCAAATCTAAACCTAACCCCAAATCTAAACCTAAAATCTAAACCTAACTCCAAATCTAAACCTAACCCCAAATCTAAACCTAAAATCTAAACCTAACCCCAAATCTAAACCTAAAATCTAAACCTAACCACAAATCTAAACCTAAAATCTAAACCTAACCCCAAATCTAAACCTAACCCCAAATCTAAACCTAACCCCAAATCTAAACCTAAAATCTAAACCTAACCCCAAATCTAAACCTAAAATCTAAACCTAACCCCAAATCTAAACCTAAAATCTAAACCTAACCCCAAATCTAAACCTAACCCCAAATCTAAACCTAAAATCTAAATCTAACCCCAAATCTAAACCTAACCCCAAATCTAAACCGAAAATCTAAACCTAACCCCAAATCTAAACCTAAAATCTAAACCTAAAATCTAAACCTAACCTAAAATCTAAACCTAACCCCAAATCTAAACCTAAAATCTAAACCTAACCCCAAATCTAAACCTAACCCCAAATCTAAACCTAAAATCTAAACCTAACCCCAAATCTAAACCTAAAATCTAAACCTAACCCCAAATCTAAACCTAAAATCTAAACCTAACCCCAAATCTAAACCTAACCCTAAATCTAAACCTAAAATCTAAACCTAACCCTAATCTAAACCTAACTCCAAATCTAAAACTAAAATCTAAACCTAACCCCAAATCTAAACCTAACCCCAAATCTAAACCTAAAATCTAAACCTAACCCCAAACCTAAACTTAAAATCTAAACCTAACCCCAAATCTAAACCTAAAATCTAAACCTAACCCCAAATCTAAACCTAAAATCTAAACCTAACCCCAAATCTAAACCTAACCCCAAATCTAAACCTAAAATCTAAACCTAACCCCAAATCTAAACCTAAAATCTAAACCTAACCCCAAATCTAAACCTAACCCCAAATCTAAACCTAACCCCAAATCTAACCCCAAATCTAAACCTAACCCCAAATCTAAACCCCAAATCTAAACCTAACCCCAAATCTAAACCTAAAATCTAAACCTAACCCCAAATCTAAACCTAAAATCTAAACCTAACCCCAAATCTAAACCTAACCCCAAATCTAAACCTAAAATCTAAACCTAACCCCAAATCTAAACCTAAAATCTAAACCTAACCCCAAATCTAAACCTAAACCCAAATCTAAGCCTAACCCCAAATCTAAACCTAAAATCTAAACCTAACCCCAAATCTAAACCTAAAATCTAAACCTAACCCCAAATCTAAACCTAACCCCAAATCTAAACCTATAATCTAAACCTAACCCCAAATCTAAACCTAACCCCAAATCTAAACCTAAGCCCAAATCTAAACCTAACCCCAAATCTAACCCCAAATCTAAACCTAACCCCAAATCTAAACCTAAAATCTAAACCTAAAATCTAAACCTAACCTAAAATCTAAACCTAAACCCAAATCTAAACCTAAAATCTAAACCTAACCCCAAATCTAAACCTAACCCCAAATCTAAACCTAAAATCTAAACCTAACCCCAAATCTAAACCTAAAATCTAAACCTAAAATCTAAACCTAACCTAAAATCTAAACCTAACCCCAAATCTAAACCTAAAATCTAAACCTAACCTAAAATCTAAACCTAACCCCAAATCTAAACCTAAAATCTAAACCTAACCCCAAATCTAAACCTAACCCCAAATCTAAACCTAAAATCTAAACCTAACCCCAAATCTAAACCTAAAATCTAAACCTAACCCCAAATCTAAACCTAAAATCTAAACCTAACCCCAAATCTAAACCTAACCCCAAATCTAAACCTAAAATCTAAACCTAACCCCAAATCTACACCTAAAATCTAAACCTAACCCCAAATCTAAACCTAAAATCTAAACCTAACCCCAAATCTAAACCTAAAATCTAAACCTAACCCCAAATCTACACCGAAAATCTAAACCTAACCCCAAATCTAAACCTAAAATCTAAACCTAACCCCAAATCTAAACCTAAAATCTAAACCTAACACCAAATCTAAACCTAAAATCTAAACCTAACCCCAAATCTAAACCTAAACCTATATCTAAACCTAACCCCAAATCTAAACCTAAAATCTAAACCTAACCCCAAATCTAAACCTAACCCCAAATCTAAACCTAAAATCTAAGCCTAACCCCAAATCTAAACCTAAAATCTAAACCTAACCCCAAATCTAAACCTAAAATCTAAACCTAAAATCTAAACCTAACCTAAAATCTAAAACCTAACCCCAAATCTAAACCTAAAATCTAAACCTAACCCCAAATCTAAACCTAAACCTAAATCTAAACCTAAAATCTAAACCTAACCCTAATCTAAACCTAACCCCAAATCTAAAACTAAAATCTAAACCTAACCCCAAATCTAAACCTAACCCCAAATCTAAACCTAAAATCTAAACCTAACCCCAAATCTAAACCTAAAATCTAAACCTAACCCCAAATCTAAACCTAACCCCAAATCTAAACCTAAAATCTAAACCTAACCCCAAATCTAAACCTAACCCCAAATCTAAACCTAAAATCTAAACCTAACCCCAAATCTAAACCTAAAATCTAAACCTAACCCCAAATCTAAACCTAAAATCTAAACCTAACACCAAATCTAAACCTAAAATCTAAACCTAACCCCAAATCTAAACCTAAACCTAAATCTAAACCTAAAATCTAAACCTAACCCTAATCTAAACCTAACCCCAAATCTAAAACTAAAATCTAAACCTAACCCCAAATCTAAACCTAACCCCAAATCTAAACCTAAAATCTAAACCTAACCCCAAATCTAAACCTAAAATCTAAACCTAACCCCAAATCTAAACCTAACCCCAAATCTAAACCTAAAATCTAAACCTAACCCCAAATCTAAACCTAACCCCAAATCTAAACCTAAAATCTAAACCTAACCCCAAATCTAAACCTAAAATCTAAACCTAACCACAAATCTAAACCTAAAATCTAAACCTAACCCCAAATCTAAACCTAACCCCAAATCTAAACCTAAAATCTAAACCTAACCCCAAATCTAAACCTAACCCCAAATCTAACCCCAAATCTAACCCCAAATCTAAACCTAACCCCAAATCTAAACCTAAAATCTAAACCTAACCCCAAATCTAAACCTAAATCTAAACCTAACCCCAAATCTAAACCTAAAATCTAAACCTAACCCCAAATCTAAACCTAAAATCTAAACCTAACCCCAAATCTAAACCTAACCCCAAATCTAAACCTAAAATCTAAACCTAACCCCAAATCTAAACCTAAAATCTAAACCTAACCTAAAATCTAAACCTAAAATTTAAGCCTAACCCCAAATCTAAACCTAAAATCTAAACCTAAGCCCAAATCTAAACCTAACCCCAAATCTAAACCTAAGCCCAAATCTAAACCTAACCCCAAATCTAACCCCAAATCTAAACCTAATCCCAAATCTAAACCTAAAATCTAAACCTAAAATCTAAACGTAACCTAAAATCTAAACCTAAACCCAAATCTAAACCTAAAATCTAAACCTAACCCCAAATCTAAACCTAACCCCAAATGTAAACCTATCCCCAAATCTAAACCTAAAATCTAAACCTAACCCCAAATCTAAACCTAAAATCTAAACCTAACCCCAAATCTAAACCTAACCCTAAATCTAAACCTAAAATCTAAACCTAACCCCAAATCTAAACCTAAAATCTGAACCTAACCCCAAATCTAAACCTAAAATCGAAACCTAACACCAAATCTAAACCTAACCCCAAATCTAAACCTAACCCCAAATCTAAACCTAACCCCAAATCTAACCCCAAATCTAAACCTAAAATCTAAACCTAACCCCAAATCTAAACCTAAAATCTAAACCTAACCCCAAATCTAAACCTAACCCCAAATCTAAACCTAAAATCTAAACCTAACCCCAAATCTAAACCTAAAATCTAAACCTAACCCCAAATCTAAACCTAACCCCAAATCTAAACCTAAAATCTAAACCTAACCCCAAATCTAAACCTAAAATCTAAACCTAACCCCAAATCTAAACCTAAAATCTAAGCCTAACCCCAAATCTAAACCTAAAATCTAAACCTAACCCCAAATCTAAACCTAACCCCAAATCTAAACCTAACCCCAAATCTAAACCTAAAATCTAAACCTAACCCCAAATCTAAACCTAAAATCTAAACCTAACCCCAAATCTAAACCTAACCCCAAATCTAAACCTAAAATCTAAACCTAACCCCAAATCTAAACCTAAAATCTAAACCTAACCCCAAATCCAAACCTAAAATCTAAACCTAACCCCAAATCTAAACCTAAAATCTAAACCTAACCCCAAATCTAAACCTAAAATCTAAACCTAACCCCAAATCTAAACCTAAAATCTAAACCTAACCCCATATCTAAACCTAAAATCTAAACCTAACCCCAAATCTAAACCTAAAATCTAAACCTAACCCCAAATCTAAACCTAACCCCAAATCTAAACCTAACCCCAAATCTAAACCTAACCCCAAATCTCAACCTAAAATCTAAACCTAACCCCAAATCTAAACCTAACCCCAAATCTAAACCTAAAATCTAAACCTAACCCCAAATCTAAACCTAACCCCAAATCTAAACCTAACCCCAAATCTAAACCTAAAATCTAAACCTAACCCCAAATCTAAACCTAACTCCAAATCTAAACCTAAGCCCAAATCTAAACCTAACACCAAATCTAACCCCAAATCTAAACCTAACCCCAAATCTAAACCTAAAATCTAAACCTAACCCCAAATCTAAACCTAAAATCGAAACCTAAGCCCAAATCTAAACCTAAAATCTAAACCTAACCACAAATCTAAACCTAAAATCTAAACCTAACCCCAAATCTAAACCTAACCCCAAATCTAAACCTAAAATCTAAACCTAACCCCAAATCTAAACCTAACCCCAAATCTAACCCCAAATCTAACCCCAAATCTAAACCTAACCCCAAATCTAAACCTAAAATCTAAACCTAACCCCAAATCTAAACCTAAATCTAAACCTAACCCCAAATCTAAACCTAAAATCTAAACCTAACCCCAAATCTAAACCTAAAATCTAAACCTAACCCCAAATCTAAACCTAACCCCAAATCTAAACCTAAAATCTAAACCTAACCCCAAATCTAAACCTAAAATCTAAACCTAACCTAAAATCTAAACCTAAAATTTAAGCCTAACCCCAAATCTAAACCTAAAATCTAAACCTAAGCCCAAATCTAAACCTAACCCCAAATCTAAACCTAAGCCCAAATCTAAACCTAACCCCAAATCTAACCCCAAATCTAAACCTAATCCCAAATCTAAACCTAAAATCTAAACCTAAAATCTAAACGTAACCTAAAATCTAAACCTAAACCCAAATCTAAACCTAAAATCTAAACCTAACCCCAAATCTAAACCTAACCCCAAATCTAAACCTATCCCCAAATCTAAACCTAAAATCTAAACCTAACCCCAAATCTAAACCTAAAATCTAAACCTAACCCCAAATCTAAACCTAACCCTAAATCTAAACCTAAAATCTAAACCTAACCCCAAATCTAAACCTAAAATCTGAACCTAACCCCAAATCTAAACCTAAAATCGAAACCTAACACCAAATCTAAACCTAACCCCAAATCTAAACCTAACCCCAAATCTAAACCTAACCCCAAATCTAACCCCAAATCTAAACCTAAAATCTAAACCTAACCCCAAATCTAAACCTAAAATCTAAACCTAACCCCAAATCTAAACCTAACCCCAAATCTAAACCTAAAATCTAAACCTAACCCCAAATCTAAACCTAAAATCTAAACCTAACCCCAAATCTAAACCTAACCCCAAATCTAAACCTAAAATCTAAACCTAACCCCAAATCTAAACCTAAAATCTAAACCTAACCCCAAATCTAAACCTAAAATCTAAGCCTAACCCCAAATCTAAACCTAAAATCTAAACCTAACCCCAAATCTAAACCTAACCCCAAATCTAAACCTAACCCCAAATCTAAACCTAAAATCTAAACCTAACCCCAAATCTAAACCTAAAATCTAAACCTAACCCCAAATCTAAACCTAACCCCAAATCTAAACCTAAAATCTAAACCTAACCCCAAATCTAAACCTAAAATCTAAACCTAACCCCAAATCCAAACCTAAAATCTAAACCTAACCCCAAATCTAAACCTAAAATCTAAACCTAACCCCAAATCTAAACCTAAAATCTAAACCTAACCCCAAATCTAAACCTAAAATCTAAACCTAACCCCATATCTAAACCTAAAATCTAAACCTAACCCCAAATCTAAACCTAAAATCTAAACCTAACCCCAAATCTAAACCTAACCCCAAATCTAAACCTAACCCCAAATCTAAACCTAACCCCAAATCTCAACCTAAAATCTAAACCTAACCCCAAATCTAAACCTAACCCCAAATCTAAACCTAAAATCTAAACCTAACCCCAAATCTAAACCTAACCCCAAATCTAAACCTAACCCCAAATCTAAACCTAAAATCTAAACCTAACCCCAAATCTAAACCTAACTCCAAATCTAAACCTAAGCCCAAATCTAAACCTAACACCAAATCTAACCCCAAATCTAAACCTAACCCCAAATCTAAACCTAAAATCTAAACCTAACCCCAAATCTAAACCTAAAATCGAAACCTAAGCCCAAATCTGAACCTAAAATCTAAACCTAACCCCAAATCTAAACCTAAAATCTAAACCTAACCCCAAATCTAAACCGAAAATCTAAACCTAACCCCAAATCTAACCGCAAATCTAAACCTAAAATCTAAACCTAACCCCAAATCTAAACCTAAAATCTAAACCTAACCCCAAATCTAAACCTAACCCCAAATCTAAACCTAAAATCTAAACCTAATCCCAAATCTAAACCTAAAATCTAAACCTAACCCCAAATCTAAACCTAACCCCAAATCTAAACCTAAAATCTTAACCTAACCCCAAATCTAAACCTAACCCCAAATCTAAACCTAAAATCTAAACCTAACTCCAAATCTAAACCTAAAATCTAAATCTAACCCCAAATCTAAACCTAACCCCAAATCTAAACCGAAAATCTAAACCTAACCCCAAATCTAAACCTAAAATCTAAACCTAACCCCAAATCTAAACCTAAAATCTAAACCTAAAATCTAAACCTAACCTAAAATCTAAACCTACCCCCAAATCTAAACCTAAAATCTAAACCTAACCCCAAATCTAAACCTATCCCCAAATCTAAACCTAAAATCTAAACCGAACCCCAAATCTAAACCTAAAATCTAAACCTAACCCCAAATCTAAACCTAAAATCTAAACCTAACCTAAAATCTAAACCTACCCCCAAATCTAAACCTAAAATCTAAACCTAACCCCAAATCTAAACCTATCCCCAAATCTAAACCTAAAATTTAAGCCTAACCCCAAATCTAAACCTAAAATCTAAACCTAACCCCAAATCTAAACCTAACCCTAAATCTAAACCTAAAATCTAAACCTAACCCCAAATCTAAACCTAACCCCAAATCTAAAACTAAAATCTAAACCTAACCCCAAATCTAAACCTAACCCCAAATCTAACCCCAAATCTAACCCTAACCCCAAATCTAAACCTAAAATCTAAACCTAACCCCAAATCTAAACCTAAAATCTAAACCTAACCCCAAATCTAAACCTAACCCCAAATCTAAACCTAAAATCTAAACCTAACCCCAAATCTAAACCTAAAATCTAAACCTAACCCCAAATCTAAACCTAACCCCAAATCTAAACCTAAAATCTAAACCTAACCCCAAATCTAAACCTAAACCCAAATCTAAACCTAAAATCTAAACCTAACCCCAAATCTAAACCTAACCCCAAATCTAAACCTAAAATCTAAACCTAACTCCAAATCTAAACCTAACCCCAAATCTAAACCTAAAATCTAAACCTAACCCCAAATCTAAACCTAAAATCTAAACCTAACCACAAATCTAAACCTAAAATCTAAACCTAACCCCAAATCTAAACCTAACCCCAAATCTAAACCTAACCCCAAATCTAAACCTAAAATCTAAACCTAACCCCAAATCTAAACCTAAAATCTAAACCTAACCCCAAATCTAAACCTAAAATCTAAACCTAACCCCAAATCTAAACCTAACCCCAAATCTAAACCTAAAATCTAAATCTAACCCCAAATCTAAACCTAACCCCAAATCTAAACCGAAAATCTAAACCTAACCCCAAATCTAAACCTAAAATCTAAACCTAAAATCTAAACCTAACCTAAAATCTAAACCTAACCCCAAATCTAAACCTAAAATCTAAACCTAACCCCAAATCTAAACCTAAGCCCAAATCTAAACCTAAAATCTAAACCTAACCCCAAATCTAAACCTAAAATCTAAACCTAACCCCAAATCTAAACCTAAAATCTAAACCTAACCCCAAATCTAAACCTAACCCTAAATCTAAACCTAAAATCTAAACCTAACCCTAATCTAAACCTAACCCCAAATCTAAAACTAAAATCTAAACCTAACCCCAAATCTAAACCTAACCCCAAATCTAAACCTAAAATCTAAACCTAACCCCAAACCTAAACTTAAAATCTAAACCTAACCCCAAATCTAAACCTAAAATCTAAACCTAACCCCAAATCTAAACCTAAAATCTAAACCTAACCCCAAATCTAAACCTAACCCCAAATCTAAACCTAAAATCTAAACCTAACCCCAAATCTAAACCTAAAATCTAAACCTAACCCCAAATCTAAACCTAAAATCTAAACCTAACCCCAAATCTAAACCTAACCCCAAATCTAAACCTAAAATCTAAATCTAACCCCAAATCTAAACCTAACCCCAAATCTAAACCGAAAATCTAAACCTAACCCCAAATCTAAACCTTAAATCTAAACCTAAAATCTAAACCTAACCTAAAATCTAAACCTAACCCCAAATCTAAACCTAAAATCTAAACCTAACCCCAAATCTAAACCTATCCCCAAATCTAAACCTAAAATCTAAACCTAACCCCAAATCTAAACCTAAAATCTAAACCTAACCCCAAATCTAAACCTAAAATCTAAACCTAACCCCAAATCTAAACCTAACCCTAAATCTAAACCTAAAATCTAAACCTAACCCTAATCTAAACCTAACTCCAAATCTAAAACTAAAATCTAAACCTAACCCCAAATCTAAACCTAACCCCAAATCTAAACCTAAAATCTAAACCTAACCCCAAACCTAAACTTAAAATCTAAACCTAACCCCAAATCTAAACCTAAAATCTAAACCTAACCCCAAATCTAAACCTAAAATCTAAACCTAACCCCAAATCTAAACCTAACCCCAAATCTAAACCTAAAATCTAAACCTAACCCCAAATCTAAACCTAAAATCTAAACCTAACCCCAAATCTAAACCTAACCCCAAATCTAAACCTAACCCCAAATCTAACCCCAAATCTAAACCTAACCCCAAATCTAAACCCCAAATCTAAACCTAACCCCAAATCTAAACCTAAAATCTAAACCTAACCCCAAATCTAAACCTAAAATCTAAACCTAACCCCAAATCTAAACCTAACCCCAAATCTAAACCTAAAATCTAAACCTAACCCCAAATCTAAACCTAAAATCTAAACCTAACCCCAAATCTAAACCTAAACCCAAATCTAAGCCTAACCCCAAATCTAAACCTAAAATCTAAACCTAACCCCAAATCTAAACCTAAAATCTAAACCTAACCCCAAATCTAAACCTAACCCCAAATCTAAACCTATAATCTAAACCTAACCCCAAATCTAAACCTAACCCCAAATCTAAACCTAAGCCCAAATCTAAACCTAACCCCAAATCTAACCCCAAATCTAAACCTAACCCCAAATCTAAACCTAAAATCTAAACCTAAAATCTAAACCTAACCTAAAATCTAAACCTAAACCCAAATCTAAACCTAAAATCTAAACCTAACCCCAAATCTAAACCTAACCCCAAATCTAAACCTAAAATCTAAACCTAACCCCAAATCTAAACCTAAAATCTAAACCTAAAATCTAAACCTAACCTAAAATCTAAACCTAACCCCAAATCTAAACCTAAAATCTAAACCTAACCTAAAATCTAAACCTAACCCCAAATCTAAACCTAAAATCTAAACCTAACCCCAAATCTAAACCTAACCCCAAATCTAAACCTAAAATCTAAACCTAACCCCAAATCTAAACCTAAAATCTAAACCTAACCCCAAATCTAAACCTAAAATCTAAACCTAACCCCAAATCTAAACCTAACCCCAAATCTAAACCTAAAATCTAAACCTAACCCCAAATCTACACCTAAAATCTAAACCTAACCCCAAATCTAAACCTAAAATCTAAACCTAACCCCAAATCTAAACCTAAAATCTAAACCTAACCCCAAATCTACACCGAAAATCTAAACCTAACCCCAAATCTAAACCTAAAATCTAAACCTAACCCCAAATCTAAACCTAAAATCTAAACCTAACACCAAATCTAAACCTAAAATCTAAACCTAACCCCAAATCTAAACCTAAACCTAAATCTAAACCTAACCCCAAATCTAAACCTAAAATCTAAACCTAACCCCAAATCTAAACCTAACCCCAAATCTAAACCTAAAATCTAAGCCTAACCCCAAATCTAAACCTAAAATCTAAACCTAACCCCAAATCTAAACCTAAAATCTAAACCTAAAATCTAAACCTAACCTAAAATCTAAAACCTAACCCCAAATCTAAACCTAAAATCTAAACCTAACCCCAAATCTAAACCTAAACCTAAATCTAAACCTAAAATCTAAACCTAACCCTAATCTAAACCTAACCCCAAATCTAAAACTAAAATCTAAACCTAACCCCAAATCTAAACCTAACCCCAAATCTAAACCTAAAATCTAAACCTAACCCCAAATCTAAACCTAAAATCTAAACCTAACCCCAAATCTAAACCTAACCCCAAATCTAAACCTAAAATCTAAACCTAACCCCAAATCTAAACCTAACCCCAAATCTAAACCTAAAATCTAAACCTAACCCCAAATCTAAACCTAAAATCTAAACCTAACCCCAAATCTAAACCTAAAATCTAAACCTAACACCAAATCTAAACCTAAAATCTAAACCTAACCCCAAATCTAAACCTAAACCTAAATCTAAACCTAAAATCTAAACCTAACCCTAATCTAAACCTAACCCCAAATCTAAAACTAAAATCTAAACCTAACCCCAAATCTAAACCTAACCCCAAATCTAAACCTAAAATCTAAACCTAACCCCAAATCTAAACCTAAAATCTAAACCTAACCCCAAATCTAAACCTAACCCCAAATCTAAACCTAAAATCTAAACCTAACCCCAAATCTAAACCTAACCCCAAATCTAAACCTAAAATCTAAACCTAACCCCAAATCTAAACCTAAAATCTAAACCTAACCACAAATCTAAACCTAAAATCTAAACCTAACCCCAAATCTAAACCTAACCCCAAATCTAAACCTAAAATCTAAACCTAACCCCAAATCTAAACCTAACCCCAAATCTAACCCCAAATCTAACCCCAAATCTAAACCTAACCCCAAATCTAAACCTAAAATCTAAACCTAACCCCAAATCTAAACCTAAATCTAAACCTAACCCCAAATCTAAACCTAAAATCTAAACCTAACCCCAAATCTAAACCTAAAATCTAAACCTAACCCCAAATCTAAACCTAACCCCAAATCTAAACCTAAAATCTAAACCTAACCCCAAATCTAAACCTAAAATCTAAACCTAACCTAAAATCTAAACCTAAAATTTAAGCCTAACCCCAAATCTAAACCTAAAATCTAAACCTAAGCCCAAATCTAAACCTAACCCCAAATCTAAACCTAAGCCCAAATCTAAACCTAACCCCAAATCTAACCCCAAATCTAAACCTAATCCCAAATCTAAACCTAAAATCTAAACCTAAAATCTAAACGTAACCTAAAATCTAAACCTAAACCCAAATCTAAACCTAAAATCTAAACCTAACCCCAAATCTAAACCTAACCCCAAATCTAAACCTAACCCCAAATCTAAACCTAAAATCTAAACCTAACCCCAAATCTAAACCTAAAATCTAAACCTAAAATCTAAACCTAACCTAAAATCTAAACCTAACCCCAAATCTAAACCTAAAATCTAAACCTAACCTAAAATCTAAACCTAACCCCAAATCTAAACCTAAAATCTTAACCTAACCCCAAATCTAAACCTAAAATCTAAACCTAACCCCAAATCTAAACCTAAAATCTAAACCTAACCCCAAATCTAAACGTAACCCCAAATCTAAACCTAACCCCAAATCTAAACCTAAAATCTAAACCTAACCCCAAATCTACACCTAAAATCTAAACCTAACCCCAAGTCTAAACCTAAAATCTAAACCTAACCCCAAATCTAAACCTAACCCCAAATCTAAACCTAAAATCTAAACCTAACCCCAAATCTAAACCTAAAATCTAAACCTAACCCCAAATCTAAACCTAAAATCTAAACCTAACCCCAAATCTAAACCTAAACCTAAATCTAAACCTAACCCCAAATCTAAACCTAAAATCTAAACCTAACCCCAAATCTAAACCTAACCCCAAATCTAAACCTAAAATCTAAGCCTAACCCCAAATCTAAACCTAAAATCTAAACCTAATCCAAATCTAAACCTAAAATCTAAACCTAAAATCTAAACCTAACCTAAAATCTAAACCTAACCCCAAATCTAAACCCTAAAGCTAAACCTAACCCCAAATCTAAACCTAACCCCAAATCTAACCCCAAATCTAACCCCAAATCTAAACCTAACCCCAAATCTAAACCTAAAATCTAAACCTAACCCCAAATCTAAACCTAAATCTAAACCTAACCCCAAATCTAAACCTAAAATCTAAACCTAACCCCAAATCTAAACCTAAAATCTAAACCTAACCCCAAATCTAAACCTAACCCCAAATCTAACCCCAAATCTAACCCCAAATCTAAACCTAAATCTAAACCTAACCCCAAATCTAAACCTAAAATCTAAACCTAACCCCAAATCTAAACCTAAATCTAAACCTAACCCCAAATCTAAACCTAAAATCTAAACCTAACCCCAAATCTAAACCTAAAATCTAAACCTAACCCCAAATCTAAACCTAAATCTAAACCTAACCCCAAATCTAAACCTAAAATCTAAACCTAACCCCAATGTAGTGGTAGCAAATTCGACGAATCCAGACGCCGGCATAAGCTCTTTGATCGAACGGGCGGGCCGGGCGAGAGTAAGGAGTCTAATTCAATGTGAATTTACCATCCGTACTCTTTAATGAACTCTTAAACAACACTGAATATCAATGTCCCCGAGACCACGTTTTTCCAAGCCTTATATACTCTATACCAAAAGGCCATGCGGCAAGTGCAGGCTACAATTGGTTACACTCACAGTCACTCATCCCCCCCACTATGGTGATTGGCTGCAGGGCACTGTTCACAGACTCTTCATGCGCAGCGGCAACGCCCCTCCTGCAGCTTGGGTCGAGGGCAGAGCAGCTTCTGTTTACTTTCCTTTTGTCTCTGGTGTCTCAGGGAAATCCTTCCGTGTAACACAGCCGCATCAAGCCCTGGCTTGTTCACAGCACACAGCCAGAGACTCTCCACAATTCCTCCTTTTTTTTTTTTTTTTTTTTTTTTTTGGACAAGCCAGGATTGATTAGCTGTGTGTTCTAATCCTTCTTTGATATGTGATAAAAAACAACTTATACATAACATATAAATAACAACAACAATCAACGTAAACAGTGCACTTTGCAATAAACCTGAGGTATTCCATTGCCATTTAAATATTGCAATGGATTGATTAAACAAATTCCAAGAACTTTGGTTTAAAGATACTCAACTTATAACAAACGATGTGCTGGGTGTTGATAAACTTACTCAAGAGGTAGTGGTGTTTAAAGCTCTACTTATATAACTATAGTACGCATACATATCACAGCTAAATCAATGCAAAGGTTACACCTCACTCTGTGACCTCCGAAGGTTCTGCTGCAGGGAGTTGACTTGGTTGAGTTTGTTTCAACTCCGGCTTTACTGCTCGGCTTGGAACCCACAATGGACCTTGATCTGTGGAGAGACACATATACCCTCTACCATTAAAAATAACAGGTACTGGTCCTTTCCACAATCCAGTGGTGGGATCACGATATCTCACCATGAATTCCGGTAAAGTGTTTTTCCTTCCTAGTCTGATCTGATAATGATGAATGATCACAGGAGGCTCCTCATGATCTCCAGTTAGACATAAATAATTCAAGGTAAACAACACCTTTGCTAAACGCTGTTGACAATCTAACTCTTCCTGCTTCTGTTTGCTCAAATACCCTTTAATCATTTGATGTGCTCTCTCGATGATTCCTTGGCCTGTTGGGGAATGAGGTATACCTGTAACGTGTTTCACTCCCCATTTCATTAGAAAAGTTCTAACTTTCTGGCTAACATAGGCAGGGCCATTGTCTGTCTTAATCTTTTCTGGGACACCCATTACAGCAAAACAAGCTGTAAGATGTTTACATACATGTAGTGCTTTTTCTCCTGGTAAAGCAGTAGCCCATATCATTTTTGAAAAAGTATCAATTGTGACATGCACATATTTAAGTTTTCTGAATTCTGGCACATGTGTCACATCCATTTGCCATACTTCTAAGGCTTTTAAACCTCGAGGATTGACACCGATTCCTATACCTAACATCTGGCTTCCACACTGAGGACATGCCTGTACAATACTTCTTGCTTCATTTAAAGTTAAATTGAATTGTCTTTGGAGACCTCTGGCATTCTGATGAAAGCTCTCATGACTTTGTCTCGCTTGTTGGAATTTATCTGTTGGAGGCATGTGCTGTACTGAACTTACTAAACTATCTGCAATTTGATTTCCTTCACCTAGACCAAGATTCCATTGATGACTGCGGATGTGAATCACACAACAGGGTTCTTTTCTTTGATTTAAAATAGCTCTCAATTGTACAAACAATTTTCCTAATCGAGGATTATTCGATTGTCTTAACAGGGCATTTTCCATTCTGGGTATTACACCTACTACATACAAAGAATCTGTGACAACATTTAAAGCAGATTTCAGCCAATTATTTAAGGCCCATATTACTGCCGTGAGCTCTAAAGTCTGCAATGAATCCTCTTTTGAACCTTCAATTAAATGCTGTTTCCATTGACTATTCTCTTGCCAGACACATGCTGCCTGGTGTCTTCGTTTTCCTGCATCTGTATATACTGTAAGGCCTTCAACAGGTTTTGCTTTTACTTTGCTTCTCTCTAACCACTGATTTGTTCTAAGGAATTGCCATAGTTTACCTTTTGGTTGTCGTGGATGTACCTTGCCTATAAATCCTAATAATGCATTCTGTATAGGCATCGAATGTCTCAGCCACCATTCTAAATCGGCTCCATTTATCGGAATACTGATGTCATCTGGTTCCTGACCGCTAATTTCTAGTATTCGAGATCTTCCTTTTCGAATCAATTCTCCAATTGCTTCTGGTCTCGTTTGAATACTGAATTTTGGTTGGACACTGAGAAAAATCCACTCTAATAATCGTAAATCATTTTCTGTTTTCAATCTGACAGTGGCACAAAAGGAAGAATCTGTAGCAACATCTATGGGGAATTCCCCGTTTTTGTTTTGCCACTGGCAGATGATTGCACACGGATGTTCTAGATTGCTAATAAGGAGGGAAATTGGTCGATCAGAAAGTCTTCGGCTAGACCAATTTGTCTGTACTTTTTGTATAATATCAGAAAGACATCTGAGATGCACGGACTCTAAGCTTATTTTCTTAGCTGGATCACCTCCTTTTAGAAGTGAAGTAAGCGGTGCTATATCATTGTTAGTAATGCCTACGCAATTTCTAATCCATTGTATGTCCCCTAACAATTTTTGGACATCATTTAATGTTTGTAAATCAGTATGTAATTCAATTTTTTGTGGACGAATCTGTGCATCACAAATGGACCAACCAAGGTATTTCCAAGGTGCAGACTTTTGAACTTTCTCTGGAGCTATAACCAACCCCTTTTCTTTGAGTTTGATCGTAATTTGGACTATGGAACTTTCTGTGAACTCAGCTTGTTGACAGAACAGAATATCATCCATATAATGATAAATAATTGTTTGTTTCCATGATGCACGAATAGGTTGAAGTGCCCATGCAACATACATTTGGCACAGTGTAGGAGAATTTTTCATACCTTGCGGTAGCACTACCCACTCATACCTTTTAGCTGGTTCCGCTTTGTTTACTGAAGGCAGTGTAAATGCAAAACGCTGTGTATCTTGTTCATGTAAAGGAATGGTAAAGAAACAATCCTTTAAATCTATAATTAGAATATGCCAATTTTCTGGTAACATTACAGGTGATGGTAATCCAGGTTGTAAAGCACCCATGGCTTGCATTTGATCATTTACCTTTCGCAAGTCATGTAATAATCGCCACTTTCCACTCTTTTTTGGTATTACAAAAATTGGGGTATTCCATGGACTAGTAGAAGGCTTGATATGGCCTGGAACTAATTGCTCTTCTACTAATTCACGTGCCTTTTGCAGTCGCTCTTCTGTTAATGGCCACTGGTCAACCCAAACTGGGCTATCTGTTAACCAGGTCAGTGGAGGGTTGGGCAACTGCTTTCCAGTGACCACTAAGGAAAAGGTGAAGTAGTTAACACGACACCAAGTTGCCCCAAGACGTCACGGCCAATAAGCGCCTCAAGGCTGCTTGGCAATTCCATTACATACACCCTAAGGGTAACACATTGACCTTCAGGGAAACTAATCGAAATGGGATCAACACTTAAATTTGGAGTAGTTTGACCTCCTACTCCAGCTACAGTGGAAGAGATTGATTTTTGAAGTTTCCAATTTCGTGGCCATTTGAATTGACTAATGATGGAGACATCAGCTCCAGTATCAAGCATTGCATTTACCTCTACAACAACAGTAGAATCAGACTGAAATAGTTGCACACGTAACATGGGACGCTGAGTCATTGATGAGGTGAAGCAAACTGCAGGACCGGTCGATCCAAATCCTTTATCACGCCTTTCTGTTGAGGATGCTGGAGGGACTCTTGGAAGCATTGGTAGGCAGTTTTCCAGTGCTACTACCTGAGCTATTCTACTCCCAGAAGGAATAAAAATTGGCGGATGCAGAGTGTAGGCCAGGATTTGAACAGTTCCTGTGAAATCTGCATCAATTATACCTGGTATTACTATAAGACCTTTGATACTAGCAGAAGAACGGCCAATCAATAGGCCTCCAATGAGACTATCTTGTCGAAATAAAGGTCCTTTAGCATTAGTTGGTATTCTATGAATTGCAGTATTGGTCAATGTTATATCTACTGCTGTCTCCACATCAACTCCGAGGCTTCCTGCGGTGCTTGGCTTGTTGAGGTGAAAGAAGCCTGGTTCACGGTTGGTCGCTGATTGTGATACAGGTTCGGAGATGTTCTTTGTGTCTGGTAGCTGCTGAACGTATACCATAGCTTGTGGTTGTTTGTTTTGCTTGCTGCAAAATTTTCCCATCATGTGGTTCCCATACCGCTGTCTGAGTGTTCATATTTTGAATTACCGGTAGGGCTAATTTTGCTGGAGACCAATCACCTTCTAGGATGGCATCTTTGATGACCCCTGACCATCTGCGACGTCGGGGCTGTGGCTGGTCAGTAGAATCTATAGGTACTTTTGACTGCGTTGTTTGTGAAGGGCAAGCTGGTTTTTGAAACTCAATTTGTTCCTTATTTTTCTCTACATTTGACACTCTTAAGTTGTTCAAGCTTGTTGGTAATGACTTGCAGTAACTGCTCTACTGCTTGGGGTGAGTCCAATGATGTAGGAGGAGGCTCACAAAAAACTTCCGCGGGTGCCTGCGGAGGCAAAGTTTGAGGCGGCCCCGGCCCCGGCGGCTGCGCCGCGGCCGGTCCGGGCCGGGCCCCCACGTTTTTCTCGGAGGGAGGTGGGGCGTCCGGCTCGGGGCAGGGCAGAGGCGGAAAGGTAGGAGGAGGGCGGCACTCAGGGCCTCCCACATCCGGACAGTCGACTAGTTGCACTTCCGCCTTCTTGGCACATTGCCCCAGAGACTCGGAGGGGGAAACTTCCGGTCCTTTGTTTACGAGCCGCGCAGTTTCTAATCCGCGTTGCAGATCGGATTGTGAAAGTATTGGCTGAGCCGGGACCCCGCGACCACCCCGAACGGCAGGCAGACCCCACAGAGTAGCCCACAGGCCCCTCTTTTCTTTTGGACAAGTTTTATCAGTCCAGGTTTGTTCTTGGACAAGCGCCTCCGCGGCTCTTAGGGCGGCACGTTGTTCCGATTTCATAACTTCTAATGATTCTAATACGGTTTTCCACAATTCCCTCACAGATTTAATTTCTTTCTCTTCTTCCCCTCTGATAGTTTTGTCCCACATAGTGTCCCCCACTGATCTCCATTCCGTTGGGGAAAACAAAAGTGGAACTTCTCCAAAGTGTCCCCACTTCTGAGCTAAAAAAATCAATGTGATTAGCTTTTCCTGTGACGATTCAATACCTCTCTTAGAGAGAATAGTCGTCAGCAGTGCCGCGGCTGTTTCAATATCCATTATCTTATCAGCGCGGTCTTAACGTAGGATGCGAGTGGCCAGCTCGACTGGTGCCCGTCTTTTGATATCGGACTAAGCACACTATCCCACACCCCGGCTTGGCTCCGTTTTTATGAACGCTGCTCACCGCAGTAATTTCGATCCGGAGCGATATGCTTTGCTAACGATCCATCCTTCTGCTACCATATGTAGATCCGAAGCGTTATGCTCTGCTAACGAACCATCCTCTGCTACCAAATGTAGTGGTAGCAAATTCGACGAATCCAGACGCCGGCATAAGCTCTTTGATCGAACGGGCGGGCCGGGCGAGAGTAAGGAGTCTAATTCAATGTGAATTTACCATCCGTACTCTTTAATGAACTCTTAAACAACACTGAATATCAATGTCCCCGAGACCACGTTTTTCCAAGCCTTATATACTCTATACCAAAAGGCCATGCGGCAAGTGCAGGCTACAATTGGTTACACTCACAGTCACTCATCCCCCCCACTATGGTGATTGGCTGCAGGGCACTGTTCACAGACTCTTCATGCGCAGCGGCAACGCCCCTCCTGCAGCTTGGGTCGAGGGCAGAGCAGCTTCTGTTTACTTTCCTTTTGTCTCTGGTGTCTCAGGGAAATCCTTCCGTGTAACACAGCCGCATCAAGCCCTGGCTTGTTCACAGCACACAGCCAGAGACTCTCCACACCCCAAATCTAAACCTAAAATCTAAACCTAAAATCTAAACCTAACCCCAAATCTAAACCTAAAATCTAAACCTAACCCCAAATCTAAACCTAACCCCAAATCTAAACCTAAAATCTAAACCTAACCCCAAATCTAAACCTAAAATCTAAACCTAACCCCAAATCTAAACCTAACCCCAAATCTAAACCTAAGCCCAAATCTAAACCTAAAATCTAAACCTAACCCCAAATCTCAGCCTAACCCCAAATCTAAACCTAACCCCAAATCTAAACCTAAAATCTAAACCTAACCCCAAATCTCAACCTAACCCCAAATCTAAACCCAAATCTAAACCTAACCCCAAATCTAAACCTAAAATCTAAACCTAACCCCAAATCTAAACCTAAAATCTAAACCTAACCACAAATCTAAACCTAAAATCTAAACCTAACCCCAAATCTAAACCTAAAATCTAAACCTAACCCCAAATCTCAACCTAACCCCAAGTCTAAACCTAAAATCTATACATAACCCCAAATCTAAACCTAAAATCTAAACCTAACCCCAAATCTAAACCTAAAATCTAAACCTAACCCCAAATCTAAACCTAACCCCAAATCTAAACCTAAAATCTAAACCTAACCCCAAATCTAAACCTAACTCCAAATCTAAACCTAAGCCCAAATCTAAACCTAACCCCAAATCTAAACCTAAAATCTAAACCTAACCCCAAATCTAAACCTAACCCCAAATCTAAACCTAAAATCTAAACCTAAGCCCAAATCTAAACCTAAAATCTAAACCTAACCCCAAATCTAAACCTAAAATCTAAACCTAAAATCTAAACCTAACCTAAAATCTAAACCTAAACCCAAATCTAAACCTAAAATCTAAACCTAACCCCAAATCTAAATCTAACCCCAAATCTAAACCTAAAATCTAAACCTAACCCCAAATCTAAACCTAAAATTTAAACCTAACCCCAAATCTAAACCTAAAATCTAAACCTAAAATCTAAACCTAACCTAAAATCTAAACCTAACCCCAAATCTAAACCTAAAATCTAAACCTAACCCCAAATCTAAACCTAACCCCAAATCTAAACCTAAAATCTAAACCTAACCCCAACTCTAAACCTAACCCCAAATCTAACCCCAAATCTAAACCTAACCCCAAATCTAAACCTAAAATCTAAACCTAACCCCAAATCTAAACCTAAAATCTAAACCTAACCCCAACTCTAAACCTAAAATCTAAACCTAACCCCAAATCTAAACCTAACCCCAAATCTAAACCTAAAATCTAAACATAACCCCAAATCTAAACCTAAAATCTAAACCTAACCCCAAATCTAAACCTAACCCCAAATCTAAACCTAAAATCTAAACCTAACCCCAAATCTAAACCTAACTCCAAATCTAAACCTAAGCCCAAATCTAAACCTAACCCCAAATCTAAACCTAAAATCTAAACCTAACCCCAAATCTAAACCTAACCCCAAATATAAACCTAAAATCTAAACGTAACCCCAAATCTAAACCTAAAATCTAAGCCTAAAATCTAAGCCTAAAATCTAAACCTAAAACCAAATCTAAACCTAAAATCTAAACCTAACCCCAAATCTAAACCTAACCCCAAATCTAAACCTAACCCCAAATCTAAACCTAAAATCTAAACCGAAAACCCCAAATCTAAACCTAAAATCTAAACCTAAAATCTAAACCTAACCTAAAATCTAAACCTAACCCCAAATCTAAACCTAACCCCAAATATAAACCTAAAATCTTAACCTAACCCCAAATCTAAACCTAACCCCAAATATAAACCTAAAATCTAAACCTAACCCCAAATCTAAACCTAAAATCTAAACCTAACCCCAAATCTAAACCTAAAATCTAAACCTAACCCCAAATCTAAACCTAACCCCATATCCAAACCTAACCCCAAATCTAAACCTAAAATCTAAACCTAACCCCAAATCTACACCTAAAATCTAAACCTAACCCCAAATCTAAACCTAACCCCAAATCTAAACCTAAAATCTAAACCTAACCACAAATCTAAACCTAAAATCTAAACCTAACACCAAATCTAAACCTAATCCGAAATCTAAACCTAACCCCAAATCTAAACCCCAAATCTAAACCTAAAATCTAAACCTAACCCCAAATCTAAACCTAAAATCTAAACCTAACCCCAAATCTAAACCTAACCCCAAATCTAAACCTAAAATCTAAACCTAACCCCAAATCTAAACCTAAAATCTAAACCTAACCCCAAATCTAAACCTAAAATCTAAGCCTAACCCCAAATCTAAACCTAAAATCTAAACCTAACCCCAAATCTAAACCTAACCCCAAATCTAAACCTAACCCCAAATCTAAACCTAAAATCTTAACCTAACCCCAAATCTAAACCTAAAATCTAAACCTAACCCCAAATCTAAACCTAACCCCAAATCTAAACCTAAAATCTAAACCTAACCCCAAATCTAAACCTA
Organism: Patagioenas fasciata; assembly: GCF_037038585.1. Taxonomy (NCBI): domain Eukaryota; kingdom Metazoa; phylum Chordata; class Aves; order Columbiformes; family Columbidae; genus Patagioenas; species Patagioenas fasciata. The sequence continues at coordinate 260,322 of NW_027288511.1, forward strand.
AAATCTAAACCTAACCCCAAATCTAAACATAACCCCAAATCTAAACCTAAAATCTAAACCTAACCCCAAATCTAAACCTAACCCCAAATCTAAACCTAAAATCTAAACCTAACCCCAAATCCAAACCTAAAATCTAAACCTAAAATCTAAACCTAACCCCAAATCTAAACCTAAAATCTAAACCTAACCCCAAATCTAAACCTAACCCCAAATCTAAACCTAACCCCAAATCTAAACCTAAAATCTAAACCTAACCCCAAATCTAAACCTAACCCCAAATCTAAACCTAACCCCAAATCTAAACCTAAAATCTAAACCTAACCCCAAATCTAAACCTAAAATCTAAACCTAACCCCAAATCTAAACCTAACCCCAAATCTAAACCTAAAATCTAAACCTAACCCCAAATCTAAACCTAAAATCTAAACCTAACCCCAAATCTAAATCTAACCCCAAATCTAAACCTAAAATCTAAACCTAACCCCAAATCTAAACCTAAAATCTAAACATAACCCAAAATCTAAACCTAAAATCTAAACCTAACCCCAAATCTAAACCTAACTCCAAATCTAAACCTAAGCCCAAATCTAAACCTAACACCAAATCTAACCCCAAATCTAAACCTAACCCCAAATCTAAACCTAAAATCTAAACCTAACCCCAAATCTAAACCTAAAATCTAAACCTAAGCCCAAATCTGAACCTAACCCCAAATCTAAACCTAACCCCAAATCTAAACCTAACCCCAAATCTAACCCCAAATCTAAACCTAACCCCAAATCTAAACCTAAAATCTAAACCTAACCCCAAATCTAAACCTAAAATCTAAACCTAAGCCCAAATCTGAACCTAACCCCAAATCTAAACCTAACCCCAAATCTAAACCGAAAATCTAAACCTAACCCCAAATCTAAACCTAAAATCTAAACCTAACCCCAAATCTAAACCTAACCCCAAATCTAAACCTAAAATCTAAACCTAACCCCAAATCTAAACCTAACCCCAAATCTAAACCTAAAATCTAAACCTAACCCCAAATCTAAACCTAACCCCAAATCTAAACCTAAAATCTAAACCTAACCCCAAATCTAAACCTAAAATCTAAACCTAACCCCAAATCTAAACCTAAAATCTAAACCTAACACCAAATCTAAACCTAACCCCAAATCTAAACCTAACCCCAAATCTAAACCTAACCCCAAACCTGACCCCAAATCTAAACCTAAAATCTAAACCTAACCCCAAACCTAAACCTAAAATCTAAGCCTAACCCCAAATCTAAACCTAAAATCTAAACCTAACCCCAAACCTAAACCTAAAATCTAAGCCTAACCCCAAATCTAAACCTAAAATCTAAACCTAACCCCAAATCTAAACCTAACCCCAAATCTAAACCTAAAATCTAAACCTAACCCCAAATCTAAACCTAAAATCTAAACCTAACCCCAAATCTAAACCTAAACCCAAATTTAAACCTAACCCCAAATCTAACCCCAAATCTAAACCTAACCCCAAATCTAAACCCCAAATCTAAACCTAACCCCAAATCTAAACCTAACCGCAAATCTAAACCTAAAATCTAAACCTAACCCCAAATCTAAACCTAACCCCAAATCTAAACCTAACCCCAAATCTAAACCTAAAATCTAAACCTAACCCCAAATCTAAACCTAAAATCTAAACCTAACCCCAAATCTAAACATAACCCCAAATCTAAACCTAAAATCTAAACCTAACCCCAAATCTAAACCTAACCCCAAATCTAAACCTAAAATCTAAACCTAACCCCAAATCCAAACCTAAAATCTAAACCTAAAATCTAAACCTAACCCCAAATCCAAACCTAAAATCTAAACCTAAAATCTAAACCTAACCCCAAATCTAAACCTAAAATCTAAACCTAACCCCAAATCTAAACCTAACCCCAAATCTAAACCTAACCCCAAATCTAAACCTAAGATCTAAACCTAACCCCAAATCTAAACCTAAAATCTAAACCTAACCCCAAATATAAACCTAAAATCTAAACCTAACCCCAAATCTAAACCTAAAATCTAAACCTAACCCCAAATCTAAACCAAAGATCTAAACCTAACCCAAAATCTAAACCTAAAATCTAAACCTAACCCCAAATATAAACCTAAAATCTAAACCTAACCCCAAATCTAAACCTAAAATCTAAACCTAACCCCAAATCTAAACCAAAAATCTAAACCTAACCCCAAATCTAAACCTAAAATCTAAACCTAACCCCAAATCTAAACCTAACCCCATATCCAAACCTAACCCCAAATCTAAACCTAAAATCTAAACCTAACCCCAAATCTACACCTAAAATCTAAACCTAACCCCAAATCTAAACCTAACCCCAAATCTAAACCTAAAATCTAAACCTAACCCCAAATCTAAACCTAAAATCTAAACCTAACACCAAATCTAAACCTAACCCGAAATCTAAACCTAACCCCAAATCTAACCCCAAATCTAAACCTAAAATCTAAACCTAACCCCAAATCTAAACCTAAAATCTAAACCTAACCCCAAATCTAAACCTAACCCCAAATCTAAACCTAAAATCTAAACCTAACCCCAAATCTAAACCTAAAATCTAAACCTAAAATCAAAACCTAACCCCAAATCTAAACCTAAAATCTAAACCTAACCCCAAATCTAAACCTAAAATCTAAACCTAAAATCTAAACCTAACCCCAAATCTAAACCTAAAATCTAAACCTAACCCCAAATCTAAACCTAACCCCAAATCTAAACCTAAAATCTAAACCTAACCCCAAATCTAAACCTAACCCCAAATCTAAACCTAAAATCTAAACCTAACCCCAAATCTAAACCTAAAATCTAAACCTAACCCCAAATCTAAACATAACCCCAAATCTAAACCTAAAATCTAAACCTAACCCCAAATCTAAACCTAACCCCAAATCTAAACCTAAAATCTAAACCTAACCCCAAATCCAAACCTAAAATCTAAACCTAAAATCTAAACCTAACCCCAAATCTAAACCTAAAATCTAAACCTAACCCCAAATCTAAACCTAACCCCAAATCTAAACCTAACCCCAAATCTAAACCTAAAATCTAAACCTAACCGCAAATCTAAACCTAACCCCAAATCTAAACATAACCCCAAATCTAAACCTAACCCCAAATCTAAACCTAAAATCTAAACCTAACCCCAAATCTAAACCTAACCCCAAATCTAAACCTAAAATCTAAACCTAACCCCAAATCTAAACCTAAAATCTAAACCTAACCCCAAATCTAAATCTAACCCCAAATCTAAACCTAAAATCTAAACATAACCCCAAATCTAAACCTAAAATCTAAACCTAACCCCAAATCTAAACCTAACTCCAAATCTAAACCTAAAATCTAAACCTAACCCCAAATCTAAACCTAAAATCTAAACCTAACCCCAAATCTAAACCTAAAATCTAAACCTAACCCCAAATCTAAATCTAACCCCAAATCTAAACCTAAAATCTAAACATAACCCCAAATCTAAACCTAACACCAAATCTAACCCCAAATCTAAACCTAACCCCAAATCTAAACCTAAAATCTAAACCTAACCCCAAATCTAAACCTAAAATCTAAACGTAAGCCCAAATCTGAACCTAACCCCAAATCTAAACCTAACCCCAAATCTAAACCTAACCCCAAATCTAACCCCAAATCTAAACCTAACCCCAAATCTAAACCTAAAATCTAAACCTAACCCCAAATCTAAACCTAAAATCTAAACCTAAGCCCAAATCTGAACCTAACCCCAAATCTAAACCTAACCCCAAATCTAAACCTAACCCCAAATCTAAACCGAAAATCTAAACCTAACCCCAAATCTAAACCTAAAATCTAAACCTAACCTTAAATCTAAACCTAACCCCAAATCTAAACCTAAAATCTAAACCTAACCCCAAATCTAAACCTAACCCCAAATCTAAACCTAAAATCTAAACCTAACCCCAAATCTAAACCTAACCCCAAATCTAAACCTAAAATCTAAACCTAACACCAAATCTAAACCTAACCCCAAATATAAACCTAACCCCAAATCTAAACCTAACCCCAAACCTGACCCCAAATCTAAACCTAAAATCTAAACCTAACCCCAAATCTAAACCTAAAATCTAAACCTAACCCCAAATCTAAACCTAACCCCAAATCTAAACCTAAAATCTAAACCTAAACCAAATCTAAACCTAAAATCTAAACCTAACCCCAAACCTAAACCTAAAATCTAAGCCTAACCCCAAATCTAAACCTAAAATCTAAACCTAACCCCAAATCTAAACCTAAAATCTAAACCTAACCCCAAATCTAAACCTAACCCCAAATCTAAACCTAAAATCTAAGCCTAACCCCAAATCTAAACCTAAAATCTAAACCTAACCCCAAATCTAAACCTAAACCCAAATTTAAACCTAACCCCAAATCTAACCCCAAATCTAAACCTAACCCCAAATCTAAACCCCAAATCTAAACCTAACCCCAAATCTAAACCTAACCGCAAATCTAAACCTAAAATCTAAACCTAACCCCAAATCTAAACCTAACCCCAAATCTAAACCTAACCCCAAATCTAAACCTAAAATCTAAACCTAACCCCAAATCTAAACCTAAAATCTAAACCTAACCCCAAATCTAAACATAACCCCAAATCTAAACCTAAAATCTAAACCTAACCCCAAATCTAAACCTAACCCCAAATCTAAACCTAAAATCTAAACCTAACCCCAAATCCAAACCTAAAATCTAAACCTAAAATCTAAACCTAACCCCAAATCCAAACCTAAAATCTAAACCTAAAATCTAAACCTAACCCCAAATCTAAACCTAAAATCTAAACCTAACCCCAAATCTAAACCTAACCCCAAATCTAAACCTAACCCCAAATCTAAACCTAAGATCTAAACCTAACCCCAAATCTAAACCTAAAATCTAAACCTAACCCCAAATATAAACCTAAAATCTAAACCTAACCCCAAATCTAAACCTAAAATCTAAACCTAACCCCAAATCTAAACCAAAAATCTAAACCTAACCCCAAATCTAAACCTAAAATCTAAACCTAACCCCAAATCTAAACCTAACCCCATATCCAAACCTAACCCCAAATCTAAACCTAAAATCTAAACCTAACCCCAAATCTACACCTAAAATCTAAACCTAACCCCAAATCTAAACCTAACCCCAAATCTAAACCTAAAATCTAAACCTAACCCCAAATCTAAACCTAAAATCTAAACCTAACACCAAATCTAAACCTAACCCGAAATCTAAACCTAACCCCAAATCTAACCCCAAATCTAAACCTAAAATCTAAACCTAACCCCAAATCTAAACCTAAAATCTAAACCTAACCCCAAATCTAAACCTAACCCCAAATCTAAACCTAAAATCTAAACCTAACCCCAAATCTAAACCTAAAATCTAAACCTAAAATCAAAACCTAACCCCAAATCTAAACCTAAAATCTAAACCTAAACCAAATCTAAACCTAAAATCTAAACCTAACCCCAAACCTAAACCTAAAATCTAAGCCTAACCCCAAATCTAAACCTAAAATCTAAACCTAAAATCTAAACCTAACCCCAAATCTAAACCTAAAATCTAAACCTAACCCCAAATCTAAACCTAACCCCAAATCTAAACCTAAAATCTAAACCTAACCCCAAATCTAAACCTAACCCCAAATCTAAACCTAACCCCAAATCTAAACCTAAAATCTAAACCTAACCCCAAATCTAAACCTAAAATCTAAACCTAACCCCAAATCTAAACATAACCCCAAATCTAAACCTAAAATCTAAACCTAACCCCAAATCTAAACCTAAAATCTAAACCTAACCCCAAATCTAAACCTAACCCCAAATCTAAACCTAACCCCAAATCTAAACCTAAAATCTAAACCTAACCGCAAATCTAAACCTAACCCCAAATCTAAACATAACCCCAAATCTAAACCTAACCCCAAATCTAAACCTAAAATCTAAACCTAACCCCAAATCTAAACCTAACCCCAAATCTAAACCTAAAATCTAAACCTAACCCCAAATCTAAACCTAAAATCTAAACCTAACCCCAAATCTAAATCTAAACCCAAATCTAAACCGAAAATCTAAACCTAACCCCAAATCTAAACCTAAAATCTAAACCTAACCTTAAATCTAAACCTAACCCCAAATCTAAACCTAAAATCTAAACCTAACCCCAAATCTAAACCTAACCCCAAATCTAAACCTAAAATCTAAACCTAACCCCAAATCTAAACCTAACCCCAAATCTAAACCTAAAATCTAAACCTAACACCAAATCTAAACCTAACCCCAAATATAAACCTAACCCCAAATCTAAACCTAACCCCAAACCTGACCCCAAATCTAAACCTAAAATCTAAACCTAACCCCAAATCTAAACCTAAAATCTAAACCTAACCCCAAATCTAAACCTAACCCCAAATCTAAACCTAAAATCTAAACCTAAACCAAATCTAAACCTAAAATCTAAACCTAACCCCAAATCTAAACCTAAAATCTAAGCCTAACCCCAAATCTAAACCTAAAATCTAAACCTAACCCCAAATCTAAACCTAAAATCTAAACCTAACCCCAAATCTAAACCTAACCCCAAATCTAAACCTAAAATCTAAACCTAACCCCAAATCTAAACCTAAAATCTAAACCTAACCCCAAATCTAAACCTAAACCCAAATTTAAACCTAACCCCAAATCTAACCCCAAATCTAAACCTAACCCCAAATCTAAACCCCAAATCTAAACCTAACCCCAAATCTAAACCTAACCGCAAATCTAAACCTAAAATCTAAACCTAACCCCAAATCTAAACCTAACCCCAAATCTAAACCTAACCCCAAATCTAAACCTAAAATCTAAACCTAACCCCAAATCTAAACCTAAAATCTAAACCTAACCCCAAATCTAAACATAACCCCAAATTTAAACCTAAAATCTAAACCTAACCCCAAATCTAAACCTAAAATCTAAACCTAACCCCAAATCCAAACCTAAAATCTAAACCTAAAATCTAAACCTAACCCCAAATCCAAACCGAAAATCTAAACCTAAAATCTAAACCTAACCCCAAATCTAAACCTAAAATCTAAACCTAACCCCAAATCTAAACCTAACCCCAAATCTAAACCTAACCCCAAATCTAAACCTAACCCCAAATCTAAACCTAAGATCTAAACCTAACCCCAAATCTAAACCTAAAATCTAAACCTAACCCCAAATCTAAACCTAACCCCAAATCTAAACATAACCCCAAATCTAAACCTAAAATCTAAACCTAACCCCAAATCTAAACCTAACCCCAAATCTAAACCTAAAATCTAAACCTAAACCCAAATCCAAACCTAAAATCTAAACCTAACCCCAAATCCAAACCTAAAATCTAAACCTAAAATCTAAACCTAACCCCAAATCCAAACCTAAAATCTAAACCTAAAATCTAAACCTAACCCCAAATCTAAACCTAAAATCTAAACCTAACCCCAAAACTAAACCTAACCCCAAATCTAAACCTAAAATCTAAACCTAACCCCAAATCTAAACCTAAAATCTAAACCTAACCCCAAACCTAAACCTAACCCCAAATCTAAACATAACCCCAAATCTAAACCTAAAATCTAAACCTAACCCCAAATCTAAACCTAAAATCTAAACCTAACCCCAAATCTAAACATAACCCCAAATCTAAACCTAAAATCTAAACCTAACCCCAAATCTAAACCTAAAATCTAAACCTAACCCCAAATCTAAACCTAAAATCTAAACCTAACCCCAAATCTAAACCTAACTCCAAATCTAAACCTAAGCCCAAATCTAAACCTAACCCCAAATCTAATCCCAAATCTAAACCTAACCCCAAATCTAAACCCCAAATCTAAACCTAACCCCAAATCTAAACCTAACCGCAAATCTAAACCTAAAATCTAAACCTAACCCCAAATCTAAACCTAACCCCAAATCTAAACCTAACCCCAAATCTAAACCTAAAATCTAAACCTAACCCCAAATCTAAACCTAAAATCTAAACCTAACCCCAAATCTAAACATAACCCCAAATCTAAACCTAAAATCTAAACCTAACCCCAAATCTAAACCTAAAATCTAAACCTAACCCCAAATCTAAACCTAACCCCAAATCTAAACCTAAAATCTAAACCTAACCCCAAATCCAAACCTAAAATCTAAACCTAAAATCTAAACCTAACCCCAAATCCAAACCTAAAATCTAAACCTAAAATCTAAACCTAACCCCAAATCTAAACCTAAAATCTAAACCTAACCCCAAATCTAAACCTAACCCCAAATCTAAACCTAACCCCAAATCTAAACCTAACCCCAAATCTAAACCTAAGATCTAAACCTAACCCCAAATCTAAACCTAAAATCTAAACCTAACCCCAAATATAAACCTAAAATCTAAACCTAACCCCAAATCTAAACCTAAAATCTAAACCTAACCCCAAATCTAAACCAAAAATCTAAACCTAACCCCAAATCTAAACCTAAAATCTAAACCTAACCCCAAATCTAAACCTAACCCCATATCCAAACCTAACCCCAAATCTAAACCTAAAATCTAAACCTAACCCCAAATCTACACCTAAAATCTAAACCTAACCCCAAATCTAAACCTAACCCCAAATCTAAACCTAAAATCTAAACCTAACCCCAAATCTAAACCTAAAATCTAAACCTAACACCAAATCTAAACCTAACCCGAAATCTAAACCTAACCCCAAATCTAACCCCAAATCTAAACCTAAAATCTAAACCTAACCCCAAATCTAAACCTAAAATCTAAACCTAACCCCAAATCTAAACCTAACCCCAAATCTAAACCTAAAATCTAAACCTAACCCCAAATCTAAACCTAAAATCTAAACCTAAAATCAAAACCTAACCCCAAATCTAAACCTAAAATCTAAACCTAACCCCAAATCTAAACCTAAAATCTAAACCTAAAATCTAAACCTAACCCCAAATCTAAACCTAAAATCTAAACCTAACCCCAAATCTAAACCTAACCCCAAATCTAAACCTAAAATCTAAACCTAACCCCAAATCTAAACCTAACCCCAAATCTAAACCTAACCCCAAATCTAAACCTAAAATCTAAACCTAACCCCAAATCTAAACCTAAAATCTAAACCTAACCCCAAATCTAAACATAACCCCAAATCTAAACCTAAAATCTAAACCTAACCCCAAATCTAAACCTAACCCCAAATCTAAACCTAAAATCTAAACCTAACCCCAAATCTAAACCTAACCCCAAATCTAAACCTAACCCCAAATCTAAACCTAAAATCTAAACCTAACCGCAAATCTAAACCTAACCCCAAATCTAAACATAACCCCAAATCTAAACCTAACCCCAAATCTAAACCTAAAATCTAAACCTAACCCCAAATCTAAACCTAACCCCAAATCTAAACCTAAAATCTAAACCTAACCCCAAATCTAAACCTAAAATCTAAACCTAACCCCAAATCTAAATCTAAACCCAAATCTAAACCGAAAATCTAAACCTAACCCCAAATCTAAACCTAAAATCTAAACCTAACCTTAAATCTAAACCTAACCCCAAATCTAAACCTAAAATCTAAACCTAACCCCAAATCTAAACCTAACCCCAAATCTAAACCTAAAATCTAAACCTAACCCCAAATCTAAACCTAACCCCAAATCTAAACCTAAAATCTAAACCTAACACCAAATCTAAACCTAACCCCAAATATAAACCTAACCCCAAATCTAAACCTAACCCCAAACCTGACCCCAAATCTAAACCTAAAATCTAAACCTAACCCCAAATCTAAACCTAAAATCTAAACCTAACCCCAAATCTAAACCTAACCCCAAATCTAAACCTAAAATCTAAACCTAAACCAAATCTAAACCTAAAATCTAAACCTAACACCAAATCTAAACCTAACCCGAAATCTAAACCTAACCCCAAATCTAACCCCAAATCTAAACCTAAAATCTAAACCTAACCCCAAATCTAAACCTAAAATCTAAACCTAACCCCAAATCTAAACCTAACCCCAAATCTAAACCTAAAATCTAAACCTAACCCCAAATCTAAACCTAAAATCTAAACCTAAAATCAAAACCTAACCCCAAATCTAAACCTAAAATCTAAACCTAACCCCAAATCTAAACCTAAAATCTAAACCTAAAATCTAAACCTAACCCCAAATCTAAACCTAAAATCTAAACCTAACCCCAAATCTAAACCTAACCCCAAATCTAAACCTAAAATCTAAACCTAACCCCAAATCTAAACCTAACCCCAAATCTAAACCTAACCCCAAATCTAAACCTAAAATCTAAACCTAACCCCAAATCTAAACCTAAAATCTAAACCTAACCCCAAATCTAAACATAACCCCAAATCTAAACCTAAAATCTAAACCTAACCCCAAATCTAAACCTAACCCCAAATCTAAACCTAAAATCTAAACCTAACCCCAAATCTAAACCTAACCCCAAATCTAAACCTAACCCCAAATCTAAACCTAAAATCTAAACCTAACCGCAAATCTAAACCTAACCCCAAATCTAAACATAACCCCAAATCTAAACCTAACCCCAAATCTAAACCTAAAATCTAAACCTAACCCCAAATCTAAACCTAACCCCAAATCTAAACCTAAAATCTAAACCTAACCCCAAATCTAAACCTAAAATCTAAACCTAACCCCAAATCTAAATCTAAACCCAAATCTAAACCGAAAATCTAAACCTAACCCCAAATCTAAACCTAAAATCTAAACCTAACCTTAAATCTAAACCTAACCCCAAATCTAAACCTAAAATCTAAACCTAACCCCAAATCTAAACCTAACCCCAAATCTAAACCTAAAATCTAAACCTAACCCCAAATCTAAACCTAACCCCAAATCTAAACCTAAAATCTAAACCTAACACCAAATCTAAACCTAACCCCAAATATAAACCTAACCCCAAATCTAAACCTAACCCCAAACCTGACCCCAAATCTAAACCTAAAATCTAAACCTAACCCCAAATCTAAACCTAAAATCTAAACCTAACCCCAAATCTAAACCTAACCCCAAATCTAAACCTAAAATCTAAACCTAAACCAAATCTAAACCTAAAATCTAAACCTAACCCCAAATCTAAACCTAAAATCTAAGCCTAACCCCAAATCTAAACCTAAAATCTAAACCTAACCCCAAATCTAAACCTAAAATCTAAACCTAACCCCAAATCTAAACCTAACCCCAAATCTAAACCTAAAATCTAAACCTAACCCCAAATCTAAACCTAAACCCAAATTTAAACCTAACCCCAAATCTAACCCCAAATCTAAACCTAACCCCAAATCTAAACCCCAAATCTAAACCTAACCCCAAATCTAAACCTAACCGCAAATCTAAACCTAAAATCTAAACCTAACCCCAAATCTAAACCTAACCCCAAATCTAAACCTAACCCCAAATCTAAACCTAAAATCTAAACCTAACCCCAAATCTAAACCTAAAATCTAAACCTAACCCCAAATCTAAACATAACCCCAAATTTAAACCTAAAATCTAAACCTAACCCCAAATCTAAACCTAACCCCAAATCTAAACCTAAAATCTAAACCTAACCCCAAATCCAAACCTAAAATCTAAACCTAAAATCTAAACCTAACCCCAAATCCAAACCTAAAATCTAAACCTAAAATCTAAACCTAACCCCAAATCTAAACCTAAAATCTAAACCTAACCCCAAATCTAAACCTAACCCCAAATCTAAACCTAACCCCAAATCTAAACCTAACCCCAAATCTAAACCTAAGATCTAAACCTAACCCCAAATCTAAACCTAAAATCTAAACCTAACCCCAAATCTAAACCTAACCCCAAATCTAAACATAACCCCAAATCTAAACCTAAAATCTAAACCTAACCCCAAATCTAAACCTAACCCCAAATCTAAACCTAAAATCTAAACCTAAACCCAAATCCAAACCTAAAATCTAAACCTAACCCCAAATCCAAACCTAAAATCTAAACCTAAAATCTAAACCTAACCCCAAATCCAAACCTAAAATCTAAACCTAAAATCTAAACCTAACCCCAAATCTAAACCTAAAATCTAAACCTAACCCCAAAACTAAACCTAACCCCAAATCTAAACCTAAAATCTAAACCTAACCCCAAATCTAAACCTAAAATCTAAACCTAACCCCAAACCTAAACCTAACCCCAAATCTAAACATAACCCCAAATCTAAACCTAAAATCTAAACCTAACCCCAAATCTAAACCTAAAATCTAAACCTAACCCCAAATCTAAACATAACCCCAAATCTAAACCTAAAATCTAAACCTAACCCCAAATCTAAACCTAAAATCTAAACCTAACCCCAAATCTAAACCTAAAATCTAAACATAACCCCAAATCTAAACCTAAAATCTAAACCTAACCCCAAATCTAAACCTAACTCCAAATCTAAACCTAAGCCCAAATCTAAACCTAACACCAAATCTAACCCCAAATCTAAACCTAACCCCAAATCTAAACCTAAAATCTAAACCTAACCCCAAATCTAAACCTAAAATCTAAACCTAAGCCCAAATCTGAACCTAAAATCTAAACCTAACCCCAAATCTAAACCTAAAATCTAAACCTAACCCCAAATCTAAACCTAACCCCAAATCTAAACCTAACCCCAAATCTAAACCTAAAATCTAAACCTAACCCCAAATCCAAACCTAAAATCTAAACCTAAAATCTAAACCTAACCCCAAATCCAAACCTAAAATCTAAACCTAAAATCTAAACCTAACCCCAAATCTAAACCTAAAATCTAAACCTAACCCCAAATCTAAACCTAACCCCAAATCTAAACCTAACCCCAAATCTAAACCTAAAATCTAAACCTAACCCCAAATCTAAACCTAAAATCTAAACCTAACCCCAAATCTAAACCTAACCCCAAATCTAAACATAACCCCAAATCTAAACCTAAAATCTAAACCTAACCCCAAATCTAAACCTAACCACAAATCTAAACCTAACCCCAAATCTAAACCTAACCCCAAATCTAAACATAACCCCAAATCTAAACCTAAAATCTAAACCTAACCCCAAATCTAAACCTAACCCCAAATCTAAACCTAAAATCTAAACCTAAACCCAAATCCAAACCTAAAATCTAAACCTAAAATCTAAACCTAACCCCAAATCCAAACCTAAAATCTAAACCTAAAATCTAAACCTAACCCCAAATCCAAACCTAAAATCTAAACCTAAAATCTAAACCTAACCCCAAATCTAAACCTAAAATCTAAACCTAACCCCAAATCTAAACCTAACCCCAAATCTAAACCTAACCCCAAATCTAAACCTAAAATCTAAACCTAACCCCAAATCTAAACCTAAAATCTAAACCTAACCCCAAACCTAAACCTAACCCCAAATCTAAACCTAACCCCAAATCTAAACCTAAAATCTAAACCTAACCCCAAATCTAAACCTAAAATCTAAACCTAACCCCAAATCTAAATCTAACCCCAAATCTAAACCTAAAATCTAAACCTAACCCCAAATCTAAACCTAAAATCTAAACATAACCCCAAATCTAAACCTAAAATCTAAACCTAACCCCAAATCTAAACCTAACTCCAAATCTAAACCTAAGCCCAAATCTAAACCTAACACCAAATCTAACCCCAAATCTAAACCTAACCCCAAATCTAAACCTAAAATCTAAACCTAACCCCAAATCTAAACCTAAAATCTAAACCTAAGCCCAAATCTGAACCTAAAATCTAAACCTAACCCCAAATCTAAACCTAACCCCAAATCTAAACCGAAAATCTAAACCTAACCCCAAATCTAAACCTAAAATCTAAACCTAACCCCAAATCTAATCCTAACCCCAAATCTAAACCTAAAATCTAAACCTAACCCCAAATCTAAACCTAACCACAAATCTAAACCGAAAATCTAAACCTAACCCCAAATCTAAACCTAAAATCTAAACCTAACCCCAAATCTAAACCTAAAATCTTAACCTAACCCCAAATCTAAACCTAACCCCAAATCTAAACCTAAAATCTAAACCTAACCCCAAATCTAAACCTAAAATCTAAACCTAACCCCAAATCTAAACCAAAAATCTAAACCTAACCCCAAATCTAAACCTAAAATCTAAACCTAACCCCAAATATAAACCTAACCCCATATCCAAACCTAACCCCAAATCTAAACCTAAAATCTAAACCTAACCCCAAATCTACACCTAAAATCTAAACCTAACCCCAAATCTAAACCTAAAATCTAAACCTAACCCCAAATCTAAACCTAACCCCAAATCTAAACCTAAAATCTAAACCTAACCCCAAATCTAAACCTAAAATCTAAACCTAACACCAAATCTAAACCTAACCCCAAATCTAAACCTAACCCCAAATCTAAACCTAACCCCAAATCTAACCCCAAATCTAAACCTAAAATCTAAACCTAACCCCAAATCTAAACCTAAAATCTAAACCTAACCCCAAATCTAAACCTAACCCCAAATCTAAACCTAAAATCTAAACCTAACCCCAAATCTAAACCTAAAATCTAAGCCTAACCCCAAATCTAAACCTAAAATCTAAACCTAAAATCTAAACCTAACCCCAAATCTAAACCTAAAATCTAAACCTAACCCCAAATCTAAACCTAACCCCAAATCTAAACCTAAGATCTAAACCTAACCCCAAATCTAAACCTAAAATCTAAACCTAACCCCAAATCTAAACCTAAAATCTAAACCTAACACCAAATCTAAACCTAACCCCAAATCTAAACCTAACCCCAAATCTAAACCTAACCCCAAATCTAACCCCAAATCTAAACCTAAAATCTAAACCTAACCCCAAATCTAAACCTAAAATCTAAACCTAACCCCAAATCTAAACCTAACCCCAAATCTAAACCTAAAATCTAAACCTAACCCCAAATCTAAACCTAAAATCTAAGCCTAACCCCAAATCTAAACCTAAAATCTAAACCTAAAATCTAAACCTAACCCCAAATCTAAACCTAAAATCTAAACCTAACCCCAAATCTAAACCTAACCCCAAATCTAAACCTAAAATCTAAACCTAACCCCAAATCTAAACCTAAAATCTAAACCTAACCCCAAATCTAAACCTAACCCCAAATCTAAACCTAAAATCTAAACCTAACCCCAAATCTAAACCTAACCCCAAATCTAAACCTAACCCCAAATCTAAACCTAAAATCTAAACCTAACCCCAAATCTAAACCTAAAATCTAAACCTAACCCCAAATCTAAACATAACCCCAAATCTAAACCTAAAATCTAAACCTAACCCCAAATCTAAACCTAACCCCAAATCTAAACCTAAAATCTAAACCTAACCCCAAATCCAAACCTAAAATCTAAACCTAAAATCTAAACCTAACCCCAAATCTAAACCTAAAATCTAAACCTAACCCCAAATCTAAACCTAACCCCAAATCTAAACCTAACCCCAAATCTAAACCTAAAATCTAAACCTAACCGCAAATCTAAACCTAACCCCAAATCTAAACATAACCCCAAATCTAAACCTAACCCCAAATCTAAACCTAAAATCTAAACCTAACCCCAAATCTAAACCTAACCCCAAATCTAAACCTAAAATCTAAACCTAAACCAAATCTAAATCTAAACCCAAATCTAAACCGAAAATCTAAACCTAACCCCAAATCTAAACCTAAAATCTAAACCTAACCTTAAATCTAAACCTAACCCCAAATCTAAACCTAAAATCTAAACCTAACCCCAAATCTAAACCTAACCCCAAATCTAAACCTAAAATCTAAACCTAACCCCAAATCTAAACCTAACCCCAAATCTAAACCTAAAATCTAAACCTAACACCAAATCTAAACCTAACCCCAAATATAAACCTAACCCCAAATCAAAACCTAACCCCAAACCTGACCCCAAATCTAAACCTAAAATCTAAACCTAACCCCAAATCTAAACCTAAAATCTAAACCTAACCCCAAATCTAAACCTAACCCCAAATCTAAACCTAAAATCTAAACCTAAACCAAATCTAAACCTAAAATCTAAACCTAACCCCAAACCTAAACCTAAAATCTAAGCCTAACCCCAAATCTAAACCTAAAATCTAAACCTAACCCCAAATCTAAACCTAAAATCTAAACCTAACCCCAAATCTAAACCTAACCCCAAATCTAAACCTAAAATCTAAACCTAACCCCAAATCTAAACCTAAAATCTAAACCTAACCCCAAATCTAAACCTAAACCCAAATTTAAACCTAACCCCAAATCTAACCCCAAATCTAAACCTAACCCCAAATCTAAACCCCAAATCTAAACCTAACCCCAAATCTAAACCTAACCGCAAATCTAAACCTAAAATCTAAACCTAACCCCAAATCTAAACCTAACCCCAAATCTAAACCTAACCCCAAATCTAAACCTAAAATCTAAACCTAACCCCAAATCTAAACCTAAAATCTAAACCTAACCCCAAATCTAAACATAACCCCAAATTTAAACCTAAAATCTAAACCTAACCCCAAATCTAAACCTAACCCCAAATCTAAACCTAAAATCTAAACCTAACCCCAAATCCAAACCTAAAATCTAAACCTAAAATCTAAACCTAACCCCAAATCCAAACCTAAAATCTAAACCTAAAATCTAAACCTAACCCCAAATCTAAACCTAAAATCTAAACCTAACCCCAAATCTAAACCTAACCCCAAATCTAAACCTAACCCCAAATCTAAACCTAAGATCTAAACCTAACCCCAAATCTAAACCTAAAATCTAAACCTAACCCCAAATCTAAACCTAACCCCAAATCTAAACATAACCCCAAATCTAAACCTAAAATCTAAACCTAACCCCAAATCTAAACCTAACTCCAAATCTAAACCTAAGCCCAAATCTAAACCTAACACCAAATCTAAACCTAAAATCTAAACCTAACCCCAAAACTAAACCTAACCCCAAATCTAAACCTAAAATCTAAACCTAACCCCAAATCTAAACCTAAAATCTAAACCTAACCCCAAACCTAAACCTAACCCCAAATCTAAACATAACCCCAAATCTAAACCTAAAATCTAAACCTAACCCCAAATCTAAACCTAAAATCTAAACCTAACCCCAAATCTAAACATAACCCCAAATCTAAACCTAAAATCTAAACCTAACCCCAAATCTAAACCTAAAATCTAAACCTAACCCCAAATCTAAACCTAAAATCTAAACATAACCCCAAATCTAAACCTAAAATCTAAACCTAACCCCAAATCTAAACCTAACTCCAAATCTAAACCTAAGCCCAAATCTAAACCTAACACCAAATCTAACCCCAAATCTAAACCTAACCCCAAATCTAAACCTAAAATCTAAACCTAACCCCAAATCTAAACCTAAAATCTAAACCTAAGCCCAAATCTGAACCTAAAATCTAAACCTAACCCCAAATCTAAACCTAAAATCTAAACCTAACCCCAAATCTAAACCTAACCCCAAATCTAAACCTAACCCCAAATCTAAACCTAAAATCTAAACCTAACCCCAAATCCAAACCTAAAATCTAAACCTAAAATCTAAACCTAACCCCAAATCCAAACCTAAAATCTAAACCTAAAATCTAAACCTAACCCCAAATCTAAACCTAAAATCTAAACCTAACCCCAAATCTAAACCTAACCCCAAATCTAAACCTAAAATCTAAACCTAACCCCAAATCTAAACCTAACCCCAAATCTAAACCTAAAATCTAAACCTAACCCCAAATCTAAACCTAACCCCAAATCTAAACATAACCCCAAATCTAAACCTAAAATCTAAACCTAACCCCAAATCTAAACCTAACCCCAAATCTAAACCTAAAATCTAAACCTAAACCCAAATCCAAACCTAAAATCTAAACCTAAAATCTAAACCTAACCCCAAATCCAAACCTAAAATCTAAACCTAAAATCTAAACCTAACCCCAAATCCAAACCTAAAATCTAAACCTAAAATCTAAAGCTAACCCCAAATCTAAACCTAAAATCTAAACCTAACCCCAAATCTAAACCTAACCCCAAATCTAAACCTAACCCCAAATCTAAACCTAAAATCTAAACCTAACCCCAAATCTAAACCTAAAATCTAAACCTAACCCCAAACCTAAACCTAACCCCAAATCTAAACATAACCCCAAATCTAAACCTAAAATCTAAACCTAACCCCAAATCTAAACCTAAAATCTAAACCTAACCCCAAATCTAAACCTAAAATCTAAACCTAACCCCAAATCTAAATCTAACCCCAAATCTAAACCTAAAATCTAAACCTAACCCCAAATCTAAACCTAAAATCTAAACATAACCCCAAATCTAAACCTAAAATCTAAACCTAACCCCAAATCTAAACCTAACTCCAAATCTAAACCTAAGCCCAAATCTAAACCTAACACCAAATCTAACCCCAAATCTAAACCTAACCCCAAATCTAAACCTAAAATCTAAACCTAACCCCAAATCTAAACCTAAAATCTAAACCTAAGCCCAAATCTGAACCTAAAATCTAAACCTAACCCCAAATCTAAACCTAACCCCAAATCTAAACCGAAAATCTAAACCTGACCCCAAATCTAAACCTAAAATCTAAACCTAACCCCAAATCTAAACCTAAAATGTAAACCTAACCCCAAATCTAAACCTAACCCCAAATCTAAACCTAAAATCTAAACCTAAACCAAATCTAAACCTAAAATCTAAACCTAACCCCAAATCTAAACCTAAAATCTAAGCCTAACCCCAAATCTAAACCTAAAATCTAAACCTAACCCCAAATCTAAACCTAAAATCTAAACCTAACCCCAAATCTAAACCTAACCCCAAATCTAAACCTAAAATCTAAACCTAACCCCAAATCTAAACCTAACCCCAAATTTAAACCTAACCCCAAATCTAACCCCAAATCTAAACCTAACCCCAAATCTAAACCCCAAATCTAAACCTAACCCCAAATCTAAACCTAACCCCAAATCTAAACCTAAAATCTAAACCTAACCCCAAATCTAAACCTAACCCCAAATCTAAACCTAAAATCTAAACCTAACCCCAAATCTAAACCTAAAATCTAAACCTAACCCCAAATCTAAACATAACCCCAAATCTAAACCTAAAATCTAAACCTAACCCCAAATCTAAACCTAACCCCAAATCTAAACCTAAAATCTAAACCTAACCCCAAATCCAAACCTAAAATCTAAACCTAAAATCTAAACCTAACCCCAAATCCAAACCTAAAATCTAAACCTAAAATCTAAACCTAACCCCAAATCTAAACCTAAAATCTAAACCTAACCCCAAATCTAAACCTAACCCCAAATCTAAACCTAAAATCTAAACCTAACCCCAAATCTAAACCTAACCCCAAATCTAAACCTAAAATCTAAACCTAACCCCAAATCTAAACCTAACCCCAAATCTAAACATAACCCCAAATCTAAACCTAAAATCTAAACCTAACCCCAAATCTAAACCTAACCCCAAATCTAAACCTAAAATCTAAACCTAAACCCAAATCCAAACCTAAAATCTAAACCTAAAATCTAAACCTAACCCCAAATCCAAACCTAAAATCTAAACCTAAAATCTAAACCTAACCCCAAATCCAAACCTAAAATCTAAACCTAAAATCTAAAGCTAACCCCAAATCTAAACCTAAAATCTAAACCTAACCCCAAATCTAAACCTAACCCCAAATCTAAACCTAACCCCAAATCTAAACCTAAAATCTAAACCTAACCCCAAATCTAAACCTAAAATCTAAACCTAACCCCAAACCTAAACCTAACCCCAAATCTAAACATAACCCCAAATCTAAACCTAAAATCTAAACCTAACCCCAAATCTAAACCTAAAATCTAAACCTAACCCCAAATCTAAACCTAAAATCTAAACCTAACCCCAAATCTAAATCTAACCCCAAATCTAAACCTAAAATCTAAACCTAACCCCAAATCTAAACCTAAAATCTAAACATAACCCCAAATCTAAACCTAAAATCTAAACCTAACCCCAAATCTAAACCTAACTCCAAATCTAAACCTAAGCCCAAATCTAAACCTAACACCAAATCTAACCCCAAATCTAAACCTAACCCCAAATCTAAACCTAAAATCTAAACCTAACCCCAAATCTAAACCTAAAATCTAAACCTAAGCCCAAATCTGAACCTAAAATCTAAACCTAACCCCAAATCTAAACCTAACCCCAAATCTAAACCGAAAATCTAAACCTGACCCCAAATCTAAACCTAAAATCTAAACCTAACCCCAAATCTAAACCTAAAATGTAAACCTAACCCCAAATCTAAACCTAACCCCAAATCTAAACCTAAAATCTAAACCTAAACCAAATCTAAACCTAAAATCTAAACCTAACCCCAAATCTAAACCTAAAATCTAAGCCTAACCCCAAATCTAAACCTAAAATCTAAACCTAACCCCAAATCTAAACCTAAAATCTAAACCTAACCCCAAATCTAAACCTAACCCCAAATCTAAACCTAAAATCTAAACCTAACCCCAAATCTAAACCTAACCCCAAATTTAAACCTAACCCCAAATCTAACCCCAAATCTAAACCTAACCCCAAATCTAAACCCCAAATCTAAACCTAACCCCAAATCTAAACCTAACCCCAAATCTAAACCTAAAATCTAAACCTAACCCCAAATCTAAACCTAACCCCAAATCTAAACCTAAAATCTAAACCTAACCCCAAATCTAAACCTAAAATCTAAACCTAACCCCAAATCTAAACATAACCCCAAATCTAAACCTAAAATCTAAACCTAACCCCAAATCTAAACCTAACCCCAAATCTAAACCTAAAATCTAAACCTAACCCCAAATCCAAACCTAAAATCTAAACCTAAAATCTAAACCTAACCCCAAATCCAAACCTAAAATCTAAACCTAAAATCTAAACCTAACCCCAAATCTAAACCTAAAATCTAAACCTAACCCCAAATCTAAACCTAACCCCAAATCTAAACCTAACCCCAAATCTAAACCTAAAATCTAAACCTAACCCCAAATCTAAACCTAAAATCTAAACCTAACCCCAAATCTAAACCTAACCCCAAATCTAAACATAACCCCAAATCTAAACCTAAAATCTAAACCTAACCCCAAATCTAAACCTAACCCCAAATCTAAACCTAAAATCTAAACCTAAACCCAAATCCAAACCTAAAATCTAAACCTAAAATCTAAACCTAACCCCAAATCCAAACCTAAAATCTAAACCTAAAATCTAAACCTAACCCCAAATCCAAACCTAAAATCTAAACCTAAAATCTAAACCTAACCCCAAATCTAAACCTAAAATCTAAACCTAACCCCAAATCTAAACCTAACCCCAAATCTAAACCTAACCCCAAATCTAAACCTAAAATCTAAACCTAACCCCAAATCTAAACCTAAAATCTAAACCTAACCCCAAACCTAAACCTAACCCCAAATCTAAACATAACCCCAAATCTAAACCTAAAATCTAAACCTAACCCCAAATCTAAACCTAAAATCTAAACCTAACCCCAAATCTAAACCTAAAATCTAAACCTAACCCCAAATCTAAATCTAACCCCAAATCTAAACCTAAAATCTAAACCTAACCCCAAATCTAAACCTAAAATCTAAACATAACCCCAAATCTAAACCTAACTCCAAATCTAAACCTAAGCCCAAATCTAAACCTAACACCAAATCTAACCCCAAATCTAAACCTAACCCCAAATCTAAACCTAAAATCTAAACCTAACCCCAAATCTAAACCTAAAATCTAAACCTAAGCCCAAATCTGAACCTAAAATCTAAACCTAACCCCAAATCTAAACCTAACCCCAAATCTAAACCGAAAATCTAAACCTAACCCCAAATCTAAACCTAAAATCTAAACCTAACCCCAAATCTAATCCTAACCCCAAATCTAAACCTAAAATCTAAACCTAACCCCAAATCTAAACCTAACCACAAATCTAAACCGAAAATCTAAACCTAACCCCAAATCTAAACCTAAAATCTAAACCTAACCCCAAATCTAAACCTAAAATCTTAACCTAACCCCAAATCTAAACCTAACCCCAAATCTAAACCTAAAATCTAAACCTAACCCCAAATCTAAACCTAAAATCTAAACCTAACCCCAAATCTAAACCAAAAATCTAAACCTAACCCCAAATCTAAACCTAAAATCTAAACCTAACCCCAAATATAAACCTAACCCCATATCCAAACCTAACCCCAAATCTAAACCTAAAATCTAAACCTAACCCCAAATCTACACCTAAAATCTAAACCTAACCCCAAATCTAAACCTAAAATCTAAACCTAACCCCAAATCTAAACCTAACCCCAAATCTAAACCTAAAATCTAAACCTAACCCCAAATCTAAACCTAAAATCTAAACCTAACACCAAATCTAAACCTAACCCCAAATCTAAACCTAACCCCAAATCTAAACCTAACCCCAAATCTAACCCCAAATCTAAAC
The DNA here is from genome assembly GCF_037038585.1 of Patagioenas fasciata. Taxonomy (NCBI): domain Eukaryota; kingdom Metazoa; phylum Chordata; class Aves; order Columbiformes; family Columbidae; genus Patagioenas; species Patagioenas fasciata. The sequence continues at coordinate 282,940 of NW_027288511.1, forward strand.
CTAAAATCTAAACCTAACCCCAAATCTAAACCTAAAATCTAAACCTAACCCCAAATCTAAACCTAACCCCAAATCTAAACCTAAAATCTAAACCTAACCCCAAATCTAAACCTAAAATCTAAGCCTAACCCCAAATCTAAACCTAAAATCTAAACCTAACCCCAAATCTAAACCTAACCCCAAATCTAAACCTAACCCCAAATCTAAACCTAAAATCTAAACCTAACCCCAAATCTAAACCTAACCCCAAATCTAAACCTAAAATCTAAACCTAACCCCAAATCTAAACCTAAAATCTAAACCTAACCCCAAATCTAAACCTAAAATCTAAACCTAACCCCAAATCTAAACCTAAAATCTAAGCCTAACCCCAAATCTAAACCTAAAATCTAAACCTAACCCCAAATCTAAACCTAACCCCAAATCTAAACCTAAAATCTAAACCTAACCCCAAATCTAAACCTAACCCCAAATCTAAACCTAAAATCTAAACCTAACCCCAAATCTAAACCTAAAATCTAAACCTAACCCCAAATATAAACCTAACCCCATATCCAAACCTAACCCCAAATCTAAACCTAAAATCTAAACCTAACCCCAAATCTACACCTAAAATCTAAACCTAACCCCAAATCTAAACCTAAAATCTAAACCTAACCCCAAATCTAAACCTAACCCCAAATCTAAACCTAAAATCTAAACCTAACCCCAAATCTAAACCTAAAATCTAAACCTAACCCCAAATCTAAACCTAACCCCAAATCTAAACCTAACCCCAAATCTAACCCCAAATCTAAACCTAAAATCTAAACCTAACCCCAAATCTAAACCTAAAATCTAAACCTAACCCCAAATTTAAACCTAACCCCAAATCTAAACCTAAAATCTAAACCTAACCCCAAATCTAAACCTAAAATCTAAGCCTAACCCCAAATCTAAACCTAAAATCTAAACCTAACCCCAAATCTAAACCTAACCCCAAATCTAAACCTAACCCCAAATCTAAACCTAAAACCTAAACCTAACCCCAAATCTAAACCTAACCCCAAATCTAAACCTAAAATCTAAACCTAACCCCAAATCTAAACATAACCCCAAATCTAAACCTAAAATCTAAACCTAACCCCAAATCTAATCCTAACCCCAAATCTAAACCTAAAATCTAAACCTAACCCCAAATCCAAACCTAAAATCTAAACCTAAAATCTAAACCTAACCCCAAATCTAAACCTAAAATCTAAACCTAACCCCAAATCTAAACCTAACCCCAAATCTAAACCTAACCCCAAATCTAAACCTAAAATCTAAACCTAAAATCTAAACCTAACCCCAAATCTAAACCTAAAATCTAAACCTAACCCCAAATCTAAACCTAACCCCAAATCTAAACCTAACCCCAAATCTAAACCTAAAATCTAAACCTAACCCCAAATCTAAACCTAAAATCTAAACCTAACCCCAAATCTAAACCTAACCCCAAATCTAAACATAACCCCAAATCTAAACCTAAACTCTAAACCTAACCCCAAATCTAAACCTAAAATCTAAACCTAACCCCAAATCTAAACCTAACCCCAAATCTAAACCTAAAATCTAAACCTAACCCCAAATCTAAACCTAAAATCTAAACCTAACCCCAAATCTAAATCTAAAATCTAAACCTAACCCCAAATCTAAACCTAAAATCTAAACCTAACCCCAAATCTAAACCTAACTCCAAATCTAAACCTAAGCCCAAATCTAAACCTAACACCAAATCTAACCCCAAATCTAAACCTAACCCCAAATCTAAACCTAAAATCTAAACCTAACCCCAAATCTAAACCTAAAATCTAAACCTAACCCCAAATCTAAACCAAAAATCTAAACCTAACCCCAAATCTAAACCTAAAATCTAAACCTAACCCCAAATATAAACCTAACCCCATATCCAAACCTAACCCCAAATCTAAACCTAAAATATAAACCTAACCCCATATCTACACCTAAAATCTAAACCTAACCCCAAATCTAAACCTAAAATCTAAACCTAACCCCAAATCTAAACCTAACCCCAAATCTAAACCTAAAATCTAAACCTAACCCCAAATCTAAACCTAAAATCTAAACCTAACACCAAATCTAAACCTAACCCCAAATCTAAACCTAACCCCAAATCTAAACCTAACCCCAAATCTAACCCCAAATCTAAACCTAAAATCTAAACCTAACCCCAAATCTAAACCTAAAATCTAAACCTAACCCCAAATCTAAACCTAACCCCAAATCTAAACCTAAAATCTAAACCTAACCCCAAATCTAAACCTAAAATCTAAGCCTAACCCCAAATCTAAACCTAAAATCTAAACCTAACCCCAAATCTAAACCTAACCCCAAATCTAAACCTAACCCCAAATCTAAACCTAAAATCTAAACCTAACCCCAAATCTAAACCTAAAATCTAAACCTAACCCCAAATCTAAACATAACCCCAAATCTAAACCTAAAATCTAAACCTAACCCCAAATCTAATCCTAACCCCAAATCTAAACCTAAAATCTAAATCTAACCCCAAATCCAAACCTAAAATCTAAACCTAAAATCTAAACCTAACCCCAAATCTAAACCTAAAATCTAAACCTAACCCCAAATCTAAACCTAACCCCAAATCTAAACCTAACCCCAAATCTAAACCTAAAATCTAAACCTAACCCCAAATCTAAACCTAAAATCTAAACCTAACCCCAAATCTAAACCTAACCCCAAATCTAAACATAACCCCAAATCTAAACCTAAACTCTAAACCTAACCCCAAATCTAAACCTAAAATCTAAACCTAACCCCAAATCTAAACCTAAAATCTAAACCTAACCCCAAATCTAAACCTAACCCCAAATCTAAAACTAAAATCTAAACCTAACCCCAAATCTAAACCTAAAATCTAAACCTAACCCCAAATCTAAATCTAACCCCAAATCTAAACCTAAAATCTAAACCTAACTCCAAATCTAAACCTAAAATCTAAACCTAACCCCAAATCTAAACCTAAAATCTAAACATAACCCCAAATCTAAACCTAACCCCAAATCTAAACCTAAAATCTAAACCTAACCCCAAATCTAAACCTAACCCCAAATCTAAACATAACCCCAAATCTAAACCTAAAATCTAAACCTAACCCCAAATCTAAACCTAACCCCAAATCTAAACCTAAAATCTAAACCTAAACCCAAATCCAAACCTAAAATCTAAACCTAACCCCAAATCCAAACCTAAAATCTAAACCTAAAATCTAAACCTAACCCCAAATCCAAACCTAAAATCTAAACCTAAAATCTAAACCTAACCCCAAATCTAAACCTAAAATCTAAACCTAACCCCAAATCTAAACCTAACCCCAAATCTAAACCTAACCCCAAATCTAAACCTAAAATCTAAACCTAACCCCAAATCTAAACCTAAAATCTAAACCTAACCCCAAACCTAAACCTAACCCCAAATCTAAACATAACCCCAAATCTAAACCTAAAATCTAAACCTAACCCCAAATCTAAACCTAAAATCTAAACCTAACCCCAAATCTAAACCTAACCCCAAATCTAAACCTAAAATCTAAACCTAACCCCAAATCTAAACCTAACCCCAAATCTAAACATAACCCCAAATCTAAACCTAAAATCTAAACCTAACCCCAAATCTAAACCTAAAATCTAAACCTAACCCCAAATCTAAACCTAACTCCAAATCTAAACCTAAGCCCAAATCTAAACCTAACACCAAATCTAACCCCAAATCTAAACCTAACCCCAAATCTAAACCTAAAATCTAAACCTAACCCCAAATCTAAACCTAAAATCTAAACCTAAGCCCAAATCTGAACCTAAAATCTAAACCTAACCCCAAATCTAAACCTAACCACAAATCTAAACCTAACCCCAAATCTAAACCTAAAATCTAAACCTAACCCCAAATCTAAACCTAAAATCTAAACCTAACCCCAAATCTAAACCTAACCCCAAATCTAAACCTAACCCCAAATCTAAACCTAAAATCTAAACCTAACCCCAAATCTAAACCTAAAATCTAAACCTAACCCCAAATCTAAACATAACCCCAAATCTAAACCTAAAATCTAAACCTAACCCCAAATCTAAACATAACCCCAAATCTAAACCTAAACTCTAAACCTAACCCCAAATCTAAACCTAAAATCTAAACCTAACCCCAAATCTAAACCTAAAATCTAAACCTAACCCCAAATCTAAACCTAACCCCAAATCTAAACCTAAAATCTAAACCTAACCCCAAATCTAAACCTAAAATCTAAACCTAACCCCAAATCTAAATCTAACCCCAAATCTAAACCTAAAATCTAAACCTAACCCCAAATCTAAACCTAAAATCTAAACCTAACCCCAAATCTAAACCTAAAATCTAAACCTAACCCCAAATCTAAACCTAACCCCAAATCTAAACCTAAAATCTAAACCTAACCCCAAATCTAAACCTAACCCCAAATCTAAACATAACCCCAAATCTAAACCTAAAATCTAAACCTAACCCCAAATCTAAACCTAACCCCAAATCTAAACCTAAAATCTAAACCTAAACCCAAATCCAAACCTAAAATCTAAACCTAACCCCAAATCCAAACCTAAAATCTAAACCTAAAATCTAAACCTAAAATCTAAACCTAACCCCAAATCTAAACCTAAAATCTAAACCTAACCCCAAATCTAAACCTAACCCCAAATCTAAACCTAACCGCAAATCTAAACCTAAAATCTAAACCTAACCCCAAATCTAAACCTAAAATCTAAACCTAACCCCAAATCTAAACCTAAAATCTAAACCTAACCCCAAATCTAAATCTAACCCCAAATCTAAACCTAAAATCTAAACCTAACCCCAAATCTAAACCTAAAATCTAAACCTAACCCCAAATCTAAACCTAAAATCTAAACATAACCCCAAATCTAAACCTAAAATCTAAACCTAACCCCAAATCTAAACCTAACTCCAAATCTAAACCTAAGCCCAAATCTAAACCTAACACCAAATCTAACCCCAAATCTAAACCTAACCCCAAATCTAAACCTAAAATCGAAACCTAACCCCAAATCTAAACCTAAAATCTAAACCTAAGCCCAAATCTGAACCTAAAATCTAAACCTAACCCCAAATCTAAACCTAAAATCTAAACCTAACCCCAAATCTAAACCTAACCCCAAATCTAAACCTAACACCAAATCTAAACCTAAAATCTAAACCTAACCCCAAATCTAAACCTAAAATCTAAACCTAACCCCAAATCTAAACATAACCCCAAATCTAAACCTAAAATCTAAACCTAACCCCAAATCTAAACCTAACCCCAAATCTAAACCTAAAATCTAAACCTAACCCCAAATCCAAACCTAAAATCTAAACCTAAAATCTAAACCTAACCCCAAATCTAAACCTAAAATCTAAACCTAACCCCAAATCTAAACCTAACCCCAAATCTAAACCTAACCCCAAATCTAAACCTAAAATCTAAACCTAACCCCAAATCTAAACCTAAAATCTAAACCTAACCCCAAATCTAAACCTAACCCCAAATCTAAACATAACCCCAAATCTAAACCTAAAATCTAAACCTAACCCCAAATCTAAACCTAACCCCAAATCTAAACCTAAAATCTAAACCTAAACCCAAATCCAAACCTAAAATCTAAACCTAAAATCTAAACCTAACCCCAAATCCAAACCTAAAATCTAAACCTAAAATCTAAACCTAACCCCAAATCCAAACCTAAAATCTAAACCTAAAATCTAAACCTAACCCCAAATCTAAACCTAAAATCTAAACCTAACCCCAAATCTAAACCTAACCCCAAATCTAAACCTAACCCCAAATCTAAACCTAAAATCTAAACCTAACCCCAAATCTAAACCTAAAATCTAAACCTAACCCCAAACCTAAACCTAACCCCAAATCTAAACATAACCCCAAATCTAAACCTAAAATCTAAACCTAACCCCAAATCTAAACCTAAAATCTAAACCTAACCCCAAATCTAAATCTAACCCCAAATCTAAACCTAAAATCTAAACCTAACCCCAAATCTAAACCTAAAATCTAAACATAACCCCAAATCTAAACCTAAAATCTAAACCTAACACCAAATCTAAACCTAACTCCAAATCTAAACCTAAGCCCAAATCTAAACCTAACACCAAATCTAACCCCAAATCTAAACCTAACCCCAAATCTAAACCTAAAATCTAAACCTAACCCCAAATCTAAACCTAAAATCTAAACCTAAGCCCAAATCTGAACCTAAAATCTAAACCTAACCCCAAATCTAAACCTAACCCCAAATCTAAACCGAAAATCTAAACCTGACCCCAAATCTAAACCTAAAATCTAAACCTAACCCCAAATCTAAACCTAAAATGTAAACCTAACCCCAAATCTAAACCTAACCCCAAATCTAAACCTAAAATCTAAACCTAAACCAAATCTAAACCTAAAATCTAAACCTAACCCCAAATCTAAACCTAAAATCTAAGCCTAACCCCAAATCTAAACCTAAAATCTAAACCTAACCCCAAATCTAAACCTAAAATCTAAACCTAACCCCAAATCTAAACCTAACCCCAAATCTAAACCTAAAATCTAAACCTAACCCCAAATCTAAACCTAAAATCTAAACCTAACCCCAAATCTAAACCTAACCCCAAATTTAAACCTAACCCCAAATCTAACCCCAAATCTAAACCTAACCCCAAATCTAAACCCCAAATCTAAACCTAACCCCAAATCTAAACCTAACCCCAAATCTAAACCTAAAATCTAAACCTAACCCCAAATCTAAACCTAACCCAAAATCTAAACCTAACCCCAAATCTAAACCTAACCCCAAATCTAAACATAACCCCAAATCTAAACCTAAAATCTAAACCTAACCCCAAATCTAAACCTAACCCCAAATCTAAACCTAAAATCTAAACCTAAACCCAAATCCAAACCTAAAATCTAAACCTAAAATCTAAACCTAACCCCAAATCCAAACCTAAAATCTAAACCTAAAATCTAAACCTAACCCCAAATCCAAACCTAAAATCTAAACCTAAAATCTAAACCTAACCCCAAATCTCAACCTAAAATCTAAACCTAACCCCAAATCTAAACCTAACCCCAAATCTAAACCTAACCCCAAATCTAAACCTAAAATCTAAACCTAACCCCAAATCTAAACCTAAAATCTAAGCCTAACCCCAAACCTAAACCTAACCCCAAATCTAAACATAACCCCAAATCTAAACCTAAAATCTAAACCTAACCCCAAATCTAAACCTAAAATCTAAACCTAACCCCAAATCTAAACCTAAAATCTAAACCTAACCCCAAATCTAAATCTAACCCCAAATCTAAACCTAAAATCTAAACCTAACCCCAAATCTAAACCTAAAATCTAAACCTAACCCCAAATCTAAACCTAAAATCTAAACATAACCCCAAATCTAAACCTAAAATCTAAACCTAACCCCAAATCTAAACCTAACTCCAAATCTAAACCTAAGCCCAAATCTAAACCTAACACCAAATCTAACCCCAAATCTAAACCTAACCCCAAATCTAAACCTAAAATCTAAACCTAACCCCAAATCTAAACCTAAAATCTAAACCTAAGCCCAAATCTGAACCTAAAATCTAAACCTAACCCCAAATCTAAACCTAACCCCAAATCTAAACCGAAAATCTAAACCTAACCCCAAATCTAAACCTAAAATCTAAACCTAACCCCAAATCTAAACCTAAAATCTAAACCTAACCCCAAATCTAATCCTAACCCCAAATCTAAACCTAAAATCTAAACCTAACCCCAAATCTAAACCTAACCCCAAATCTAAACCGAAAATCTAAACCTAACCCCAAATCTAAACCTAAAATCTAAACCTAACCCCAAATATAAACCTAAAATCTTAACCTAACCCCAAATCTAAACCTAACCCCAAATCTAAACCTAAAATCTAAACCTAACCCCAAATCTAAACCTAAAATCTAAACCTAACCCCAAATCTAAACCTAAAATCTAAACCTAACCCCAAATATAAACCTAACCCCATATCCAAACCTAACCCCAAATCTAAACCTAAAATCTAAACCTAACCCCAAATCTACACCTAAAATCTAAACCTAACCCCAAATCTAAACCTAAAATCTAAACCTAACCCCAAATCTAAACCTAACCCCAAATCTAAACCTAAAATCTAAACCTAACCCCAAATCTAAACCTAAAATCTAAACCTAACACCAAATCTAAACCTAACCCCAAATCTAAACCTAACCCCAAATCTAAACCTAACCCCAAATCTAACCCCAAATCTAAACCTAAAATCTAAACCTAACCCCAAATCTAAACCTAAAATCTAAACCTAACCCCAAATCTAAACCTAACCCCAAATCTAAACCTAAAATCTAAACCTAACCCCAAATCTAATCCTAACCCCAAATCTAAACCTAAAATCTAAACCTAACCCCAAATCCAAACCTAAAATCTAAACCTAAAATCTAAACCTAACCCCAAATCTAAACCTAAAATCTAAACCTAACCCCAAATCTAAACCTAAAATCTAAACCTAAGCCCAAATCTGAACCTAAAATCTAAACCTAACCCCAAATCTAAACCTAACCCCAAATCTAAACCGAAAATCTAAACCTGACCCCAAATCTAAACCTAAAATCTAAACCTAACCCCAAATCTAAACCTAAAATGTAAACCTAACCCCAAATCTAAACCTAACCCCAAATCTAAACCTAAAATCTAAACCTAAACCAAATCTAAACCTAAAATCTAAACCTAACCCCAAATCTAAACCTAAAATCTAAGCCTAACCCCAAATCTAAACCTAAAATCTAAACCTAACCCCAAATCTAAAGCTAACCCCAAATCTAAACCTAAAATCTAAACCTAACCCCAAATCTAAACCTAAAATCTAAACCTAACCCCAAATCTAAACCTAACCCCAAATTTAAACCTAACCCCAAATCTAACCCCAAATCTAAACCTAACCCCAAATCTAAACCCCAAATCTAAACCTAACCCCAAATCTAAACCTAACCCCAAATCTAAACCTAAAATCTAAACCTAACCCCAAATCTAAACCTAACCCAAAATCTAAACCTAACCCCAAATCTAAACCTAACCCCAAATCTAAACATAACCCCAAATCTAAACCTAAAATCTAAACCTAACCCCAAATCTAAACCTAACCCCAAATCTAAACCTAAAATCTAAACCTAAACCCAAATCCAAACCTAAAATCTAAACCTAAAATCTAAACCTAACCCCAAATCCAAACCTAAAATCTAAACCTAAAATCTAAATCTAACCCCAAATCCAAACCTAAAATCTAAACCTAAAATCTAAACCTAACCCCAAATCTCAACCTAAAATCTAAACCTAACCCCAAATCTAAACCTAACCCCAATTCTAAACCTAACCCCAAATCTAAACCTAAAATCTAAACCTAACCCCAAATCTAAACCTAAAATCTAAGCCTAACCCCAAACCTAAACCTAACCCCAAATCTAAACATAACCCCAAATCTAAACCTAAAATCTAAACCTAACCCCAAATCTAAACCTAAAATCTAAACCTAACCCCAAATCTAAACCTAAAATCTAAACCTAACCCCAAATCTAAATCTAACCCCAAATCTAAACCTAAAATCTAAACCTAACCCCAAATCTAAACCTAAAATCTAAACCTAACCCCAAATCTAAACCTAAAATCTAAACATAACCCCAAATCTAAACCTAAAATCTAAACCTAACCCCAAATCTAAACCTAACTCCAAATCTAAACCTAAGCCCAAATCTAAACCTAACACCAAATCTAACCCCAAATCTAAACCTAACCCCAAATCTAAACCTAAAATCTAAACCTAACCCCAAATCTAAACCTAAAATCTAAACCTAAGCCCAAATCTGAACCTAAAATCTAAACCTAACCCCAAATCTAAACCTAACCCCAAATCTAAACCGAAAATCTAAACCTAACCCCAAATCTAAACCTAAAATCTAAACCTAACCCCAAATCTAAACCTAAAATCTAAACCTAACCCCAAATCTAATCCTAACCCCAAATCTAAACCTAAAATCTAAACCTAACCCCAAATCTAAACCTAACCCCAAACCTAAACCGAAAATCAAAACCTAACCCCAAATCTAAACCTAAAATCTAAACCTAACCCCAAATATAAACCTAAAATCTTAACCTAACCCCAAATCTAAACCTAACCCCAAATCTAAACCTAAAATCTAAACCTAACCCCAAATCTAAACCTAAAATCTAAACCTAACCCCAAATCTAAACCAAAAATCTAAACCTAACCCCAAATCTAAACCTAAAATCTAAACCTAACCCCAAATATAAACCTAACCCCATATCCAAACCTAACCCCAAATCTAAACCTAAAATCTAAACCTAACCCCAAATCTACACCTAAAATCTAAACCTAACCCCAAATCTAAACCTAAAATCTAAACCTAACCCCAAATCTAAACCTAACCCCAAATCTAAACCTAAAATCTAAACCTAACCCCAAATCTAAACCTAAAATCTAAACCTAACCCCAAATCTAAACCTAACCCCAAATCTAAACCTAACCCCAAATCTAACCCCAAATCTAAACCTAAAATCTAAACCTAACCCCGAATCTAAACCTAAAATCTAAACCTAACCCCAAATCTAAACCTAACCCCAAATCTAAACCTAAAATCTAAACCTAACCCCAAATCTAAACCTAAAATCTAAGCCTAACCCCAAATCTAAACCTAAAATCTAAACCTAACCCCAAATCTAAACCTAACCCCAAATCTAAACGTAACCCCAAATCTAAACATAACCCCAAATCTAAACCTAAAATCTAAACCTAACCCCAAATCTAAACCTAACCCCAAATCTAAACCTAAAATCTAAACCTAACCCCAAATCTAAACCTAAAATCTAAACCTAACCCCAAATCTAAACATAACCCCAAATCTAAACCTAAAATCTAAACCTAACCCCAAATCTAATCCTAACCCCAAATCTAAACCTAAAATCTAAACCTAACCCCAAATCCAAACCTAAAATCTAAACCTAAAATCTAAACCTAACCCCAAATCTAAACCTAAAATCTAAACCTAACCCCAAATCTAAACCTAACCCCAAATCTAAACCTAACCCCAAATCTAAACCTAAAATCTAAACCTAACCCCAAATCTAAACCTAAAATCTAAACCTAACCCCAAATCTAAACCTAACCCCAAATCTAAACATAACCCCAAATCTAAACCTAAACTCTAAACCTAACCCCAAATCTAAACCTAAAATCTAAACCTAACCCCAAATCTAAACCTAAAATCTAAACCTAACCCCAAATCTAAACCTAACCCCAAATCTAAACCTAAAATCTAAACCTAACCCCAAATCTAAACCTAAAATCTAAACCTAACCCCAAATCTAAATCTAACCCCAAATCTAAACCTAAAATCTAAACCTAACCCCAAATCTAAACCTAAAATCTAAACATAACCCCAAATCTAAACCTAACCCCAAATCTAAACCTAAAATCTAAACCTAACCCCAAATCTAAACCTAAAATCTAAACCTAAGCCCAAATCTGAACCTAAAATCTAAACCTAACCCCAAATCTAAACCTAACCCCAAATCTAAACCGAAAATCTAAACCTAACCCCAAATCTAAACCTAAAATCTAAACCTAACCCCAAATCTAAACCTAACCCCAAATCTAAACCTAACCCCAAATCTAAACCTAAAATCTAAACCTAACCCCAAATCTAAACCTAAAATCTAAACCTAACCCCAAATCTAAACCTAACCCCAAATCTAAACCTAAAATCTTAACCTAACCCCAAATCTAAACCTAACCCCAAATCTAAACCTAAAATCTAAACCTAACCCCAAATCTAAACCTAAAATCTAAATCTAACCCCAAATCTAAACCTAACCCCAAATCTAAACCTAAAATCTAAACCTAACCCCAAATCTAAACCTAAAATCTAAACCTAAAATCTAAACCTAACCCCAAATCTAAACCTAAAATCTAAACCTAACCCCAAATCTAAACCTATCCCCAAATCTAAACCTAAAATCTAAACCTAACCCCAAATCTAAACCTAAAATCTAAACCTAACCCCAAGTCCCAAACCTAAAATCTAAACCTAACCCCAAATCTAAACCTAAAATCTAAACCTAACCCCAAATCTAAATCTAACCCCAAATCTAAACCTAAAATCTAAACCTAACCCCAAATCTAAACCTAAAATCTAAACCTAACCCCAAATCTAAACCTAAAATCTAAACATAACCCCAAATCTAAACCTAAAATCTAAACCTAACCCCAAATCTAAACCTAACTCCAAATCTAAACCTAAGCCCAAATCTAAACCTAACACCAAATCTAACCCCAAATCTAAACCTAACCCCAAATATAAACCTAAAATCTAAACCTAACCCCAAATCTAAACCTAAAATCTAAACCTAAGCCCAAATCTGAACCTAAAATCTAAACCTAACCCCAAATCTAAACCTAACCCCAAATCTAAACCTAAAATCTAAACCTAACCCCAAATCTAAACCTAAAATCTAAACCTAACCCCAAATCTAATCCTAACCCCAAATCTAAACCTAAAATCTAAACCTAACCCCAAATCTAAACCTAACCCCAAATCTAAACCGAAAATCTAAACCTAACCCCAAATCTAAACCTAAAATCTAAACCTAACCCCAAATCTAAACCTAACCCCAAATCTAAACCTAAAATCTAAACCTAACCCCAAATCTAAACTTAAAATCTAAACCTAAAATCTAAACCTAACCTAAAATCTAAACCTAACCCCAAATCTAAACCTAACCCCAAATCTAAACCTAAAATCTTAACCTAACCTCAAATCTAAACCTAACCCCAAATCTAAACCTAAAATCTAAACCTAACCCCAAATCTAAACCAAAAATCTAAACCTAACCCCAAATCTAAACCTAAAATCTAAACCTAACCCCAAATCTAAACCTAACCCCATATGCAAACCGAACCCCAAATCTAAACCTAAAATCTAAACCTAACCCCAAATCTACACCTAAAATCTAAACCTAACCCCAAATCTAAACCTAAAATCTAAACCTAACCCCAAATCTAAACCTAACCCCAAATCTAAACCTAAAATCTAAACCTAACCCCAAATCTAAACCTAAAATCTAAACCTAACACCAAATCTAAACCTAACCCCAAATCTAAACCTAACCCCAAATCTAACCCCAAATCTAAACCTAAAATCTAAACCTAACCCCAAATCTAAACCTAAAATCTAAACCTAACCCCAAATCTAAACCTAACCCCAAATCTAAACATAAAATCTAAACCTAACCCCAAATCTAAACCTAAAATATAAGCCTAACCCCAAATCTAAACATAAAATCTAAACCTAACCCCAAATCTAAACCTAACCCCAAATCTAAACCTAACCCCAAATCTAAACCTAAAATCTAAACCTAACCCGAAATCTAAACCTAACCCCAAATCTAAACCTAAAATCTAAACCTAACCCCAAATCTAAACCTAAAATCTAAACCTAACCCCAAATCTAAACATAACCCTAAATCTAAACCCAAAATCTAAATCTAACCCCAAATCTAAACCTAAAATCTAAACCTAACCCCAAATCTAAACCTAACCCCAAATCTAAACCTAAAATCTAAACCTAACCCCAAATCCAAACCTAAAATCTAAACCTAAAATCTAAACCTAACCCTAAATCTAAACCTAAAATCTAAACCTAACCCCAAATCTAAACCTAACCCCAAATCTAAACCTAATATCTAAACCTAACCCCAAATCTAAACCTAAAATCTAAACCTAACCCCAAATCTAAACCTAACCCCAAATCTAAACATAACCCCAAATCTAAACCTAAAATCTAAACCTAACCCCAAATCTAAACCTAAAATCTAAACCTAACCCCAAATCTAAACCTAACCCCAAATCTAAACCTAAAATCTAAACCTAACCCCAAATCTAAACCTAAAATCTAAACCTAACACCAAATCTAAATCTAACCCCAAATCTAAACCTAAAATCTAAACCTAACCCCAAATCTAAACCTAAAATCTAAACATAACCCCAAATCTAAACCTAACCCCAAATCTAAACCTAACTCCAAATCTAAACCTAAGCCCAAATCTAAACCTAACACCAAATCTAACCTAAAATCTAAACCTAACCCCAAATCTAAACCTAAAATCTAAACCTAACCCCAAATCTAAACCTAAAATCTAAACCTAAGCCCAAATCTGAACCTAAAATCTAAACCTAACCCCAAATCTAAACCTAACCCCAAATCTAAACCGAAAATCTAAACCTAACCCCAAATCTAAACCTAAAATCTAAACCTAACCCCAAATCTAAACCTAAAATCTAAACCTAACCCCAAATCTAAACCTAACCCCAAATCTAAACCTAAAATCTAAACCTAACCCCAAATCTAAACCGAACCCCAAATCTAAACCGAAAATCTAAACCTAACCCCAAATCTAAACCTAAAATCTAAACCTAACCCCAAATCTAAACCTAACCCCAAATCTAAACCTAAAATCTTAACCTAACCCCAAATCTAAACCTAACCCCAAATCTAAACCTAAAATCTAAACCTAACCCCAAATCTAAACCTAAAATCTAAATCTAACCCCAAATCTAAACCTAACCCCAAATCTAAACCTAAAATCTAAACCTAACACCAAATCTAAACCTAAAATCTAAACCTAAAATCTAAACCTAACCTAAAATCTAAACCTAACCCCAAATCTAAACCTAAAATCTAAACCTAACCCCAAATCTAAACCTATCCCCAAATCTAAACCTAAAATCTAAACCTAACCCCAAATCTAAACCTAAAATCTAAACCTAACCCCAAGTCCCAAACCTAAAATCTAAACCTAACCCCAAATCTAAACCTAAAATCTAAACCTAACCCCAAATCTAAACCTAACCCCAAATCTAACCCCAAATCTAAACCTAACCCCAAATCTAAACCGCAAATCTAAACCTAACCCCAAATCTAAACCTAAAATCTAAACCTAACCCCAAATTTAAACCTAAAATCTAAACCTAACCCCAAATCTAAACGTAACCCCAATTCTAAACCTAAAATCTAAACCTAACCCCAAATCTAAACCTAACCCCAAATCTAAACCTAAAATCTAAACCTAACCCCAAATCTAAACCTAAAATCTAAACCTAACCCCAAATCTAAACCTAACCCCAAATCTAAACCTAAAATCTAATCCTAACCCCAAATCTAAACCTAAAATCTAAACCTAAAATCTAAACCTAACCCCAAATCTAAACCTAAAATCTAAACCTAACCCCAAATATAAACCTAAATCTAAACCTAACCCCAAATATAAACCTAAAATCTAAACCTAAAATCTAAACCTAACCCCAAATCTAAACCTAAAATCTAAACCTAACCCTTATCTAAACCTAACCCCAAATCTAAACCTAAAATCTAAACCTAACCCCAAATCTAAACCTAACCCCAAATCTAAACCTAAAATCTAAACCTAACCCCAAATCTAAACCTAAAATCTAAACCTAACCCCAAATCTAAACCTAACCCCAAATCTAAACCTAAAATCTAAACCTAACCCCAAATCTAAACCTAAAATCTAAACCTAAAATCTAAACCTAACCCCAAATCTAAACCTAAAATCTAAACCTAACCCCAAATCTAAACCTAACCCCAAATCTAAACCTAAAATCTAAACCTAACCCCAAATCTAAACCTAACCACAACTCTAAACCTAACCCCAAATCTAAACCTATAATCTAAACCTAACCCCAAATCTAAACCTAAAATCTAAACCTAACCACAAATCTAAACCTAAAATCTAAACTCCAAATCTAAACCTAAACCCAAATCTAAACCTAAAATCTAAACCTAACCCCAAATCTAAACCTAACCCCAAATCTAAACCTAAAATCTAAACCTAACCCCAAATCTAAACCTAACCCCAAATCTAAACCTAAAATCTAAACCTAACCCCAAATCTACACCTAAAATCTAAACCTAACCCCAAATCTAAACCGAAAATCTAAACCTAACCCCAAATCTAAACCTAAAATCTAAACCTAACCCCAAATCTAAACCTATCCCCAAATCTAAACCTAAAATCTAAACCTAACCCCAAATCTAAACCTAAAATCTAAACCTAACCCCAAGTCCCAAACCTAAAATCTAAACCTAACACCAAATCTAAACCTAAAATCTAAACCTAACCCCAAGTCCCAAACCTAAAATCTAAACCTAACACCAAATCTAAACCTAAAATCTAAACCTAACCCCAAATCTAAACCTAACCCTAAATCTAAACCTAAAATCTAAACCTAACCCTTATCTAAACCTAAACCCAAATCTAAAACTAAAATCTAAACCTAACCCCAAATCTAAACCTAACCCCAAATCTAAACCTAAAATCTAAACCTAACCCCAAATCTAAACCTAAAATCTAAACCTAACCCCAAATCTAAACCTAACCCCAAATCTAAACCTAAAATCTAAACCTAACCCCAAATCTAAACCTAAAATCTAAACCTAACCCCAAATCTAAACCTAACCCCAAATCTAAACATAACCCCAGATCTAAACCTAAAATCTAAACCTAACCCCAAATCTAAACCTAACCCCAAATCTAAACCTAAAATCTAAACCTAAACCCAAATCCAAACCTAAAATCTAAACCTAAAATCTAAACCTAACCCCAAATCCAAACCTAAAATCTAAACCTAAAATCTAAACCTAACCCCAAATCCAAACCTAAAATCTAAACCTAAAATCTAAACCTAACCCCAAATCTAAACCTAAAATCTAAACCTAACCCCAAATCTAAACCTAAAATCTAAACCTAACCCCAAATCTAAACCTAACCCCAAATCTAAACATAACCCCAAATCTAAACCTAAAATCTAAACCTAACCCCAAATCTAAACCTAACCCCAAATCTAAACCTAAAATCTAAACCTAACCCCAAATATAAACCTAACCCCAAATCTAAACCTAAAATCTAAACCTAACCCCAAATCTAAACCTAAAATCTAAACCTAACCCCAAATCTAAATCTAACCCCAAATCTAAACCTAAAATCTAAACCTAACCCCAAATCTAAACCTAAAATCTAAACATAACCCCAAATCTAAACCTAACCCCAAATCTAAACCTAACTCCAAATCTAAACCTAAGCCCAAATCTAAACCTAAAATCTAAACCTAACCCCAAATCTAAACCTAACCCCAAATCTAACCTAAAATCTAAACCTAACCCCAAATCTAAACCTAAAATCTAAACCTAACCCCAAATCTAAACCTAAAATCTAAACCTAAGCCCAAATCTGAACCTAAAATCTAAACCTAACCCCAAATCTAAACCTAAAATCTAAACCTAACCCCAAATCTAAACCTAAAATCTAAACCTAACCCCAAATCTAAACCTAACCCCAAATCTAAACCTAAAATCTAAACCTAACCCCAAATCTAAACCTAAAATCTAAACCTAACCCCAAATCTAAATCTAACCCCAAATCTAAACCTAAAATCTAAACCTAACCCCAAATCTAAACCTAAAATCTAAACATAACCCCAAATCTAAACCTAACCCCAAATCTAAACCTAAAATCTAAACCTAACCCCAAATCTAAACCTAAAATCTAAACCTAAGCCCAAATCTGAACCTAAAATCTAAACCTAACCCCAAATCTAAACCTAACCCCAAATCTAAACCGAAAATCTAAACCTAACCCCAAATCTAAACCTAAAATCTAAACCTAACCCCAAATCTAAACCTAACCCCAAATCTAAACCTAACCCCAAATCTAAACCTAAAATCTAAACCTAACCCCAAATCTAAACCTAAAATCTAAACCTAACCCCAAATCTAAACCTAACCCCAAATCTAAACCTAAAATCTTAACCTAACCCCAAATCTAAACCTAACCCCAAATCTAAACCTAAAATCTAAACCTAACCCCAAATCTAAACCTAAAATCTAAATCTAACCCCAAATCTAAACCTAACCCCAAATCTAAACCTAAAATCTAAACCTAACCCCAAATCTAAACCTAAAATCTAAACCTAAAATCTAAACCTAACCCCAAATCTAAACCTAAAATCTAAACCTAACCCCAAATCTAAACCTATCCCCAAATCTAAACCTAAAATCTAAACCTAACCCCAAATCTAAACCTAACCCCAAATCTAAACCTAAAATCTAAACCTAACCCCAAATCTAAACCTAACCACAACTCTAAACCTAACCCCAAATCTAAACCTATAATCTAAACCTAACCCCAAATCTAAACCTAAAATCTAAACCTAACCACAAATCTAAACCTAAAATCTAAACTCCAAATCTAAACCTAAACCCAAATCTAAACCTAAAATCTAAACCTAACCCCAAATCTAAACCTAACCCCAAATCTAAACCTAAAATCTAAACCTAACCCCAAATCTAAACCTAACCCCAAATCTAAACCTAAAATCTAAACCTAACCCCAAATCTACACCTAAAATCTAAACCTAACCCCAAATCTAAACCGAAAATCTAAACCTAACCCCAAATCTAAACCTAAAATCTAAACCTAACCCCAAATCTAAACCTATCCCCAAATCTAAACCTAAAATCTAAACCTAACCCCAAATCTAAACCTAAAATCTAAACCTAACCCCAAGTCCCAAACCTAAAATCTAAACCTAACACCAAATCTAAACCTAAAATCTAAACCTAACCCCAAATCTAAACCTAACCCTAAATCTAAACCTAAAATCTAAACCTAACCCTTATCTAAACCTAAACCCAAATCTAAAACTAAAATCTAAACCTAACCCCAAATCTAAACCTAACCCCAAATCTAAACCTAAAATCTAAACCTAACCCCAAATCTAAACCTAAAATCTAAACCTAACCCCAAATCTAAACCTAACCCCAAATCTAAACCTAAAATCTAAACCTAACCCCAAATCTAAACCTAAAATCTAAACCTAACCCCAAATCTAAACCTAACCCCAAATCTAAACATAACCCCAGATCTAAACCTAAAATCTAAACCTAACCCCAAATCTAAACCTAACCCCAAATCTAAACCTAAAATCTAAACCTAAACCCAAATCCAAACCTAAAATCTAAACCTAAAATCTAAACCTAACCCCAAATCCAAACCTAAAATCTAAACCTAAAATCTAAACCTAACCCCAAATCCAAACCTAAAATCTAAACCTAAAATCTAAACCTAACCCCAAATCTAAACCTAAAATCTAAACCTAACCCCAAATCTAAACCTAAAATCTAAACCTAACCCCAAATCTAAACCTAACCCCAAATCTAAACATAACCCCAAATCTAAACCTAAAATCTAAACCTAACCCCAAATCTAAACCTAACCCCAAATCTAAACCTAAAATCTAAACCTAACCCCAAATATAAACCTAACCCCAAATCTAAACCTAAAATCTAAACCTAACCCCAAATCTAAACCTAAAATCTAAACCTAACCCCAAATCTAAATCTAACCCCAAATCTAAACCTAAAATCTAAACCTAACCCCAAATCTAAACCTAAAATCTAAACATAACCCCAAATCTAAACCTAACCCCAAATCTAAACCTAACTCCAAATCTAAACCTAAGCCCAAATCTAAACCTAAAATCTAAACCTAACCCCAAATCTAAACCTAACCCCAAATCTAACCTAAAATCTAAACCTAACCCCAAATCTAAACCTAAAATCTAAACCTAACCCCAAATCTAAACCTAAAATCTAAACCTAAGCCCAAATCTGAACCTAAAATCTAAACCTAACCCCAAATCTAAACCTAAAATCTAAACCTAACCCCAAATCTAAACCTAAAATCTAAACCTAACCCCAAATCTAAACCTAACCCCAAATCTAAACCTAAAATCTAAACCTAACCCCAAATCTAAACCTAAAATCTAAACCTAACCCCAAATCTAAATCTAACCCCAAATCTAAACCTAAAATCTAAACCTAACCCCAAATCTAAACCTAAAATCTAAACATAACCCCAAATCTAAACCTAACCCCAAATCTAAACCTAAAATCTAAACCTAACCCCAAATCTAAACCTAAAATCTAAACCTAAGCCCAAATCTGAACCTAAAATCTAAACCTAACCCCAAATCTAAACCTAACCCCAAATCTAAACCGAAAATCTAAACCTAACCCCAAATCTAAACCTAAAATCTAAACCTAACCCCAAATCTAAACCTAACCCCAAATCTAAACCTAACCCCAAATCTAAACCTAAAATCTAAACCTAACCCCAAATCTAAACCTAAAATCTAAACCTAACCCCAAATCTAAACCTAACCCCAAATCTAAACCTAAAATCTTAACCTAACCCCAAATCTAAACCTAACCCCAAATCTAAACCTAAAATCTAAACCTAACCCCAAATCTAAACCTAAAATCTAAATCTAACCCCAAATCTAAACCTAACCCCAAATCTAAACCTAAAATCTAAACCTAACCCCAAATCTAAACCTAAAATCTAAACCTAAAATCTAAACCTAACCCCAAATCTAAACCTAAAATCTAAACCTAACCCCAAATCTAAACCTATCCCCAAATCTAAACCTAAAATCTAAACCTAACCCCAAATCTAAACCTAAAATCTAAACCTAACCCCAAGTCCCAAACCTAAAATCTAAACCTAACCCCAAATCTAAACCTAAAATCTAAACCTAACCCCAAATCTAAATCTAACCCCAAATCTAAACCTAAAATCTAAACCTAACCCCAAATCTAAACCTAAAATCTAAACCTAACCCCAAATCTAAACCTAAAATCTAAACATAACCCCAAATCTAAACCTAAAATCTAAACCTAACCCCAAATCTAAACCTAACTCCAAATCTAAACCTAAGCCCAAATCTAAACCTAACAGCAAATCTAACCCCAAATCTAAACCTAACCCCAAATATAAACCTAAAATCTAAACCTAACCCCAAATCTAAACCTAAAATCTAAACCTAAGCCCAAATCTGAACCTAAAATCTAAACCTAACCCCAAATCTAAACCTAACCCCAAATCTAAACCGAAAATCTAAACCTAACCCCAAATCTAAACCTAAAATCTAAACCTAACCCCAAATCTAAACCTAAAATCTAAACCTAACCCCAAATCTAATCCTAACCCCAAATCTAAACCTAAAATCTAAACCTAACCCCAAATATAAACCTAACCCCAAATCTAAACCGAAAATCTAAACCTAACCCCAAATCTAAACCTAAAATCTAAACCTAACCCCAAATCTAAACCTAACCCCAAATCTAAACCTAAAATCTAAACCTAACCCCAAATCTAAACTTAAAATCTAAACCTAAAATCTAAACCTAACCTAAAATCTAAACCTAACCCCAAATCTAAACCTAACCCCAAATCTAAACCTAAAATCTTAACCTAACCTCAAATCTAAACCTAACCCCAAATCTAAACCTAAAATCTAAACCTAACCCCAAATCTAAACCAAAAATCTAAACCTAACCCCAAATCTAAACCTAAAATCTAAACCTAACCCCAAATCTAAACCTAACCCCAAATCTAATCCCAAATCTAAACCTAAAATCTAAACCTAACCCCAAATCTAAACCTAAAATCTAAACCTAACCCCAAATCTAAACCTAACCCCAAATCTAAACATAAAATCTAAACCTAACCCCAAATCTAAACCTAAAATATAAGCCTAACCCCAAATCTAAACATAAAATCTAAACCTAACCCCAAATCTAAACCTAACCCCAAATCTAAACCTAACCCCAAATCTAAACCTAAAATCTAAACCTAACCCGAAATCTACACCTAACCCCAAATCTAAACCTAAAATATAAACCTAACCCCAAATCTAAACCTAAAATCTAAACCTAACCCCAAATCTAAACATAACCCCAAATCTAAACCTAAAATCTAAACATAACCCCAAATCTAAACCTAAAATCTAAACCTAACCCCAAATCTAAACCTAACCCCAAATCTAAACCTAAAATCTAAACCTAACCCCAAATCCAAACCTAAAATCTAAACCTAAAATCTAAACCTAACCCTAAATCTAAACCTAAAATCTAAACCTAACCCCAAATCTAAACCTAACCCCAAATCTAAACCTAATATCTAAACCTAACCCCAAATCTAAACCTAAAATCTAAACCTAACCCCAAATCTAAACCTAACCCCAAATCTAAACATAACCCCAAATCTAAACCTAAAATCTAAACCTAACCCCAAATCTAAACCTAAAATCTAAACCTAACCCCAAATCTAAACCTAACCCCAAATCTAAACCTAAAATCTAAACCTAACCCCAAATCTAAATCTAACCCCAAATCTAAACCTAAAATCTAAACCTAACCCCAAATCTAAACCTAAAATCTAAACATAACCCCAAATCTAAACCTAACCCCAAATCTAAACCTAACTCCAAATCTAAACCTAAGCCCAAATCTAAACCTAACACCAAATCTAACCTAAAATCTAAACCTAACCCCAAATCTAAACCTAAAATCTAAACCTAACCCCAAATCTAAACCTAAAATCTAAACCTAAGCCCAAATCTGAACCTAAAATCTAAACCTAACCCCAAATCTAAACCTAACCCCAAATCTAAACCGAAAATCTAAACCTAACCCCAAATCTAAACCGAAAATCTAAACCTAACCCCAAATCTAAACCTAACCCCAAATCTAAACCTAACCCCAAATCTAAACCTAAAATCTAAACCTAACCCCAAATCTAAACCTAACCCCAAATCTAAACCTAAAATCTAAACCTAACCCCAAATCTAAACCTAACCCCAAATCTAAACCGAAAATCTAAACCTAACCCCAAATCTAAACCTAAAATCTAAACCTAACCCCAAATCTAAACCTAAAATCTAAACCTAACCCCAAATCTAAACCTAACCCCAAATCTAAACCTAAAATCTTAACCTAACCCCAAATCTAAACCTAACCCCAAATCTAAACCTAAAATCTAAACCTAACCCCAAATCTAAACCTAAAATCTAAATCTAACCCCAAATCTAAACCTAACCCCAAATCTAAACCTAAAATCTAAACCTAACCCCAAATCTAAACCTAAAATCTAAATCTAACCCCAAATCTAAACCTAACCCCAAATCTAAACCTAAAATCTAAACCTAACCCCAAATCTAAACCTATCCCCAAATCTAAACCTAAAATCTAAACCTAACCCCAAATCTAAACCTAAAATCTAAACCTAACCCCAAGTCCCAAACCTAAAATCTAAACCTAACCCCAAATCTAAACCTAAAATCTAAACCTAACCCCAAATCTAAACCTAACCCCAAATCTAACCCCAAATCTAAACCTAACCCCAAATCTAAACCGCAAATCTAAACCTAACCCCAAATCTAAACCTAAAATCTAAACCTAACCCCAAATTTAAACCTAAAATCTAAACCTAACCCCAAATCTAAACCTAACCCCAATTCTAAACCTAAAATCTAAACCTAACCCCAAATCTAAACCTAACCCCAAATCTAAACCTAAAATCTAAACCTAACCCCAAATCTAAACCTAAAATCTAAACCTAACCCCAAATCTAAACCTAACCCCAAATCTAAACCTAAAATCTAATCCTAACCCCAAATCTAAACCTAAAATCTAAACCTAAAATCTAAACCTAACCCCAAATCTAAACCTAAAATCTAAACCTAACCCCAAATATAAACCTAAATCTAAACCTAACCCCAAATATAAACCTAAAATCTAAACCTAAAATCTAAACCTAACCCCAAATCTAAACCTAAAATCTAAACCTAACCCTTATCTAAACCTAACCCCAAATCTAAACCTAAAATCTAAACCTAACCCCAAATCTAAACCTAACCCCAAATCTAAACCTAAAATCTAAACCTAACCCCAAATCTAAACCTAAAATCTAAACCTAACCCCAAATCTAAACCTAACCCCAAATCTAAACCTAAAATCTAAACCTAACCCCAAATCTAAACCTAAAATCTAAACCTAACCCCAAATCTAAACCTAACCCCAAATCTAAACCTAACCCCAAATCTAACCCCAAATCTAAACCTAACCCCAAATCTAAACCCCAAATCTAAACCTAACCCCAAATCTAAACCTAAAATCTAAACCTAACCCCAAATTTAAACCTAAAATCTAAACCTAACCCCAAATCTAAACCTAACCCCAAATCTAAACCTAAAATCTAAACCTAACCCCAAATCTAAACCTAACCCCAAATCTAAACCTAAAATCTAAACCTAACCCCAAATCTAAACCTAAAATCTAAACCTAACCCCAAATCTAAACCTAAAATCTAAACCTAACCCCAAATCTAAACCTAAAATCTAAACCTAAAATCTAAACCTAACCCCAAATCTAAACCTAAAATCTAAACCTAACCCCAAATATAAACCTAAATCTAAACCTAACCCCAAATCTAAACCTAAAATCTAAACCTAAAATCTAAACCTAACCCCAAATCTAAACCTAAAATCTAAACCTAACCCCAAATCTAAACCTAACCCCAAATCTAAACCTAAAATCTAAACCTAACCCCAAATCTAAACCTAACCACAACTCTAAACCTAACCCCAAATCTAAACCTATAATCTAAACCTAACCCCAAATCTAAACCTAAAATCTAAACCTAACCACAAATCTAAACCTAAAATCTAAACTCCAAATCTAAACCTAAAAGCTAAACCTAACCCCAAATCTAAACCTAAAATCTAAACCTAACCCCAAATCTAAACCTAACCCCAAATCTAAACCTAAAATCTAAACCTAACCCCAAATCTAAACCTAAAATCTAAACCTAAAATCTAAACCTAACCCCAAATCTAAACCTAAAATCTAAACCTAACCCCAAATCTAAACCTAACCCCAAATCTAAACCTAAACCCAAATCTAAACCTAAAATCTAAACCTAACCCCAAATCTAAACCTAACCCCAAATCTAAACCTAAAATCTAAACCTAACCCCAAATCTAAACCTAAAATCTAAACCTAAAATCTAAACCTAACCTAAAATCTAAACCTAACCGCAAATCTAAACCTAACCCCAAATCTAAACCTAAAATCTTAACCTAAACCCAAATCTAAACCTAACCCCAAATCTAAACCTAAAATCTAAACCTAACCCCAAATCTACACCTAAAATCTAAACCTAACCCCAAATCTAAACCTAACCCCAAATCTAAACCTAAAATCTAAACCTAAAATCTAAACCTAACCCCAAATCTAAACCTATCCCCAAATCTAAACCTAAAATCTAAACCTAACCCCAAATCTAAACCTAAAATCTAAACCTAACCCCAAGTCCCAAACCTAAAATCTAAACCTAACACCAAATCTAAACCTAAAATCTAAACCTAACCCCAAATCTAAACCTAACCCTAAATCTAAACCTAAAATCTAAACCTAACCCTTATCTAAACCTAAACCCAAATCTAAAACTAAAATCTAAACCTAACCCCAAATCTAAACCTAACCCTAAATCTAAACCTAAAATCTAAACCTAACCCCAAATCTAAACCTAAAATCTAAACCTAACCCCAAATCTAAACCTAACCCCAAATCTAAACCTAAAATCTAAACCTAACCCCAAATCTAAACCTAAAATCTAAACCTAACCCCAAATCTAAACCTAACCCCAAATCTAAACCTAAAATCTAAACCTAACCCCAAATCTAAACCTAACCCCAAATCTAAACCTAAAATCTAAACCTAAACCCAAATCCAAACCTAAAATCTAAACCTAAAATCTAAACCTAACCCCAAATCCAAACCTAAAATCTAAACCTAAAATCTAAACCTAACCCCAAATCCAAACCTAAAATCTAAACCTAAAATCTAAACCTAACCCCAAATCTACACCTAAAATCTAAACCTAACCCCAAATCTAAACCTAACCCCAAATCTAAACCTAAAATCTAAACCTAACCCCAAATCTAAACCTAACCCCAAATCTAAACATAACCCCAAATCTAAACCTAAAATCTAAACCTAACCCCAAATCTAAACCTAACCCCAAATCTAAACCTAAAATCTAAACCTAACCCCAAATATAAACCTAACCCCAAATCTAAACCTAAAATCTAAACCTAACCCCAAATCTAAACCTAAAATCTAAACCTAACCCCAAATCTAAACCTAACCCCAAATCTAAACCTAAAATCTAAACCTAACCCCAAATATAAACCTAACCCCAAATCTAAACCTAAAATCTAAACCTAACCCCAAATCTAAACCTAAAATCTAAACCTAACCCCAAATCTAAATCTAACCCCAAATCTAAACCTAAAATCTAAACCTAACCCCAAATCTAAACCTAAAATCTAAACATAACCCCAAATCTAAACCTAACTCCAAATCTAAACCTAAGCCCAAATCTAAACCTAAAATCTAAACCTAACCCCAAATCTAAACCTAAAATCTAAACCTAACCCCAAATTTAAACCTAAAATCTAAACCTAACCCCAAATCTAAACCTAACCCCAAATCTAAACCTAAAATCTAAACCTAACCCCAAATCTAAACCTAACCCCAAATCTAAACCTAAAATCTAAACCTAACCCCAAATCTAAACCTAAAATCTAAACCTAACCCCAAATCTAAACCTAAAATCTAAACCTAACCCCAAATCTAAACCTAAAATCTAAACCTAAAATCTAAACCTAACCCCAAATCTAAACCTAAAATCTAAACCTAACCCCAAATATAAACCTAAATCTAAACCTAACCCCAAATCTAAACCTAAAATCTAAACCTAAAATCTAAACCTAACCCCAAATCTAAACCTAAAATCTAAACCTAACCCCAAATCTAAACCTAACCCCAAATCTAAACCTAAAATCTAAACCTAACCCCAAATCTAAACCTAACCACAACTCTAAACCTAACCCCAAATCTAAACCTATAATCTAAACCTAACCCCAAATCTAAACCTAAAATCTAAACCTAACCACAAATCTAAACCTAAAATCTAAACTCCAAATCTAAACCTAAAAGCTAAACCTAACCCCAAATCTAAACCTAAAATCTAAACCTAACCCCAAATCTAAACCTAACCCCAAATCTAAACCTAAAATCTAAACCTAACCCCAAATCTAAACCTAAAATCTAAACCTAAAATCTAAACCTAACCCCAAATCTAAACCTAAAATCTAAACCTAACCCCAAATCTAAACCTAACCCCAAATCTAAACCTAAACCCAAATCTAAACCTAAAATCTAAACCTAACCCCAAATCTAAACCTAACCCCAAATCTAAACCTAAAATCTAAACCTAACCCCAAATCTAAACCTAAAATCTAAACCTAAAATCTAAACCTAACCTAAAATCTAAACCTAACCGCAAATCTAAACCTAACCCCAAATCTAAACCTAAAATCTTAACCTAAACCCAAATCTAAACCTAACCCCAAATCTAAACCTAAAATCTAAACCTAACCCCAAATCTACACCTAAAATCTAAACCTAACCCCAAATCTAAACCTAACCCCAAATCTAAACCTAAAATCTAAACCTAAAATCTAAACCTAACCCCAAATCTAAACCTATCCCCAAATCTAAACCTAAAATCTAAACCTAACCCCAAATCTAAACCTAAAATCTAAACCTAACCCCAAGTCCCAAACCTAAAATCTAAACCTAACACCAAATCTAAACCTAAAATCTAAACCTAACCCCAAATCTAAACCTAACCCTAAATCTAAACCTAAAATCTAAACCTAACCCTTATCTAAACCTAAACCCAAATCTAAAACTAAAATCTAAACCTAACCCCAAATCTAAACCTAACCCTAAATCTAAACCTAAAATCTAAACCTAACCCCAAATCTAAACCTAAAATCTAAACCTAACCCCAAATCTAAACCTAACCCCAAATCTAAACCTAAAATCTAAACCTAACCCCAAATCTAAACCTAAAATCTAAACCTAACCCCAAATCTAAACCTAACCCCAAATCTAAACCTAAAATCTAAACCTAACCCCAAATCTAAACCTAACCCCAAATCTAAACCTAAAATCTAAACCTAAACCCAAATCCAAACCTAAAATCTAAACCTAAAATCTAAACCTAACCCCAAATCCAAACCTAAAATCTAAACCTAAAATCTAAACCTAACCCCAAATCCAAACCTAAAATCTAAACCTAAAATCTAAACCTAACCCCAAATCTACACCTAAAATCTAAACCTAACCCCAAATCTAAACCTAACCCCAAATCTAAACCTAAAATCTAAACCTAACCCCAAATCTAAACCTAACCCCAAATCTAAACATAACCCCAAATCTAAACCTAAAATCTAAACCTAACCCCAAATCTAAACCTAACCCCAAATCTAAACCTAAAATCTAAACCTAACCCCAAATATAAACCTAACCCCAAATCTAAACCTAAAATCTAAACCTAACCCCAAATCTAAACCTAAAATCTAAACCTAACCCCAAATCTAAACCTAACCCCAAATCTAAACCTAAAATCTAAACCTAACCCCAAATATAAACCTAACCCCAAATCTAAACCTAAAATCTAAACCTAACCCCAAATCTAAACCTAAAATCTAAACCTAACCCCAAATCTAAATCTAACCCCAAATCTAAACCTAAAATCTAAACCTAACCCCAAATCTAAACCTAAAATCTAAACATAACCCCAAATCTAAACCTAACCCCAAATCTAAACCTAACTCCAAATCTAAACCTAAGCCCAAATCTAAACCTAAAATCTAAACCTAACCCCAAATCTAAACCTAAAATCTAAACCTAACACCAAATCTAAACCTAACCCCAAATCTAAACCTAAAATCTAAACCTAACCCCAAATCTAAACCTAAAATCTAAACCTAAGCCCAAATCTGAACCTAAAATCTAAACCTAACCCCAAATCTAAACCTAACCCCAAATCTAAACCGAAAATCTAAACCTAACCCCAAATCTAAACCGAAAATCTAAACCTAACCCCAAATCTAAACCTAAAATCTAAACCTAACCCCAAATCTAAACCTAAAATCTAAACCTAACCCCAAATCTAAACCTAACCCCAAATCTAAACCTAAAATCTAAACCTAACCCCAAATCTAAACCTAACCCCAAATCTAAACCGAAAATCTAAACCTAACCCCAAATCTAAACCTAAAATCTAAACCTAACCCCAAATCTAAACCTAAAATCTAAACCTAACCCCAAATCTAAACCTAACCCCAAATCTAAACCTAAAATCTTAACCTAACCCCAAATCTAAACCTAACCCCAAATCTAAACCTAAAATCTAAACCTAACCCCAAATCTAAACCTAAAATCTAAATCTAACCCCAAATCTACACCTAACCCCAAATCTAAACCTAAAATCTAAACCTAACCCCAAATCTAAACCTAAAATCTAAACCTAAAATCTAAACCTAACCTAAAATCTAAACCTAACCCCAAATCTAAACCTAAAATCTAAACCTAACCCCAAATCTAAACCTATCCCCAAATCTAAACCTAAAATCTAAACCTAACCCCAAATCTAAACCTAAAATCTAAACCTAACCCCAGGTCCCAAACCTAACATCTAAACCTAACACCAAATCTAAACCTAAAATCTAAACCTAACCCCAAATCTAAACCTAAAATCTAAACCTAACCCCAAATCTAAACCTAACCCCAAATCTAACCCCAAATCTAAACCTAACCCCAAATCTAAACCCCAAATCTAAACCTAACCCCAAATCTAAACCTAAAATCTAAACCTAACCCCAAATTTAAAGCTAAAATCTAAACCTAACCCCAAATCTAAACCTAACCCCAAATCTAAACCTAAAATCTAAACCTAACCCCAAATCTAAACCTAACCCCAAATCTAAACCTAAAATCTAAACCTAACCCCAAATCTAAACCTAAAATCTAAACCTAACCCCAAATCTAAACCTAACCCCAAATCTAAACCTAAAATCTAAACCTAAAATCTAAACCTAACCTAAAATCTAAACCTAACCCCAAATCTAAACCTAACCCCAAATCTAAACCTAAAATCTTAACCTAAACCCAAATCTAAACCTAACCCCAAATCTAAACCTAAAATCTAAACCTAACCCCAAATCTACACCTAAAATCTAAACCTAACCCCAAATCTAAACCGAAAATCTAAACCTAACCCCAAATCTAAACCTAAAATCTAAACCTAACCCCAAATCTAAACCTATCCCCAAATCTAAACCTAAAATCTAAACCTAACCCCAAATCTAAACCTAAAATCTAAACCTAACCCCAAGTCCCAAACCTAAAATCTAAACCTAACACCAAATCTAAACCTAAAATCTAAACCTAACCCCAAATCTAAACCTAACCCTAAATCTAAACCTAAAATCTAAACCTAACCCTTATCTAAACCTAAACCCAAATCTAAAACTAAAATCTAAACCTAACCCCAAATCTAAACCTAACCCCAAATCTAAACCTAAAATCTAAACCTAACCCCAAATCTAAACCTAAAATCTAAACCTAACCCCAAATCTAAACCTAAAATCTAAACCTAACCCCAAATCTAAACCTAACCCCAAATCTAAACCTAACCCCAAATCTAAACATAACCCCAAATCTAAACCTAAAATCTAAACCTAACCCCAAATCTAAACCTAACCCCAAATCTAAACCTAAAATCTAAACCTAAACCCAAATCCAAACCTAAAATCTAAACCTAAAATCTAAACCTAACCCCAAATCCAAACCTAAAATCTAAACCTAAAATCTAAACCTAACCCCAAATCCAAACCTAAAATCTAAACCTAAAATCTAAACCTAACCCCAAATCTAAACCTAAAATCTAAACCTAACCCCAAATCTAAACCTAACCCCAAATCTAAACCTAAAATCTAAACCTAACCCCAAAACTAAACCTAACCCCAAATCTAAACATAACCCCAAATCTAAACCTAAAATCTAAACCTAACCCCAAATCTAAACCTAAAATCTAAACCTAACCCCAAATCTAAACCTAACCCCAAATCTAAACCTAAAATCTAAACCTAACCCCAAATCTAAACCTAAAATCTAAACCTAACCCCAAATCTAAACCTAATCCCAAATCTAAACCTAAAATCTAAACCTAACCCCAAATCTAAACCTAAAATCTAAACCTAACCTAAAATCTAAACCTATCCCCAAATCTAAACCTAAAATCCAAACCTAACCCCAAATCTAAACCTAAAATCTAAACCTAAAATCTAAACCTAACCCAAAATCTAAACCTATCCCCAAATCTAAACCTAAAATCTAAACCTAACCCCAAATCTAAACCTAAAATCTAAACCTAACCCCAAGTCCCAAACCTAAAATCTAAACCTAACACCAAATCTAAACCTAAAATCTAAACCTAACCCCAAATCTAAACCTAACCCTAAATCTAAACCTAAAATCTAAACCTAACCCTTATCTAAACCTAACCCCAAATCTAAACCTAAAATCTAAACCTAACCCCAAATCTAAACCTAACCCCAAATCTAAACCTAAAATCTAAACCTAACCCCAAATCTAAACCTAAAATCTAAACCTAACCCCAAATCTAAACCTAACCCCAAATCTAAACCTAAAATCTAAACCTAACCCCAAATCTAAACCTAACCCCATATCCAAACCTAACCCCAAATCTAAACCTAACCCCAAATCTAAACCTAACCCCAAATCTAACCCCAAATCTAAACCTAACCCCAAATCTAAACCCCAAATCTAAACCTAACCCCAAATCTAAACCTAAAATCTAAACCTAACCCCAAATTTAAACCTAAAATCTAAACCTAACCCCAAATCTAAACCTAACCCCAAATCTAAACCTAAAATCTAAACCTAACCCCAAATCTAAACCTAACCCCAAATCTAAACCTAAAATCTAAACCTAACCCCAAATCTAAACCTAAAATCTAAACCTAACCCCAAATCTAAACCTAACCCCAAATCTAAACCTAAAATCTAAACCTAACCCCAAATCTAAACCTAAAATCTAAACCTAAAATCTAAACCTAACCCCAAATCTAAACCTAAAATCTAAAACTAACCCCAAATCTAAACCTAAAATCTAAACCTAACCCCAAATATAAACCTAAAATCTAAACCTAAAATCTAAACCTAACCCCAAATCTAAACCTAAAATCTAAACCTAACCCCAAATCTAAACCTAACCACAACTCTAAACCTAACCCCAAATCTAAACCTAAAATCTAAACCTAACCCCAAATCTAAACCTAAAATCTAAACCTAACCACAAATCTAAACCTAAAATCTAAACCTAATCCCAAATCTAAACCTAAAATCTAAACCTAACCCCAAATCAAAACCTAAAATCTAAACCTAACCCCAAATATAAACCTAACCCCAAATCTAAACCTAAAATCTAAACCTAACCCCAAATCTAAACCTAAAATCTAAACCTAACCCCAAATCTAAATCTAACCCCAAATCTAAACCTAAAATCTAAACCTAACCCCAAATCTAAACCTAAAATCTAAACATAACCCCAAATCTAAACCTAACCCCAAATCTAAACCTAACTCCAAATCTAAACCTAAGCCCAAATCTAAACCTAAAATCTAAACCTAACCCCAAATCTAAACCTAACCCCAAATCTAACCTAAAATCTAAACCTAACCCCAAATCTAAACCTAAAATCTAAACCTAACCCCAAATCTAAACCTAAAATCTAAACCTAAGCCCAAATCTGAACCTAAAATCTAAACCTAACCCCAAATCTAAACCTAACCCCAAATCTAAACCTAAAATCTAAACCTAACCCCAAATCTAAACCGAAAATCTAAACCTAACCCCAAATCTAAACCTAAAATCTAAACCTAACCCCAAATCTAAACCTAACCCCAAATCTAAACCTAACCCCAAATCTAAACCTAAAATCTAAACCTAACCCCAAATCTAAACCTAACCCCAAATCTAAACCTAAAATCTAAACCTAACCCCAAATCTAAACCTAACCACAACTCTAAACCTAACCCCAAATCTAAACCTAAAATCTAAACCTAACCCCAAATCTAAACCTAAAATCTAAACCTAACCACAAATCTAAACCTAAAATCTAAACCTAACCCCAAATCTAAACCTAAAATCTAAACCTAACCACAAATCTAAACCTAAAATCTAAACCTAATCCCAAATCTAAACCTAAAATCTAAACCTAACCCCAAATCTAAACCTAAAATCTAAACCTAACCCCAAATCTAAACCTAACCCCAAATCTAAACCTAAAATCTAAACCTAACCCCAAATCTAAACCTAAAATCTAAACCTAACCCCAAATCTAAACCTAACCCCAAATCTAAACCTAACTCCAAATCTAAACCTAAGCCCAAATCTAAACCTAACCCCAAATCTAACCCCAAATCTAAACCTAAAATCTAAACCAAACCTAAAATCTAAACCTAACCCCAAATCTAAACCTAACCCCAAATCTAAACCTAAAATCTAAACCTAACCCCAAATCTAAACCTAACCCCAAATCTAAACCTAACCCCAAATCTAAACCTAAAATCTAAACCTAACCCCAAATCTAAACCTAAAATCTAAACCTAAAATCTAAACCTAACCTAAAATCTAAACCTAACCCCAAATCTAAACCTAACCCCAAATCTAAACCTAAAATCTTAACCTAAACCCAAATCTAAACCTAACCCCAAATCTAAACCTAAAATCTAAACCTAACCCCAAATCTACACCTAAAATCTAAACCTAACCCCAAATCTAAACCGAAAATCTAAACCTAACCCCAAATCTAAACCTAAAATCTAAACCTAAGCCCAAATCTGAACCTAAAATCTAAACCTAACCCCAAATCTAAACCTAACCCCAAATCTAAACCGAAAATCTAAACCTAACCCCAAATCTAAACCTAAAATCTAAACCTAACCCCAAGTCCCAAACCTAAAATCTAAACCTAACACCAAATCTAAACCTAAAATCTAAACCTAACCCCAAATCTAAACCTAACCCTAAATCTAAACCTAAAATCTAAACCTAACCCTTATCTAAACCTAACCCCAAATCTAAACCTAAAATCTAAACCTAACCCCAAATCTAAACCTAACCCCAAATCTAAACCTAAAATCTAAACCTAACCCCAAATCTAAACCTAAAATCTAAACCTAACCCCAAATCTAAACCTAACCCCAAATCTAAACCTAAAATCTAAACCTAACCCCAAATCTAAACCTAAAATCTAAACCTAACCCCAAATCTAAACCTAACCCCAAATCTAAACCTAACCCCAAATCTAACCCCAAATCTAAACCTAACCCCAAATCTAAACCCCAAATCTAAACCTAACCCCAAATCTAAACCTAAAATCTAAACCTAACCCCAAATCTAAACCTAAAATCTAAACCTAACCACAAATCTAAACCTAACCCCAAATCTAAACCTAAAATCTAAACCTAACCCCAAATCTAAACCTAACCCCAAATCTAAACCTAAAATCTAAACCTAACCCCAAATCTAAACCTAAAATCTAAACCTAACCCCAAATATAAACCTAAAATCTAAACCTAACCCCAAATATAAACCTAAAATCTAAACCTAAAATCTAAACCTAACCCCAAATCTAAACCTAAAATCTAAACCTAACCCCAAATCTAAACCTAACCCCAAATCTAAACCTAAAATCTAAACCTAACCCCAAATCTAAACCTAACCACAACTCTAAACCTAACCCCAAATCTAAACCTAAAATCTAAACCTAACCCCAAATCTAAACCTAAAATCTAAACCTAACCACAAATCTAAACCTAAAATCTAAACCTAACCCCAAATCTAAACCTAAAATCTAAACCTAACCACAAATCTAAACCTAAAATCTAAACCTAATCCCAAATCTAAACCTAAAATCTAAACCTAACCCCAAATCTAAACCTAAAATCTAAACCTAACCCCAAATCTAAACCTAACCCCAAATCTAAACCTAAAATCTAAACCTAACCCCAAATCTAAACCTAAAATCTAAACCTAACCCCAAATCTAAACCTAACCCCAAATCTAAACCTAAAATCTAAACCTAACCCCAAATCTAAACCTAACTCCAAATCTAAACCTAAGCCCAAATCTAAACCTAACCCCAAATCTAACCCCAAATCTAAACCTAAAATCTAAACCAAACCTAAAATCTAAACCTAACCCCAAATCTAAACCTAAAC
Organism: Patagioenas fasciata; assembly: GCF_037038585.1. NCBI lineage: Eukaryota > Metazoa > Chordata > Aves > Columbiformes > Columbidae > Patagioenas > Patagioenas fasciata. The sequence continues at coordinate 318,196 of NW_027288511.1, forward strand.
CCAAATCTAAACCTAAAATCTAAACCTAACCCCAAATCTAAACCTAACCCCAAATCTAAACCTAACCCCAAATCTAAACCTAAAATCTAAACCTAACCCCAAATCTAAACCTAAAATCTAAACCTAAAATCTAAACCTAACCTAAAATCTAAACCTAACCCCAAATCTAAACCTAACCCCAAATCTAAACCTAAAATCTTAACCTAAACCCAAATCTAAACCTAACCCCAAATCTAAACCTAAAATCTAAACCTAACCCCAAATCTACACCTAAAATCTAAACCTAACCCCAAATCTAAACCGAAAATCTAAACCTAACCCCAAATATAAACCTATCCCCAAATCTAAACCTAAAATCTAAACCTAACCCCAAATCTAAACCTAAAATCTAAACCTAACCCCAAGTCCCAAACCGAAAATCTAAACCTAACACCAAATCTAAACCTAAAATCTAAACCTAACCCCAAATCTAAACCTAACCCTAAATCTAAACCTAAAATCTAAACCTAACCCTTATCTAAACCTAAACCCAAATCTAAAACTAAAATCTAAACCTAACCCCAAATCTAAACCTAACCCCAAATGTAAACCTAAAATCTAAACCTAACCCCAAATCTAAACCTAAAATCTAAACCTAACCCCAAATCTAAACCTAAAATCTAAACCTAACCCCAAATCTAAACCTAACCCCAAATCTAAACCTAAAATCTAAACCTAACCCCAAATCTAAACCTAACCCCAAATCTAAACCTAAAATCTAAACCTAAACCCAAATCCAAACCTAAAATCTAAACCTAAAATCTAAACCTAACCCCAAATCCAAACCTAAAATCTAAACCTAAAATCTAAACCTAACCCCAAATCCAAACCTAAAATCTAAACCTAAAATCTAAACCTAACCCCAAATCCAAACCTAAAATCTAAACCTAAAATCTAAACCTAACCCCAAATCTAAACCTAAAATCTAAACCTAACCCCAAATCTAAACCTAAGCCCAAATCTAAACCTAACCCCAAATCTAAACCTAAAATCTAAACCTAACCCCAAATCTAAACCTAACCCCACATCTAAACCTAAAATCTAAACCTAACCCCAAATCTAAACCTAAAATCTAAACCTAACCCCAAATCTAAATCTAACCCCAAATCTAAACCGAAAATCTAAACCTAACCCCAAATCTAAACCTAAAATCTAAACCTAACCCCAAATCTAAACCTAAAATCTAAACATAACCCCAAATCTAAACCTAAAATCTAAACCTAAGCCCAAATCTAAACCTAACTCCAAATCTAAACCTAAGCCCAAATCTAAACCTAACACCAAATCTAACCCCAAATCTAAACCTAACCCCAAATCTAAACCTAAAATCTAAACCTAACCCCAAATCTAAACCTAAAATCTAAACCTAAGCCCAAATCTGAACCTAAAATCTAAACCTAACCCCAAATCTAAACCTAAAATCTAAACCTAACCCCAAATCTAAACCTAACCCCAAATCTAAACCTAAAATCTAAACCTAACCCCAAATCTAATCCTAACCCCAAATCTAAACCTAAAATCTAAACCTAACCCCAAATCTAAACCGAAAATCTAAACCTAACCCCAAATCTAAACCTAAAATCTAAACCTAACCCCAAATCTAAACCTAACCCCAAATCTAAACCTAACCCCAAATCTAAACCTAAAATCTAAACCTAACCCCAAATCTAAACCTAAAATCTAAACCTAAAATCTAAACCTAACCTAAAATCTAAACCTAACCCCAAATCTAAACCTAACCCCAAATCTAAACCTAAAATCTTAACCTAACCCCAAATCTAAACCTAACCCCAAATCTAAACCTAAAATCTAAACCTAACCCCAAATCTAAACCTAAAATTTAAACCTAACCCCAAATCTAAACCAAAAATCTAAACCTAACCCCAAATCTAAACCTAAAATCTAAACCTAACCCCAAATCTAAACCTAACCCCATATCCAAACCTAACCCCAAATCTAAACCTAAAATCTAAACCTAACCCCAAATCTACACCTAAAATCTAAACCTAACCCCAAATCTAAACCTAAATTCTAAACCTAACCCCAAATCTAAACCTAACCCCAAATCTAAACCTAAAATCTAAACCTAACCCCAAATCTAAACCTAAAATCTAAACCTAACACCAAATCTAAACCTAACCCCAAATCTAAACCTAACCCCAAATCTAACCCCAAATCTAAACCTAAAATCTAAACCTAACCCCAAATCTAAACCTAAAATCTAAACCTAACCCCAAATCTAAACCTAACCCCAAATCTAAACCTAAAATCTAAACCTAACCCCAAATCTAAACCTAAAATATAAGCCTAACCCCAAATCTAAACCTAAAATCTAAACCTAACCCCAAATCTAAACCTAACCCCAAATCTAAACCTAAAATCTAAACCTAACCCGAAATCTAAACCTAAAATCTAAAACTAACCCCAAATCTAAACCTAACCCCAAATCTAAACCTAAAATCTAAACCTAACCCCAAATCTAAACCTAAAATCTAAACCTAACCCCAAATCTAAACATAACCCCAAATCTAAACCTAAAATCTAAACCTAACCCCAAATCTAAACCTAACCCCAAATCTAAACCTAAAATCTAAACCTAACACCAAATCCAAACCTAAAATCTAAACCTAAAATCTAAACCTAACCCTAAATCTAAACCTAAAATCTAAACCTAACCCCAAATCTAAACCTAACCCCAAATCTAAACCTAACCCCAAATCTAAACCTAATATCTAAACCTAACCCCAAATCTGAACCTAAAATCTAAACCTAACCCCAAATCTAAACCTAACCCCAAATCTAAACATAACCCCAAATCTAAACCTAAAATCTAAACCTAACCCCAAATCTACACCTAAAATCTAAACCTAACCCCAAATCTAAACCTAAAATCTAAACCTAACCCCAAATCTAAACCTAACCCCAAATCTAAACCTAAAATCTAAACCTAACCCCAAATCTAAACCTAAAATCTAAACCTAACCCCAAATCTAAACCTAAAATCTAAACCTAAGCCCAAATCTGAACCTAAAATCTAAACCTAACCCCAAATCTAAACCTAACCCCAAATCTAAACCGAAAATCTAAACCTAACCCCAAATCTAAACCGAAAATCTAAACCTAACCCCAAATCTAAACCTAAAATCTAAACCTAACCCCAAATCTAAACCTAAAATCTAAACCTAACCCCAAATCTAAACCTAACTCCAAATCTAAACCTAAAATCTAAACCTAACCCCAAATCTAAACCTAACCCCAAATCTAAACCGAAAATCTAAACCTAACCCCAAATCTAAACCTAAAATCTAAACCTAACCCCAAATCTAAACCTAAAATCTAAACCTAACCCCAAATCTAAACCTAACCCCAAATCTAAACCTAAAATCTTAACCTAACCCCAAATCTAAACCTAACCCCAAATCTAAACCTAAAATCTAAACCTAACCCCAAATCTAAACCTAAAATCTAAATCTAACCCCAAATCTAAACCTAACCCCAAATCTAAACCTAAAATCTAAACCTAACCCCAAATCTAAACCTAAAATCTAAACCTAAAATCTAAACCTAACCTAAAATCTAAACCTAACCCCAAATCTAAACCTAAAATCTAAACCTAACCCCAAGTCCCAAACCTAAAATCTAAACCTAACACCAAATCTAAACCTAAAATCTAAACCTAACCCCAAATCTAAACCTAACCCTAAATCTAAACCTAAAATCTAAACCTAACCCTTATCTAAACCTAACCCCAAATCTAAACCTAAAATCTAAACCTAACCCCAAATCTAAACCTAACCCCAAATCTAAACCTAAAATCTAAACCTAACCCCAAATCTAAACCTAAAATCTAAACCTAACCCCAAATCTAAACCTAACCCCAAATCTAAACATAACCCCAAATCTAAACCTAAAATCTAAACCTAACCCTAAATCTAAACCTAAAATCTAAACCTAACCCCAAATCTAAACCTAACCCCAAATCTAAACCTAACCCCAAATCTAAACCTAATATCTAAACCTAACCCCAAATCTGAACCTAAAATCTAAACCTAACCCCAAATCTAAACCTAACCCCAAATCTAAACATAACCCCAAATCTAAACCTAAAATCTAAACCTAACCCCAAATCTACACCTAAAATCTAAACCTAACCCCAAATCTAAACCTAAAATCTAAACCTAACCCCAAATCTAAACCTAACCCCAAATCTAAACCTAAAATCTAAACCTAACCCCAAATCTAAACCTAAAATCTAAACCTAACCCCAAATCTAAACCTAACCCCAAATCTAAACCTAACCCCAAATCTAACACCAAATCTAAACCTAACCCCAAATCTAAACCCCAAATCTAAACCTAACCCCAAATCTAAACCTAAAATCTAAACCTAACCCCAAATTTAAACCTAAAATCTAAACCTAACCCCAAATCTAAACCTAACCCCAAATCTAAACCTAAAATCTAAACCTAACCCCAAATCTAAACCTAACCCCAAATCTAAACCTAAAATCTAAACCTAACCCCAAATCTAAACCTAAAATCTAAACCTAACCCCAAATCTAAACCTAACCCCAAATCTAAACCTAAAATCTAAACCTAACCCCAAATCTAAACCTAAAATCTAAACCTAAAATCTAAACCTAACCCCAAATCTAAACCTAAAATCTAAACCTAACCCCAAATATAAACCTAAAATCTAAACCTAACCCCAAATATAAACCTAAAATCTAAACCTAAAATCTAAACCTAACCCCAAATCTAAACCTAAAATCTAAACCTAACCCCAAATCTAAACCTAACCCCAAATCTAAACCTAAAATCTAAACCTAACCCCAAATCTAAACCTAACCACAACTCTAAACCTAACCCCAAATCTAAACCTAAAATCTAAACCTAACCCCAAATCTAAACCTAAAATCTAAACCTAACCACAAATCTAAACCTAAAATCTAAACCTAATCCCAAATCTAAACCTAAAATCTAAACCTAACCCCAAATCTAAACCTAAAATCTAAACCTAACCCCAAATCTAAACCTAACCCCAAATCTAAACCTAAAATCTAAACCTAACCCCAAATCTAAACCTAAAATCTAAACCTAACCCCAAATCTAAACCTAACCCCAAATCTAAACCTAAAATCTAAACCTAACCCCAAATCTAAACCTAACTCCAAATCTAAACCTAAGCCCAAATCTAAACCTAACCCCAAATCTAACCCCAAATCTAAACCTAACCCCAAATCTAAACCTAAAATCTAAACCAAACCTAAAATCTAAACCTAACCCCAAATCTAAACCTAAACCCAAATCTAAACCTAAAATCTAAACCTAACCCCAAATCTAAACCTAACCCCAAATCTAAACCTAACCCCAAATCTAAACCTAAAATCTAAACCTAACCCCAAATCTAAACCTAAAATCTAAACCTAAAATCTAAACCTAACCTAAAATCTAAACCTAACCCCAAATCTAAACCTAACCCCAAATCTAAACCTAAAATCTTAACCTAAACCCAAATCTAAACCTAACCCCAAATCTAAACCTAAAATCTAAACCTAACCCCAAATCTAAACCTAAAATCTAAACCTAACCCCAAATCTAAACCGAAAATCTAAACCTAACCCCAAATCTAAACCTAAAATCTAAACCTAACCCCAAATCTAAACCTATCCCCAAATCTAAACCTAAAATCTAAACCTAACCCCAAATCTAAACCTAAAATCTAAACCTAACCCCAAGTCCCAAACCTAAAATCTAAACCTAACACCAAATCTAAACCTAAAATCTAAACCTAACCCCAAATCTAAACCTAACCCTAAATCTAAACCTAAAATCTAAACCTAACCCTTATCTAAACCTAACCCCAAATCTAAAACTAAAATCTAAACCTAACCCCAAATCTAAACCTAACCCCAAGTCTAAACCTAAAATCTAAACCTAACCCCAGATCTAAACCTAAAATCTAAACCTAACCCCAAATCTAAACCTAACCCCAAATCTAAACCTAAAATCTAAACCTAACCCCAAATCTAAACCTAACCCCAAATCTAAACCTAACCCCAAATCTAAACCTAAAATCTAAACCTAACCCCAAATCTAAACCTAACCCCAAATCTAAACCTAAAATCTAAACCTAAACCCAAATCCAAACCTAAAATCTAAACCTAAAATCTAAACCTAACCCCAAATCCAAACCTAAAATCTAAACCTAAAATCTAAACCTAACCCCAAATCCAAACCTAAAATCTAAACCTAAAATCTAAACCTAACCCCAAATCTAAACCTAAAATCTAAACCTAACCCCAAATCTAAACCTAACCCCAAATCTAAACCTAAAATCTAAACCTAACCCCAAATCTAAACATAACCCCAAATCTAAACCTAAAATCTAAACCTAACCCCAAATCTAAACCTAAAATCTAAACCTAACCCCAAATCTAAACCTAAAATCTAAACCTAACCCCAAATCTAAACCTAACCCCAAATCTAAACCTAAAATCTAAACCTAACCCCAAATCTAAACCTAAAATCTAAACCTAAGCCCAAATCTGAACCTAAAATCTAAACCTAACCCCAAATCTAAACCTAACCCCAAATCTAAACCGAAAATCTAAACCTAACCCCAAATCTAAACCTAAAATCTAAACCTAAGCCCAAATCTGAACCTAAAATCTAAACCTAACCCCAAATCTAAACCTAACCCCAAATCTAAACCGAAAATCTAAACCTAACTCCAAATCTAAACCGAAAATCTAAACCTAACCCCAAATCTAAACCTAAAATCTAAACCTAACCCCAAATCTAAACCTAAAATCTAAACCTAACCCCAAATCTAAACCTAACTCCAAATCTAAACCTAAAATCTAAACCTAACCCCAAATCTAAACCTAACCCCAAATCTAAACCGAAAATCTAAACCTAACCCCAAATCTAAACCTAAAATCTAAACCTAACCCCAAATCTAAACCTAACCCCAAATCTAAACCTAAAATCTTAACCTAACCCCAAATCTAAACCTAACCCCAAATCTAAACCTAAAATCTAAACCTAACCCCAAATCTAAACCTAAAATCTAAATCTAACCCCAAATCTAAACCTAACCCCAAATCTAAACCTAAAATCTAAACGTAACCCCAAATCTAAACCTAAAATCTAAACCTAAAATCTAAACCTAACCTAAAATCTAAACCTAACCCCAAATCTAAACCTAAAATCTAAACCTAACCCCAAGTCCCAAACCTAAAATCTAAACCTAACACCAAATCTAAACCTAAAATCTAAACCTAACCCCAAATCTAAACCTAACCCTAAATCTAAACCTAAAATCTAAACCTAACCCTTATCTAAACCTAACCCCAAATCTAAACCTAAAATCTAAACCTAACCCCAAATCTAAACCTAACCCCAAATCTAAACCTAAAATCTAAACCTAACCCCAAATCTAAACCTAAAATCTAAACCTAACCCCAAATCTAAACCTAACCCCAAATCTAAACCTAAAATCTAAACCTAACCCCAAATCTAAACCTAAAATCTAAACCTAACCCCAAATCTAAACCTAACCCCAAATCTAACCCTAACCCCAAATCTAACCCCAAATCTAAACCTAACCCCAAATCTAAACCCCAAATCTAAACCTAATCCCAAATCTAAACCTAAAATCTAAACCTAACCCCAAATTTAAACCTAAAATCTAAACCTAACCCCAAATCTAAACCTAACCCCAAATCTAAACCTAAAATCTAAACCTAACCCCAAATCTAAACCTAAAATCTAAACCTAACCCCAAATCTAAACCTAACCCCAAATCTAAACCTAAAATCTAAACCTAACCCCAAATCTAAACCTAAAATCTAAACCTAAAATCTAAACCTAACCCCAAATCTAAACCTAAAATCTAAACCTAACCCCAAATATAAACCTAAAATCTAAACCTAACCCCAAATATAAACCTAAAATCTAAACCTAAAATCTAAACCTAACCCCAAATCTAAACCTAAAATCTAAACCTAACCCCAAATCTAAACCTAACCCCAAATCTAAACCTAAAATCTAAACCTAACCCCAAATCTAAACCTAACCACAACTCTAAACCTAACCCCAAATCTAAACCTAAAATCTAAACCTAACCCCAAATCTAAACCTAAAATCTAAACCTAACCACAAATCTAAACCTAAAATCTAAACCTAATCCCAAATCTAAACCTAAAATCTAAACCTAACCCCAAATCTAAACCTAAAATCTAAACCTAACCCCAAATCTAAACCTAAAATCTAAACCTAACCCCAAATCTAAACCTAAAATCTAAACCTAACCCCAAATCTAAACCTAACCCCAAATCTAAACCTAAAATCTAAACCTAACCCCAAATCTAAACCTAAAATCTAAACCTAACCCCAAATCTAAACCTAACTCCAAATCTAAACCTAAGCCCAAATCTAAACCTAACCCCAAATCTAACCCCAAATCTAAACCTAACCCCAAATCTAAACCTAAAATCTAAACCAAACCTAAAATCTAAACCTAACCCCAAATCTAAACCTAAACCCAAATCTAAACCTAAAATCTAAACCTAACCCCAAATCTAAACCTAACCCCAAATCTAAACCTAACCCCAAATCTAAACCTAAAATCTAAACCTAACCCCAAATTTAAACCTAAAATCTAAACCTAAAATCTAAACCTAACCTAAAATCTAAACCTAACCCCAAATCTAAACCTAACCCCAAATCTAAACCTAAAATCTTAACCTAAACCCAAATCTAAACCTAACCCCAAATCTAAACCTAAAATCTAAACCTAACCCCAAATCTACACCTAAAATCTAAACCTAACCCCAAATCTAAACCGAAAATCTAAACCTAACCCCAAATCTAAACCTAAAATCTAAACCTAACCCCAAATCTAAACCTATCCCCAAATCTAAACCTAAAATCTAAACCTAACCCCAAATCTAAACCTAAAATCTAAACCTAACCCCAAGTCCCAAACCTAAAATCTAAACCTAACACCAAATCTAAACCTAAAATCTAAACCTAACCCCAAATCTAAACCTAACCCTAAATCTAAACCTAAAATCTAAACCTAACCCTTATCTAAACCTAACCCCAAATCTAAAACTAAAATCTAAACCTAACCCCAAATCTAAACCTAACCCCAAATCTAAACCTAAAATCTAAACCTAACCCCAGATCTAAACCTAAAATCTAAACCTAACCCCAAATCTAAACCTAACCCCAAATCTAAACCTAAAATCTAAACCTAACCCCAAATCTAAACCTAACCCCAAATCTAAACATAACCCCAAATCTAAACCTAAAATCTAAACCTAACCCCAAATCTAAACCTAACCCCAAATCTAAACCTAAAATCTAAACCTAAACCCAAATCCAAACCTAAAATCTAAACCTAAAATCTAAACCTAACCCCAAATCCAAACCTAAAATCTAAACCTAAAATCTAAACCTAACCCCAAATCCAAACCTAAAATCTAAACCTAAAATCTAAACCTAACCCCAAATCTAAACCTAAAATCTAAACCTAACCCCAAATCTAAACCTAACCCCAAATCTAAACCTAAAATCTAAACCTAACCCCAAATCTAAACCTAACCCCAAATCTAAACCTAAGCCCAAATCTAAACCTAACCCCAAATCTAACCCCAAATCTAAACCTAAAATCTAAACCAAACCTAAAATCTAAACCTAACCCCAAATCTAAACCTAAACCCAAATCTAAACCTAAAATCTAAACCTAACCCCAAATCTAAACCTAACCCCAAATCTAAACCTAACCCCAAATCTAAACCTAAAATCTAAACCTAACCCCAAATCTAAACCTAAAATCTAAACCTAACCTAAAATCTAAACCTAACCCCAAATCTAAACCTAACCCCAAATCTAAACCTAAAATCTAAACCTAACCCCAAATCTAAACCTAAAATCTAAACCTAACCCCAAATCTAAACCTAACCCCAAATCTAAACCTAAAATCTAAACCTAACCCCAAATCTAAACCTAAAATCTAAACCTAACCCCAAATCTAAACCTAACTCCAAATCTAAACCTAAGCCCAAATCTAAACCTAACCCCAAATCTAACCCCAAATCTAAACCTAACCCCAAATCTAAACCTAAAATCTAAACCAAACCTAAAATCTAAACCTAACCCCAAATCTAAACCTAAACCCAAATCTAAACCTAAAATCTAAACCTAACCCCAAATCTAAACCTAACCCCAAATCTAAACCTAACCCCAAATCTAAACCTAAAATCTAAACCTAACCCCAAATCTAAACCTAAAATCTAAACCTAAAATCTAAACCTAACCTAAAATCTAAACCTAACCCCAAATCTAAACCTAACCCCAAATCTAAACCTAAAATCTTAACCTAAACCCAAATCTAAACCTAACCCCAAATCTAAACCTAAAATCTAAACCTAACCCCAAATCTACACCTAAAATCTAAACCTAACCCCAAATCTAAACCGAAAATCTAAACCTAACCCCAAATCTAAACCTAAAATCTAAACCTAACCCCAAATCTAAACCTAACCCCAAATCTAAACCTAAAATCTAAACCTAACCCCAAATCTAAACCTAACCCCAAATCTAAACCTAAGCCCAAATCTAAACCTAACCCCAAATCTAACCCCAAATCTAAACCTAACCCCAAATCTAAACCTAAAATCTAAACCAAACCTAAAATCTAAACCTAACCCCAAATCTAAACCTAAACCCAAATCTAAACCTAAAATCTAAACCTAACCCCAAATCTAAACCTAACCCCAAATCTAAACCTAACCCCAAATCTAAACCTAAAATCTAAACCTAACCCCAAATCTAAACCTAAAATCTAAACCTAAAATCTAAACCTAACCTAAAATCTAAACCTAACCCCAAATCTAAACCTAACCCCAAATCTAAACCTAAAATCTTAACCTAAACCCAAATCTAAACCTAACCCCAAATCTAAACCTAAAATCTAAACCTAACCCCAAATCTAAACCTAAAATCTAAACCTAACCCCAAATCTAAACCGAAAATCTAAACCTAACCCCAAATCTAAACCTAAAATCTAAACCTAACCCCAAATCTAAACCTATCCCCAAATCTAAACCTAAAATCTAAACCTAACCCCAAATCTAAACCTAAAATCTAAACCTAACCCCAAGTCCCAAACCTAAAATCTAAACCTAACACCAAATCTAAACCTAAAATCTAAACCTAACCCCAAATCTAAACCTAACCCTAAATCTAAACCTAAAATCTAAACCTAACCCTTATCTAAACCTAACCCCAAATCTAAAACTAAAATCTAAACCTAACCCCAAATCTAAACCTAACCCCAAGTCTAAACCTAAAATCTAAACCTAACCCCAGATCTAAACCTAAAATCTAAACCTAACCCCAAATCTAAACCTAACCCCAAATCTAAACCTAAAATCTAAACCTAACCCCAAATCTAAACCTAACCCCAAATCTAAACCTAACCCCAAATCTAAACCTAAAATCTAAACCTAACCCCAAATCTAAACCTAACCCCAAATCTAAACCTAAAATCTAAACCTAAACCCAAATCCAAACCTAAAATCTAAACCTAAAATCTAAACCTAACCCCAAATCCAAACCTAAAATCTAAACCTAAAATCTAAACCTAACCCCAAATCCAAACCTAAAATCTAAACCTAAAATCTAAACCTAACCCCAAATCTAAACCTAAAATCTAAACCTAACCCCAAATCTAAACCTAACCCCAAATCTAAACCTAAAATCTAAACCTAACCCCAAATCTAAACATAACCCCAAATCTAAACCTAAAATCTAAACCTAACCCCAAATCTAAACCTAAAATCTAAACCTAACCCCAAATCTAAACCTAAAATCTAAACCTAACCCCAAATCTAAACCTAACCCCAAATCTAAACCTAAAATCTAAACCTAACCCCAAATCTAAACCTAAAATCTAAACCTAAGCCCAAATCTGAACCTAAAATCTAAACCTAACCCCAAATCTAAACCTAACCCCAAATCTAAACCGAAAATCTAAACCTAACCCCAAATCTAAACCTAAAATCTAAACCTAAGCCCAAATCTGAACCTAAAATCTAAACCTAACCCCAAATCTAAACCTAACCCCAAATCTAAACCGAAAATCTAAACCTAACTCCAAATCTAAACCGAAAATCTAAACCTAACCCCAAATCTAAACCTAAAATCTAAACCTAACCCCAAATCTAAACCTAAAATCTAAACCTAACCCCAAATCTAAACCTAACTCCAAATCTAAACCTAAAATCTAAACCTAACCCCAAATCTAAACCTAACCCCAAATCTAAACCGAAAATCTAAACCTAACCCCAAATCTAAACCTAAAATCTAAACCTAACCCCAAATCTAAACCTAACCCCAAATCTAAACCTAAAATCTTAACCTAACCCCAAATCTAAACCTAACCCCAAATCTAAACCTAAAATCTAAACCTAACCCCAAATCTAAACCTAAAATCTAAATCTAACCCCAAATCTAAACCTAACCCCAAATCTAAACCTAAAATCTAAACGTAACCCCAAATCTAAACCTAAAATCTAAACCTAAAATCTAAACCTAACCTAAAATCTAAACCTAACCCCAAATCTAAACCTAAAATCTAAACCTAACCCCAAGTCCCAAACCTAAAATCTAAACCTAACACCAAATCTAAACCTAAAATCTAAACCTAACCCCAAATCTAAACCTAACCCTAAATCTAAACCTAAAATCTAAACCTAACCCTTATCTAAACCTAACCCCAAATCTAAACCTAAAATCTAAACCTAACCCCAAATCTAAACCTAACCCCAAATCTAAACCTAAAATCTAAACCTAACCCCAAATCTAAACCTAAAATCTAAACCTAACCCCAAATCTAAACCTAACCCCAAATCTAAACCTAAAATCTAAACCTAACCCCAAATCTAAACCTAAAATCTAAACCTAACCCCAAATCTAAACCTAACCCCAAATCTAACCCTAACCCCAAATCTAACCCCAAATCTAAACCTAACCCCAAATCTAAACCCCAAATCTAAACCTAATCCCAAATCTAAACCTAAAATCTAAACCTAACCCCAAATTTAAACCTAAAATCTAAACCTAACCCCAAATCTAAACCTAACCCCAAATCTAAACCTAAAATCTAAACCTAACCCCAAATCTAAACCTAAAATCTAAACCTAACCCCAAATCTAAACCTAACCCCAAATCTAAACCTAAAATCTAAACCTAACCCCAAATCTAAACCTAAAATCTAAACCTAAAATCTAAACCTAACCCCAAATCTAAACCTAAAATCTAAACCTAACCCCAAATATAAACCTAAAATCTAAACCTAACCCCAAATATAAACCTAAAATCTAAACCTAAAATCTAAACCTAACCCCAAATCTAAACCTAAAATCTAAACCTAACCCCAAATCTAAACCTAACCCCAAATCTAAACCTAAAATCTAAACCTAACCCCAAATCTAAACCTAACCACAACTCTAAACCTAACCCCAAATCTAAACCTAAAATCTAAACCTAACCCCAAATCTAAACCTAAAATCTAAACCTAACCACAAATCTAAACCTAAAATCTAAACCTAATCCCAAATCTAAACCTAAAATCTAAACCTAACCCCAAATCTAAACCTAAAATCTAAACCTAACCCCAAATCTAAACCTAACCCCAAATCTAAACCTAAAATCTAAACCTAACCCCAAATCTAAACCTAAAATCTAAACCTAACCCCAAATCTAAACCTAACCCCAAATCTAAACCTAAAATCTAAACCTAACCCCAAATCTAAACCTAAAATCTAAACCTAACCCCAAATCTAAACCTAACTCCAAATCTAAACCTAAGCCCAAATCTAAACCTAACCCCAAATCTAACCCCAAATCTAAACCTAACCCCAAATCTAAACCTAAAATCTAAACCAAACCTAAAATCTAAACCTAACCCCAAATCTAAACCTAAACCCAAATCTAAACCTAAAATCTAAACCTAACCCCAAATCTAAACCTAACCCCAAATCTAAACCTAACCCCAAATCTAAACCTAAAATCTAAACCTAACCCCAAATTTAAACCTAAAATCTAAACCTAAAATCTAAACCTAACCTAAAATCTAAACCTAACCCCAAATCTAAACCTAACCCCAAATCTAAACCTAAAATCTTAACCTAAACCCAAATCTAAACCTAACCCCAAATCTAAACCTAAAATCTAAACCTAACCCCAAATCTACACCTAAAATCTAAACCTAACCCCAAATCTAAACCGAAAATCTAAACCTAACCCCAAATCTAAACCTAAAATCTAAACCTAACCCCAAATCTAAACCTATCCCCAAATCTAAACCTAAAATCTAAACCTAACCCCAAATCTAAACCTAAAATCTAAACCTAACCCCAAGTCCCAAACCTAAAATCTAAACCTAACACCAAATCTAAACCTAAAATCTAAACCTAACCCCAAATCTAAACCTAACCCTAAATCTAAACCTAAAATCTAAACCTAACCCTTATCTAAACCTAACCCCAAATCTAAAACTAAAATCTAAACCTAACCCCAAATCTAAACCTAACCCCAAATCTAAACCTAAAATCTAAACCTAACCCCAGATCTAAACCTAAAATCTAAACCTAACCCCAAATCTAAACCTAACCCCAAATCTAAACCTAAAATCTAAACCTAACCCCAAATCTAAACCTAACCCCAAATCTAAACATAACCCCAAATCTAAACCTAAAATCTAAACCTAACCCCAAATCTAAACCTAACCCCAAATCTAAACCTAAAATCTAAACCTAAACCCAAATCCAAACCTAAAATCTAAACCTAAAATCTAAACCTAACCCCAAATCCAAACCTAAAATCTAAACCTAAAATCTAAACCTAACCCCAAATCCAAACCTAAAATCTAAACCTAAAATCTAAACCTAACCCCAAATCTAAACCTAAAATCTAAACCTAACCCCAAATCTAAACCTAACCCCAAATCTAAACCTAAAATCTAAACCTAACCCCAAATCTAAACCTAACCCCAAATCTAAACCTAAAATCTAAACCTAACCCCAAATCTAAACCTAACCCCAAATCTAAACCTAACCCCAAATCTAAACCTAAAATCTAAACCTAACCCCAAATCTAAACCTAACTCCAAATCTAAACCTAAGCCCAAATCTAAACCTAACCCCAAATCTAACCCCAAATCTAAACCTAAAATCTAAACCAAACCTAAAATCTAAACCTAACCCCAAATCTAAACCTAAACCCAAATCTAAACCTAAAATCTAAACCTAACCCCAAATCTAAACCTAACCCCAAATCTAAACCTAACCCCAAATCTAAACCTAAAATCTAAACCTAACCCCAAATCTAAACCTAAAATCTAAACCTAACCTAAAATCTAAACCTAACCCCAAATCTAAACCTAACCCCAAATCTAAACCTAAAATCTAAACCTAACCCCAAATCTAAACCTAAAATCTAAACCTAACCCCAAATCTAAACCTAACCCCAAATCTAAACCTAAAATCTAAACCTAACCCCAAATCTAAACCTAAAATCTAAACCTAACCCCAAATCTAAACCTAACTCCAAATCTAAACCTAAGCCCAAATCTAAACCTAACCCCAAATCTAACCCCAAATCTAAACCTAACCCCAAATCTAAACCTAAAATCTAAACCAAACCTAAAATCTAAACCTAACCCCAAATCTAAACCTAAACCCAAATCTAAACCTAAAATCTAAACCTAACCCCAAATCTAAACCTAACCCCAAATCTAAACCTAACCCCAAATCTAAACCTAAAATCTAAACCTAACCCCAAATCTAAACCTAAAATCTAAACCTAAAATCTAAACCTAACCTAAAATCTAAACCTAACCCCAAATCTAAACCTAACCCCAAATCTAAACCTAAAATCTTAACCTAAACCCAAATCTAAACCTAACCCCAAATCTAAACCTAAAATCTAAACCTAACCCCAAATCTACACCTAAAATCTAAACCTAACCCCAAATCTAAACCGAAAATCTAAACCTAACCCCAAATCTAAACCTAAAATCTAAACCTAACCCCAAATCTAAACCTATCCCCAAATCTAAACCTAAAATCTAAACCTAACCCCAAATCTAAACCTAAAATCTAAACCTAACCCCAAGTCCCAAACCTAAAATCTAAACCTAACACCAAATCTAAACCTAAAATCTAAACCTAACCCCAAATCTAAACCTAACCCTAAATCTAAACCTAAAATCTAAACCTAACCCTTATCTAAACCTAACCCCAAATCTAAAACTAAAATCTAAACCTAACCCCAAATCTAAACCTAACCCCAAATCTAAACCTAAAATCTAAACCTAACCCCAGATCTAAACCTAAAATCTAAACCTAACCCCAAATCTAAACCTAACCCCAAATCTAAACCTAAAATCTAAACCTAACCCCAAATCTAAACCTAACCCCAAATCTAAACATAACCCCAAATCTAAACCTAAAATCTAAACCTAACCCCAAATCTAAACCTAACCCCAAATCTAAACCTAAAATCTAAACCTAAACCCAAATCCAAACCTAAAATCTAAACCTAAAATCTAAACCTAACCCCAAATCCAAACCTAAAATCTAAACCTAAAATCTAAACCTAACCCCAAATCCAAACCTAAAATCTAAACCTAAAATCTAAACCTAACCCCAAATCTAAACCTAAAATCTAAACCTAACCCCAAATCTAAACCTAACCCCAAATCTAAACCTAAAATCTAAACCTAACCCCAAATCTAAACCTAACCCCAAATCTAAACCTAACCCCAAATCTAAACCTAAAATCTAAACCTAACCCCAAATCTAAACCTAACCCCAAATCTAAACCTAAAATCTAAACCTAACCCCAAATCTAAACCTAACTCCAAATCTAAACCTAAGCCCAAATCTAAACCTAACCCCAAATCTAACCCCAAATCTAAACCTAAAATCTAAACCAAACCTAAAATCTAAACCTAACCCCAAATCTAAACCTAAACCCAAATCTAAACCTAAAATCTAAACCTAACCCCAAATCTAAACCTAACCCCAAATCTAAACCTAACCCCAAATCTAAACCTAAAATCTAAACCTAACCCCAAATCTAAACCTAAAATCTAAACCTAAAATCTAAACCTAACCTAAAATCTAAACCTAACCCCAAATCTAAACCTAACCCCAAATCTAAACCTAAAATCTTAACCTAAACCCAAATCTAAACCTAACCCCAAATCTAAACCTAAAATCTAAACCTAACCCCAAATCTACACCTAAAATCTAAACCTAACCCCAAATCTAAACCGAAAATCTAAACCTAACCCCAAATATAAACCTATCCCCAAATCTAAACCTAAAATCTAAACCTAACCCCAAATCTAAAACAAAAATCTAAACCTAACCCCAAGTCCCAAACCGAAAATCTAAACCTAACACCAAATCTAAACCTAAAATCTAAACCTAACCCCAAATCTAAACCTAACCCTAAATCTAAACCTAAAATCTAAACCTAACCCTTATATAAACCTAAACCCAAATCTAAAACTAAAATCTAAACCTAACCCCAAATCTAAACCTAACCCCAAATCTAAACCTAAAATCTAAACCTAACCCCAAATCTAAACCTAACCCCAAATCTAAACCTAACCCCAAATCTAAACATAACCCCAAATCTAAACCTAAAATCTAAACCTAACCCCAAATCTAAACCTAACCCCAAATCTAAACCTAAAATCTAAACCTAAACCCAAATCCAAACCTAAAATCTAAACCTAAAATCTAAACCTAACCTAAAATCTAAACCTAACCCCAAATCTAAACCTAACCCCAAATCTAAACCTAAAATCTTAACCTAAACCCAAATCTAAACCTAACCCCAAATCTAAACCTAAAATCTAAACCTAACCCCAAATCTACACCTAAAATCTAAACCTAACCCCAAATCTAAACCGAAAATCTAAACCTAACCCCAAATCTAAACCTAAAATCTAAACCTAACCCCAAATCTAAACCTATCCCCAAATCTAAACCTAAAATCTAAACCTAACCCCAAATCTAAACCTAAAATCTAAACCTAACCCCAAGTCCCAAACCTAAAATCTAAACCTAACACCAAATCTAAACCTAAAATCTAAACCTAACCCCAAATCTAAACCTAACCCTAAATCTAAACCTAAAATCTAAACCTAACCCTTATCTAAACCTAACCCCAAATCTAAAACTAAAATCTAAACCTAACCCCAAATCTAAACCTAACCCCAAATCTAAACCTAAAATCTAAACCTAACCCCAGATCTAAACCTAAAATCTAAACCTAACCCCAAATCTAAACCTAACCCCAAATCTAAACCTAAAATCTAAACCTAACCCCAAATCTAAACCTAACCCCAAATCTAAACATAACCCCAAATCTAAACCTAAAATCTAAACCTAACCCCAAATCTAAACCTAACCCCAAATCTAAACCTAAAATCTAAACCTAAACCCAAATCCAAACCTAAAATCTAAACCTAAAATCTAAACCTAACCCCAAATCCAAACCTAAAATCTAAACCTAAAATCTAAACCTAACCCCAAATCCAAACCTAAAATCTAAACCTAAAATCTAAACCTAACCCCAAATCTAAACCTAAAATCTAAACCTAACCCCAAATCTAAACCTAACCCCAAATCTAAACCTAAAATCTAAACCTAACCCCAAATCTAAACCTAACCCCAAATCTAAACCTAAAATCTAAACCTAACCCCAAATCTAAACCTAACCCCAAATCTAAACCTAACCCCAAATCTAAACCTAAAATCTAAACCTAACCCCAAATCTAAACCTAACTCCAAATCTAAACCTAAGCCCAAATCTAAACCTAACCCCAAATCTAACCCCAAATCTAAACCTAAAATCTAAACCAAACCTAAAATCTAAACCTAACCCCAAATCTAAACCTAAACCCAAATCTAAACCTAAAATCTAAACCTAACCCCAAATCTAAACCTAACCCCAAATCTAAACCTAACCCCAAATCTAAACCTAAAATCTAAACCTAACCCCAAATCTAAACCTAAAATCTAAACCTAACCTAAAATCTAAACCTAACCCCAAATCTAAACCTAACCCCAAATCTAAACCTAAAATCTAAACCTAACCCCAAATCTAAACCTAAAATCTAAACCTAACCCCAAATCTAAACCTAACCCCAAATCTAAACCTAAAATCTAAACCTAACCCCAAATCTAAACCTAAAATCTAAACCTAACCCCAAATCTAAACCTAACTCCAAATCTAAACCTAAGCCCAAATCTAAACCTAACCCCAAATCTAACCCCAAATCTAAACCTAACCCCAAATCTAAACCTAAAATCTAAACCAAACCTAAAATCTAAACCTAACCCCAAATCTAAACCTAAACCCAAATCTAAACCTAAAATCTAAACCTAACCCCAAATCTAAACCTAACCCCAAATCTAAACCTAACCCCAAATCTAAACCTAAAATCTAAACCTAACCCCAAATCTAAACCTAAAATCTAAACCTAAAATCTAAACCTAACCTAAAATCTAAACCTAACCCCAAATCTAAACCTAACCCCAAATCTAAACCTAAAATCTTAACCTAAACCCAAATCTAAACCTAACCCCAAATCTAAACCTAAAATCTAAACCTAACCCCAAATCTACACCTAAAATCTAAACCTAACCCCAAATCTAAACCGAAAATCTAAACCTAACCCCAAATCTAAACCTAAAATCTAAACCTAACCCCAAATCTAAACCTATCCCCAAATCTAAACCTAAAATCTAAACCTAACCCCAAATCTAAACCTAAAATCTAAACCTAACCCCAAGTCCCAAACCTAAAATCTAAACCTAACACCAAATCTAAACCTAAAATCTAAACCTAACCCCAAATCTAAACCTAACCCTAAATCTAAACCTAAAATCTAAACCTAACCCTTATCTAAACCTAACCCCAAATCTAAAACTAAAATCTAAACCTAACCCCAAATCTAAACCTAACCCCAAATCTAAACCTAAAATCTAAACCTAACCCCAGATCTAAACCTAAAATCTAAACCTAACCCCAAATCTAAACCTAACCCCAAATCTAAACCTAAAATCTAAACCTAACCCCAAATCTAAACCTAACCCCAAATCTAAACATAACCCCAAATCTAAACCTAAAATCTAAACCTAACCCCAAATCTAAACCTAACCCCAAATCTAAACCTAAAATCTAAACCTAAACCCAAATCCAAACCTAAAATCTAAACCTAAAATCTAAACCTAACCCCAAATCCAAACCTAAAATCTAAACCTAAAATCTAAACCTAACCCCAAATCCAAACCTAAAATCTAAACCTAAAATCTAAACCTAACCCCAAATCTAAACCTAAAATCTAAACCTAACCCCAAATCTAAACCTAACCCCAAATCTAAACCTAAAATCTAAACCTAACCCCAAATCTAAACCTAACCCCAAATCTAAACCTAACCCCAAATCTAAACCTAAAATCTAAACCTAACCCCAAATCTAAACCTAACCCCAAATCTAAACCTAAAATCTAAACCTAACCCCAAATCTAAACCTAACTCCAAATCTAAACCTAAGCCCAAATCTAAACCTAACCCCAAATCTAACCCCAAATCTAAACCTAAAATCTAAACCAAACCTAAAATCTAAACCTAACCCCAAATCTAAACCTAAACCCAAATCTAAACCTAAAATCTAAACCTAACCCCAAATCTAAACCTAACCCCAAATCTAAACCTAACCCCAAATCTAAACCTAAAATCTAAACCTAACCCCAAATCTAAACCTAAAATCTAAACCTAAAATCTAAACCTAACCTAAAATCTAAACCTAACCCCAAATCTAAACCTAACCCCAAATCTAAACCTAAAATCTTAACCTAAACCCAAATCTAAACCTAACCCCAAATCTAAACCTAAAATCTAAACCTAACCCCAAATCTACACCTAAAATCTAAACCTAACCCCAAATCTAAACCGAAAATCTAAACCTAACCCCAAATATAAACCTATCCCCAAATCTAAACCTAAAATCTAAACCTAACCCCAAATCTAAAACAAAAATCTAAACCTAACCCCAAGTCCCAAACCGAAAATCTAAACCTAACACCAAATCTAAACCTAAAATCTAAACCTAACCCCAAATCTAAACCTAACCCTAAATCTAAACCTAAAATCTAAACCTAACCCTTATATAAACCTAAACCCAAATCTAAAACTAAAATCTAAACCTAACCCCAAATCTAAACCTAACCCCAAATCTAAACCTAAAATCTAAACCTAACCCCAAATCTAAACCTAACCCCAAATCTAAACCTAACCCCAAATCTAAACATAACCCCAAATCTAAACCTAAAATCTAAACCTAACCCCAAATCTAAACCTAACCCCAAATCTAAACCTAAAATCTAAACCTAAACCCAAATCCAAACCTAAAATCTAAACCTAAAATCTAAACCTAACCCCAAATCCAAACCTAAAATCTAAACCTAAAATCTAAACCTAACCCCAAATCCAAACCTAAAATCTAAACCTAAAATCTAAACCTAACCCCAAATCTAAACCTAAAATCTAAACCTAACCCCAAATCTAAACCTAACCCCAAATCTAAACCTAAAATCTAAACCTAACCCCAAATCTAAACCTAAGCCCAAATCTAAACATAACCCCAAATCTAAACCTAAAATCTAAACCTAACCCCAAATCTAAACCTAACCCCAAATCTAAACCTAAAATCTAAACCTAACCCCAAATCTAAACCTAAAATCTAAACCTAACCCCAAATCTAAATCTAACCCCAAATCTAAACCTAAAATCTAAACCTAACCCCAAATCTAAACCTAAAATCTAAACCTAACCCCAAATCTAAACCTAAAATCTAAACATAACCCCAAATCTAAACCTAAAATCTAAACCTAAGCCCAAATCTAAACCTAACTCCAAATCTAAACCTAAGCCCAAATCTAAACCTAAAATCTAAACCTAACCCCAAATCTAAACCTAAAATCTAAACCTAACCCCAAATCTGAACCTAAAATCTAAACCTAACCCCAAATCTAAACCTAACCCCAAATCTAAACCGAAAATCTAAACCTAACCCCAAATCTAAACCTAAAATCTAAACCTAACCCCAAATCTAAACCTAAAATCTAAACCTAACCCCAAATCTAATCCTAACCCCAAATCTAAACCTAAAATCTAAACCTAACCCCAAATCTAAACCTAACCCCAAATCTAAACCGAAAATCTAAACCTAACCCCAAATCTAAACCTAAAATCTAAACCTAACCCCAAATCTAAACCTAACCCCAAATCTAAACCTAACCCCAAATCTAAACCTAAAATCTAAACCTAACCCCAAATCTAAACCTAAAATCTAAACCTAAAATCTAAACCTAACCTAAAATCTAAACCTAACCCCAAATCTAAACCTAACCCCAAATCTAAACCTAAAATCTTAACCTAACCCCAAATCTAAACCTAACCCCAAATCTAAACCTAAAATCTAAACCTAACCCCAAATCTAAACCAAAAATCTAAACCTAACCCCAAATCTAAACCTAAAATCTAAACCTAACCCCAAATCTAAACCTAACCCCATATCCAAACCTAACCCCAAATCTAAACCTAAAATCTAAACCTAACCCCAAATCTACACCTAAAATCTAAACCTAACCCCAAATCTAAACCTAAATTCTAAACCTAACCCCAAATCTAAACCTAACCCCAAATCTAAACCTAAAATCTAAACCTAACCCCAAATCTAAACCTAAAATCTAAACCTAACCCCAAATCTAAACCGAAAATCTAAACCTAACCCCAAATCTAAACCTAAAATCTAAACCTAACCCCAAATCTAAACCTAACCCCAAATCTAAACCTAAAATCTAAACGTAACCCCAAATCTAAACCTAAAATCTAAACCTAAAATCTAAACCTAACCTAAAATCTAAACCTAACCCCAAATCTAAACCTAAAATCTAAACCTAACCCCAAGTCCCAAACCTAAAATCTAAACCTAACACCAAATCTAAACCTAAAATCTAAACCTAACCCCAAATCTAAACCTAACCCTAAATCTAAACCTAAAATCTAAACCTAACCCTTATCTAAACCTAACCCCAAATCTAAACCTAAAATCTAAACCTAACCCCAAATCTAAACCTAACCCCAAATCTAAACCTAAAATCTAAACCTAACCCCAAATCTAAACCTAAAATCTAAACCTAACCCCAAATCTAAACCTAACCCCAAATCTAAACCTAAAATCTAAACCTAACCCCAAATCTAAACCTAACCCCAAATCTAAACCTAAAATCTAAACCTAACCCCAAATCTAAACCTAAAATCTAAACCTAACCCCAAATCTAAACCTAACCCCAAATCTAAACCTAACCCCAAATCTAACCCCATATCTAAACCTAACCCCAAATCTAAACCCCAAATCTAAACCTAATCCCAAATCTAAACCTAAAATCTAAACCTAACCCCAAATTTAAACCTAAAATCTAAACCTAACCCCAAATCTAAACCTAACCCCAAATCTAAACCTAAAATCTAAACCTAACCCCAAATCTAAACCTAAAATCTAAACCTAACCCCAAATCTAAACCTAACCCCAAATCTAAACCTAAAATCTAAACCTAACCCCAAATCTAAACCTAAAATCTAAACCTAAAATCTAAACCTAACCCCAAATCTAAACCTAAAATCTAAACCTAACCCCAAATATAAACCTAAAATCTAAACCTAACCCCAAATATAAACCTAAAATCTAAACCTAAAATCTAAACCTAACCCCAAATCTAAACCTAAAATCTAAACCTAACCCCAAATCTAAACCTAACCCCAAATCTAAACCTAAAATCTAAACCTAACCCCAAATCTAAACCTAACCACAACTCTAAACCTAACCCCAAATCTAAACCTAAAATCTAAACCTAACCCCAAATCTAAACCTAAAATCTAAACCTAACCACAAATCTAAACCTAAAATCTAAACCTAATCCCAAATCTAAACCTAAAATCTAAACCTAACCCCAAATCTAAACCTAAAATCTAAACCTAACCCCAAATCTAAACCTAACCCCAAATCTAAACCTAAAATCTAAACCTAACCCCAAATCTAAACCTAAAATCTAAACCTAACCCCAAATCTAAACCTAACCCCAAATCTAAACCTAAAATCTAAACCTAACCCCAAATCTAAACCTAAAATCTAAACCTAACCCCAAATCTAAACCTAACTCCAAATCTAAACCTAAGCCCAAATCTAAACCTAACCCCAAATCTAACCCCAAATCTAAACCTAACCCCAAATCTAAACCTAAAATCTAAACCAAACCTAAAATCTAAACCTAACCCCAAATCTAAACCTAAACCCAAATCTAAACCTAAAATCTAAACCTAACCCCAAATCTAAACCTAACCCCAAATCTAAACCTAACCCCAAATCTAAACCTAAAATCTAAACCTAACCCCAAATTTAAACCTAAAATCTAAACCTAAAATCTAAACCTAACCTAAAATCTAAACCTAACCCCAAATCTAAACCTAACCCCAAATCTAAACCTAAAATCTTAACCTAAACCCAAATCTAAACCTAACCCCAAATCTAAACCTAAAATCTAAACCTAACCCCAAATCTACACCTAAAATCTAAACCTAACCCCAAATCTAAACCGAAAATCTAAACCTAACCCCAAATCTAAACCTAAAATCTAAACCTAACCCCAAATCTAAACCTATCCCCAAATCTAAACCTAAAATCTAAACCTAACCCCAAATCTAAACCTAAAATCTAAACCTAACCCCAAGTCCCAAACCTAAAATCTAAACCTAACACCAAATCTAAACCTAAAATCTAAACCTAACCCCAAATCTAAACCTAACCCTAAATCTAAACCTAAAATCTAAACCTAACCCTTATCTAAACCTAACCCCAAATCTAAAACTAAAATCTAAACCTAACCCCAAATCTAAACCTAACCCCAAATCTAAACCTAAAATCTAAACCTAACCCCAGATCTAAACCTAAAATCTAAACCTAACCCCAAATCTAAACCTAACCCCAAATCTAAACCTAAAATCTAAACCTAACCCCAAATCTAAACCTAACCCCAAATCTAAACATAACCCCAAATCTAAACCTAAAATCTAAACCTAACCCCAAATCTAAACCTAACCCCAAATCTAAACCTAAAATCTAAACCTAAACCCAAATCCAAACCTAAAATCTAAACCTAAAATCTAAACCTAACCCCAAATTCAAACCTAAAATCTAAACCTAAAATCTAAACCTAACCCCAAATCCAAACCTAAAATCTAAACCTAAAATCTAAACCTAACCCCAAATCTAAACCTAAAATCTAAACCTAACCCCAAATCTAAACCTAACCCCAAATCTAAACCTAAAATCTAAACCTAACCCCAAATCTAAACCTAACCCCAAATCTAAACCTAACCCCAAATCTAAACCTAAAATCTAAACCTAACCCCAAATCTAAACCTAACCCCAAATCTAAACCTAAAATCTAAACCTAACCCCAAATCTAAACCTAACTCCAAATCTAAACCTAAGCCCAAATCTAAACCTAACCCCAAATCTAACCCCAAATCTAAACCTAAAATCTAAACCAAACCTAAAATCTAAACCTAACCCCAAATCTAAACCTAAACCCAAATCTAAACCTAAAATCTAAACCTAACCCCAAATCTAAACCTAACCCCAAATCTAAACCTAACCCCAAATCTAAACCTAAAATCTAAACCTAACCCCAAATCTAAACCTAAAATCTAAACCTAACCTAAAATCTAAACCTAACCCCAAATCTAAACCTAACCCCAAATCTAAACCTAAAATCTAAACCTAACCCCAAATCTAAACCTAAAATCTAAACCTAACCCCAAATCTAAACCTAACCCCAAATCTAAACCTAAAATCTAAACCTAACCCCAAATCTAAACCTAAAATCTAAACCTAACCCCAAATCTAAACCTAACTCCAAATCTAAACCTAAGCCCAAATCTAAACCTAACCCCAAATCTAACCCCAAATCTAAACCTAACCCCAAATCTAAACCTAAAATCTAAACCAAACCTAAAATCTAAACCTAACCCCAAATCTAAACCTAACCCCAAATCTAAACCTAAAATCTAAACCTAACCCCAAATCTAAACCTAACCCCAAATCTAAACATAACCCCAAATCTAAACCTAAAATCTAAACCTAACCCCAAATCTAAACCTAACCCCAAATCTAAACCTAAAATCTAAACCTAACCCCAAATCTAAACCTAAAATCTAAACCTAACCCCAAATCTAAACCTAACCCCAAATCTAAACCTAAAATCTAAACCTAACCCCAAATCTAAACCTAACTCCAAATCTAAACCTAAGCCCAAATCTAAACCTAACCCCAAATCTAACCCCAAATCTAAACCTAACCCCAAATCTAAACCTAAAATCTAAACCAAAACTAAAATCTAAACCTAACCCCAAATCTAAACCTAAACCCAAATCTAAACCTAAAATCTAAACCTAACCCCAAATCTAAACCTAACCCCAAATCTAAACCTAACCCCAAATCTAAACCTAAAATCTAAACCTAACCCCAAATCTAAACCTAAAATCTAAACCTAAAATCTAAACCTAACCTAAAATCTAAACCTAACCCCAAATCTAAACCTAACCCCAAATCTAAACCTAAAATCTTAACCTAAACCCAAATCTAAACCTAACCCCAAATCTAAACCTAAAATCTAAACCTAACCCCAAATCTACACCTAAAATCTAAACCTAACCCCAAATCTAAACCGAAAATCTAAACCTAACCCCAAATCTAAACCTAAAATCTAAACCTAACCCCAAATCTAAACCTATCCCCAAATCTAAACCTAAAATCTAAACCTAACCCCAAATCTAAACCTAAAATCTAAACCTAACCCCAAGTCCCAAACCTAAAATCTAAACCTAACACCAAATCTAAACCTAAAATCTAAACCTAACCCCAAATCTAAACCTAACCCTAAATCTAAACCTAAAATCTAAACCTAACCCTTATCTAAACCTAACCCCAAATCTAAAACTAAAATCTAAACCTAACCCCAAATCTAAACCTAACCCCAAATCTAAACCTAAAATCTAAACCTAACCCCAGATCTAAACCTAAAATCTAAACCTAACCCCAAATCTAAACCTAACCCCAAATCTAAACCTAAAATCTAAACCTAACCCCAAATCTAAACCTAAAATCTAAACCTAACCCCAAATCTAAACCTAACCCCAAATCTAAACCTAAAATCTAAACCTAACCCCAAGTCCCAAACCTAAAATCTAAACCTAACCCCAAATCTAAACCTAACCCCAAATCTAAACCTAAAATCTAAACCTAACCCCAAATCTAAACCTAAAATCTAAACCTAAAATCTAAACCTAACCCCAAATCTAAACCTAAAATCTAAACCTAACCCCAAATATAAACCTAAAATCTAAACCTAACCCCAAATATAAACCTAAAATCTAAACCTAAAATCTAAACCTAACCCCAAATCTAAACCTAAAATCTAAACCTAACCCCAAATCTAAACCTAACCCCAAATCTAAACCTAAAATCTAAACCTAACCCCAAATCTAAACCTAACCACAACTCTAAACCTAACCCCAAATCTAAACCTAAAATCTAAACCTAACCCCAAATCTAAACCTAAAATCTAAACCTAACCACAAATCTAAACCTAAAATCTAAACCTAATCCCAAATCTAAACCTAAAATCTAAACCTAACCCCAAATCTAAACCTAAAATCTAAACCTAACCCCAAATCTAAACCTAACCCCAAAACTAAACCTAAAATCTAAACCTAACCCCAAATCTAAACCTAAAATCTAAACCTAACCCCAAATCTAAACCTAACCCCAAATCTAAACCTAAAATCTAAACCTAACCCCAAATCTAAACCTAACTCCAAATCTAAACCTAAGCCCAAATCTAAACCTAACCCCAAATCTAACCCCAAATCTAAACCTAACCCCAAATCTAAACCTAAAATCTAAACCAAACCTAAAATCTAAACCTAACCCCAAATCTAAACCTAAACCCAAATCTAAACCTAAAATCTAAACCTAACCCCAAATCTAAACCTAAAATCTAAACCTAACCCGAAATCTAAACCTAAAATCTAAACCTAAAATCTAAACCTAACCTAAAATCTAAACCTAACCCCAAATCTAAACCTAACCCCAAATCTAAACCTAAAATCTTAACCTAAACCCAAATCTAAACCTAATCCCAAATCTAAACCTAAAATGTAAACCTAACCCCAAATCTACACCTAAAATCTAAACCTAACCCCAAATCTAAACTGAAAATCTAAACCTAACCTCAAATCTAAACCTAAAATCTAAACCTAACCCCAAATCTAAACCTATCCCCAAATCTAAACCTAAAATCTAAACCTAACCCCAAATCTAAACCTAAAATCTAAACCTAACCCCAAGTCCCAAACCTAAAATCTAAACCTAACACCAAATCTAAACCTAAAATCTAAACCTAACCCCAAATCTAAACCTAACCCTAAATCTAAACCTAAAATCTAAACCTAAACCTTATCTAAACCTAAACCCAAATCTAAAACTAAAATCTAAACCTAACCCCAAATCTAAACCTAACCCCAAATCTAAACCTAAAATCTAAACCTAACCCCAAATCTAAACCTAAAATCTAAACCTAACCCCAAATCTAAACCTAACCCCAAATCTAAACCTAAAATCTAAACCTAACCCCAAATCTAAACCTAAAATCTAAACCTAACCCCAAATCTAAACCTAACCCCAAATCTAAACCTAACCCCAAATCTAAACATAACCCCAAATCTAAACCTAAAATCTAAACCTAACCCCAAATCTAAACCTAACCCCAAATCAAAACCTAAAATCTAAACCTAAACCCAAATCCAAACCTAAAATCTAAACCTAAAATCTAAACCTAACCCCAAATCCAAACCTAAAATCTAAACCTAAAATCTAAACCTAACCCCAAATCCAAACCTAAAATCTAAACCTAAAATCTAAACCTAACCCTAAATCTAAACCTAAAATCTAAACCTAACCCCAAATCTAAACCTAACCCCAAATCTAAACCTAAAATCTAAACCTAACCCCAAATCTAAACCTAACCCCAAATCTAAACATAACCCCAAATCTAAACCTAAAATCTAAACCTAACCCCAAATCTAAACCTAACCCCAAATCTAAACCTAAAATCTAAACCTAACCCCAAATCTAAACCTAAAATCTAAACCTAACCCCAAATCTAAACCTAACCCCAAATCTAAACCTAAAATCTAAACCTAACCCCAAATCTAAACCTAACTCCAAATCTAAACCTAAGCCCAAATCTAAACCTAACCCCAAATCTAACCCCAAATCTAAACCTAACCCCAAATCTAAACCTAAAATCTAAACCAAAACTAAAATCTAAACCTAACCCCAAATCTAAACCTAAACCCAAATCTAAACCTAAAATCTAAACCTAACCCCAAATCTAAACCTAACCCCAAATCTAAACCTAACCCCAAATCTAAACCTAAAATCTAAACCTAACCCCAAATCTAAACCTAAAATCTAAACCTAAAATCTAAACCTAACCTAAAATCTAAACCTAACCCCAAATCTAAACCTAACCCCAAATCTAAACCTAAAATCTTAACCTAAACCCAAATCTAAACCTAACCCCAAATCTAAACCTAAAATCTAAACCTAACCCCAAATCTACACCTAAAATCTAAACCTAACCCCAAATCTAAACCGAAAATCTAAACCTAACCCCAAATCTAAACCTAAAATCTAAACCTAACCCCAAATCTAAACCTATCCCCAAATCTAAACCTAAAATCTAAACCTAACCCCAAATCTAAACCTAAAATCTAAACCTAACCCCAAGTCCCAAACCTAAAATCTAAACCTAACACCAAATCTAAACCTAAAATCTAAACCTAACCCCAAATCTAAACCTAACCCTAAATCTAAACCTAAAATCTAAACCTAACCCTTATCTAAACCTAACCCCAAATCTAAAACTAAAATCTAAACCTAACCCCAAATCTAAACCTAACCCCAAATCTAAACCTAAAATCTAAACCTAACCCCAGATCTAAACCTAAAATCTAAACCTAACCCCAAATCTAAACCTAACCCCAAATCTAAACCTAAAATCTAAACCTAACCCCAAATCTAAACCTAACCCCAAATCTAAACATAACCCCAAATCTAAACCTAAAATCTAAACCTAACCCCAAAACTAAACCTAACCCCAAATCTAAACCTAAAATCTAAACCTAAACCCAAATCCAAACCTAAAATCTAAACCTAAAATCTAAACCTAACCCCAAATCCAAACCTAAAATCTAAACCTAAAATCTAAACCTAACCCCAAATCCAAACCTAAAATCTAAACCTAAAATCTAAACCTAACCCCAAATCTAAACCTAAAATCTAAACCTAACCCCAAATCTAAACCTAACCCCAAATCTAAACCTAAAATCTAAACCTAACCCCAAATCTAAACCTAACCCCAAATCTAAACATAACCCCAAATCTAAACCTAAAATCTAAACCTAACCCCAAATCTAAACCTAACCCCAAATCTAAACCTAAAATCTAAACCTAACCCCAAATCTAAACCTAACCCCAAATCTAAACCTAAAATCTAAACCTAACCCCAAATCTAAACCTAAAATCTAAACCTAAAATCTAAACCTAACCTAAAATCTAAACCTAACCCCAAATCTAAACCTAAAATCTAAACCTAACCCCAAATCTAAACCTATCCCCAAATCTAAACCTAAAATCTAAACCTAACCCCAAATCTAAACCTAAAATCTAAACCTAACCCCAAGTCCCAAACCTAAAATCTAAACCTAACACCAAATCTAAACCTAAAATCTAAACCTAACCCCAAATCTAAACCTAACCCTAAATCTAAACCTAAAATCTAAACCTAACCCCAAATCTAAACCTAAAATCTAAACCTAACCCCAAATCTAAACCTAAAATCTAAACCTAACCCCAAATCTAAACCTAACCCCAAATCTAAACCTAAAATCTAAACCTAACCCCAAATCTAAACCTAAAATCTAAACCTAACCCCAAATCTAAACCTAACCCCAAATCTAAACCTAAAATCTAAACCTAACCCCAAATCTAAACCTAAAATCTAAACCTAAAATCTAAACCTAACCCCAAATCTAAACCTAAAATCTAAAGCTAACCCCAAATATAAACCTAAAATCTAAACCTAACCCCAAATATAAACCTAAAATCTAAACCTAAAATCTAAACCTAACCCCAAATCTAAACCTAAAATCTAAACCTAACCCCAAATCTAAACCTAACCCCAAATCTAAACCTAAAATCTAAACCTAACCCCAAATCTAAACCTAACCACAACTCTAAACCTAACCCCAAATCTAAACCTAAAATCTAAACCTAACCCCAAATCTAAACCTAAAATCTAAACCTAACCACAAATCTAAACCTAAAATCTAAACCTAATCCCAAATCTAAACCTAAAATCTAAACCTAACCCCAAATCTAAACCTAAAATCTAAACCTAACCCCAAATCTAAACCTAACCCCAAAACTAAACCTAAAATCTAAACCTAACCCCAAATCTAAACCTAAAATCTAAACCTAACCCCAAATCTAAACCTAACCCCAAATCTAAACCTAAAATCTAAACCTAACCCCAAATCTAAACCTAACTCCAAATCTAAACCTAAGCCCAAATCTAAACCTAACCCCAAATCTAACCCCAAATCTAAACCTAACCCCAAATCTAAACCTAAAATCTAAACCAAACCTAAAATCTAAACCTAACCCCAAATCTAAACCTAAACCCCAAATCTAAACCTAAAATCTAAACCTAACCCCAAATCTAAACCTAAAATCTAAACCTAACCCCAAATCTAAACCTAAAATCTAAACCTAAAATCTAAACCTAACCTAAAATCTAAACCTAACCCCAAATCTAAACCTAACCCCAAATCTAAACCTAAAATCTTAACCTAAACCCAAATCTAAACCTAACCCCAAATCTAAACCTAAAATCTAAACCTAACCCCAAATCTACACCTAAAATCTAAACCTAACCCCAAATCTAAACCGAAAATCTAAACCTAACCTCAAATCTAAACCTAAAATCTAAACCTAACCCCAAATCTAAACCTATCCCCAAATCTAAACCTAAAATCTAAACCTAACCCCAAATCTAAACCTAAAATCTAAACCTAACCCCAAGTCCCAAACCTAAAATCTAAACCTAACACCAAATCTAAACCTAAAATCTAAACCTAACCCCAAATCTAAACCTAACCCTAAATCTAAACCTAAAATCTAAACCTAAACCTTATCTAAACCTAAACCCAAATCTAAAACTAAAATCTAAACCTAACCCCAAATCTAAACCTAACCCCAAATCTAAACCTAAAATCTAAACCTAACCCCAAATCTAAACCTAAAATCTAAACCTAACCCCAAATCTAAACCTAACCCCAAATCTAAACCTAAAATCTAAACCTAACCCCAAACCTAAACCTAAAATCTAAACCTAACCCCAAATCTAAACCTAACCCCAAATCTAAACCTAACCCCAAATCTAAACATAACCCCAAATCTAAACCTAAAATCTAAACCTAACCCCAAATCTAAACCTAACCCCAAATCAAAACCTAAAATCTAAACCTAAACCCAAATCCAAACCTAAAATCTAAACCTAAAATCTAAACCTAACCCCAAATCCAAACCTAAAATCTAAACCTAAAATCTAAACCTAACCCCAAATCCAAACCTAAAATCTAAACCTAAAATCTAAACCTAACCCGAAATCTAAACCTAAAATCTAAACCTAACCCCAAATCTAAACCTAACCCCAAATCTAAACCTAAAATCTAAACCTAACCCCAAATCTAAACCTAACCCCAAATCTAAACATAACCCCAAATCTAAACCTAAAATCTAAACCTAACCCCAAATCTAAACCTAACCCCAAATCTAAACCTAAAATCTAAACCTAACCCCAAATCTAAACCTAAAATCTAAACCTAACCCCAAATCTAAATCTAACCCCAAATCTAAACCTAAAATCTAAACCTAACCCCAAATCTAAACCTAAAATCTAAACCTAACCCCAAATCTAAACCTAAAATCTAAACATAACCCCAAATCTAAACCTAAAATCTAAACCTAACCCCAAATCTAAACCTAACTCCAAATCTAAACCTAAGCCCAAATCTAAACCTAACACCAAATCTAACCCCAAATCTAAACCTAAAATCTAAACCTAACCCCAAATCTAAACCTAAAATCTAAACCTAAGCCCAAATCTGAACCTAAAATCTAAACCTAACCCCAAATCTAAACCTAACCCCAAATCTAAACCGAAAATCTAAACCTAACCCCAAATCTAAACCTAAAATCTAAACCTAAGCCCAAATCTAATCCTAACCCCAAATCTAAACCTAAAATCTAAACCTAACCCCAAATCTAAACCTAACCCCAAATCTAAACCGAAAATCTAAACCTAACCCCAAATCTAAACCTAAAATCTAAACCTAACCCCAAATCTAAACCTAACCCCAAATCTAAACCTAAAATCTAAACCTAACCCCAAATCTAAACCTAAAATCTAAACCTAAAATCTAAACCTAACCTAAAATCTAAACCTAACCCCAAATCTAAACCTAACCCCAAATCTAAACCTAAAATCTTAACCTAACCCCAAATCTAAACCTAACCCCAAATCTAAACCTAAAATCTAAACCTAACCCCAAATCTAAACCTAAAATCTAAACCTAACCCCAAATCTAAACCAAAAATCTAAACCTAACCCCAAATCTAAACCTAAAATCTAAACCTAACCCCAAATCTAAACCTAACTCCATATCCAAACCTAACCCCAAATCTAAACCTAAAATCTAAACCTAACCCCAAATCTACACCTAAAATCTAAACCTAACCCCAAATCTAAACCTAAAATCTAAACCTAACCCCAAATCTAAACCTAACCCCAAATCTAAACCTAAAATCTAAACCTAACCCCAAATCTAAACCTAAAATCTAAACCTAACACCAAATCTAAACCTAACCCCAAATCTAAACCTAACCCCAAATCTAACCCCAAATCTAAACCTAAAATCTAAACCTAACCCCAAATCTAAACCTAAAATCTAAACCTAACCCCAAATCTAAACCTTACCCCAAATCTAACCCCAAATCTAAACCTAAAATCTAAACCTAACCCCAAATCTAAACCTAAAATCTAAACCTAACCCCAAATCTAAACCTAACCCCAAATCTAAACCTAAAATCTAAACCTAACCCCAAATCTAAACCTAAAATATAAGCCTAACCCCAAATCTAAACCTAAAATCTAAACCTAACCCCAAATCTAAACCTAACCCCAAATCTAAACCTAACCCCAAATCTAAACCTAAAATCTAAACCTAACCCGAAATCTAAACCTAAAATCTAAACCTAACCCCAAATCTAAACCTAACCCCAAATCTAAACCTAAAATCTAAACCTAACCCCAAATCTAAACATAACCCCAAATCTAAACCTAAAATCTAAACCTAACCCCAAATCTAAACCTAACCCCAAATCTAAACCTAAAATCTAAACCTAACCCCAAATCCAAACCTAAAATCTAAACTTAAAATCTAAACCTAACCCTAAATCTAAACCTAAAATCTAAACCTAACCCCAAATCTAAACCTAACCCCAAATCTAAACATAACCCCAAATCTAAACCTAAAATCTAAACCTAACCCCAAATCTAAACCTAAAATCTAAACCTAACCCCAAATCTAAACCTAACCCCAAATCTACACCTAAAATCTAAACCTAACCCCAAATCTAAACCTAAAATCTAAACCTAACCCCAAATCTA
This sequence comes from Patagioenas fasciata, assembly GCF_037038585.1. NCBI lineage: Eukaryota > Metazoa > Chordata > Aves > Columbiformes > Columbidae > Patagioenas > Patagioenas fasciata. The sequence goes on from NW_027288511.1 coordinate 353,251, forward strand.
AATCTAACCCCAAATCTAAACCTAAAATCTAAACCTAACCCCAAATCTAAACCTAAAATCTAAACCTAACCCCAAATCTAAACCTAAAATCTAAACATAACCCCAAATCTAAACCTAACCCCAAATCTAAACCTAACTCCAAATCTAAACCTAAGCCCAAATCTAAACCTAACACCAAATCTAACCTAAAATCTAAACCTAACCCCAAATCTAAACCTAAAATCTAAACCTAACCCCAAATCTAAACCTAAAATCTAAACCTAAGCCCAAATCTGAACCTAAAATCTAAACCTAACCCCAAATCTAAACCTAACCCCAAATCTAAACCGAAAATCTAAACCTAACCCCAAATCTAAACCGAAAATCTAAACCTAACCCCAAATCTAAACCTAAAATCTAAACCTAACCCCAAATCTAAACCTAACCCCAAATCTAAACCTAAAATCTAAACCTAACCCCAAATCTAAACCTAAAATCTAAACCTAACCCCAAATCTAAACCTAAAATCTAAACCTAAGCCCAAATCTGAACCTAAAATCTAAACCTAACCCCAAATCTAAACCTAACCCCAAATCTAAACCGAAAATCTAAACCTAACCCCAAATCTAAACCTAAAATCTAAACCTAACCCCAAATCTAAACCTAAAATCTAAACCTAACCCCAAATCTAAACCTAACCCCAAATCTAAACCTAAAATCTAAACCTAACCCCAAATCTAAACCTAAAATCTAAACCTAACCCCAAATCTAAACCTAACCCCAAATCTAAACCTAAAATCTTAACCTAACCCCAAATCTAAACCTAACCCCAAATCTAAACCTAAAATCTAAACCTAACCCCAAATCTAAACCTAAAATCTAAATCTAACCCCAAATCTAAACCTAACCCCAAATCTAAACCTAAAATCTAAACCTAACCCCAAATCTAAACCTAAAATCTAAACCTAACCCCAAGTCCCAAACCTAAAATCTAAACCTAACACCAAATCTAAACCTAAAATCTAAACCTAACCCCACATCTAAACCTAACCCTAAATCTAAACCTAAAATCTAAACCTAACCCTTATCTAAACCTAACCCCAAATCTAAACCTAAAATCTAAACCTAACCCCAAATCTAAACCTAACCCCAAATCTAAACCTAAAATCTAAACCTAACCCCAAATCTAAACCTAAAATCTAAACCTAACCCCAAATCTAAACCTAACCCCAAATCTAAACCTAAAATCTAAACCTAACCCCAAATCTAAACCTAAAATCTAAACCTAACCCCAAATCTAAACCTAACCCCAAATCTAAACCTAACCCCAAATCTAAACCTAAAATCTAAACCTAACCCCAAATCTAAACCTAAAATCTAAACCTAACCCCAAATTTAAACCTAAAATCTAAACCTAACCCCAAATCTAAACCTAAAATCTAAACCTAACCCCAAATCTAAACCTAACCCCAAATCTAAACCTAAAATCTAAACCTAACCCCAAATCTAAACCTAAAATCTAAACCAAACCCCAAATCTAAACCTAAAATCTAAACCTAACCCCAAATCTAAACCTAAAATCTAAACCTAACCCCAAATCTAAACCTAACCCCAAATCTAAACCTAAAATCTAAACCTAACCCCAAATCTAAGCCCAAATCTAAACCTAACCCCAAATCTAAACCTAAAATCTAAACCTAACTCCAAATCTAAACCTAAGCCCAAATCTAAACCTAACCCCAAATCTAACCCCAAATCTAAACCTAACCCCAAATCTAAACCTAAAATCTAAACCAAACCTAAAATCTAAACCTAACCCCAAATCTAAACCTAAACCCAAATCTAAACCTAAAATCTAAACCTAACCCCAAATCTAAACCTAACCCCAAATCTAAACCTAACCCCAAATCTAAACATAAAATCTAAACCTAACCCCAAATCTAAACCTAAAATCTAAACCTAAAATCTAAACCTAACCTAAAATCTAAACCTAACCCCAAATCTAAACCTAACCCCAAATCTAAACCTAAAATCTTAACCTAAACCCAAATCTAAACCTAACCCCAAATCTAAACCTAAAATCTTAACCTAAACCCAAATCTAAACCTAACTCCAAATCTAAACCTAAGCCCAAATCTAAACCTAACCCCAAATCTAACCCCAAATCAAAACCTAACCCCAAATCTAAACCTAAAATCTAAACCTAACCCCAAATCTAAACCTAACTCCAAATCTAAACCTAAGCCCAAATCTAAACCTAAAATCTAAGCCTAACCCCAAATCTAAACCTAAAATCTAAACCTAACCCCAAATCTAAACCTAACCCCAAATCTAAACCTAACCCCAAATCTAAACCTAAAATCTAAACCTAACCCCAAATCTACACCTAAAATCTAAACCTAACCCCAAATCTAAACCTAAAATCTAAACCTAACCCCAAATCTAAACCGAAAATCTAAACCTAACCCCAAATCTAAACCTAAAATCTAAACCTAACACCAAATCTAAACCTAACCCCAAATCTAAACCTAACCCCAAATCTAAACCTAACCCCACATCTAAACCTAAAATCTAAACCTAACCCGAAATCTAAACCTAACCACAAATCTAAACCTAAAATCTAAACCTAACCCCAAATCTAAACCTAAAATCTAAGCCTAACCCCAAATCTAAACCTAAACTCTAAACCTAACCCCAAATCTAAACCTAAAATCTAAACCTAACCCCAAATCTAAACCTAACCCCAAATCTAACCCCAAATCTAACCCCAAATCTAAACCTAACCCCAAATTTAAACCCCAAATCTAAACCTAACCCCAAATCTAAACCTAAAATCTAAACCTAACCCCAAATCTAAACCTAACCCCAAATCTAAACCTAAAATCTAAACCTAACCCCAAATCTAAACCTAAAATCTAAACCTAAAATCTAAACCTAACCCCAAATCTAAACCTAAAATCTAAACCTAACCCCAAATCTAAACCTAACCCCAAATCCAAACCTAACCCCAAATCTAAACCTAAAATCTAAACCTAACCCCAAATCTACACCTAAAATCTAAACCTAACCCCAAATCTAAACCTGAAATCTAAACCTAACCCCAAATCTAAACCTAACCCCAAATCTAAACCTAAAATCTAAACCTAACCCCAAATCTAAACCTAAAATCTAAACCTAAAATCTAAACCTAACCCCAAATCTAAACCTAAAATCTAAACCTAACCCCAAATCTAAACCTAACTCCAAATCTAAACCTAAGCCCAAATCTAAACCTAACCCCAAATCTAACCCCAAATCTAAACCTAACCCCAAATCTAAACCTAAAATCTAAACCTAACCCCAAATCTAAACCTAACTCCAAATCTAAACCTAAGCCCAAATCTAAACCTAAAATCTAAGCCTAACCCCAAATCTAAACCTAAAATCTAAACCTAAAATCTAAACCTAACCCCAAATCTAAACCTAACCCCAAATCTAAACCTAAAATCTAAACCTAACCCCAAATCTAAACCTAAAATCTAAACCTAAAATCTAAACCTAACCTAAAATCTAAACCTAACCCCAAATCTAAACCTAACCCCAAATCTAAACCTAAAATCTTAACCTAAACCCAAATCTAAACCTAACCCCAAATCTAAACCTAAAATCTAAACCTAACCCCAAATCTACACCTAAAATCTAAACCTAACCCCAAATCTAAACCTAAAATCTAAACCTAACCCCAAATCTAAACCGAAAATCTAAACCTAACCCCAAATCTAAACCTAAAATCTAAACCTAACACCAAATCTAAACCTAACCCCAAATCTAAACCTAACCCCAAATCTAAACCTAACCCCACATCTAAACCTAAAATCTAAACCTAACCCGAAATCTAAACCTAACCACAAATCTAAACCTAAAATCTAAACCTAACCCCAAATCTAAACCTAAAATCTAAGTCTAACACCAAATCTAAACCTAAAATCTAAACCTAACCCCAAATCTAAAGCTAACCCCAAATCTAACCCCAAATCTAACCCCAAATCTAAACCTAACCCCAAATTTAAACCCCAAATCTAAACCTAACCCCAAATCTAAACCTAAAATCTAAACCTAACCCCAAATCTAAACCTAACCCCAAATCTAAACCTAAAATCTAAACCTAACCCCAAATCTAAACCTAACCCCAAATCTAAACCTAAAATCTAAACCTAACCCCAAATCTAAACCTAACCCCAAATCCAAACCTAACCCCAAATCTAAACCTAAAATCTAAACCTAACCCCAAATCTACACCTAAAATCTAAACCTAACCCCAAATCTAAACCTGAAATCTAAACCTAACCCCAAATCTAAACCTAACCCCAAATCTAAACCTAAAATCTAAACCTAACCCCAAATCTAAACCTAAAATCTAAACCTAACCCCAAATCTAAACCTAACCCCAAATCTAAACCTAAAATCTAAACCTAACCCCAAATCTAAACCTAACTCCAAATCTAAACCTAAGCCCAAATCTAAACCTAACCCCAAATCTAACCCCAAATCTAAACCTAACCCCAAATCTAAACCTAAAATCTAAACCAAACCTAAAATCTAAACCTAACCCCAAATCTAAACCTAAACCCAAATCTAAACCTAAAATCTAAACCTAACCCCAAATCTAAACCTAACCCCAAATCTACACCTAAAATCTAAACCTAACCCCAAATCTAAACCTGAAATCTAAACCTAACCCCAAATCTAAACCTAACCCCAAATCTAAACCTAAAATCTAAACCTAACCCCAAATCTAAACCTAAAATCTAAACCTAACCCCAAATCTAAACCTAACCCCAAATCTAAACCTAAAATCTAAACCTAACCCCAAATCTAAACCTAACTCCAAATCTAAACCTAAGCCCAAATCTAAACCTAACCCCAAATCTAACCCCAAATCTAAACCTAACCCCAAATCTAAACCTAAAATCTAAACCTAACCCCAAATCTAAACCTAACTCCAAATCTAAACCTAAGCCCAAATCTAAACCTAAAATCTAAGCCTAACCCCAAATCTAAACCTAAAATCTAAACCTAACCCCAAATCTAAACCTAACCCCAAATCTAAACCTAAAATCTAAACCTAACCACAAATCTAAACCTAAAATCTAAACCTAACCCCAAATCTAAACCTAACCCCAAATCTAACCCCAATCTAACCCCAAATCTAAACCTAACCCCAAATTTAAACCCCAAATCTAAACCTAACCCCAAATCTAAACCTAAAATCTAAACCTAACTCCAAATCTAAACCTAACTCCAAATCTAAACCTAAGCCCAAATCTAAACCTAACCCCAAATCTAACCCCAAATCTAAACCTAACCCCAAATCTAAACCTAAAATCTAAACCAAACCTAAAATCTAAACCTAACGCCAAATCTAAACCTAAACCCAAATCTAAACCTAAAATCTAAACCTAACCCCAAATCTAAACCTAACCCCAAATCTAAACCTAACCCCAAATCTAAACCTAAAATCTAAACCTAACCCCAAATCTAAACCTAAAATCTAAACCTAAAATCTAAACCTAACCCCAAATCTAAACCTAACCCCAAATCTAAACCTAAAATCTTAACCTAAACCCAAATCTAAACCTAACCCCAAATCTAAACCTAAAATCTAAACCTAACCCCAAATCTAAACCTAAAATCTAAACCTAACCCCAAATCTAAACCTAAAATCTAAACCTAACCGCAAATCTAAACCGAAAATCTAAACCTAACCCCAAATCTAAACCTAAAATCTAAACCTAACCCCAAATCTAAACCGAAAATCTAAACCTAACCCCAAATCTAAACCTAAAATCTAAACCTAACCCCAAATCTAAACCTAAAATCTAAACCTAACCCCAAATCTAAACCTAACCCCAAATCTAAACCTAACCCCAAATCTAAACCTAAAATCTTAACCTAAACCCAAATCTAAACCTAACCCCAAATCTAAACCGAAAATCTAAACCTAACCCCAAATCTAAACCTAAAATCTAAACCTAACCCCAAATCTAAACCGAAAATCTAAACCTAACCCCAAATCTAAACCTAAAATCTAAACCTAACCCCAAATCTAAACCTAAAATCTAAACCTAACACCAAATCTAAACCTAACCCCAAATCTAAACCTAACCCCAAATCTAAACCTAACCCCACATCTAAACCTAACCCCACATCTAAACCTAAAATCTAAACCTAACCCGAAATCTAAACCTAACCCCAAATCTAAACCTAAAATCTAAACCTAACCCCAAATCTAAACCTAAAATCTAAACCTAACCCCAAATCTAAACCTAAAATCTAAGCCTAACCCCAAATCTAAACCTAAAATCTAAACCTAACCCCAAATCTAAACCTAACCCCAAATCTAAACCTAAAATCTAAACCTAACCACAAATCTAAACCTAAAATCTAAACCTAACCCCAAATCTAAACCTAACCCCAAATCTAACCCCAAATCTAACCCCAAATCTAAACCTAACCCCAAATTTAAACCCCAAATCTAAACCTAACCCCAAATCTAAACCTAAAATCTAAACCTAACCCCAAATCTAAACCTAACCCCAAATCTAAACCTAAAATCTAAACCTAACCCCAAATCTAAACCTAAAATCTAAACCTAAAATCTAAACCTAACCCCAAATCTAAACCTAAAATCTAAACCTAACCCCAAATCTAAACCTAACCCCAAATCCAAACCTAACCCCAAATCTAAACCTAAAATCTAAACCTAACCCCAAATCTACACCTAAAATCTAAACCTAACCCCAAATCTAAACCTGAAATCTAAACCTAACCCCAAATCTAAACCTAACCCCAAATCTAAACCTAAAATCTAAACCTAACCCCAAATCTAAACCTAAAATCTAAACCTTACCCCAAATCTAAACCTAAAATCTAAGCCTAACCCCAAATCTAAACCTAACCCCAAATTTAAACCTAACCACAAATCTAACCCCAAATCTAAACCTAACCCCAAATCTAAACCCCAAATCTAAACCTAACCCCAAATCTAAACCTAAAATCTAAACCTAACCCCAAATCTAAACCTAAAATCTAAACCTAACCCCAAATCTAAACCTAACCCCAAATTTAAACCTAACCACAAATCTAACCCCAAATCTAAACCTAACCCCAAATCTAAACCCCAAATCTAAACCTAACCCCAAATCTAAACCTAAAATCTAAACCTAACCCCAAATGTAAACCCCAAATCGAAACCTAACCCCAAATCTAAACCTAAAATCTAAACCTAACCCCAAATCTAAACCTAACCCCAAATCTAAACCTAAAATCTAAACCTAACCCCAAATCTAAACCTAAAATCTAAACCTAACCCCAAATCTAAACCTAACCCCAAATCTAAACCTAAAATCTAAACCTAACCCCAAATCTAAACCTAAAATCTAAACCTAACCCCAAATATAAACCTAAAATCTAAACCTAAAATCTAAACCTAACCCCAAATCTAAACCTAAAATCTAAACCTAACCCCAAATCTAAACCTAAAATCTAAACCTAACCTCAAATCTAAACCTAAAATCTAAACCTAACCCCAAATCTAAACCTAAAATCTAAACCTAACCCCAAATCTAAACCTAACCCCAAATCTAAACCTAAAATCTAAACCTAACCCCAAATCTAAACCTAAAATCTAAACCTAAAATCTAAACCTAACCCCAAATCTAAACCTAAAATCTAAACCTAACCCCAAATCTAAACCTAAAATCTAAACCTAAAATCTAAACCTAACCCCAAATCTAAACCTAAAATCTAAACCTAACCCCAAATCTACACCTAAAATCTAAACCTAACCCCAAATCTAAACCTGAAATCTAAACGTAACCCCAAATCTAAACCAAACCCCAAATCTAAACCTAAAATCTAAACCTAACCCCAAATCTAAACCTAAAATCTAAACCTAACCCCAAATCTAAACCTAAAATCTAAACCTAACCCCAAATCTAAACCTAACCCCAAATCTAAACCTAAAATCTAAACCTAACCCCAAATCTAAACCTAACTCCAAATCTAAACCTAACCCCAAATCTAAACCTAACCCCAAATCTAAACCTAAAATCTAAACCTAACCCCACATCTAAACCTAACCCCAAATCTAACCCCAAATCTAAACCTAACCCCAAATCTAAACCTAAAATCTAAACCAAACCTAAAATCTAAACCTAACCCCAAATCTAAACCTAAACCCAAATCTAAACCTAAAATCTAAACCTAACCCCAAATCTAAACCTAACCCCAAATCTAAACCTAAAATCTAAACATAACCCCAAATCTAAACCTAAAATCTAAACCTAACCCCAAATCTAAACCTAACTCCAAATCTAAACCTAAGCCCAAATCTAAACCTAAAATCTAAGCCTAACCCCAAATCTAAACCTAACCCCAAATCTAAACCTAACCCCAAATCTAAACCTAAAATCTAAACCTAACCCCAAATCTAAACCTAAAATCTAAACCTAAAATCTAAACCTAACCTAAAATCTAAACCTAACCCCAAATCTAAACCTAACCCCAAATCTAAACCTAAAATCTTAACCTAAACCCAAATCTAAACCTAACCCCAAATTTAAACCTAACCACAAATCTAACCCCAAATCTAAACCTAACCCCAAATCTAAACCCCAAATCTAAACCTAACCCCAAATCTAAACCTAAAATCTAAACCTAACCCCAAATCTAAACCTAAAATCTAAACCTAACCCCAAGTCCCAAACCTAAAATCTAAACCTAACACCAAATCTAAACCTAAAATCTAAACCTAACCCCAAATCTAAACCTAACCCTAAATCTAAACCTAAAATCTAAACCTAACCCTTATCTAAACCTAACCCCAAATCTAAAACTAAAATCTAAACCTAACCCCAAATCTAAACCTAACCCCAAATCTAAACCTAAAATCTAAACCTAACCCCAGATCTAAACCTAACCCCAAATCTAAACCTAACCCCAAATCTAAACCTAAAATCTAAACCTAACCCCAAATCTAAACCTAACCCCAAATCTAAACATAACCCCAAATCTAAACCTAAAATCTAAACCTAACCCCAAATCTAAACCTAACCCCAAATCTAAACCTAAAATCTAAACCTAAACCCAAATCCAAACCTAAAATCTAAACCTAAAATCTAAACCTAACCCCAAATCCAAACCTAAAATCTAAACCTAAAATCTAAACCTAACCCCAAATCCAAACCTAAAATCTAAACCTAAAATCTAAACCTAACCCCAAATCTAAACCTAAAATCTAAACCTAACCCCAAATCTAAACCTAACCCCAAATCTAAACCTAAAATCTAAACCTAACCCCAAATCTAAACCTAACCCCAAATCTAAACATAACCCCAAATCTAAACCTAAAATCTAAACCTAACCCCAAATCTAAACCTAACCCCAAATCTAAACCTAAAATCTAAACCTAACCCCAAATCTAAACCTAACCCCAAATCTAAACCTAAAATCTAAACCTAACCCCAAATCTAAACCTAAAATCTAAACCTAAAATCTAAACCTAACCTAAAATCTAAACCTAACCCCAAATCTAAACCTAAAATCTAAACCTAACCCCAAATCTAAACCTATCCCCAAATCTAAACCTAAAATCTAAACCTAACCCCAAATCTAAACCTAAAATCTAAACCTAACCCCAAGTCCCAAACCTAAAATCTAAACCTAACACCAAATCTAAACCTAAAATCTAAACCTAACCCCAAATCTAAACCTAACCCTAAATCTAAACCTAAAATCTAAACCTAACCCCAAATCTAAACCTAAAATCTAAACCTAACCCCAAATCTAAACCTAAAATCTAAACCTAACCCCAAATCTAAACCTAACCCCAAATCTAAACCTAAAATCTAAACCTAACCCCAAATCTAAACCTAAAATCTAAACCTAACCCCAAATCTAAACCTAAAATCTAAACCTAACCCCAAATCTAAACCTAAAATCTAAACCTAAAATCTAAACCTAACCCCAAATCTAAACCTAAAATCTAAAGCTAACCCCAAATATAAACCTAAAATCTAAACCTAACCCCAAATATAAACCTAAAATCTAAACCTAAAATCTAAACCTAACCCCAAATCTAAACCTAAAATCTAAACCTAACCCCAAATCTAAACCTAACCCCAAATCTAAACCTAACCCCAAATCTAAACCCCAAATCTAAACCTAACCCCAAATCTAAACCTAAAATCTAAACCTAACCCCAAATCTAAACCTAAAATCTAAACCTAACCCCAAATCTAAACCTAACCCCAAATCTAAACCTAAAATCTTAACCTAAACCCAAATCTAAACCTAACCCCAAATCTAAACCTAAAATCTAAACCTAACCCCAAATCTACACCTAAAATCTAAACCTAACCCCAAATCTAAACCTAAAATCTAAACCTAACCCCAAATCTAAACCGAAAATCTAAACCTAACCCCAAATCTAAACCTAAAATCTAAACCTAACACCAAATCTAAACCTAACCCCAAATCTAAACCTAACCCCAAATCTAAACCTAACCCCACATCTAAACCTAAAATCTAAACCTAACCCGAAATCTAAACCTAACCACAAATCTAAACCTAAAATCTAAACCTAACCCCAAATCTAAACCTAAAATCTAAGCCTAACACCAAATCTAAACCTAAAATCTAAACCTAACCCCAAATCTAAAGCTAACCCCAAATCTAACCCCAAATCTAACCCCAAATCTAAACCTAACCCCAAATTTAAACCCCAAATCTAAACCTAACCCCAAATCTAAACCTAAAATCTAAACCTAACCCCAAATCTAAACCTAACCCCAAATCTAAACCTAAAATCTAAACCTAACCCCAAATCTAAACCTAAAATCTAAACCTAAAATCTAAACCTAACCCCAAATCTAAACCTAAAATCTAAACCTAACCCCAAATCTAAACCTAACCCCAAATCCAAACCTAACCCCAAATCTAAACCTAAAATCTAAACCTAACCCCAAATCTACACCTAAAATCTAAACCTAACCCCAAATCTAAACCTGAAATCTAAACCTAACCCCAAATCTAAACCTAACCCCAAATCTAAACCTAAAATCTAAACCTAACCCCAAATCTAAACCTAAAATCTAAACCTAACCCCAAATCTAAACCTAACCCCAAATCTAAACCTAAAATCTAAACCTAACCCCAAATCTAAACCTAACTCCAAATCTAAACCTAAGCCCAAATCTAAACCTAACCCCAAATCTAACCCCAAATCTAAACCTAACCCCAAATCTAAACCTAAAATCTAAACCAAACCTAAAATCTAAACCTAACCCCAAATCTAAACCTAAACCCAAATCTAAACCTAAAATCTAAACCTAACCCCAAATCTAAACCTAACCCCAAATCTACACCTAAAATCTAAACCTAACCCCAAATCTAAACCTGAAATCTAAACCTAACCCCAAATCTAAACCTAACCCCAAATCTAAACCTAAAATCTAAACCTAACCCCAAATCTAAACCTAAAATCTAAACCTAACCCCAAATCTAAACCTAACCCCAAATCTAAACCTAAAATCTAAACCTAACCCCAAATCTAAACCTAACTCCAAATCTAAACCTAACCCCAAATCTAAACCTAACCCCAAATCTAACCCCAAATCTAAACCTAACCCCAAATCTAAACCTAAAATCTAAACCTAACCCCAAATCTAAACCTAACTCCAAATCTAAACCTAAGCCCAAATCTAAACCTAAAATCTAAGCCTAACCCCAAATCTAAACCTAAAATCTAAACCTAACCCCAAATCTAAACCTAACCCCAAATCTAAACCTAAAATCTAAACCTAACCACAAATCTAAACCTAAAATCTAAACCTAACCCCAAATCTAAACCTAACCCCAAATCTAACCCCAATCTAACCCCAAATCTAAACCTAACCCCAAATTTAAACCCCAAATCTAAACCTAACCCCAAATCTAAACCTAAAATCTAAACCTAACTCCAAATCTAAACCTAACTCCAAATCTAAACCTAAGCCCAAATCTAAACCTAACCCCAAATCTAACCCCAAATCTAAACCTAACCCCAAATCTAAACCTAAAATCTAAACCAAACCTAAAATCTAAACCTAACGCCAAATCTAAACCTAAACCCAAATCTAAACCTAAAATCTAAACCTAACCCCAAATCTAAACCTAACCCCAAATCTAAACCTAACCCCAAATCTAAACCTAAAATCTAAACCTAACCCCAAATCTAAACCTAAAATCTAAACCTAAAATCTAAACCTAACCTAAAATCTAAACCTAACCCCAAATCTAAACCTAACCCCAAATCTAAACCTAAAATCTTAACCTAAACCCAAATCTAAACCTAACCCCAAATCTAAACCTAAAATCTAAACCTAACCCCAAATCTAAACCTAAAATCTAAACCTAACCCCAAATCTAAACCTAAAATCTAAATCTAACCGCAAATCTAAACCGAAAATCTAAACCTAACCCCAAATCTAAACCTAAAATCTAAACCTAACCCCAAATCTAAACCGAAAATCTAAACCTAACCCCAAATCTAAACCTAAAATCTAAACCTAACCCCAAATCTAAACCTAAAATCTAAACCTAACACCAAATCTAAACCTAACCCCAAATCTAAACCTAACCCCAAATCTAAACCTAACCCCAAATCTAAACCTAAAATCTTAACCTAAACCCAAATCTAAACCTAACCCCAAATCTAAACCGAAAATCTAAACCTAACCCCAAATCTAAACCTAAAATCTAAACCTAACCCCAAATCTAAACCGAAAATCTAAACCTAACCCCAAATCTAAACCTAAAATCTAAACCTAACCCCAAATCTAAACCTAAAATCTAAACCTAACACCAAATCTAAACCTAACCCCAAATCTAAACCTAACCCCAAATCTAAACCTAACCCCACATCTAAACCTAACCCCACATCTAAACCTAAAATCTAAACCTAACCCGAAATCTAAACCTAACCCCAAATCTAAACCTAAAATCTAAACCTAACCCCAAATCTAAACCTAAAATCTAAACCTAACCCCAAATCTAAACCTAAAATCTAAGCCTAACCCCAAATCTAAACCTAAAATCTAAACCTAACCCCAAATCTAAACCTAACCCCAAATCTAAACCTAAAATCTAAACCTAACCACAAATCTAAACCTAAAATCTAAACCTAACCCCAAATCTAAACCTAACCCCAAATCTAACCCCAAATCTAACCCCAAATCTAAACCTAACCCCAAATTTAAACCCCAAATCTAAACCTAACCCCAAATCTAAACCTAAAATCTAAACCTAACCCCAAATCTAAACCTAACCCCAAATCTAAACCTAAAATCTAAACCTAACCCCAAATCTAAACCTAAAATCTAAACCTAAAATCTAAACCTAACCCCAAATCTAAACCTAAAATCTAAACCTAAACCCAAATCTAAACCTAACCCCAAATCCAAACCTAACCCCAAATCTAAACCTAAAATCTAAACCTAACCCCAAATCTACACCTAAAATCTAAACCTAACCCCAAATCTAAACCTGAAATCTAAACCTAACCCCAAATCTAAACCTAACCCCAAATCTAAACCTAAAATCTAAACCTAACCCCAAATCTAAACCTAAAATCTAAACCTTACCCCAAATCTAAACCTAAAATCTAAGCCTAACCCCAAATCTAAACCTAACCCCAAATTTAAACCTAACCACAAATCTAACCCCAAATCTAAACCTAACCCCAAATCTAAACCCCAAATCTAAACCTAACCCCAAATCTAAACCTAAAATCTAAACCTAACCCCAAATCTAAACCTAAAATCTAAACCTAACCCCAAATCTAAACCTAACCCCAAATTTAAACCTAACCACAAATCTAACCCCAAATCTAAACCTAACCCCAAATGTAAACCCCAAATCGAAACCTAACCCCAAATCTAAACCTAAAATCTAAACCTAACCCCAAATCTAAACCTAACCCCAAATCTAAACCTAAAATCTAAACCTAACCCCAAATCTAAACCTAAAATCTAAACCTAACCCCAAATCTAAACCTAACCCCAAATCTAAACCTAAAATCTAAACCTAACCCCAAATCTAAACCTAAAATCTAAACCTAACCCCAAATATAAACCTAAAATCTAAACCTAAAATCTAAACCTAACCCCAAATCTAAACCTAAAATCTAAACCTAACCCCAAATCTAAACCTAAAATCTAAACCTAACCTCAAATCTAAACCTAAAATCTAAACCTAACCCCAAATCTAAACCTAAAATCTAAACCTAACCCCAAATCTAAACCTAACCCCAAATCTAAACCTAAAATCTAAACCTAACCCCAAATCTAAACCTAAAATCTAAACCTAAAATCTAAACCTAACCCCAAATCTAAACCTAAAATCTAAACCTAACCCCAAATCTAAACCTAAAATCTAAACCTAAAATCTAAACCTAACCCCAAATCTAAACCTAAAATCTAAACCTAACCCCAAATCTACACCTAAAATCTAAACCTAACCCCAAATCTAAACCTGAAATCTAAACGTAACCCCAAATCTAAACCAAACCCCAAATCTAAACCTAAAATCTAAACCTAACCCCAAATCTAAACCTAAAATCTAAACCTAACCCCAAATCTAAACCTAACCCCAAATCTAAACCTAAAATCTAAACCTAACCCCAAATCTAAACCTAACTCCAAATCTAAACCTAACCCCAAATCTAAACCTAACCCCAAATCTAAACCTAAAATCTAAACCTAACCCCACATCTAAACCTAACCCCAAATCTAACCCCAAATCTAAACCTAACTCCAAATCTAAACCTAAAATCTAAACCAAACCTAAAATCTAAACCTAACCCCAAATCTAAACCTAAACCCAAATCTAAACCTAAAATCTAAACCTAACCCCAAATCTAAACCTAACCCCAAATCTAAACCTAAAATCTAAACATAACCCCAAATCTAAACCTAAAATCTAAACCTAACCCCAAATCTAAACCTAACTCCAAATCTAAACCTAAGCCCAAATCTAAACCTAAAATCTAAGCCTAACCCCAAATCTAAACCTAACCCCAAATCTAAACCTAACCCCAAATCTAAACCTAAAATCTAAACCTAACCCCAAATCTAAACCTAAAATCTAAACCTAAAATCTAAACCTAACCTAAAATCTAAACCTAACCCCAAATCTAAACCTAACCCCAAATCTAAACCTAAAATCTTAACCTAAACCCAAATCTAAACCTAACCCCAAATTTAAACCTAACCACAAATCTAACCCCAAATCTAAACCTAACCCCAAATCTAAACCCCAAATCTAAACCTAACCCCAAATCTAAACCTAAAATCTAAACCTAACCCCAAATCTAAACCTAAAATCTAAACCTAACCCCAAGTCCCAAACCTAAAATCTAAACCTAACACCAAATCTAAACCTAAAATCTAAACCTAACCCCAAATCTAAACCTAACCCTAAATCTAAACCTAAAATCTAAACCTAACCCTTATCTAAACCTAACCCCAAATCTAAAACTAAAATCTAAACCTAACCCCAAATCTAAACCTAACCCCAAATCTAAACCTAAAATCTAAACCTAACCCCAGATCTAAACCTAAAATCTAAACCTAACCCCAAATCTAAACCTAACCCCAAATCTAAACATAACCCCAAATCTAAACCTAAAATCTAAACCTAACCCCAAATCTAAACCTAACCCCAAATCTAAACCTAAAATCTAAACCTAAACCCAAATCCAAAACTAAAATCTAAACCTAAAATCTAAACCTAACCCCAAATCCAAACCTAAAATCTAAACCTAAAATCTAAACCTAACCCCAAATCCAAACCTAAAATCTAAACCTAAAATCTAAACCTAACCCCAAATCTAAACCTAAAATCTAAACCTAACCCCAAATCTAAACCTAACCCCAAATCTAAACCTAAAATCTAAACCTAACCCCAAATCTAAACCTAACCCCAAATCTAAACATAACCCCAAATCTAAACCTAAAATCTAAACCTAACCCCAAATCTAAACCTAACCCCAAATCTAAACCTAAAATCTAAACCTAACCCCAAATCTAAACCTAACCCCAAATCTAAACCTAAAATCTAAACCTAACCCCAAATCTAAACCTAAAATCTAAACCTAAAATCTAAACCTAACCTAAAATCTAAACCTAACCCCAAATCTAAACCTAAAATCTAAACCTAACCCCAAATCTAAACCTATCCCCAAATCTAAACCTAAAATCTAAACCTAACCCCAAATCTAAACCTAAAATCTAAACCTAACCCCAAGTCCCAAACCTAAAATCTAAACCTAACACCAAATCTAAACCTAAAATCTAAACCTAACCCCAAATCTAAACCTAACCCTAAATCTAAACCTAAAATCTAAACCTAACCCCAAATCTAAACCTAAAATCTAAACCTAACCCCAAATCTAAACCTAAAATCTAAACCTAACCCCAAATCTAAACCTAACCCCAAATCTAAACCTAAAATCTAAACCTAACCCCAAATCTAAACCTAAAATCTAAACCTAACCCCAAATCTAAACCTAACCCCAAATCTAAACCTAAAATCTAAACCTAACCCCAAATCTAAACCTAAAATCTAAACCTAAAATCTAAACCTAACCCCAAATCTAAACCTAAAATCTAAAGCTAACCCCAAATATAAACCTAAAATCTAAACCTAACCCCAAATATAAACCTAAAATCTAAACCTAAAATCTAAACCTAACCCCAAATCTAAACCTAAAATCTAAACCTAACCCCAAATCTAAACCTAACCCCAAATCTAAACCTAAAATCTAAACCTAACCCCAAATCTAAACCTAACCACAACTCTAAACCTAACCCCAAATCTAAACCTAAAATCTAAACCTAACCCCAAATCTAAACCTAAAATCTAAACCTAACCACAAATCTAAACCTAAAATCTAAACCTAATCCCAAATCTAAACCTAAAATCTAAACCTAACCCCAAATCTAAACCTAAAATCTAAACCTAACCCCAAATCTAAACCTAACCCCAAAACTAAACCTAAAATCTAAACCTAACCCCAAATCTAAACCTAAAATCTAAACCTAACCCCAAATCTAAACCTAACCCCAAATCTAAACCTAAAATCTAAACCTAACCCCAAATCTAAACCTAACTCCAAATCTAAACCTAAGCCCAAATCTAAACCTAACCCCAAATCTAACCCCAAATCTAAACCTAACCCCAAATCTAAACCTAAAATCTAAACCAAACCTAAAATCTAAACCTAACCCCAAATCTAAACCTAAACCCAAATCTAAACCTAAAATCTAAACCTAACCCCAAATCTAAACCTAAAATCTAAACCTAACCCCAAATCTAAACCTAAAATCTAAACCTAAAATCTAAACCTAACCTAAAATCTAAACCTAACCCCAAATCTAAACCTAACCCCAAATCTAAACCTAAAATCTTAACCTAAACCCAAATCTAAACCTAACCCCAAATCTAAACCTAAAATCTAAACCTAACCCCAAATCTACACCTAAAATCTAAACCTAACCCCAAATCTAAACCGAAAATCTAAACCTAACCTCAAATCTAAACCTAAAATCTAAACCTAACCCCAAATCTAAACCTATCCCCAAATCTAAACCTAAAATCTAAACCTAACCCCAAATCTAAACCTAAAATCTAAACCTAACCCCAAGTCCCAAACCTAAAATCTAAACCTAACACCAAATCTAAACCTAAAATCTAAACCTAACCCCAAATCTAAACCTAACCCTAAATCTAAACCTAAAATCTAAACCTAAACCTTATCTAAACCTAAACCCAAATCTAAAACTAAAATCTAAACCTAACCCCAAATCTAAACCTAACCCCAAATCTAAACCTAAAATCTAAACCTAACCCCAAATCTAAACCTAAAATCTAAACCTAACCCCAAATCTAAACCTAACCCCAAATCTAAACCTAAAATCTAAACCTAACCCCAAATCTAAACCTAAAATCTAAACCTAACCCCAAATCTAAACCTAACCCCAAATCTAAACCTAACCCCAAATCTAAACATAACCCCAAATCTAAACCTAAAATCTAAACCTAACCCCAAATCTAAACCTAACCCCAAATCAAAACCTAAAATCTAAACCTAAACCCAAATCCAAACCTAAAATCTAAACCTAAAATCTAAACCTAACCCCAAATCCAAACCTAAAATCTAAACCTAAAATCTAAACCTAACCCCAAATCCAAACCTAAAATCTAAACCTAAAATCTAAACCTAACCCGAAATCTAAACCTAAAATCTAAACCTAAACCCAAATCTAAACCTAACCCCAAATCTAAACCTAAAATCTAAACCTAACCCCAAATCTAAACCTAACCCCAAATCTAAACATAACCCCAAATCTAAACCTAAAATCTAAACCTAACCCCAAATCTAAACCTAACCCCAAATCTAAACCTAAAATCTAAACCTAACCCCAAATCTAAACCTAAAATCTAAACCTAACCCCAAATCTAAATCTAACCCCAAATCTAAACCTAAAATCTAAACCTAACCCCAAATCTAAACCTAAAATCTAAACCTAGCCCCAAATCTAAACCTAAAATCTAAACATAACCCCAAATCTAAACCTAAAATCTAAACCTAACCCCAAATCTAAACCTAACTCCAAATCTAAACCTAAGCCCAAATCTAAACCTAACACCAAATCTAACCCCAAATCTAAACCTAAAATCTAAACCTAACCCCAAATCTAAACCTAAAATCTAAACCTAAGCCCAAATCTGAACCTAAAATCTAAACCTAACCCCAAATCTAAACCTAACCCCAAATCTAAACCGAAAATCTAAACCTAACCCCAAATCTAAACCTAAAATCTAAACCTAACCCCAAATCTAATCCTAACCCCAAATCTAAACCTAAAATCTAAACCTAACCCCAAATCTAAACCTAACCCCAAATCTAAACCGAAAATCTAAACCTAACCCCAAATCTAAACCTAAAATCTAAACCTAACCCCAAATCTAAACCTAACCCCAAATCTAAACCTAAAATCTAAACCTAACCCCAAATCTAAACCTAAAATCTAAACCTAAAATCTAAACCTAACCTAAAATCTAAACCTAACCCCAAATCTAAACCTAACCCCAAATCTAAACCTAAAATCTTAACCTAACCCCAAATCTAAACCTAACCCCAAATCTAAACCTAAAATCTAAACCTAACCCCAAATCTAAACCTAAAATCTAAACCTAACCCCAAATCTAAACCAAAAATCTAAACCTAACCCCAAATCTAAACCTAAAATCTAAACCTAACCCCAAATCTAAACCTAAAATCTAAACCTAACCCCAAATCTAAACCTAACTCCATATCCAAACCTAACCCCAAATCTAAACCTAAAATCTAAACCTAACCCCAAATCTACACCTAAAATCTAAACCTAACCCCAAATCTAAACCTAAAATCTAAACCTAACCCCAAATCTAAACCTAACCCCAAATCTAAACCTAAAATCTAAACCTAACCCCAAATCTAAACCTAAAATCTAAACCTAACACCAAATCTAAACCTAACCCCAAATCTAAACCTAACCCCAAATCTAACCCCAAATCTAAACCTAAAATCTAAACCTAACCCCAAATCTAAACCTAAAATCTAAACCTAACCCCAAATCTAAACCTTACCCCAAATCTAACCCCAAATCTAAACCTAAAATCTAAACCTAACCCCAAATCTAAACCTAAAATCTAAACCTAACCCCAAATCTAAACCTAACCCCAAATCTAAACCTAAAATCTAAACCTAACCCCAAATCTAAACCTAAAATATAAGCCTAACCCCAAATCTAAACCTAAAATCTAAACCTAACCCCAAATCTAAACCTAACCCCAAATCTAAACCTAACCCCAAATCTAAACCTAAAATCTAAACCTAACCCGAAATCTAAACCTAAAATCTAAACCTAACCCCAAATCTAAACCTAACCCCAAATCTAAACCTAAAATCTAAACCTAACCCCAAATCTAAACATAACCCCAAATCTAAACCTAAAATCTAAACCTAACCCCAAATCTAAACCTAACCCCAAATCTAAACCTAAAATCTAAACCTAACCCCAAATCCAAACCTAAAATCTAAACCTAAAATCTAAACCTAACCCTAAATCTAAACCTAAAATCTAAACCTAACCCCAAATCTAAACCTAACCCCAAATCTAAACATAACCCCAAATCTAAACCTAAAATCTAAACCTAACCCCAAATCTAAACCTAAAATCTAAACCTAACCCCAAATCTAAACCTAACCCCAAATCTAAACCTAAAATCTAAACCTAACCCCAAATCTAAACCTAAAATCTAAACCTAACCCCAAATCTAAATCTAACCCCAAATCTAAACCTAAAATCTAAACCTAACCCCAAATCTAAACCTAAAATCTAAACCTAACCCCAAATCTAAACCTAAAATCTAAACATAACCCCAAATCTAAACCTAACCCCAAATCTAAACCTAACTCCAAATCTAAACCTAAGCCCAAATCTAAACCTAACACCAAATCTAACCTAAAATCTAAACCTAACCCCAAATCTAAACCTAAAATCTAAACCTAACCCCAAATCTAAACCTAAAATCTAAACCTAACCCCAAATCTAAACCTAACCCCAAATCTAAACCGAAAATCTAAACCTAACCCCAAATCTAAACCTAAAATCTAAACCTAACCCCAAATCTAAACCTAACCCCAAATCTAAACCTAAAATCTAAACCTAACCCCAAATCTAAACCTAACCCCAAAAATAAACCTAAAATCTAAACCTAACCCCAAATCTAAACCTAAAATCTAAACCTAACCCCAAATCTAAACCTAACCCCAAATCTAAACCTAAAATCTTAACCTAACCCCAAATCTAAACCTAACCCCAAATCTAAACCTAAAATCTAAACCTAACCCCAAATCTAAACCGAAAATCTAAACCTAACCCCAAATCTAAACCTAAAATCTAAACCTAACCCCAAATCTAAACCTAACCCCAAATCTAAACCTAAAATCTAAACCTAACCCCAAATCTAAACCTAACCCCAAATCTAAACCTAAAATCTAAACCTAACCCCAAATCTAAACCTAAAATCTAAACCTAACCCCAAATCTAAACCTAACCCCAAATCTAAACCTAAAATCTTAACCTAACCCCAAATCTAAACCTAACCCCAAATCTAAACCTAAAATCTAAACCTAACCCCAAATCTAAACCTAAAATCTAAATCTAACCCCAAATCTAAACCTAACCCCAAATCTAAACCTAAAATCTAAACCTAACCCCAAATCTAAACCTAAAATCTAAACCTAACCCCAAGTCCCAAACCTAAAATCTAAACCTAACACCAAATCTAAACCTAAAATCTAAACCTAACCCCAAATCTACACCTAAAATCTAAACCTAACCCCAAATCTAAACCTAACCCCAAATCTAAACCTAAAATCTAAACCTAACCCCAAATCTAAACCTAAAATCTAAACCTAACCCCAAATCTAAACCTAAAATCTAAACCTAACCCCAAATCTAAACCTAAAATCTAAACCTAACCCCAAATCTAAACCTAACCCCAAATCTAAACCTAACCCCAAATCTAACCCCAAATCTAAACCTAACCCCAAATCTAAACCCCAAATCTAAACCTAACCCCAAATCTAAACCTAAAATCTAAACCTAACCCCAAATTTAAACCTAAAATCTAAACCTAACCCCAAATCTAAACCTAAAATCTAAACCTAACCCCAAATCTAAACCTAACCCCAAATCTAAACCTAAAATCTAAACCTAACCCCAAATCTAAACCTAAAATCTAAACCAAACCCCAAATCTAAACCTAAAATCTAAACCTAACCCCAAATCTAAACCTAAAATCTAAACCTAACCCCAAATCTAAACCTAACCCCAAATCTAAACCTAAAATCTAAACCTAACCCCAAATCTAAGCCCAAATCTAAACCTAACCCCAAATCTAAACCTAAAATCTAAACCTAACCCCAAATCTAAACCTAAAATCTAAACCTAAAATCTAAACCTAACCCCAAATCTAAACCTAAAATCTAAACCTAACCCCAAATATAAACCTAAAATCTAAACCTAACCCCAAATATAAACCTAAAATCTAAACCTAAAATCTAAACCTAACCCCAAATCTAAACCTAAAATCTAAACCTAACCCCAAATCTAAACCTAACACCAAATCTAAACCTAAAATCTAAACCTAACCCCAAATCTAAACCTAACCACAACTCTAAACCTAACCCCAAATCTAAACCTAAAATCTAAACCTAACCCCAAATCTAAACCTAAAATCTAAACCTAATCCCAAATCTAAACCTAAAATCTAAACCTAACCCCAAATCTAAACCTAAAATCTAAACCTAACCCCAAATCTAAACCTAACCCCAAATCTAAACCTAAAATCTAAACCTAACCCCAAATCTAAACCTAAAATCTAAACCTAACCCCAAATCTAAACCTAAAATCTAAACCTAACCCCAAATCTAACCCCAAATCTAAACCTAACCCCAAATCTAAACCTAAAATCTAAACCAAACCTAAAATCTAAACCTAACCCCAAATCTAAACCTAAACCCAAATCTAAACCTAAAATCTAAACCTAACCCCAAATCTAAACCTAACCCCAAATCTAAACCTAACCCCAAATCTAAACATAAAATCTAAACCTAACCCCAAATCTAAACCTAAAATCTAAACCTAAAATCTAAACCTAAGCTAAAATCTAAACCTAACCCCAAATCTAAACCTAACCCCAAATCTAAACCTAAAATCTTAACCTAAACCCAAATCTAAACCTAACCCCAAATCTAAACCTAAAATCTTAACCTAAACCCAAATCTAAACCTAACTCCAAATCTAAACCTAAGCCCAAATCTAAACCTAACCCCAAATCTAACCCCAAATCAAAACCTAACCCCAAATCTAAACCTAAAATCTAAACCTAACCCCAAATCTAAACCTAACTCCAAATCTAAACCTAAGCCCAAATCTAAACCTAAAATCTAAGCCTAACCCCAAATCTAAACCTAAAATCTAAACCTAACCCCAAATCTAAACCTAACCCCAAATCTAAACCTAACCCCAAATCTAAACCTAAAATCTAAACCTAACCCCAAATCTACACCTAAAATCTAAACCTAACCCCAAATCTAAACCGAAAATCTAAACCTAACCCCAAATCTAAACCTAAAATCTAAACCTAACACCAAATCTAAACCTAACCCCAAATCTAAACCTAACCCCAAATCTAAACCTAACCCCACATCTAAACCTAAAATCTAAACCTAACCCGAAATCTAAACCTAACCACAAATCTAAACCTAAAATCTAAACCTAACCCCAAATCTAAACCTAAAATCTAAGCCTAACCCCAAATCTAAACCTAAAATCTAAACCTAACCCCAAATCTAAACCTAACCCCAAATCTAACCCCAAATCTAACCCCAAATCTAAACCTAACCCCAAATTTAAACCCCAAATCTAAACCTAACCCCAAATCTAAACCTAAAATCTAAACCTAACCCCAAATCTAAACCTAACCCCAAATCTAAACCTAAAATCTAAACCTAACCCCAAATCTAAACCTAAAATCTAAACCTAAAATCTAAACCTAACCCCAAATCTAAACCTAAAATCTAAACCTAACCCCAAATCTAAACCTAACCCCAAATCCAAACCTAACCCCAAATCTAAACCTAAAATCTAAACCTAACCCCAAATCTACACCTAAAATCTAAACCTAACCCCAAATCTAAACCTGAAATCTAAACCTAACCCCAAATCTAAACCTAACCCCAAATCTAAACCTAAAATCTAAACCTAACCCCAAATCTAAACCTAAAATCTAAACCTAACCCCAAATCTAAACCTAACCCCAAATCTAAACCTAAAATCTAAACCTAACCCCAAATCTAAACCTAACTCCAAATCTAAACCTAAGCCCAAATCTAAACCTAACCCCAAATCTAACCCCAAATCTAAACCTAACCCCAAATCTAAACCTAAAATCTAAACCTAACCCCAAATCTAAACCTAACTCCAAATCTAAACCTAAGCCCAAATCTAAACCTAAAATCTAAGCCTAACCCCAAATCTAAACCTAAAATCTAAACCTAACCCCAAATCTAAACCTAACCCCAAATCTAAACCTAACCCCAAATCTAAACCTAAAATCTAAACCTAACCCCAAATCTAAACCTAAAATCTAAACCTAAAATCTAAACCTAACCTAAAATCTAAAGCTAACCCCAAATCTAAACCTAACCCCAAATCTAAACCTAAAATCTTAACCTAAACCCAAATCTAAACCTAACCCCAAATCTAAACCTAAAATCTAAACCTAACCCCAAATCTACACCTAAAATCTAAACCTAACCCCAAATCTAAACCTAAAATCTAAACCTAACCCCAAATCTAAACCGAAAATCTAAACCTAACCCCAAATCTAAACCTAAAATCTAAACCTAACACCAAATCTAAACCTAACCCCAAATCTAAACCTAACCCCAAATCTAAACCTAACCCCACATCTAAACCTAAAATCTAAACCTAACCCGAAATCTAAACCTAACCACAAATCTAAACCTAAAATCTAAACCTAACCCCAAATCTAAACCTAAAATCTAAGCCTAACACCAAATCTAAACCTAAAATCTAAACCTAACCCCAAATCTAAAGCTAACCCCAAATCTAACCCCAAATCTAACCCCAAATCTAAACCTAACCCCAAATTTAAACCCCAAATCTAAACCTAACCCCAAATCTAAACCTAAAATCTAAACCTAACCCCAAATCTAAACCTAACCCCAAATCTAAACCTAAAATCTAAACCTAACCCCAAATCTAAACCTAAAATCTAAACCTAAAATCTAAACCTAACCCCAAATCTAAACCTAACCCCAAATCCAAACCTAACCCCAAATC
Source organism: Patagioenas fasciata (assembly GCF_037038585.1). Taxonomy (NCBI): domain Eukaryota; kingdom Metazoa; phylum Chordata; class Aves; order Columbiformes; family Columbidae; genus Patagioenas; species Patagioenas fasciata. The sequence goes on from NW_027288511.1 coordinate 378,231, forward strand.
TAAACCTAAAATCTAAACCTAACCCCAAATCTACACCTAAAATCTAAACCTAACCCCAAATCTAAACCTGAAATCTAAACCTAACCCCAAATCTAAACCTAACCCCAAATCTAAACCTAAAATCTAAACCTAACCCCAAATCTAAACCTAAAATCTAAACCTAACCCCAAATCTAAACCTAACCCCAAATCTAAACCTAAAATCTAAACCTAACCCCAAATCTAAACCTAACTCCAAATCTAAACCTAAGCCCAAATCTAAACCTAACCCCAAATCTAACCCCAAATCTAAACCTAACCCCAAATCTAAACCTAAAATCTAAACCAAACCTAAAATCTAAACCTAACCCCAAATCTAAACCTAAAATCTAAGCCTAACACCAAATCTAAACCTAAAATCTAAACCTAACCCCAAATCTAAAGCTAACCCCAAATCTAACCCCAAATCTAACCCCAAATCTAAACCTAACCCCAAATTTAAACCCCAAATCTAAACCTAACCCCAAATCTAAACCTAAAATCTAAACCTAACCCCAAATCTAAACCTAACCCCAAATCTAAACCTAAAATCTAAACCTAACCCCAAATCTAAACCTAAAATCTAAACCTAAAATCTAAACCTAACCCCAAATCTAAACCTAAAATCTAAACCTAACCCCAAATCTAAACCTAACCCCAAATCCAAACCTAACCCCAAATCTAAACCTAAAATCTAAACCTAACCCCAAATCTACACCTAAAATCTAAACCTAACCCCAAATCTAAACCTGAAATCTAAACCTAACCCCAAATCTAAACCTAACCCCAAATCTAAACCTAAAATCTAAACCTAACCCCAAATCTAAACCTAAAATCTAAACCTAACCCCAAATCTAAACCTAACCCCAAATCTAAACCTAAAATCTAAACCTAACCCCAAATCTAAACCTAACTCCAAATCTAAACCTAAGCCCAAATCTAAACCTAACCCCAAATCTAACCCCAAATCTAAACCTAACCCCAAATCTAAACCTAAAATCTAAACCAAACCTAAAATCTAAACCTAACCCCAAATCTAAACCTAAACCCAAATCTAAACCTAAAATCTAAACCTAACCCCAAATCTAAACCTAACCCCAAATCTACACCTAAAATCTAAACCTAACCCCAAATCTAAACCTGAAATCTAAACCTAACCCCAAATCTGAACCTAACCCCAAATCTAAACCTAAAATCTAAACCTAACCCCAAATCTAAACCTAAAATCTAAACCTAACCCCAAATCTAAACCTAAAATCTAAACCTAACCCCAAATCTAAACCTAACCCCAAATCTAAACCTAAAATCTAAACCTAACCCCAAATCTAAACCTAACTCCAAATCTAAACCTAAGCCCAAATCTAAACCTAACCCCAAATCTAACCCCAAATCTAAACCTAACCCCAAATCTAAACCTAAAATCTAAACCTAACCCCAAATCTAAACCTAACTCCAAATCTAAACCTAAGCCCAAATCTAAACCTAAAATCTAAGCCTAACCCCAAATCTAAACCTAAAATCTAAACCTAACCCCAAATCTAAACCTAACCCCAAATCTAAACCTAAAATCTAAACCTAACCACAAATCTAAACCTAAAATCTAAACCTAACCCCAAATCTAAACCTAACCCCAAATCTAACCCCAATCTAACCCCAAATCTAAACCTAACCCCAAATTTAAACCCCAAATCTAAACCTAACCCCAAATCTAAACCTAAAATCTAAACCTAACTCCAAATCTAAACCTAACTCCAAATCTAAACCTAAGCCCAAATCTAAACCTAACCCCAAATCTAACCCCAAATCTAAACCTAACCCCAAATCTAAACCTAAAATCTAAACCAAACCTAAAATCTAAACCTAACGCCAAATCTAAACCTAAACCCAAATCTAAACCTAAAATCTAAACCTAACCCCAAATCTAAACCTAACCCCAAATCTAAACCTAACCCCAAATCTAAACCTAAAATCTAAACCTAACCCCAAATCTAAACCTAAAATCTAAACCTAAAATCTAAACCTAACCTAAAATCTAAACCTAACCCCAAATCTAAACCTAACCCCAAATCTAAACCTAAAATCTTAACCTAAACCCAAATCTAAACCTAACCCCAAATCTAAACCTAAAATCTAAACCTAACCCCAAATCTAAACCTAAAATCTAAACCTAACCCCAAATCTAAACCTAAAATCTAAACCTAACCGCAAATCTAAACCGAAAATCTAAACCTAACCCCAAATCTAAACCTAAAATCTAAACCTAACCCCAAATCTAAACCGAAAATCTAAACCTAACCCCAAATCTAAACCTAAAATCTAAACCTAACACCAAATCTAAACCTAACCCCAAATCTAAACCTAACCCCAAATCTAAACCTAACCCCAAATCTAAACCTAAAATCTTAACCTAAACCCAAATCTAAACCTAACCCCAAATCTAAACCGAAAATCTAAACCTAACCCCAAATCTAAACCTAAAATCTAAACCTAACCCCAAATCTAAACCTAAAATCTAAACCTAACCCCAAATCTAAACCGAAAATCTAAACCTAACCCCAAATCTAAACCTAAAATCTAAACCTAACCCCAAATCTAAACCTAAAATCTAAACCTAACACCAAATCTAAACCTAACCCCAAATCTAAACCTAACCCCAAATCTAAACCTAACCCCACATCTAAACCTAACCCCACATCTAAACCTAAAATCTAAACCTAACCCGAAATCTAAACCTAACCCCAAATCTAAACCTAAAATCTAAACCTAACCCCAAATCTAAACCTAAAATCTAAACCTAACCCCAAATCTAAACCTAAAATCTAAGCCTAACCCCAAATCTAAACCTAAAATCTAAACCTAACCCCAAATCTAAACCTAACCCCAAATCTAAACCTAAAATCTAAACCTAACCACAAATCTAAACCTAAAATCTAAACCTAACCCCAAATCTAAACCTAACCCCAAATCTAACCCCAAATCTAAACCTAACCCCAAATCTAAACCTAACCCCAAATTTAAACCCCAAATCTAAACCTAACCCCAAATCTAAACCTAAAATCTAAACCTAACCCCAAATCTAAACCTAACCCCAAATCTAAACCTAAAATCTAAACCTAACCCCAAATCTAAACCTAAAATCTAAACCTAAAATCTAAACCTAACCCCAAATCTAAACCTAAAATCTAAACCTAACCCCAAATCTAAACCTAACCCCAAATCCAAACCTAACCCCAAATCTAAACCTAAAATCTAAACCTAACCCCAAATCTACACCTAAAATCTAAACCTAACCCCAAATCTAAACCTGAAATCTAAACCTAACCCCAAATCTAAACCTAACCCCAAATCTAAACCTAAAATCTAAACCTAACCCCAAATCTAAACCTAAAATCTAAACCTTACCCCAAATCTAAACCTAAAATCTAAGCCTAACCCCAAATCTAAACCTAACCCCAAATTTAAACCTAACCACAAATCTAACCCCAAATCTAAACCTAACCCCAAATCTAAACCCCAAATCTAAACCTAACCCCAGTTCTAAACCTAAAATCTAAACCTAACCCCAAATCTAAACCTAAAATCTAAACCTAACCCCAAATCTAAACCTAACCCCAAATTTAAACCTAACCACAAATCTAACCCCAAATCTAAACCTAACCCCAAATCTAAACCGCAAATCTAAACCTAACCCCAAATCTAAACCTAAAATCTAAACCTAATCCCAAATGTAAACCCCAAATCGAAACCTAACCCCAAATCTAAACCTAAAATCTAAACCTAACCCCAAATGTAAACCTAACCCCAAATCTAAACCTAAAATCTAAACCTAACCCCAAATCTAAACCTAAAATCTAAACCTAACCCCAAATCTAAACCTAAAATCTAAACCTAACCTCAAATATAAACCTAAAATCTAAACCTAAAATCTAAACCTAACCCCAAATCTAAACCTAAAATCTAAACCTAACCCCAAATCTAAACCTAAAATCTAAACCTAACCTCAAATCTAAACCTAAAATCTAAACCTAACCCCAAATCTAAACCTAAAATCTAAACCTAACCCCAAATCTAAACCTAAAATCTAAACCTAACCCCAAATCTAAACCTAAAATCTAAACCTAAAATCTAAACCTAACCCCAAATCTAAACCTAAAATCTAAACCTAACCCCAAATCTAAACCTAAAATCTAAACCTAAAATCTAAACCTAACCCCAAATCTAAACCTAAAATCTAAACCTAACCCCAAATCTACACCTAAAATCTAAACCTAACCCCAAATCTAAACCTGAAATCTAAACGTAACCCCAAATCTAAACCAAACCCCAAATCTAAACCTAAAATCTAAACCTAACCCCAAACCTAAACCTAAAATCTAAACCTAACCCCAAATCTAAACCTAAAATCTAAACCTAACCCCAAATCTAAACCTAACCCCAAATCTAAACCTAAAATCTAAACCTAACCCCAAATCTAAACCTAACTCCAAATCTAAACCTAACCCCAAATCTAAACCTAACCCCAAATCTAAACCTAAAATCTAAACCTAACCCCACATCTAAACCTAACCCCAAATCTAACCCCAAATCTAAACCTAACCCCAAATCTAAACCTAAAATCTAAACCAAACCTAAAATCTAAACCTAACCCCAAATCTAAACCTAAACCCAAATCTAAACCTAAAATCTAAACCTAACCCCAAATCTAAACCTAACCCCAAATCTAAACCTAAAATCTAAACATAACCCCAAATCTAAACCTAAAATCTAAACCTAACCCCAAATCTAAACCTAACTCCAAATCTAAACCTAAGCCCAAATCTAAACCTAAAATCTAAGCCTAACCCCAAATCTAAACCTAACCCCAAATCTAAACCTAACCCCAAATCTAAACCTAAAATCTAAACCTAACCCCAAATCTAAACCTAAAATCTAAACCTAAAATCTAAACCTAACCTAAAATCTAAACCTAACCCCAAATCTAAACCTAACCCCAAATCTAAACCTAAAATCTTAACCTAAACCCAAATCTAAACCTAACCCCAAATTTAAACCTAACCACAAATCTAACCCCAAATCTAAACCTAACCCCAAATCTAAACCCCAAATCTAAACCTAACCCCAAATCTAAACCTAAAATCTAAACCTAACCCCAAATCTAAACCTAAAATCTAAACCTAACCCCAAATCTAAACCTAACCCCAAATTTAAACCTAACCACAAATCTAAACCCAAATCTAAACCTAACCCCAAATCTAAACCCCAAATCTAAACCTAACCCCAAATCTAAACCTAAAATCTAAACCTAACCCCAAATCTAAACCTAAAATCTAAACCTAACCCCAAATGTAAACCCCAAATCTAAACCTAACCCCAAATCTAAACCTAAAATCTAAACCTAACCCCAAATCTAAACCTAACCCCAAATCTAAACCTAAAATCTAAACCTAACCCCAAATCTAAACCTAAAATCTAAACCTAACCCCAAATCTAAACCTAAAATCTAAACCTAACCCCAAATATAAACCTAAAATCTAAACCTAAAATCTAAACCTAACCCCAAATCTAAACCTAAAATCTAAACCTAACCCCAAATCTAAACCTAAAATCTAAACCTAACCTCAAATCTAAACCTAAAATCTAAACCTAATCCCAAATCTAAACCTAAAATCTAAACCTAACCCCAAATCTAAACCTAACCCCAAATCTAAACCTAAAATCTAAACCTAACCCCAAATCTAAACCTAAAATCTAAACCTAAAATCTAAACCTAACCCCAAATCTAAACCTAAAATCTAAACCTAACCCCAAATCTAAACCTAACCCCAAATCCAAACCTAACCCCAAATCTAAACCTAAAATCTAAACCTAACCCCAAATCTACACCTAAAATCTAAACCTAACCCCAAATCTAAATCTGAAATCTAAACCTAACCCCAAATCTAAACCTAACCCCAAATCTAAACCTAAAATCTTAACCTAACCCCAAATCTAAACCTAAAATCTAAACCTAACCCCAAATCTAAACCTAAAATCTAAACCTAACCCCAAATCTAAACCTAACCCCAAATCTAAACCTAAAATCTAAACCTAACCCCAAATCTAAACCTAACTCCAAATCTAAACCTAAGCCCAAATCTAAACCTAACCCCAAATCTAACCCCAAATCTAAACCTAACCCCAAATCTAAACCTAAAATCTAAACCAAACCTAAAATCTAAACCTAACCCCAAATCTAAACCTAAAATCTAAACCTAACCCCAAATCTAAACCTAACCCCAAATCTAAACCTAAAATCTAAACATAACCCCAAATCTAAACCTAAAATCTAAACCTAACCCCAAATCTAAACCTAAAATCTAAACCTAACCCCAAATCTAAACCTAACTCCAAATCTAAACCTAAGCCCAAATCTAAACCTAAAATCTAAGCCTAACCCCAAATCTAAACCTAACCCCAAATCTAAACCTAACCCCAAATCTAAACCTAAAATCTAAACCTAACCCCAAATCTAAACCTAAAATCTAAACCTAAAATCTAAACCTAACCTAAAATCTAAACCTAACCCCAAATCTAAACCTAACCCCAAATCTAAACCTAAAATCTTAACCTAAACCCAAATCTAAACCTAACCCCAAATCTAAACCTAACCCCAAATCTAAACCTAAAATCTAAACCTAACCACAAATCTAAACCTAAAATCTAAACCTAACCCCAAATCTAAACCTAACCCCAAATCTAACCCCAATCTAACCCCAAATCTAAACCTAACCCCAAATTTAAACCCCAAATCTAAACCTAACCCCAAATCTAAACCTAAAATCTAAACCTAACTCCAAATCTAAACCTAACTCCAAATCTAAACCTAAGCCCAAATCTAAACCTAACCCCAAATCTAACCCCAAATCTAAACCTAACCCCAAATCTAAACCTAAAATCTAAACCAAACCTAAAATCTAAACCTAACGCCAAATCTAAACCTAAACTCAAATCTAAACCTAAAATCTAAACCTAACCCCAAATCTAAACCTAACCCCAAATCTAAACCTAACCCCAAATCTAAACCTAAAATCTAAACCTAACCCCAAATCTAAACCTAAAATCTAAACCTAAAATCTAAACCTAACCTAAAATCTAAACCTAACCCCAAATCTAAACCTAACCCCAAATCTAAACCTAAAATCTTAACCTAACCCCAAATCTAAACCTAACCCCAAATCTAAACCTAAAATCTAAACCTAACCCCAAATCTAAACCTAAAATCTAAACCTAACCCCAAATCTAAACCTAAAATCTAAACCTAACCGCAAATCTAAACCGAAAATCTAAACCTAACCCCAAATCTAAACCTAAAATCTAAACCTAACCCCAAATCTAAACCGAAAATCTAAACCTAACCCCAAATCTAAACCTAAAATCTAAACCTAACCCCAAATCTAAACCTAAAATCTAAACCTAACACCAAATCTAAACCTAACCCCAAATCTAAACCTAACCCCAAATCTAAACCTAAAATCTTAACCTAAACCCAAATCTAAACCTAACCCCAAATCTAAACCGAAAATCTAAACCTAACCCCAAATCTAAACCTAAAATCTAAACCTAACCCCAAATCTAAACCTAAAATCTAAACCTAACCCCAAATCTAAACCGAAAATCTAAACCTAACCCCAAATCTAAACCTAAAATCTAAACCTAACCCCAAATCTAAACCTAAAATCTAAACCTAACACCAAATCTAAACCTAACCCCAAATCTAAACCTAACCCCACATCTAAACCTAACCCCACATCTAAACCTAAAATCTAAACCTAACCCGAAATCTAAACCTAACCCCAAATCTAAACCTAAAATCTAAACCTAACCCCAAATCTAAACCTAAAATCTAAGCCTAACCCCAAATCTAAACCTAAAATCTAAACCTAACCCCAAATCTAAACCTAACCCCAAATCTAAACCTAAAATCTAAACCTAACCACAAATCTAAACCTAAAATCTAAACCTAACCCCAAATCTAAACCTAACCCCAAATCTAACCCCAAATCTAACCCCAAATCTAAACCTAACCCCAAATTTAAACCCCAAATCTAAACCTAACCCCAAATCTAAACCTAAAATCTAAACCTAACCCCAAATCTAAACCTAACCCCAAATCTAAACCTAAAATCTAAACCTAACCCCAAATCTAAACCTAAAATCTAAACCTAAAATCTAAACCTAACCCCAAATCTAAACCTAACCCCAAATCTAAACCTAAAATCTAAACCTAACCCCAAATCTAAACCTAACTCCAAATCTAAACCTAAGCCCAAATCTAAACCTAACCCCAAATCTAACCCCAAATCTAAACCTAACCCCAAATCTAAACCTAAAATCTAAACCAAACCTAAAATCTAAACCTAACCCCAAATCTAAACCTAAAATCTAAACCTAACCCCAAATCTAAACCTAACCCCAAATCTAAACCTAAAATCTAAACATAACCCCAAATCTAAACCTAAAATCTAAACCTAACCCCAAATCTAAACCTAACTCCAAATCTAAACCTAAGCCCAAATCTAAACCTAAAATCTAAGCCTAACCCCAAATCTAAACCTAACCCCAAATCTAAACCTAACCCCAAATCTAAACCTAAAATCTAAACCTAACCCCAAATCTAAACCTAAAATCTAAACCTAAAATCTAAACCTAACCTAAAATCTAAACCTAACCCCAAATCTAAACCTAACCCCAAATCTAAACCTAAAATCTTAACCTAAACCCAAATCTAAACCTAACCCCAAATCTAAACCTAACCCCAAATCTAAACCTAAAATCTAAACCTAACCACAAATCTAAACCTAAAATCTAAACCTAACCCCAAATCTAAACCTAACCCCAAATCTAACCCCAATCTAACCCCAAATCTAAACCTAACCCCAAATTTAAACCCCAAATCTAAACCTAACCCCAAATCTAAACCTAAAATCTAAACCTAACTCCAAATCTAAACCTAACTCCAAATCTAAACCTAAGCCCAAATCTAAACCTAACCCCAAATCTAACCCCAAATCTAAACCTAACCCCAAATCTAAACCTAAAATCTAAACCAAACCTAAAATCTAAACCTAACGCCAAATCTAAACCTAAACTCAAATCTAAACCTAAAATCTAAACCTAACCCCAAATCTAAACCTAACCCCAAATCTAAACCTAACCCCAAATCTAAACCTAAAATCTAAACCTAACCCCAAATCTAAACCTAAAATCTAAACCTAAAATCTAAACCTAACCTAAAATCTAAACCTAACCCCAAATCTAAACCTAACCCCAAATCTAAACCTAACCCCAAATCTAAACCTAAAATCTAAACCTAACCCCAAATCTAAACCTAAAATCTAAACCTAAAATCTAAACCTAACCTAAAATCTAAACCTAACCCCAAATCTAAACCTAACCCCAAATCTAAACCTAAAATCTTAACCTAAACCCAAATCTAAACCTAACCCCAAATCTAAACCTAAAATCTAAACCTAAGCCCAAATCTAAACCTAAAATCTAAACCTAACCCCAAATCTAAACCTAAAATCTAAACCTAACCGCAAATCTAAACCGAAAATCTAAACCTAACCCCAAATCTAAACCTAAAATCTAAACCTAACCCCAAATCTAAACCGAAAATCTAAACCTAACCCCAAATCTAAACCTAAAATCTAAACCTAACCCCAAATCTAAACCTAAAATCTAAACCTAACCCCAAATCTAAACCTAAAATCTAAACCTAACACCAAATCTAAACCTAACCCCAAATCTAAACCTAACCCCAAATCTAAACCTAACCCCAAATCTAAACCTAAAATCTTAACCTAAACCCAAATCTAAACCTAACCCCAAATCTAAACCGAAAATCTAAACCTAACCCCAAATCTAAACCTAAAATCTAAACCTAACCCCAAATCTAAACCTAAAATCTAAACCTAACCCCAAATCTAAACCGAAAATCTAAACCTAACCCCAAATCTAAACCTAAAATCTAAACCTAACCCCAAATCTAAACCTAAACTCTAAACCTAACACCAAATCTAAACCTAACCCCAAATCTAAACCTAACCCCACATCTAAACCTAACCCCACATCTAAACCTAAAATCTAAACCTAACCCGAAATCTAAACCTAACCCCAAATCTAAACCTAAAATCTAAACCTAACCCCAAATCTAAACCTAAAATCTAAGCCTAACCCCAAATCTAAACCTAAAATCTAAACCTAACCCCAAATCTAAACCTAACCCCAAATCTAAACCTAAAATCTAAACCTAACCACAAATCTAAACCTAAAATCTAAACCTAACCCCAAATCTAAACCTAACCCCAAATCTAACCCCAAATCTAACCCCAAATCTAAACCTAACCCCAAATTTAAACCCCAAATCTAAACCTAACCCCAAATCTAAACCTAAAATCTAAACCTAACCCCAAATCTAAACCTAACCCCAAATCTAAACCTAAAATCTAAACCTAACCCCAAATCTAAACCTAAAATATAAACCTAAAATCTAAACCTAACCCCAAATCTAAACCTAACCCCAAATCCAAACCTAACCCCAAATCTAAACCTAAAATCTAAACCTAACCCCAAATCTACACCTAAAATCTAAACCTAACCCCAAATCTAAACCTGAAATCTAAACCTAACCCCAAATCTAAACCTAACCCCAAATCTAAACCTAAAATCTAAACCTAACCCCAAATCTAAACCTAAAATCTAAACCTTACCCCAAATCTAAACCTAAAATCTAAACCTAACCCCAAATCTAAACCTAAAATCTAAACCTAACCCCAAATCTAAACCTAACCCCAAATTTAAACCTAACCACAAATCTAACCCCAAATCTAAACCTAACCCCAAATCTAAACCCCAAATCTAAACCTAACCCCAAATCTAAACCTGAAATCTAAACCTAACCCCAAATGTAAACCCCAAATCGAAACCTAACCCCAAATCTAAACCTAAAATCTAAACCTAACCCCAAATCTAAACCTAACCCCAAATCTAAACCTAAAATCTAAACCTAACCCCAAATCTAAACCTAAAATCTAAACCTAACCCCAAATCTAAACCTAACCCCAAATCTAAACCTAAAATCTAAACCTAACCCCAAATCTAAACCTAAAATCTAAACCTAACCCCAAATATAAACCTAAAATCTAAACCTAAAATCTAAACCTAACCCCAAATCTAAACCTAAAATCTAAACCTAACCCCAAATCTAAACCTAAAATCTAAACCTAACCTCAAATCTAAACCTAAAATCTAAACCTAACCCCAAATCTAAACCTAAAATCTAAACCTAACCCCAAATCTAAACCTAACCCCAAATCTAAACCTAAAATCTAAACCTAACCCCAAATCTAAACCTAAAATCTAAACCTAAAATCTAAACCTAACCCCAAATCTAAACCTAAAATCTAAACCTAACCCCAAATCTAAACCTAAAATCTAAACCTAACCCCAAATCTAAACCTAAAATCTAAACCTAAAATCTAAACCTAACCCCAAATCTAAACCTAAAATCTAAACCTAACCCCAAATCTACACCTAAAATCTAAACCTAACCCCAAATCTAAACCTGAAATCTAAACCTAACCCCAAATCTAAACCTAACCCCAAATCTAAACCTAAAATCTAAACCTAACCCCAAATCTAAACCTAAAATCTAAACCTAACCCCAAATCTAAACCTAAAATCTAAACCTAACCCCAAATCTAAACCTAACCCCAAATCTAAACCTAACTCCAAATCTAAACCTAACCCCAAATCTAAACCTAACCCCAAATCTAAACCTAAAATCTAAACCTAACCCCACATCTAAACCTAACCCCAAATCTAACCCCAAATCTAAACCTAACCCCAAATCTAAACCTAAAATCTAAACCAAACCTAAAATCTAAACCTAACCCCAAATCTAAACCTAAACCCAAATCTAAACCTAAAATCTAAACCTAACCCCAAATCTAAACCTAACCCCAAATCTAAACCTAAAATCTAAACATAACCCCAAATCTAAACCTAAAATCTAAACCTAACCCCAAATCTAAACCTAACTCCAAATCTAAACCTAAGCCCAAATCTAAACCTAAAATCTAAGCCTAACCCCAAATCTAAACCTAACCCCAAATCTAAACCTAACCCCAAATCTAAACCTAAAATCTAAACCTAACCACAAATCTAAACCTAAAATCTAAACCTAAAATCTAAACCTAACCTAAAATCTAAACCTAACCCCAAATCTAAACCTAACCCCAAATCTAAACCTAAAATCTTAACCTAAACCCAAATCTAAACCTAACCCCAAATTTAAACCTAACCACAAATCTAACCCCAAATCTAAACCTAACCCCAAATCTAAACCCCAAATCTAAACCTAACCCCAAATCTAAACCTAAAATCTAAACCTAACCCCAAATCTAAACCTAAACTCTAAACCTAACCCCAAATCTAAACCTAACCCCAAATTTAAACCTAACCACAAATCTAAACCCAAATCTAAACCTAACCCCAAATCTAAACCCCAAATCTAAACCTAACCCCAAATCTAAACCTAAAATCTAAACCTAACCCCAAATCTAAACCTAAAATCTAAACCTAACCCCAAATGTAAACCCCAAATCTAAACCTAACCCCAAATCTAAACCTAAAATCTAAACCTAACCCCAAATCTAAACCTAACCCCAAATCTAAACCTAAAATCTAAACCTAACCCCAAATCTAAACCTAAAATCTAAACCTAACCCCAAATCTAAACCTAAAATCTAAACCTAACCCCAAATATAAACCTAAAATCTAAACCTAAAATCTAAACCTAACCCCAAATCTAAACCTAAAATCTAAACCTAACCCCAAATCTAAACCTAAAATCTAAACCTAACCTCAAATCTAAACCTAAAATCTAAACCTAATCCCAAATCTAAACCTAAAATCTAAACCTAACCCCAAATCTAAACCTAACCCCAAATCTAAACCTAAAATCTAAACCTAACCCCAAATCTAAACCTAAAATCTAAACCTAAAATCTAAACCTAAACCCAAATCTAAACCTAAAATCTAAACCTAACCCCAAATCTAAACCTAACCCCAAATCCAAACCTAACCCCAAATCTAAACCTAAAATCTAAACCTAACCCCAAATCTACACCTAAAATCTAAACCTAACCCCAAATCTAAACCTGAAATCTAAACCTAACCCCAAATCTAAACCTAAAATCTTAACCTAACCCCAAATCTAAACCTAAAATCTAAACCTAACCCCAAATCTAAACCTAAAATCTAAACCTAACCCCAAATCTAAACCTAACCCCAAATCTAAACCTAAAATCTAAACCTAACCCCAAATCTAAACCTAACTCCAAATCTAAACCTAAGCCCAAATCTAAACCTAACCCCAAATCTAACCCCAAATCTAAACCTAACCCCAAATCTAAACCTAAAATCTAAACCAAACCTAAAATCTAAACCTAACCCCAAATCTAAACCTAAACCCAAATCTAAACCTAAAATCTAAACCTAACCCCAAATCTAAACCTAACCCCAAATCTAAACCTAAAATCTAAACATAACCCCAAATCTAAACCTAAAATCTAAACCTAACCCCAAATCTAAACCTAAAATCTAAACCTAACCCCAAATCTAAACCTAACTCCAAATCTAAACCTAAGCCCAAATCTAAACCTAAAATCTAAGCCTAACCCCAAATCTAAACCTAACCCCAAATCTAAACCTAACCCCAAATCTAAACCTAAAATCTAAACCTAACCCCAAATCTAAACCTAAAATCTAAACCTAAAATCTAAACCTAACCTAAAATCTAAACCTAACCCCAAATCTAAACCTAACCCCAAATCTAAACCTAAAATCTTAACCTAAACCCAAATCTAAACCTAACCCCAAATCTAAACCTAAAATCTAAACCTAACCCCAAATCTACACCTAAAATCTAAACCTAACCCCAAATCTAAACCTAAAATCTAAACCTAACCCCAAATCTAAACCTAAAATCTAAACCTAACCCCAAATCTAAACCGAAAATCTAAACCTAACCCCAAATCTAAACCTAAAATCTAAACCTAACCCCAAATCTAAACCTAAAATCTAAACCTAACACCAAATCTAAACCTAACCCCAAATCTAAACCTAACCCCAAATCTAAACCTAAAATCTAAACCTAACCCCAAATCTAAACCTAAAATCTAAGCCTAACCCCAAATCTAAACCTAAAATCTAAACCTAACCCCAAATCTAAACCTAAAATCTAAACCTAACCCCAAATCTAAACCTAACCCCAAATCTAAACCTAAAATCTAAACCTAACCACAAATCTAAACCTAAAATCTAAACCTAACCCCAAATCTAAACCTAACCCCAAATCTAACCCCAAATCTAACCCCAAATGTAAACCTAACCCCAAATTTAAACCCCAAATCTAAACCTAACCCCAAATCTAAACCTAAAATCTAAACCTAACCCCAAATCTAAACCTAACCCCAAATCTAAACCTAAAATCTAAACCTAACCCCAAATCTAAACCTAAAATCTAAACCTAACCCCAAATCTAAACCTAACCCCAAATCCAAACCTAACCCCAAATCTAAACCTAAAATCTAAACCTAACCCCAAATCTACACCTAAAATCTAAACCTAACCCCAAATCTAAACCTGAAATCTAAACCTAACCCCAAATCTAAACCTAACCCCAAATCTAAACCTAAAATCTAAACCTAACCCCAAATCTAAACCTAAAATCTAAACCTAACCCCAAATCTAAACCTAACCCCAAATCTAAACCTAAAATCTAAACCTAACCCCAAATCTAAACCTAACTCCAAATCTAAACCTAAGCCCAAATCTAAACCTAACCCCAAATCTAACCCCAAATCTAAACCTAACCCCAAATCTAAACCTAAAATCTAAACCAAACCTAAAATCTAAACCTAACCCCAAATCTAAACCTAAACCCAAATCTAAACCTAAAATCTAAACCTAACCCCAAATCTAAACCTAACCCCAAATCTAAACCTAAAATCTAAACATAACCCCAAATCTAAACCTAAAATCTAAACCTAACCCCAAATCTAAACGTAAAATCTAAACCTAACCCCAAATGTAAACCCCAAATCTAAACCTAACCCCAAACCTAAACCTAAAATCTAAACCTAACCCCAAATCTAAACCTAACCCCAAATCTAAACCTAAAATCTAAACCTAACCCCAAATCTAAACCTAAAATCTAAACCTAACCCCAAATCTAAACCTAACCCCAAATCTAAACCTAAAATCTAAACCTAACCCCAAATCTAAACCTAAAATCTAAACCTAACCCCAAATATAAACCTAAAATCTAAACCTAAAATCTAAACCTAACCCCAAATCTAAACCTAAAATCTAAACCTAACCCCAAATCTAAACCTAAAATCTAAACCTAACCTCAAATCTAAACCTAAAATCTAAACCTAACCCCAAATCTAAACCTAAAATCTAAACCTAACCCCAAATCTAAACCTAACCCCAAATCTAAACCTAAAATCTAAACCTAACCGCAAATCTAAACCTAAAATCTAAACCTAAAATCTAAACCTAACCCCAAATCTAAACCTAAAATCTAAACCTAACCCCAAATCCAAACCTAACCCCAAATCTAAACCTAAAATCTAAACCTAACCCCAAATCTACACCTAAAATCTAAACCTAACCCCAAATCTAAACCTGAAATCTAAACCTAACCCCAAATCTAAACCTAACCCCAAATCTAAACCTAAAATCTAAACCTAACCCCAAATCTAAACCTAAAATCTAAACCTAACCCCAAATCTAAACCTAACCCCAAATCTAAACCTAAAATCTAAACCTAACCCCAAATCTAAACCTAACTCCAAATCTAAACCTAAGCCCAAATCTAAACCTAACCCCAAATCTAACCCCAAATCTAAACCTAACCCCAAATCTAAACCTAAAATCTAAACCAAACCTAAAATCTAAACCTAACCCCAAATCTAAACCTAAACCCAAATCTAAACCTAAAATCTAAACCTAACCCCAAATCTAAACCTAACCCCAAATCTAAACCTAAAATCTAAACATAACCCCAAATCTAAACCTAAAATCTAAACCTAACCCCAAATCTAAACCTAACTCCAAATCTAAACCTAAGCCCAAATCTAAACCTAAAATCTAAGCCTAACCCCAAATCTAAACCTAAAATCTAAACCTAACCCCAAATCTAAACCTAAAATCTAAACCTAACCCCAAATCTAAACCTAACCCCAAATCTAAACCTAAAATCTAAACCTAACCACAAATCTAAACCTAAAATCTAAACCTAACCCCAAATCTAAACCTAACCCCAAATCTAACCCCAAATCTAACCCCAAATCTAAACCTAACCCCAAATTTAAACCCCAAATCTAAACCTAACCCCAAATCTAAACCTAAAATCTAAACCTAACTCCAAATCTAAACCTAACTCCAAATCTAAACCTAAGCCCAAATCTAAACCTAACCCCAAATCTAACCCCAAATCTAAACCTAACCCCAAATCTAAACCTAAAATCTAAACCAAACCTAAAATCTAAACCTAACCCCAAATCTAAACCTAAACCCAAATCTAAACCTAAAATCTAAACCTAACCCCAAATCTAAACCTAACCCCAAATCTAAACCTAACCCCAAACCTAAACCTAAAATCTAAACCTAACCCCAAATCTAAACCTAAAATCTAAACCTAAAATCTAAACCTAACCTAAAATCTAAACCTAACCCCAAATCTAAACCTAACCCCAAATCTAAACCTAAAATCTTAACCTAAACCCAAATCTAAACCTAACCCCAAATCTAAACCTAAAATCTAAACCTAACCCCAAATCTACACCTAAAATCTAAACCTAACCCCAAATCTAAACCGAAAATCTAAACCTAACCCCAAATCTAAACCTAAAATCTAAACCTAACCCCAAATCTAAACCTAAAATCTAAACCTAACACGAAATCTAAACCTAACCCCAAATCTAAACCTAACCCCAAATCTAAACCTAACCCCACATCTAAACCTAAAATCTAAACCTAAAATCTAAACCTAACCCCAAATCTAAACCTAAAATCTAAACCTAACCCCAAATCTAAACCTAAAATCTAAGCCTAACCCCAAATCTAAACCTAAAATCTAAACCTAACCCCAAATCTAAACCAAAAATCTAAACCTAACCCCAAATCTAAACCTAACCCCAAATCTAAACCTAAAATTTAAACCTAACCACAAATCTAAAACTAAAATCTAAACCTAACCCCAAATCTAAACCTAACCCCAAATCTAACCCCAAATCTAACCCCAAATCTAAACCTAACCCCAAGTTTAAACCCCAAATCTAAACCTAACCCCAAATCTAAACCTAAAATCTAAACCTAACCCCAAATCTAAACCTAACCCCAAATCTAAACCTAAAATCTAAACCTAACCCCAAATCTAAACCTAAAATCTAAACCTAAAATCTAAACCTAACCCCAAATCTAAACCTAAAATCTAAACCTAACCCCAAATCTAAACCTAACCCCAAATCCAAACCTAACCCTAAATCTAAACCTAAAATCTAAACCTAACGCCAAATCTACACCTAAAATCTAAACCTAACCCCAAATCTAAACCTGAAATCTAAACCTAACCCCAAATCTAAACCTAACCCCAAATCTAAACCTAAAATCTAAACCTAACCCCAAATCTAAACCTAAAATCTAAACCTAACCCCAAATCTACACCTAAAATCTAAACCTAACCCCAAATCTAAACCTAAAATCTAAACCTAACCCCAAATCTAAACCTAAACCCAAATCTAAACCTAAAATCTAAACCTAACCCCAAATCTAAACCTAACCCCAAATCTAAACCTAAAATCTAAACATAACCCCAAATCTAAACCTAAAATCTAAACCTAACCCCAAATCTAAACCTAACTCCAAATCTAAACCTAAGCCCAAATCTAAACCTAAAATCTAAGCCTAACCCCAAATCTAAACCTAAAATCTAAACCTAACCCCAAATCTAAACCTAAAATCTAAACCTAACCCCAAATCTAAACCTAACCCCAAATCTAAACCTAAAATCTAAACCTAACCACAAATCTAAACCTAAAATCTAAACCTAACCCCAAATCTAAACCTAACCCCAAATCTAACCCCAAATCTAACCCCAAATCTAAACCTAACCCCAAATTTAAACCCCAAATCTAAACCTAACCCCAAATCTAAACCTAAAATCTAAACCTAACTCCAAATCTAAACCTAACTCCAAATCTAAACCTAAGCCCAAATCTAAACCTAACCCCAAATCTAACCCCAAATCTAAACCTAACCCCAAATCTAAACCTAAAATCTAAACCAAACCTAAAATCTAAACCTAACCCCAAATCTAAACCTAAACCCAAATCTAAACCTAAAATCTAAACCTAACCCCAAATCTAAACCTAACCCCAAATCTAAACCTAACCCCAAACCTAAACCTAAAATCTAAACCTAACCCCAAATCTAAACCTAAAATCTAAACCTAAAATCTAAACCTAACCTAAAATCTAAACCTAACCCCAAATCTAAACCTAACCCCAAATCTAAACCTAAAATCTTAACCTAAACCCAAATCTAAACCTAACCCCAAATCTAAACCTAAAATCTAAACCTAACCCCAAATCTACACCTAAAATCTAAACCTAACCCCAAATCTAAACCGAAAATCTAAACCTAACCCCAAATCTAAACCTAAAATCTAAACCTAACCCCAAATCTAAACCTAAAATCTAAACCTAACACGAAATCTAAACCTAACCCCAAATCTAAACCTAACCCCAAATCTAAACCTAACCCCACATCTAAACCTAAAATCTAAACCTAAAATCTAAACCTAACCCCAAATCTAAACCTAAAATCTAAACCTAACCCCAAATCTAAACCTAAAATCTAAGCCTAACCCCAAATCTAAACCTAAAATCTAAACCTAACCCCAAATCTAAACCAAAAATCTAAACCTAACCCCAAATCTAAACCTAACCCCAAATCTAAACCTAAAATTTAAACCTAACCACAAATCTAAAACTAAAATCTAAACCTAACCCCAAATCTAAACCTAACCCCAAATCTAACCCCAAATCTAACCCCAAATCTAAACCTAACCCCAAGTTTAAACCCCAAATCTAAACCTAACCCCAAATCTAAACCTAAAATCTAAACCTAACCCCAAATCTAAACCTAACCCCAAATCTAAACCTAAAATCTAAACCTAACCCCAAATCTAAACCTAAAATCTAAACCTAAAATCTAAACCTAACCCCAAATCTAAACCTAAAATCTAAACCTAACCCAAATCTAAACCTAACCCCAAATCCAAACCTAACCCTAAATCTAAACCTAAAATCTAAACCTAACCCCAAATCTACACCTAAAATCTAAACCTAACCCCAAATCTAAACCTGAAATCTAAACCTAACCCCAAATCTAAACCTAACCCCAAATCTAAACCTAAAATCTAAACCTAACCCCAAATCTAAACCTAAAATCTAAACCTAACCCCAAATCTACACCTAAAATCTAAACCTAACCCCAAATCTAAACCTAAAATCTAAACCTAACCCCAAATCTAAACCTAAAATCTAAACCTAACCCCAAATCTAAACCGAAAATCTAAACCTAACCCCAAATCTAAACCTAAAATCTAAACCTAACCCCAAATCTAAACCTAAAATCTAAACCTAACACCAAATCTAAACCTAACCCCAAATCTAAACCTAACCCCACATCTAAACCTAACCCCACATCTAAACCTAAAATCTAAACCTAACCCGAAATCTAAACCTAACCCCAAATCTAAACCTAAAATCTAAACCTAACCCCAAATCTAAACCTAAAATCTAAGCCTAACCCCAAATCTAAACCTAAAATCTAAACCTAACCCCAAATCTAAACCTAATATCTAAACCTAACCCCAAATCTAAACCTAACCCCAAATCTAAACCTAAAATCTAAACCTAACCACAAATCTAAACCTAAAATCTAAACCTAACCCCAAATCTAAACCTAACCCCAAATCTAACCCCAAATCTAACCCCAAATGTAAACCTAACCCCAAATTTAAACCCCAAATCTAAACCTAACCCCAAATCTAAACCTAAAATCTAAACCTAACCCCAAATCTAAACCTAACCCCAAATCTAAACCTAAAATCTAAACCTAACCCCAAATCTAAACCTAAAATCTAAACCTAACCCCAAATCTAAACCTAACCCCAAATCCAAACCTAACCCCAAATCTAAACCTAAAATCTAAACCTAACCCCAAATCTACACCTAAAATCTAAACCTAACCCCAAATCTAAACCTGAAATCTAAACCTAACCCCAAATCTAAACCTAACCCCAAATCTAAACCTAAAATCTAAACCTAACCCCAAATCTAAACCTAAAATCTAAACCTAACCCCAAATCTAAACCTAACCCCAAATCTAAACCTAAAATCTAAACCTAACCCCAAATCTAAACCTAACTCCAAATCTAAACCTAAGCCCAAATCTAAACCTAACCCCAAATCTAACCCCAAATCTAAACCTAACCCCAAATCTAAACCTAAAATCTAAACCAAACCTAAAATCTAAACCTAACCCCAAATCTAAACCTAAACCCAAATCTAAACCTAAAATCTAAACCTAACCCCAAATCTAAACCTAACCCCAAATCTAAACCTAAAATCTAAACATAACCCCAAATCTAAACCTAAAATCTAAACATAACCCCAAATCTAAACCTAAAATCTAAACCTAACCCCAAATGTAAGCCCCAAATCTAAACCTAACCCCAAATCTAAACCTAAAATCTAAACCTAACCCCAAATCTAAACCTAACCCCAAATCTAAACCTAAAATCTAAACCTAACCCCAAATCTAAACCTAAAATCTAAACCTAACCCCAAATCTAAACCTAACCCCAAATCTAAACCTAAAATCTAAACCTAACCCCAAATCTAAACCTAAAATCTAAACCTAACCCCAAATATAAACCTAAAATCTAAACCTAAAATCTAAACCTAACCCCAAATCTAAACCTAAAATCTAAACCTAACCCCAAATCTAAACCTAAAATCTAAACCTAACCTCAAATCTAAACCTAAAATCTAAACCTAACCCCAAATCTAAACCTAAAATCTAAACCTAACCCCAAATCTAAACCTAACCCCAAATCTAAACCTAAAATCTAAACCTAACCCCAAATCTAAACCTAAAATCTAAACCTAAAATCTAAACCTAACCCCAAATCTAAACCTAAAATCTAAACCTAACCCCAAATCCAAACCTAACCCCAAATCTAAACCTAAAATCTAAACCTAACCCCAAATCTACACCTAAAATCTAAACCTAACCCCAAATCTAAACCTGAAATCTAAACCTAACCCCAAATCTAAACCTAACCCCAAATCTAAACCTAACCCCAAATCTAAACCTAAAATCTAAACCTAACCCCAAATCTAAACCTAACCCCAAATCTAAACCTAAAATCTAAACCTAACCCCAAATCTAAACCTAACTCCAAATCTAAACCTAAGCCCAAATCTAAACCTAACCCCAAATCTAACCCCAAATCTAAACCTAACCCCAAATCTAAACCTAAAATCTAAACCAAACCTAAAATCTAAACCTAACCCCAAATCTAAACCTAAACCCAAATCTAAACCTAAAATCTAAACCTAACCCCAAATCTAAACCTAACCCCAAATCTAAACCTAAAATCTAAACATAACCCCAAATCTAAACATAAAATCTAAACCTAACCCCAAATCTAAACCTAACTCCAAATCTAAACCTAAGCCCAAATCTAAACCTAAAATCTAAGCCTAACCCCAAATCTAAACCTAAAATCTAAACCTAACCCCAAATCTAAACCTAACCCCAAATCTAAACCTAAAATCTAAACCTAACCACAAATCTAAACCTAAAATCTAAACCTAACCCCAAATCTAAACCTAACCCCAAATCTAACCCCAAATCTAACCCCAAATCTAAACCTAACCCCAAATTTAAACCCCAAATCTAAACCTAACCCCAAATCTAAACCTAAAATCTAAACCTAACTCCAAATCTAAACCTAACTCCAAATCTAAACCTAAGCCCAAATCTAAACCTAACCCCAAATCTAACCCCAAATCTAAACCTAACCCCAAATCTAAACCTAAAATCTAAACCAAACCTAAAATCTAAACCTAACCCCAAATCTAAACCTAAACCCAAATCTAAACCTAAAATCTAAACCTAACCCCAAATCTAAACCTAACCCCAAATCTAAACCTAACCCCAAACCTAAACCTAAAATCTAAACCTAACCCCAAATCTAAACCTAAAATCTAAACCTAAAATCTAAACCTAACCTAAAATCTAAACCTAACCCCAAATCTAAACCTAACCCCAAATCTAAACCTAAAATCTTAACCTAAACCCAAATCTAAACCTAACCCCAAATCTAAACCTAAAATCTAAACCTAACCCCAAATCTACACCTAAAATCTAAACCTAACCCCAAATCTAAACCTAAAATCTAAACCTAACCCCAAATCTAAACCGAAAATCTAAACCTAACCCCAAATCTAAACCTAAAATCTAAACCTAACCCCAAATCTAAACCTAAAATCTAAACCTAACACGAAATCTAAACCTAACCCCAAATCTAAACCTAACCCCAAATCTAAACCTAACCCCACATCTAAACCTAAAATCTAAACCTAAAATCTAAACCTAACCCCAAATCTAAACCTAAAATCTAAACCTAACCCCAAATCTAAACCTAAAATCTAAACCTAACCCCAAATCTAAACCTAACCCCAAATCTAAACCTAAAATCTAAACCTAACCCCAAATCTAAACCTAAAATGTAAACCTAACCCCAAATCTAAACCTAACCCCAAATCCAAACCTAACCCTAAATCTAAACCTAAAATCTAAACCTAACCCCAAATCTACACCTAAAATCTAAACCTAACCCCAAATCTAAACCTGAAATCTAAACCTAACCCCAAATCTAAACCTAACCCCAAATCTAAACCTAAAATCTAAACCTAACCCCAAATCTAAACCTAAAATCTAAACCTAACCCCAAATCTAAACCTAAAATCTAAACCTAACACCAAATCTAAACCTAACCCCAAATCTAAACCTAACCCCAAATCTAACCCCAAATCTAAACCTAAAATCTAAACCTAACCCCAAAACTAAACCTAAAATCTAAACCTAACCCCAAATCTAAACCTAACCCCAAATCTAAACCTAAAATCTAAACCTAACCCCAAATCTAAACCTAACCCCAAATCTAAACCTAAAATCTAAACCTAACCCCAAATCTAAACCTAACCCAAAATCTAAACCAAAAATCTAAACCTAACCCCAAATTTAAACCTAACCACAAATCTAACCCCAAATCTAAACCTAACCCCAAATCTAAACCTAACCCCAAACCTAACCCCAAATCTAAACCTAAAATCTAAACCTAACCCCAAATCTAAACCTAAAATCTAAAACTAATCCCAAATGTAAACCCCAAATCTAAACCTAACCCCAAATCTAAACCTAAAATCTAAACCTAACCCCAAATCTAAACCTAACCCCAAATCTAAACCTAAAATCTAAACCTAAAATCTAAACCTAACCTAAAATCTAAACCTAACCCCAAATCTAAACCTAACCCCAAATCTAAACCTAAAATCTTAACCTAAACCCAAATCTAAACCTAACCCCAAATCTAAACCTAAAATCTAAACCTAACCCCAAATCTACACCTAAAATCTAAACCTAACCCCAAATCTAAACCTAAAATCTAAACCTAACCCCAAATCTAAACCGAAAATCTAAACCTAACCCCAAATCTAAACCTAAAATCTAAACCTAACCCCAAATCTAAACCTAAAATCTAAACCTAACACGAAATCTAAACCTAACCCCAAATCTAAACCTAACCCCAAATCTAAACCTAACCCCACATCTAAACCTAAAATCTAAACCTAAAATCTAAACCTAACCCCAAATCTAAACCTAAAATCTAAACCTAACCCCAAATCTAAACCTAAAATCTAAGCCTAACCCCAAATCTAAACCTAAAATCTAAACCTAACCCCAAATCTAAACCAAAAATCTAAACCTAACCCCAAATCTAAACCTAACCCCAAATCTAAACCTAAAATTTAAACCTAACCACAAATCTAAACCTAAAATCTAAACCTAACCCCAAATCTAAACCTAACCCCAAATCTAACCCCAAATCTAACCCCAAATCTAAACCTAACCCCAAGTTTAAACCCCAAATCTAAACCTAACCCCAAATCTAAACCTAAAATCTAAACCTAACCCCAAATCTAAACCTAACCCCAAATCTAAACCTAAAATCTAAACCTAACCCCAAATCTAAACCTAAAATCTAAACCTAAAATCTAAACCTAACCCCAAATCTAAACCTAAAATCTAAACCTAACCCCAAATCTAAACCTAACCCCAAATCCAAACCTAACCCTAAATCTAAACCTAAAATCTAAACCTAACCCCAAATCTACACCTAAAATCTAAACCTAACCCCAAATCTAAACCTGAAATCTAAACCTAACCCCAAATCTAAACCTAACCCCAAATCTAAACCTAAAATCTAAACCTAACCCCAAATCTACACCTAAAATCTAAACCTAACCCCAAATCTAAACCTAAAATCTAAACCTAACCCCAAATCTAAACCTAAAATCTAAACCTAACCCCAAATCTAAACCGAAAATCTAAACCTAACCCCAAATCTAAACCTAAAATCTAAACCTAACCCCAAATCTAAACCTAAAATCTAAACCTAACACCAAATCTAAACCTAACCCCAAATCTAAACCTAACCCCACATCTAAACCTAACCCCACATCTAAACCTAAAATCTAAACCTAACCCGAAATCTAAACCTAACCCCAAATCTAAACCTAAAATCTAAACCTAACCCCAAATCTAAACCTAAAATCTAAGCCTAACCCCAAATCTAAACCTAAAATCTAAACCTAACCCCAAATCTAAACCTAAAATCTAAACCTAACCCCAAATGTAAGCCCCAAATCTAAACCTAACCCCAAATCTAAACCTAAAATCTAAACCTAACCCCAAATCTAAACCTAACCCCAAATCTAAACCTAAAATCTAAACCTAACCCCAAATCTAAACCTAAAATCTAAACCTAACCCCAAATCTAAACCTAAAATCTAAACCTAACCCCAAATCTAAACCTAACCCCAAATCTAAACCTAAAATC
This sequence comes from Patagioenas fasciata, assembly GCF_037038585.1. Classification (NCBI taxonomy): domain Eukaryota; kingdom Metazoa; phylum Chordata; class Aves; order Columbiformes; family Columbidae; genus Patagioenas; species Patagioenas fasciata. Next base: position 403,560 of record NW_027288511.1, read on the forward strand.
TAAACCTAACCCCAAATCTAAACCTAAAATCTAAACCTAACCCCAAATATAAACCTAAAATCTAAACCTAAAATCTAAACCTAACCCCAAATCTAAACCTAAAATCTAAACCTAACCTCAAATATAAACCTAAAATCTAAACCTAAAATCTAAACCTAACCCCAAATCTAAACCTAAAATCTAAACCTAACCCCAAATATAAACCTAAAATCTAAACCTAAAATCTAAACCTAACCTCAAATCTAAACCTAAAATCTAAACCTAACCCCAAATCTAAACCTAAAATCTAAACCTAACCCCAAATCTAAACCTAACCCCAAATCTAAACCTAAAATCTAAACCTAACCCCAAATCTAAACCTAAAATCTAAACCTAAAATCTAAACCTAACCCCAAATCTAAACCTAAAATCTAAACCTAACCCCAAATCCAAACCTAACCCCAAATCTAAACCTAAAATCTAAACCTAACCCCAAATCTACACCTAAAATCTAAACCTAACCCCAAATCTAAACCTGAAATCTAAACCTAACCCCAAATCTAAACCTAACCCCAAATCTAAACCTAACCCCAAATCTAAACCTAAAATCTAAACCTAACCCCAAATCTAAACCTAACCCCAAATCTAAACCTAAAATCTAAACCTAACCCCAAATCTAAACCTAACTCCAAATCTAAACCTAAGCCCAAATCTAAACCTAACCCCAAATCTAACCCCAAATCTAAACCTAACCCCAAATCTAAACCTAAAATCTAAACCAAACCTAAAATCTAAACCTAACCCCAAATCTAAACCTAACCCCAAATCTAAACCTAAAATCTAAACATAACCCCAAATCTAAACATAAAATCTAAACCTAACCCCAAATCTAAACCTAACTCCAAATCTAAACCTAACCCCAAATCTAAACCTAAAATCTAAACCTAACCCCAAATCTAAACCTAAAATCTAAGCCTAACCCCAAATCTAAACCTAAAATCTAAACCTAACCCCAAATCTAAACCTAACCCCAAATCTAAACCTAAAATCTAAACCTAACCACAAATCTAAACCTAAAATCTAAACCTAACCCCAAATCTAAACCTAACCCCAAATCTAACCCCAAATCTAACCCCAAATCTAAACCTAACCCCAAATTTAAACCCCAAATCTAAACCTAACCCCAAATCTAAACCTAAAATCTAAACCTAACTCCAAATCTAAACCTAACTCCAAATCTAAACCTAAGCCCAAATCTAAACCTAACCCCAAATCTAACCCCAAATCTAAACCTAACCCCAAATCTAAACCTAAAATCTAAACCAAACCTAAAATCTAAACCTAACCCCAAATCTAAACCTAAACCCAAATCTAAACCTAAAATCTAAACCTAACCCCAAATCTAAACCTAACCCCAAATCTAAACCTAACCCCAAACCTAAACCTAAAATCTAAACCTAACCCCAAATCTAAACCTAAAATCTAAACCTAAAATCTAAACCTAACCTAAAATCTAAACCTAACCCCAAATCTAAACCTAACCCCAAATCTAAACCTAAAATCTTAACCTAAACCCAAATCTAAACCTAACCCCAAATCTAAACCTAAAATCTAAACCTAACCCCAAATCTACACCTAAAATCTAAACCTAACCCCAAATCTAAACCTAAAATCTAAACCTAACCCCAAATCTAAACCGAAAATCTAAACCTAACCCCAAATCTAAACCTAAAATCTAAACCTAACCCCAAATCTAAACCTAAAATCTAAACCTAACACGAAATCTAAACCTAACCCCAAATCTAAACCTAACCCCAAATCTAAACCTAACCCCACATCTAAACCTAAAATCTAAACCTAAAATCTAAACCTAACCCCAAATCTAAACCTAAAATCTAAACCTAACCCCAAATCTAAACCTAAAATCTAAGCCTAACCCCAAATCTAAACCTAAAATCTAAACCTAACCCCAAATCTAAACCAAAAATCTAAACCTAACCCCAAATCTAAACCTAACCCCAAATCTAAACCTAAAATTTAAACCTAACCCCAAATCTAAACCTAAAATCTAAACGTAACCCCAAATCTAAACCTAACCCCAAATCTAACCCCAAATCTAACCCCAAATCTAAACCTAACCCCAAGTTTAAACCCCAAATCTAAACCTAACCCCAAATCTAAACCTAAAATCTAAACCTAACCCCAAATCTAAACCTAACCCCAAATCTAAACCTAAAATCTAAACCTAACCCCAAATCTAAACCTAAAATCTAAACCTAACCCCAAATCTAAACCTAACCCCAAATCCAAACCTAACCCTAAATCTAAACCTAAAATCTAAACCTAACCCCAAATCTACACCTAAAATCTAAACCTAACCCCAAATCTAAACCTGAAATGTAAACCTAACCCCAAATCTAAACCTAACCCCAAATCTAAACCTAAAATCTAAACCTAACCCCAAATCTAAACCTAAAATCTAAACCTAACCCCAAATCTAAACCTAAAATCTAAACCTAACACCAAATCTAAACCTAACCCCAAATCTAAACCTAACCCCAAATCTAACCCCAAATCTAAACCTAAAATCTAAACCTAACCCCAAAACTAAACCTAAAATCTAAACCTAACCCCAAATCTAAACCTAACCCCAAATCTAAACCTAAAATCTAAACCTAACCCCAAATCTAAACCTAACCCCAAATCTAAACCTAAAATCTAAACCTAACCCAAAATCTAAACCAAAAATCTAAACCTAACCCCAAATTTAAACCTAACCACAAATCTAACCCCAAATCTAAACCTAACCCCAAATCTAAACCTAACCCCAAACCTAACCCCAAATCTAAACCTAAAATCTAAACCTAACCCCAAATCTAAACCTAAAATCTAAAACTAATCCCAAATGTAAACCCCAAATCTAAACCTAACCCCAAGTTTAAACCCCAAATCTAAACCTAACCCCAAATCTAAACCTAAAATCTAAACCTAACCCCAAATCTAAACCTAACCCCAAATCTAAACCTAAAATCTAAACCTAACCCCAAATCTAAACCTAAAATCTAAACCTAACCCCAAATCTAAACCTAACCCCAAATCCAAACCTAACCCTAAATCTAAACCTAAAATCTAAACCTAACCCCAAATCTACACCTAAAATCTAAACCTAACCCCAAATCTAAACCTGAAATGTAAACCTAACCCCAAATCTAAACCTAACCCCAAATCTAAACCTAAAATCTAAACCTAACCCCAAATCTAAACCTAAAATCTAAACCTAACCCCAAATCTAAACCTAAAATCTAAACCTAACACCAAATCTAAACCTAACCCCAAATCTAAACCTAACCCCAAATCTAACCCCAAATCTAAACCTAAAATCTAAACCTAACCCCAAAACTAAACCTAAAATCTAAACCTAACCCCAAATCTAAACCTAAAATCTAAAACTAATCCCAAATGTAAACCCCAAATCTAAACCTAACCCCAAATCTAAACCTAAAATCTAAACCTAACCCCAAATCTAAACCTAACCCCAAATCTAAACCTAAAATCTAAACCTAACCCCAAATCTAAACCTAACCCCAAATCTAAACCTAAAATCTAAACGTAACCCCAAATCTAAACCTAAAATCTAAACCTAACCCCAAATATAAACCTAAAATCTAAACCTAAAATCTAAACCTAACCCCAAATCTAAACCTAAAATCTAAACCTAACCCCAAATCTAAACCTAAAATCTAAACCTAACCGCAAATCTAAACCTAAAATCTAAACCTAACCCCAAATCTAAACCTAACCCCAAATCTAAACCTAAAATCTAAACCTAACCCCAAATCTAAACCTAAAATCTAAACCTAACCCCAAATCTAAACCTAAAATCTAAACCTAACCCCAAATCTAAACCTAACCCCAAATCTAAACCTAAAATCTAAACCTAACCCCAAATCTAAACCTAACCCCAAATCTAAACCTAAAATCTAAACCTAACCCCAAATCTAAACCTAAAATCTAAACCTAACCCCAAATCTAAACCTAACCCCAAATCTAAACCTAAAATCTAAACCTAACCCCAAATCTAAACCTAAAATCTAAACCTAACCCCAAATCTAAACCAAAAATCTAAACCTAACCCCAAATCTAAACCTAAAATCTAAACCTAACCCCAAATCTAAACCTAACCCCAAATCCAAACCTAACCCCAAATCTAAACCTAAAATCTAAACCTAACCCCAAATCTACACCTAAAATCTAAACCTAACCCCAAATCTAAACATAAAATCTAAACCTAACCCTAAATCTAAACCTAACCCCAAATCTAAACCTAACCCCAAATCTAAACCTAAAATCTAAACCTAACCCCAAATCTAAACCTAAAATCTAAACCTAACCCCAAATCTAAACCTAAAATCTAAACCTAACACCAAATCTAAACCTAATGCCAAATCTAAACCTAAAATCTAAACCTAACCCCAAATCTAAACCTAACCCCAAAACTAAACCTAAAATCTAAACCTAACCCCAAATCTAAACCTAAAATCTAAACCTAACCCCAAATCTAAACCTAACCCCAAATCTAAACCTAAAATCTAAGCCTAACCCCAAATCTAAACCTAAAATCTAAACCTAACCCCAAATCTAAACCTAACCCCAAATCTAAACCTAAAATCTAAACCTAACCCCAAATCTAAACCTAAAATCTAAACCTAACCCCAAATCTAAACCTAACCCCAAATCTAAACCTAAAATCTAAACCTAACCCCAAATCTAAACCTAAAATCTAAACCTAACCCCAAACCTAACCCCAAATCTAAACCTAAAATCTAAACCTAACCTAAAATCTAAACCTAAACCCAAATCTAAACCTAAAATGTAAACCTAACCCCAAATCTAAACCTAACCCCAAATCTAAACCTAAAATCTAAACCTAACCCCAAATCTAAACCTAACCCCAAATCTAAACCTAACACCAAATCTAACCCCAAATCTAAACCTAACTCCAAATCTAAACCTAAAATCTAAACCTAACCTAAAATCTAAACCTAAACCCAAATCTAAACCTAACCCCAAATCTAAACCTAACCCCAAATCTAAACCTAACCCCAAATCTAAACCTAAAATCTAAACCTAACCCCAAATCTAAACCTAACCCCAAATCTAAACCTAACCCCAAATCTAAACCTAAAATCTAAACCTAACTCCAAATCTAAACCTAAGCCCAAATCTAAACCTAACACCAAATCTAACCCCAAATCTAAACCTAACTCCAAATCTAAACCTAAAATCTAAACCTAACCCCAAATCTAAACCTAAAATCTAAACCTAACCCCAAATCTAAACCTAAAATCTAAACCTAACCCCAAACCTAACCCCAAATCTAAACCTAAAATCTAAACCTAAACTAAAATCTAAACCTAAACCCAAATCTAAACCTAAAATCTAAACCTAACCCCAAATCTAAACCTAACCCCAAATCTAAACCTAACCCCAAATCTAAACCTAAAATCTAAACCTAACCCCAAATCTAAACCTAAAATCTAAACCTAAAATCTAAACCTAACCTAAAATCTAAACCTAACCCCAAATCTAAACCTAACCCCAAATCTAAACCTAAAATCTTAACCTAACCCCAAATCTAAACCTAACCCCAAATCTAAACCAAAAATCTAAACCTAACCCCAAATCTAAACCTAAAATCTAAACCTAACCCCAAATCTAAACCAAAAATCTAAACCTAACCCCAAATCTAAACCTAAAATCTAAACCTAACCCCAAATCTAAACCTAAAATCTAAACCTAACCCCAAATCTAAACCCTAAATCTAAACCTAACCCCAAATCTACACCTAACCCCAAATCTAAACATAAAATCTAAACCTAACCCTAAATCTAAACCTAACCCCAAATCTAAACCTAACCCCAAATCTAAACCTAACCCCAAATCTAAACATAAAATCTAAACCTAACCCTAAATCTAAACCTAACCCCAAATCTAAACCTAACCCCAAATCTAAACCTAAAATCTAAACCTAACCCCAAATCTAAACCTAAAATCTAAACCTAACACCAAATCTAAACCTAATGCCAAATCTAAACCTAAAATCTAAACCTAACCCTAAATCTAAACCTAACCCCAAATCTAAACCTAACCCCAAATCTAAACCTAAAATCTAAACCTAACCCCAAATCTAAACCTAAAATCTAAACCTAACACCAAATCTAAACCTAATGCCAAATCTAAACCTAAAATCTAAACCTAAGCCCAAATCTAAACCTAACCCCAAATCTAAACCTAAAATCTAAACCTAACCCCAAATCTAAACCTAAAATCTAAACCTAACCCCAAATCTAAACCTAACCCCAAATCTAAACCTAAAATCTAAACCTAACCCCAAATCTAAACCTAAAATCTAAACCTAAACCCAAATCTAAACCTAACCCCAAATCTAAACCTAACCCCAAATCTAAACCTAAAATCTAAACCTAACCCCAAATCTAAACCTAAAATCTAAACTTAACCCCAAATCTAAACCTAACCCCAAATCTAAACCTAAAATCTAAACCTAACCCCAAATCTAAACCTAAAATCTAAACCTAACCCCAAATCTAAACCCTAAATCTAAACCTAACCCCAAATCTACACCTAAAATCTAAACCTAACCCCAAATCTAAACATAAAATCTAAACCTAACCCTAAATCTAAACCTAACCCCAAATCTAAACCTAAAATCTAAACCTAACCCCAAATCTAAACCAAAAATCTAAACCTAACCCCAAATCTAAACCTAAAATCTAAACCTAACCCCAAATCTAAACCTAAAATCTAAACCTAACCCCAAATCTAAACCCTAAATCTAAACCTAACCCCAAATCTACACCTAAAATCTAAACCTAACCCCAAATCTAAACATAAAATCTAAACCTAACCCTAAATCTAAACCTAACCCCAAATCTAAACCTAACCCCAAATCTAAACCTAAAATCTAAACCTAACCCCAAATCTAAACCTAAAATCTAAACCTAACACCAAATCTAAACCTAATGCCAAATCTAAACCTAAAATCTAAACCTAACCCTAAATCTAAACCTAACCCCAAATCTAAACCTAAAATCTAAACCTAACCCCAAATCTAAACCTAAAATCTAAACCTAACCCCAAATCTAAACCTAACCCCAAATCTAAACCTAAAATCTAAACCTAACCCCAAATCTAAACCTACAATCTAAACCTAAACCCAAATCTAAACCTAACCCCAAATCTAAACCTAACCCCAAATCTAAACCTAAAATCTAAACCTAACCCCAAATCTAAACCTAAAATCTAAACCTAACCCCAAATCTAAACCTAAAATCTAAACCTAAACCCAAATCTAAACCTAACCCCAAATCTAAACCTAACCCCAAATCTAAACCTAAAATCTAAACCTAACCCCAAATCTAAACCTAAAATCTAAACCTAACCCCAAATCTAAACCTAAAATCTAAACTTAACCCCAAATCTAAACCTAACCCCAAATCTAAACCTAAAATCTAAACCTAACCCCAAATCTAAACCTAACTCCAAATCTAAACCTAAGCCCAAATCTAAACCTAACACCAAATCTAACCCCAAATCTAAACCTAACTCCAAATCTAAACCTAAAATCTAAACCTAACCCCAAATCTAAACCTAAAATCTAAACCTAACCCCAAATCTAAACCTAACCCCAAATCTAAACCTAAAATCTAAACCTAACCCCAAATCTAAACCTAACCCCAAATCTAAACCTAAAATCTAAACCTAACCCCAAATCTAAACCTAAAATCTAAACCTAACCCCAAATCTCAACCTAACCCCAAATCTAAACCTAAAATCTAAACCTAACCCCAAATCTAAACCTAAAATCTAAACCTAACCCCAAATCTAAACCTAACCCCAAATCTAAACCTAAAATCTAAACCTAACCCCAAATCTAAACCTAAAATCTAAACCTAACCCCAAACCTAACCCCAAATCTAAACCTAAAATCTAAACCTAACCCCAAATCTAAACCTAACCCCAAATCCAAACCTAACCCCAAATCTAAACCTAAAACCTAAACCTAACCCCAAATCTACACCTAAAATCTAAACCTAACCCCAAATCTAAACATAAAATCTAAACCTAACCCTAAATCTAAACCAAACCCCAAATCTAAACCTAACCCCAAATCTAAACCTAAAATCTAAACCTAACCCCAAATCTAAACCTAAAATCTAAACCTAACCCCAAATCTAAACCTAAAATCTAAACCTAACACCAAATCTAAACCTAATGCCAAATCTAAACCTAAAATCTAAACCTAACCCCAAAACTAAACCTAAAATCTAAACCTAACCCCAAATCTAAACCTAACCCCAAATCTAAACCTAAAATCTAAACCTAACCCCAAATCTAAACCTAAAATCTAAACCTAAACCCAAATCTAAACCTAACCCCAAATCTAAACCTAACCCCAAATCTAAACCTAAAATCTAAACCTAACCCCAAATCTAAACCTAAAATCTAAACTTAACCCCAAATCTAAACCTAACCCCAAATCTAAACCTAAAATCTAAACCTAACCCCAAATCTAAACCTAAAATCTAAACCTAACCCCAAATCTAAACCCTAAATCTAAACCTAACCCCAAATCTACACCTAAAATCTAAACCTAACCCCAAATCTAAACATAAAATCTAAACCTAACCCTAAATCTAAACCTAACCCCAAATCTAAACCTAAAATCTAAACCTAACCCCAAATCTAAACCAAAAATCTAAACCTAACCCCAAATCTAAACCTAAAATCTAAACCTAACCCCAAATCTAAACCTAAAATCTAAACCTAACCCCAAATCTAAACCCTAAATCTAAACCTAACCCCAAATCTACACCTAAAATCTAAACCTAACCCCAAATCTAAACATAAAATCTAAACCTAACCCTAAATCTAAACCTAACCCCAAATCTAAACCTAACCCCAAATCTAAACCTAAAATCTAAACCTAACCCCAAATCTAAACCTAAAATCTAAACCTAACACCAAATCTAAACCTAATGCCAAATCTAAACCTAAAATCTAAACCTAACCCTAAATCTAAACCTAACCCCAAATCTAAACCTAAAATCTAAACCTAACCCCAAATCTAAACCTAAAATCTAAACCTAACCCCAAATCTAAACCTAACCCCAAATCTAAACCTAAAATCTAAACCTAACCCCAAATCTAAACCTACAATCTAAACCTAAACCCAAATCTAAACCTAACCCCAAATCTAAACCTAACCCCAAATCTAAACCTAAAATCTAAACCTAACCCCAAATCTAAACCTAAAATCTAAACCTAACCCCAAATCTAAACCTAAAATCTAAACCTAAACCCAAATCTAAACCTAACCCCAAATCTAAACCTAACCCCAAATCTAAACCTAAAATCTAAACCTAACCCCAAATCTAAACCTAACCCCAAATCTAAACCTAAAATCTAAACCTAACCCCAAATCTAAACCTAACCCCAAATCTAAACCTAAAATCTAAACCTAACCCCAAATCTAAACCTAAAATCTAAACCTAACCCCAAATCTACACCTAAAATCTAAACCTAACCCCAAATCTAAACATAAAATCTAAACCTAACCCTAAATCTAAACCTAACCCCAAATCTAAACCTAACCCCAAATCTAAACCTAAAATCTAAACCTAACCCCAAATCTAAACCTAAAATCTAAACCTAACACCAAATCTAAACCTAATGCCAAATCTAAACCTAAAATCTAAACCTAACCCTAAATCTAAACCTAACCCCAAATCTAAACCTAAAATCTAAACCTAACCCCAAATCTAAACCTAAAATCTAAACCTAACCCCAAATCTAAACCTAACCCCAAATCTAAACCTAAAATCTAAACCTAACCCCAAATCTAAACCTACAATCTAAACCTAAACCCAAATCTAAACCTAACCCCAAATCTAAACCTAACCCCAAATCTAAACCTAAAATCTAAACCTAACCCCAAATCTAAACCTAAAATCTAAACCTAACCCCAAATCTAAACCTAAAATCTAAACCTAAACCCAAATCTAAACCTAACCCCAAATCTAAACCTAACCCCAAATCTAAACCTAAAATCTAAACCTAACCCCAAATCTAAACCTAAAATCTAAACCTAACCCCAAATCTAAACCTAAAATCTAAACTTAACCCCAAATCTAAACCTAACCCCAAATCTAAACCTAAAATCTAAACCTAACCCCAAATCTAAACCTAACTCCAAATCTAAACCTAAGCCCAAATCTAAACCTAACACCAAATCTAACCCCAAATCTAAACCTAACTCCAAATCTAAACCTAAAATCTAAACCTAACCCCAAATCTAAACCTAAAATCTAAACCTAACCCCAAATCTAAACCTAACCCCAAATCTAAACCTAAAATCTAAACCTAACCCCAAATCTAAACCTAACCCCAAATCTAAACCTAAAATCTAAACCTAACCCCAAATCTAAACCTAAAATCTAAACCTAACCCCAAATCTCAACCTAACCCCAAATCTAAACCTAAAATCTAAACCTAACCCCAAATCTAAACCTAAAATCTAAACCTAACCCCAAATCTAAACCTAACCCCAAATCTAAACCTAAAATCTAAACCTAACCCCAAATCTAAACCTAAAATCTAAACCTAACCCCAAACCTAACCCCAAATCTAAACCTAAAATCTAAACCTAACCCCAAATCTAAACCTAACCCCAAATCCAAACCTAACCCCAAATCTAAACCTAAAACCTAAACCTAACCCCAAATCTACACCTAAAATCTAAACCTAACCCCAAATCTAAACATAAAATCTAAACCTAACCCTAAATCTAAACCAAACCCCAAATCTAAACCTAACCCCAAATCTAAACCTAAAATCTAAACCTAACCCCAAATCTAAACCTAAAATCTAAACCTAACCCCAAATCTAAACCTAAAATCTAAACCTAACACCAAATCTAAACCTAATGCCAAATCTAAACCTAAAATCTAAACCTAACCCCAAAACTAAACCTAAAATCTAAACCTAACCCCAAATCTAAACCTAACCCCAAATCTAAACCTAAAATCTAAACCTAACCCCAAATCTAAACCTAAAATCTAAACCTAAACCCAAATCTAAACCTAACCCCAAATCTAAACCTAACCCCAAATCTAAACCTAAAATCTAAACCTAACCCCAAATCTAAACCTAAAATCTAAACTTAACCCCAAATCTAAACCTAACCCCAAATCTAAACCTAAAATCTAAACCTAACCCCAAATCTAAACCTAAAATCTAAACCTAACCCCAAATCTAAACCCTAAATCTAAACCTAACCCCAAATCTACACCTAAAATCTAAACCTAACCCCAAATCTAAACATAAAATCTAAACCTAACCCTAAATCTAAACCTAACCCCAAATCTAAACCTAAAATCTAAACCTAACCCCAAATCTAAACCAAAAATCTAAACCTAACCCCAAATCTAAACCTAAAATCTAAACCTAACCCCAAATCTAAACCTAAAATCTAAACCTAACCCCAAATCTAAACCCTAAATCTAAACCTAACCCCAAATCTACACCTAAAATCTAAACCTAACCCCAAATCTAAACATAAAATCTAAACCTAACCCTAAATCTAAACCTAACCCCAAATCTAAACCTAACCCCAAATCTAAACCTAAAATCTAAACCTAACCCCAAATCTAAACCTAAAATCTAAACCTAACACCAAATCTAAACCTAATGCCAAATCTAAACCTAAAATCTAAACCTAACCCTAAATCTAAACCTAACCCCAAATCTAAACCTAAAATCTAAACCTAACCCCAAATCTAAACCTAAAATCTAAACCTAACCCCAAATCTAAACCTAACCCCAAATCTAAACCTAAAATCTAAACCTAACCCCAAATCTAAACCTACAATCTAAACCTAAACCCAAATCTAAACCTAACCCCAAATCTAAACCTAACCCCAAATCTAAACCTAAAATCTAAACCTAACCCCAAATCTAAACCTAAAATCTAAACCTAACCCCAAATCTAAACCTAAAATCTAAACCTAAACCCAAATCTAAACCTAACCCCAAATCTAAACCTAACCCCAAATCTAAACCTAAAATCTAAACCTAACCCCAAATCTAAACCTAAAATCTAAACCTAACCCCAAATCTAAACCTAAAATCTAAACCTAACCGCAAATCTAAACCGAAAATCTAAACCTAACCCCAAATCTAAACCTAAAATCTAAACCTAACCCCAAATCTAAACCGAAAATCTAAACCTAACCCCAAATCTAAACCTAAAATCTAAACCTAACCCCAAATCTAAACCTAACTCCAAATCTAAACCTAAGCCCAAATCTAAACCTAACACCAAATCTAACCCCAAATCTAAACCTAACTCCAAATCTAAACCTAAAATCTAAACCTAACCCCAAATCTAAACCTAAAATCTAAACCTAACCCCAAATCTAAACCTAACCCCAAATCTAAACCTAAAATCTAAACCTAACCCCAAATCTAAACCTAACCCCAAATCTAAACCTAAAATCTAAACCTAACCCCAAATCTAAACCTAAAATCTAAACCTAACCCCAAATCTCAACCTAACCCCAAATCTAAACCTAAAATCTAAACCTAACCCCAAATCTAAACCTAAAATCTAAACCTAACCCCAAATCTAAACCTAACCCCAAATCTAAACCTAAAATCTAAACCTAACCCCAAATCTAAACCTAAAATCTAAACCTAACCCCAAACCTAACCCCAAATCTAAACCTAAAATCTAAACCTAACCCCAAATCTAAACCTAACCCCAAATCCAAACCTAACCCCAAATCTAAACCTAAAACCTAAACCTAACCCCAAATCTACACCTAAAATCTAAACCTAACCCCAAATCTAAACATAAAATCTAAACCTAACCCTAAATCTAAACCAAACCCCAAATCTAAACCTAACCCCAAATCTAAACCTAAAATCTAAACCTAACCCCAAATCTAAACCTAAAATCTAAACCTAACCCCAAATCTAAACCTAAAATCTAAACCTAACACCAAATCTAAACCTAATGCCAAATCTAAACCTAAAATCTAAACCTAACCCCAAAACTAAACCTAAAATCTAAACCTAACCCCAAATCTAAACCTAAAATCTAAACCTAACCCCAAATCTAAACCTAACCCCAAATCTAAACCTAAAATCTAAGCCTAACCCCAAATCTAAACCTAAAATCTAAACCTAACCCCAAATCTAAACCTAACCCCAAATCTAAACCTAAAATCTAAACCTAACCCCAAATCTAAACCTAAAATCTAAACCTAACCCCAAATCTAAACCTAAAATCTAAACCTAACCCCAAACCTAACCCTAAATCTAAACCTAAAATCTAAACCTAACCCCAAATCTAAACCTAACCCCAAATCTAAACCTAAAATCTAAACCTAACCCCAAATCTAAACCTAAAATCTAAACCTAACCCCAAACCTAACCCCAAATCTAAACCTAAAATCTAAACCTAACCCCAAATCTAAACCTAACCCCAAATCTAAACCTAAAATCTAAGCCTAACCCCAAATCTAAACCTAAAATCTAAACCTAACCCCAAATCTAAACCTAACCCCAAATCTAAACCTAAAATCTAAACCTAACCCCAAATCTAAACCTAAAATCTAAACCTAACCCCAAATCTAAACCTAAAATCTAAACCTAACCCCAAACCTAACCCCAAATCTAAACCTAAAATCTAAACCTAACCCCAAATCTAAACCTAACCCCAAATCTAAACCTAAAATCTAAACCTAACCCCAAATCTAAACCTAACCCCAAATCTAAACCTAACCCCAAATCTAAACCTAAAATCTAAACCTAACTCCAAATCTAAACCTAAGCCCAAATCTAAACCTAACACCAAATCTAACCCCAAATCTAAACCTAACTCCAAATCTAAACCTAAAATCTAAACCTAACCCCAAATCTAAACCTAAAATCTAAACCTAACCCCAAATCTAAACCTAAAATCTAAACCTAACCCCAAACCTAACCCCAAATCTAAACCTAAAATCTAAACCTAACCTAAAATCTAAACCTAAACCCAAATCTAAACCTAAAATCTAAACCTAACCCCAAATCTAAACCTAACCCCAAATCTAAACCTAAAATCTAAACCTAACCCCAAATCTAAACCTAAAATCTAAACCTAAAATCTAAACCTAACCTAAAATCTAAACCTAACCCCAAATCTAACCTAACCCCAAATCTAAACCTAAAATCTTAACCTAACCCCAAATCTAAACCTAACCCCAAATCTAAACCAAAAATCTAAACCTAACCCCAAATCTAAACCTAAAATCTAAACCTAACCCCAAATCTAAACCAAAAATCTAAACCTAACCCCAAATCTAAACCTAAAATCTAAACCTAACCCCAAATCTAAACCTAAAATCTAAACCTAACCCCAAATCTAAACCTAACCCCAAATCTAAACATAAAATCTAAACCTAACCCTAAATCTAAACCTAACCCCAAATCTAAACCTAACCCCAAATCTAAACCTAAAATCTAAACCTAACCCCAAATCTAAACCTAAAATCTAAACCTAACACGAAATCTAAACCTAATGCCAAATCTAAACCTAAAATCTAAACCTAACCCTAAATCTAAACCTAACCCCAAATCTAAACCTAACCCCAAATCTAAACCTAAAATCTAAACCTAACCCCAAATCTAAACCTAAAATCTAAACCTAACACCAAATCTAAACCTAATGCCAAATCTAAACCTAAAATCTAAACCTAACCCCAAATCTAAACCTAACCCCAAATCTAAACCTAAAATCTAAACCTAACCCCAAATCTAAACCTAAAATCTAAACCTAACCCCAAATCTAAACCTAACCCCAAATCTAAACCTAAAATCTAAACCTAACCCCAAATCTAAACCTAAAATCTAAACCTAAAATCTAAACCTAACCTAAAATCTAAACCTAACACCAAATCTAACCCCAAATCTAAACCTAACTCCAAATCTAAACCTAAAATCTAAACCTAACCCCAAATCTAAACCTAACCCCAAATCTAAACCTAAAATCTAAACCTAACCCCAAATCTAAACCTAAAATCTAAACCTAAAATCTAAACCTAACCTAAAATCTAAACCTAACACCAAATCTAACCCCAAATCTAAACCTAACCCCAAATCTAAACCTAAAATCTAAACCTAACCCCAAATCTAAACCTAAAATCTAAACCTAACCCCAAATCTAAACCTAACCCCAAATCTAAACTTAAAATCTAAACCTAACCCCAAATCTAAACCTAACCCCAAATCTAAACCTAAAATCTAAACCTAACCCCAAATCTAAACCTAACCCCAAATCTAAACCTAACCCCAAATCTAAACCTAAAATCTAAACCTAACCCCAAATCTAAACCTAAAATCTAAACCTAACCCCAAATCTAAACCTAAAATCTTAACCTAACCCCAAATCTAAACCTAACCGCAAATCTAAACTTAAAATCTAAACCTAACCCCAAATCTAAACCTAAAATCTAAACCTAACCCCAAATCTAAACCTAACCCCAAATCTAAACCTAAAATCTAAACCTAACCCCAAATCTAAACCTAAAATCTAAACCTAAAATCTAAACCTAACCTAAAATCTAAACCTAACACCAAATCTAACCCCAAATCTAAACCTAACTCCAAATCTAAACCTAAAATCTAAACCTAACCCCAAATCTAAACCTAACCCCAAATCTAAACCTAAAATCTAAACCTAACCCCAAATCTAAACCTAAAATCTAAACCTAAAATCTAAACCTAACCCCAAATCTAAACCTAACACCAAATCTAACCCCAAATCTAAACCTAACTCCAAATCTAAACCTAAAATCTAAACCTAACCCCAAATCTAAACCTAAAATCTAAACCTAACCCCAAATCTAAACCTAACCCCAAATCTAAACTTAAAATCTAAACCTAACCCCAAATCTAAACCTAACCCCAAATCTAAACCTAAAATCTAAACCTAACCCCAAATCTAAACCTAACCCCAAATCTAAACCTAACCCCAAATCTAAACCTAAAATCTAAACCTAACCCCAAATCTAAACCTAAAATCTAAACCTAACCCCAAATCTAAACCTAAAATCTTAACCTAACCCCAAATCTAAACCTAACCGCAAATCTAAACTTAAAATCTAAACCTAACCCCAAATCTAAACCTAAAATCTAAATCTAACCCCAAATCTAAACCTAACCCCAAATCTAAACCGAAAATCTAAACCTAACCCCAAATCTAAACCTAAAATCTAAACCTAACCCCAAATCTAAACCTAAAATCTAAACCTAACCACAAATCTAAACCTAAAATCTAAACCTAACCCCAAATCTAAACCTAAAATCTAAACCTAACCCCAAATCTAAACCTAAAATCTAAACCTAACCCCAAATCTAAACCTAACACCAAATCTAACCCCAAATCTAAACCTAACTCCAAATCTAAACCTAAAATCTAAACCTAACCCCAAATCTAAACCTAAAATCTAAACCTAACCCCAAATCTAAACCTAACCCCAAATCTAAACCTAAAATCTAAACCTAAAATCTAAACCTAACCCCAAATCTAAACCTAAAATCTAAACCTAACCCCAAATCTAAACCTAACCCCAAATCTAAACCTAACCCCAAATCTAAACCTAAAATCTAAACCTAACCCCAAATCTAAACCTAAAATCTAAACCTAACCCCAAATCTAAACCTAAAATCTAAACCTAACCCCAAATCTAAACCTAACCCCAAATCTAAACCTAAAATCTAAACCTAACCCCAAATCTAAACCTAAAATCTAAACCTAACCCCAAATCTAAACCTAAAATCTAAACCTAAAATCTAAACCTAACCCCAAATCTAAACCTAAAATCTAAACCTAACCCCAAATCTAAACCTAAAATCTAAACCTAAAATCTAAACCTAACACCAAATCTAACCCCAAATCTAAACCTAACCCCAAATCCAAACCTAAAATCTAAACCTAACACCAAATCTAAACCTAAAATCTAAACCTAACCCCAAATCTAAACCTAGCCCCAAATCTAAACCTAAAATCTAAACCTAACCCCAAATCTAAACCTAAAATCTAAACCTAACCCCAAATCTAAACCTAACACCAAATCTAACCCCAAATCTAAACCTAACTCCAAATCTAAACCTAAAATCTAAACCTAACCCCAAATCTAAACCTAAAATCTAAACCTAACCCCAAATCTAAACCTAACCCCAAATCTAAACTTAAAATCTAAACCTAACCCCAAATCTAAACCTAACCCCAAATCTAAACCTAAAATCTAAACCTAACCCCAAATCTAAACCTAACCCCAAATCTAAACCTAACCCCAAATCTAAACCTAAAATCTAAACCTAACCCCAAATCTAAACCTAAAATCTAAACCTAATCCCAAATCTAAACCTAACCCCAAATCTAAATTTAAAATCTTAACCTAACCCCAAATCTAAACCTAACCGCAAATCTAAACTTAAAATCTAAACCTAACCCCAAATCTAAACCTAAAATCTAAATCTAACCCCAAATCTAAACCTAACCCCAAATCTAAACCGAAAATCTAAACCTAACCCCAAATCTAAACCTAAAATCTAAACCTAACCACAAATCTAAACCTAAAATCTAAACCTAACCCCAAATCTAAACCTAACACCAAATCTAACCCCAAATCTAAACCTAACTCCAAATCTAAACCTAAAATCTAAACCTAACCCCAAATCTAAACCTAAAATCTAAACCTAACCCCAAATCTAAACCTAACCTCAAATCTAAACTTAAAATCTAAACCTAAAATCTAAACCTAACCCCAAATCTAAACCTAAAATCTAAACCTAACCCCAAATCTAAACCTAACCCCAAATCTAAACCTAAAATCTAAACCTAACCCCAAATCTAAACCTAAAATCTAAACCTAACCCCAAATCTAAACCTAACCCCAAATCTAAACCTAAAATCTTAACCTAACCCCAAATCTAAACCTAACCCCAAATCTAAACTTAAAATCTAAACCTAACCCCAAATCTAAACCTAAAATCTAAATCTAACCCCAAATCTAAACCTAACCCCAAATCTAAACCGAAAATCTAAACCTAACCCCAAATCTAAACCTAAAATCTAAACCTAACCCCAAATCTAAACCTAAAATCTAAACCTAAAATCTAAACCTAACCTAAAATCTAAACCTAACCCCAAATCTAAACCTAAAATCTAAACCTAACCCCAAATCTAAACCTATCCCCAAATCTAAACCTAAAATCTAAACCTAACCCCAAATCTAAACCTAAAATCTAAACCTAACCCCAAATCTAAAACAAAAATCTAAACCTAACCCCAAATCTAAACCTAACCCCAAATCTAAACCTAAAATCTAAACCTAACCCCAAATCTAAACCTAAAATCTAAACCTAAAATCTAAACCTAACCCCAAATCTAAACCTAAAATCTAAACCTAACCCCAAATCTAAACCTAACCCCAAATCTAACCCCAAATCTAAACCTAACCCCAAATCTAAACCTAAAATCTAAACCTAACCCCAAATCTAAACCTAAAATCTAAACCTAACCCCAAATCTAAACCTAGCCCCAAATCTAAACCGAAAATCTAAACCTAACCCCAAATCTAAACGTAAAATCTAAACCTAACCCCAAATCTAAACCTAACCCCAAATCTAAACCTAAAATCTAAACCTAACCCCAAATCTAAACCTAACTCCAAATCTAAACCTAAGCCCAAATCTAAACCTAACCCCAAATCTAACCCCAAATCTAAACCTAACCCCAAATCTAAACCTAAAATCTAAACCTAACCCCAAATCTAAACCTAACTCCAAATCTAAACCTAAGCCCAAATCTAAACCTAACCCCAAATCTAACCCCAAATCTAAACCTAACTCCAAATCTAAACCTAAAATCTAAACCTAACCCCAAATCTAAACCTAAAATCTAAACCTAACCCCAAATCTAAACCTAACCCCAAATCTAAACTTAAAATCTAAACCTAACCCCAAATCTAAACCTAACCCCAAATCTAAACCTAAAATCTAAACCTAACCCCAAATCTAAACCTAACCCCAAATCTAAACCTAAAATCTAAACCTAACCCCAAATCTAAACCTAAAATCTAAACCTAACCCCAAATCTAAACCTAAAATCTAAACCTAAAATCTAAACCTAACCCCAAATCTAAACCTAAAATCTAAACCTAACCCCAAATCTAAACCTAAAATCTAAACCTAAAATCTAAACCTAACACCAAATCTAACCCCAAATCTAAACCTAACCCCAAAGCCAAACCTAAAATCTAAACCTAACACCAAATCTAAACCTAAAATCTAAACCTAACCCCAAATCTAAACCTAGCCCCAAATCTAAACCTAAAATCTAAACCTAACCCCAAATCTAAACCTAAAATCTAAACCTAACCCCAAATCTAAACCTAACACCAAATCTAACCCCAAATCTAAACCTAACTCCAAATCTAAACCTAAAATCTAAACCTAACCCCAAATCTAAACCTAAAATCTAAACCTAACCCCAAATCTAAACCTAACCCCAAATCTAAACTTAAAATCTAAACCTAACCCCAAATCTAAACCTAACCCCAAATCTAAACCTAAAATCTAAACCTAACCCCAAATCTAAACCTAACCCCAAATCTAAACCTAACCCCAAATCTAAACCTAAAATCTAAACCTAACCCCAAATCTAAACCTAAAATCTAAACCTAATCCCAAATCTAAACCTAACCCCAAATCTAAATTTAAAATCTTAACCTAACCCCAAATCTAAACCTAACCGCAAATCTAAACTTAAAATCTAAACCTAACCCCAAATCTAAACCTAAAATCTAAATCTAACCCCAAATCTAAACCTAACCCCAAATCTAAACCGAAAATCTAAACCTAACCCCAAATCTAAACCTAAAATCTAAACCTAACCACAAATCTAAACCTAAAATCTAAACCTAACCCCAAATCTAAACCTAAAATCTAAACCTAACCCCAAATCTAAACCTAAAATCTAAACCTAACACCAAATCTAAACCTAAAATCTAAACCTAACCCCAAATCTAAACCTAGCCCCAAATCTAAACCTAAAATCTAAACCTAACCCCAAATCTAAACCTAAAATCTAAACCTAACCCCAAATCTAAACCTAACACCAAATCTAACCCCAAATCTAAACCTAACTCCAAATCTAAACCTAAAATCTAAACCTAACCCCAAATCTAAACCTAAAATCTAAACCTAACCCCAAATCTAAACCTAACCTCAAATCTAAACTTAAAATCTAAACCTAAAATCTAAACCTAACCCCAAATCTAAACCTAAAATCTAAACCTAACCCCAAATCTAAACCTAACCCCAAATCTAAACCTAACCCCAAATCTAAACCTAAAATCTAAACCTAACCCCAAATCTAAACCTAAAATCTAAACCTAACCCCAAATCTAAACCTAAAATCTAAACCTAACCCCAAATCTAAACCTAACCCCAAATCTAAACCTAAAATCTTAACCTAACCCCAAATCTAAACCTAACCCCAAATCTAAACTTAAAATCTAAACCTAACCCCAAATCTAAACCTAAAATCTAAATCTAACCCCAAATCTAAACCTAACCCCAAATCTAAACCGAAAATCTAAACCTAACCCCAAATCTAAACCTAAAATCTAAACCTAACCCCAAATCTAAACCTAAAATCTAAACCTAAAATCTAAACCTAACCTAAAATCTAAACCTAACCCCAAATCTAAACCTATCCCCAAATCTAAACCTAAAATCTAAACCTAACCCCAAATCTAAACCTAAAATCTAAACCTAACCCCAAATCTAAAACAAAAATCTAAACCTAACCCCAAATCTAAACCTAACCCCAAATCTAAACCTAAAATCTAAACCTAACCCCAAATCTAAACCTAAAATCTAAACCTAACCCCAAATCTAAACCTAAAATCTAAACCTAAAATCTAAACCTAACCCCAAATCTAAACCTAAAATCTAAACCTAACCCCAAATCTAAACCTAACCCCAAATCTAACCCCAAATCTAAACCTAACCCCAAATCTAAACCTAAAATCTAAACCTAACCCCAAATCTAAACCTAGCCCCAAATCTAAACCGAAAATCTAAACCTAACCCCAAATCTAAACGTAAAATCTAAACCTAACCCCAAATCTAAACCTAACCCCAAATCTAAACCTAAAATCTAAACCTAACCCCAAATCTAAACCTAACTCCAAATCTAAACCTAAGCCCAAATCTAAACCTAACCCCAAATCTAACCCCAAATCTAAACCTAACCCCAAATCTAAACCTAAAATCTAAACCTAACCCCAAATCTAAACCTAACTCCAAATCTAAACCTAAGCCCAAATCTAAACCTAACCCCAAATCTAACCCCAAATCTAAACCTAACTCCAAATCTAAACCTAAAATCTAAACCTAACCCCAAATCTAAACCTAAAATCTAAACCTAACCCCAAATCTAAACCTAACCCCAAATCTAAACTTAAAATCTAAACCTAACCCCAAATCTAAACCTAACCCCAAATCTAAACCTAAAATCTAAACCTAACCCCAAATCTAAACCTAACCCCAAATCTAAACCTAACCCCAAATCTAAACCTAAAATCTAAACCTAACCCCAAATCTAAACCTAAAATCTAAACCTAATCCCAAATCTAAACCTAACCCCAAATCTAAATTTAAAATCTTAACCTAACCCCAAATCTAAACCTAACCGCAAATCTAAACTTAAAATCTAAACCTAACCCCAAATCTAAACCTAAAATCTAAATCTAACCCCAAATCTAAACCTAACCCCAAATCTAAACCGAAAATCTAAACCTAACCCCAAATCTAAACCTAAAATCTAAACCTAACCACAAATCTAAACCTAAAATCTAAACCTAACCCCAAATCTAAACCTAAAATCTAAACCTAACCCCAAATCTAAACCTAAAATCTAAACCTAACACCAAATCTAAACCTAAAATCTAAACCTAACCCCAAATCTAAACCTAGCCCCAAATCTAAACCTAAAATCTAAACCTAACCCCAAATCTAAACCTAAAATCTAAACCTAACCCCAAATCTAAACCTAACACCAAATCTAACCCCAAATCTAAACCTAACTCCAAATCTAAACCTAAAATCTAAACCTAACCCCAAATCTAAACCTAAAATCTAAACCTAACCCCAAATCTAAACCTAACCTCAAATCTAAACTTAAAATCTAAACCTAAAATCTAAACCTAACCCCAAATCTAAACCTAAAATCTAAACCTAACCCCAAATCTAAACCTAACCCCAAATCTAAACCTAACCCCAAATCTAAACCTAAAATCTAAACCTAACCCCAAATCTAAACCTAAAATCTAAACCTAACCCCAAATCTAAACCTAAAATCTAAACCTAACCCCAAATCTAAACCTAACCCCAAATCTAAACCTAAAATCTTAACCTAACCCCAAATCTAAACGTAACCCCAAATCTAAACCTAAAATCTAAATCTAACCCCAAATCTAAACCTAACCCCAAATCTAAACCGAAAATCTAAACCTAACCCCAAATCTAAACCTAAAATCTAAACCTAACCCCAAATCTAAACCTAAAATCTAAACCTAAAATCTAAACCTAACCTAAAATCTAAACCTAACCCCAAATCTAAACCTAAAATCTAAACCTAACCCCAAATCTAAACCTATCCCCAAATCTAAACCTAAAATCTAAACCTAACCCCAAATCTAAACCTAAAATCTAAACCTAACCCCAAATCTAAAACAAAAATCTAAACCTAACCCCAAATCTAAACCTAACCCCAAATCTAAACCTAAAATCTAAACCTAACCCCAAATCTAAACCTAAAATCTAAACCTAACCCCAAATCTAAACCTAAAATCTAAACCTAAAATCTAAACCTAACCCCAAATCTAAACCTAAAATCTAAACCTAACCCCAAATCTAAACCTAACCCCAAATCTAACCCCAAATCTAAACCTAACCCCAAATCTAAACCTAAAATCTAAACCTAACCCCAAATCTAAACCTAAAATCTAAACCTAACCCCAAATCTAAACCTAGCCCCAAATCTAAACCGAAAATCTAAACCTAACCCCAAATCTAAACGTAAAATCTAAACCTAACCCCAAATCTAAACCTAACTCCAAATCTAAACCTAAGCCCAAATCTAAACCTAACCCCAAATCTAACCCCAAATCTAAACCTAACCCCAAATCTAAACCTAAAATCTAAACCTAACCCCAAATCTAAACCAAAAATCTAAACCTAACCCCAAATCTAAACCTAACCCCAAATCTAAACCTAAAATCTAAACCTAACCCCAAATCTAAACCTAAAATCTAAACCTAACCCCAAATCTAAACCTAAAATCTAAACCTAAAATCTAAACCTAACCTAAAATTTAAACCTAACCCCAAATCTAAACCTAAAATCTAAACCTAACCCCAAATCTAAACCTAGCCCCAAATCTAAACCGAAAATCTAAACCTAACCCCAAATCTAAACGTAAAATCTAAACCTAACCCCAAATCTAAACCTAACCCCAAATCTAAACCTAAAATCTAAACCTAACCCCAAATCTAAACCTAACTCCAAATCTAAACCTAAGCCCAAATCTAAACCTAACCCCAAATCTAACCCCAAATCTAAACCTAACCCCAAATCTAAACCTAAAATCTAAACCTAACCCCAAATCTAAACCTAACTCCAAATCTAAACCTAAGCCCAAATCTAAACCTAACCCCAAATCTAACCCCAAATCTAAACCTAACTCCAAATCTAAACCTAAAATCTAAACCTAACCCCAAATCTAAACCTAAAATCTAAACCTAACCCCAAATCTAAACCTAACCCCAAATCTAAACTTAAAATCTAAACCTAACCCCAAATCTAAACCTAACCCCAAATCTAAACCTAAAATCTAAACCTAACCCCAAATCTAAACCTAACCCCAAATCTAAACCTAACCCCAAATCTAAACCTAAAATCTAAACCTAACCCCAAATCTAAACCTAAAATCTAAACCTAATCCCAAATCTAAACCTAACCCCAAATCTAAATTTAAAATCTTAACCTAACCCCAAATCTAAACCTAACCGCAAATCTAAACTTAAAATCTAAACCTAACCCCAAATCTAAACCTAAAATCTAAATCTAACCCCAAATCTAAACCTAACCCCAAATCTAAACCGAAAATCTAAACCTAACCCCAAATCTAAACCTAAAATCTAAACCTAACCACAAATCTAAACCTAAAATCTAAACCTAACCCCAAATCTAAACCTAAAATCTAAACCTAACCCCAAATCTAAACCTAAAATCTAAACCTAACACCAAATCTAAACCTAAAATCTAAACCTAACCCCAAATCTAAACCTAGCCCCAAATCTAAACCTAAAATCTAAACCTAACCCCAAATCTAAACCTAAAATCTAAACCTAACCCCAAATCTAAACCTAACACCAAATCTAACCCCAAATCTAAACCTAACTCCAAATCTAAACCTAAAATCTAAACCTAACCCCAAATCTAAACCTAAAATCTAAACCTAACCCCAAATCTAAACCTAACCTCAAATCTAAACTTAAAATCTAAACCTAAAATCTAAACCTAACCCCAAATCTAAACCTAAAATCTAAACCTAACCCCAAATCTAAACCTAACCCCAAATCTAAACCTAACCCCAAATCTAAACCTAAAATCTAAACCTAACCCCAAATCTAAACCTAAAATCTAAACCTAACCCCAAATCTAAACCTAAAATCTAAACCTAACCCCAAATCTAAACCTAACCCCAAATCTAAACCTAAAATCTTAACCTAACCCCAAATCTAAACGTAACCCCAAATCTAAACCTAAAATCTAAATCTAACCCCAAATCTAAACCTAACCCCAAATCTAAACCGAAAATCTAAACCTAACCCCAAATCTAAACCTAAAATCTAAACCTAACCCCAAATCTAAACCTAAAATCTAAACCTAAAATCTAAACCTAACCTAAAATCTAAACCTAACCCCAAATCTAAACCTAAAATCTAAACCTAACCCCAAATCTAAACCTATCCCCAAATCTAAACCTAAAATCTAAACCTAACCCCAAATCTAAACCTAAAATCTAAACCTAACCCCAAATCTAAAACAAAAATCTAAACCTAACCCCAAATCTAAACCTAACCCCAAATCTAAACCTAAAATCTAAACCTAACCCCAAATCTAAACCTAAAATCTAAACCTAACCCCAAATCTAAACCTAAAATCTAAACCTAAAATCTAAACCTAACCCCAAATCTAAACCTAAAATCTAAACCTAACCCCAAATCTAAACCTAACCCCAAATCTAACCCCAAATCTAAACCTAACCCCAAATCTAAACCTAAAATCTAAACCTAACCCCAAATCTAAACCTAAAATCTAAACCTAACCCCAAATCTAAACCTAGCCCCAAATCTAAACCGAAAATCTAAACCTAACCCCAAATCTAAACGTAAAATCTAAACCTAACCCCAAATCTAAACCTAACTCCAAATCTAAACCTAAGCCCAAATCTAAACCTAACCCCAAATCTAACCCCAAATCTAAACCTAACCCCAAATCTAAACCTAAAATCTAAACCTAACCCCAAATCTAAACCAAAAATCTAAACCTAACCCCAAATCTAAACCTAACCCCAAATCTAAACCTAAAATCTAAACCTAACCCCAAATCTAAACCTAAAATCTAAACCTAACCCCAAATCTAAACCTAAAATCTAAACCTAAAATCTAAACCTAACCTAAAATTTAAACCTAACCCCAAATCTAAACCTAAAATCTAAACCTAACCCCAAATCTAAACCTAACCCCAAATCTAAACCTAACCCCAAATCTAAACCTAAAATCTAAACCTAACCCCAAATCTAAACCTAACCCCAAATCTAAACCTAAAATCTAAACCTAACCCCAAATCTAAACCTAAAATCTAAACCTAACCCCAAATCCAAACCTAACCCCAAATCTAAACCTAAAATCTAAACCTAACCCCAAATCTAAACCTAAAATCTAAACCTAACCCCGAATCTAAACCTAACTCCAAATCTAAACCTAACCCCAAATCTAAACCTAAAATCTAAACCTAACCCCAAATCTAAACCTAAAATCTAAACCTAACCCCAAATCTAAACCTAAAATCTAAACCTAACACCAAATCTAAACCTAACCCCAAATCTAAACCTAAAATCTAAACCTAACCCCAAATCTAAACCTAACCCCAAATCTAAACCTAAAATCTAAACCTAACCCCAAATCTAAATCTAAAATCTAAACCTAACCCCAAATCTAACCCCAAATCTAAACCTAACTCCAAATCTAAACCTAAGCCCAAATCTAAACCTAACCCCAAATCTAACCCCAAATCTAAACCTAACCCCAAATCTAAACCTGAAATCTAAACCTAACCCCAAATCTAAACCTAAAATCTAAACCTAACCCCAAATTTAAACCTAAAATCTAAACCTAGCTCCAATTCTGAATCTAAAATCTAAACCTAACCCCAAATCTAAACCTAAAATCTAAACCTAACCCCAAATCTAAACCTAAAATCTAAACCTAACCCCAAATCTAAACCTAACCCCAAATCCAAACCTAACCCCAAATCTAAACCTAAAATCTAAACCTAACCCCAAATCTAAACCTAAAATCTAAACCTAACCCTAAATCTAAACCTAACCCCAAATCTAAACCTAACCCCAAATCTAAACCTAACCCCAAATCTAAACCTAAAATCTAAACCTAACCCCAAATCTAAACCTAACCCCAAATCTAACCCCAAATATAAACCTAACCCCAAATCTAAACCTAAAATCTAAACCTAACCCCAAACCTAAACCTAAAATCTAAACCTAACCACACATCTAAACCTAAAATCTAAACCTAACCCCAAATCTAAACCTAAAATCTAAACCTAACACCAAATCTAAACCTAAAATCTAAACCTAACCCCAAATCTAAACCTAGCCCCAAATCTAAACCTAAAATCTAAACCTAACCCCAAATCTAAACCTAAAATCCAAACCTAACCCCAAATCTAAACCTAACCCCAAATCTAAACCTAAAATCTAAACCTAACCCCAAATCTAAATCTAAAATCTAAACCTAACCCCAAATCTAAACCTAACCCCAAATCTAAACCTAAAATCCAAACCTAACCCCAATTCTAAACCTAACCCCAAATCTAACCCCAAATCTAAACCTAAAATCTAAACCTAACCCCAAATCTAACCCTAAATCTAAACCTAACCCCAAATCTAAACCTAAAATCTAAACCTAACCCCAAATCTAAACCTAAAATCTAAACCTAACCCCAAATCTAAACCTAAAATCTAAACCTAACCCCAAATCTAAACCTAAAATCTAAACCTAACCCCAAATCTAAACCTAACCCCAAATCTAAACTTAAAATCTAAACCTAACCCCAAATCTAAACCTAACCCCAAATCTGAACCTAAAATCTAAACCTAACCCCAAATCTAAACCTAACCCCAAATCTAAACCTAACCCCAAATCTAAACCTAAAATCTAAACCTAACCCCAAATCTAAACCTAAAATCTAAACCTAACCCCAAATCTAAACCTAACCCCAAATCTAAACCTAAAATCTTAACCTAACCCCAAATCTAAACCTAACCCCAAATCTAAACTTAAAATCTAAACCTAACCCCAAATCTAAACCTAAAATCTAAATCTAACCCCAAATCTAAACCTAACCCCAAATCTAAACCGAAAATCTAAACCTAACCCCAAATCTAAACCTAAAATCTAAACCTAACCCCAAATCTAAACCTAAAATCTAAACCTAAAATCTAAACCTAACCTAAAATCTAAACCTAACCCAAAATCTAAACCTAAAATCTAAACCTAACCCCAAATCTAAACCTATCCCCAAATCTAAACCTAAAATCTAAACCTAACCCCAAATCTAAACCTAAAATCTAAACCTAACCCCAAATCTAAACCTAACCCCAAATCTAACCCCAAATCTAAACCTAACCCCAAATCTAAACCTAAAATCTAAACCTAACCCCAAATCTAAACCTAAAATCTAAACCTAACCACAAATCTAAACCTAAAATCTAAACCTAACCCCAAATCTAAACCTAAAATCTAAACCTAACACCAAATCTAAACCTAAAATCTAAACCTAACCCCAAATCTAAACCTAGCCCCAAATCTAAACCTAAAATCTAAACCTAACCCCAAATCTAAACCTAAAATCTAAACCTAACCCCAAATCTAAACCTAACACCAAATCTAACCCCAAATCTATAACCTAACTCCAAATCTAAACCTAGAATCTAAACCTAACCCCAAATCTAAACCTAAAATCTAAACCTAACCCCAAATCTAAACCTAAAATCTAAACCTAACCCCAAATCTAAACCTAACCCCAAATCTAAACTTAAAATCTAAACCTAACCCCAAATCTAAACCTAACCCCAAATCTAAACCTAAAATCTAAACCTAACCGCAAATCTAAACCTAACCCCAAATCTAAACCTAACCCCAAATCTAAACCTAAAATCTAAACCTAACCCCAAATCTAAACCTAAAATCTAAACCTAACCCCAAATCTAAACCTAAAATCTAAACCTAACCCCAAATCTAAACCTAACCCCAAATCTAAACCTAAAATCTTAACCTAACCCCAAATCTAAACCTAACCCCAAATCTAAACTTAAAATCTAAACCTAACCCCAAATCTAAACCTAAAATCTAAATCTAACCCCAAATCTAAACCTAACCCCAAATCTAAACCTAAAATCTAAACCTAACCCCAAATCTAAACCTAAAATCTAAACCTAAAATCTAAACCTAACCTAAAATCTAAACCTAACACCAAATCTAAACCTAAAATCTAAACCTAACCCCAAATCTAAACCTATCCCCAAATCTAAACCTAAAATCTAAACCTAACCCCAAATCTAAACCTAAAATCTAAACCTAACCCCAAATCTAAACCTAAAATCTAAACCTAACCCGAAATCTAAACCTAAAATCTAAACCTAACCCCAAATCTAAACCTAATCCCAAATCTACACCTAAAATCTAAACCTAACCCCAAATCTAAACCTAAAATCTAAACCTAACCTAAAATCTAAACCTAACCCCAAATCTAAACCTAAAATCCAAACCTAACCCCAAATCTAAACCTAACCCCAAATCTAACCCCAAATCTAAACCTAACCCCAAATCTAAACCTAAAATCTAAACCTAACCCCAAATCTAAACCTAAAATCTAAACCTAACCCCAAATCTAAACCTAAAATCTAAACCTAAAATCTAAACCTAACCCCAAATCTAAACCTAAAATCTAAACCTAACCCCAAATCTAAACCTAACCCCAAATCTAACCCCAAATCTAAACCTAACCCCAAATCTAAACCTAAAATCTAAACCTAACCCCAAATCTAAATCTAAAATCTAAACCTAACCCCAAATCTAAACCTAACCCCAAATCTAAACCTAAAATCCAAACCTAACCCCAATTCTAAACCTAACCCCAAATCTAACCCCAAATCTAAACCTAAAATCTAAACCTAACCCCAAATCTAACCCTAAATCTAAACCTAACCCCAAATCTAAACCTAAAATCTAAACCTAACCCCAAATCTAAACCTAACCCCAAATCTAAACCTAACCCCAAATCTAAACCTAAAATCTAAACCTAACCCCAACTCTAAACCTAACCCCAAATCTAACCCCAAATCTAAACCTAACCCCAAATCTAAACCTAAAATCTAAACCTAACCCCAAATCTAAACCTAGCCCCAAATCTAAACCTAAAATCTCAACCTAACCCCAAATCTAAACCTAAAATCTAAACCTAACCCCAAATCTAAACCTAACCCCAAATCTAAACCTAAAATCTAAACCTAACCCCAAATCTAAACCTAACCCCAAATCTAAACCTAAAATCTAAACCTAACCCCAAATCTAAACCTAACCCCAAATCTAAACCTAAAATCTAAACCTAACCCCAAATCTAAACCTAAAATCTAAACCTAACCCCAAATCTAAACCTAACCCCAAATCTAAACCTAACCCCAAATCTAATCCTAAAATCTAAACCTAACCCCAAATCTAAACCTAACCCCAAATCTAACCCCAAATCTAAACCTAACCCCAAATCTAAACCTAAAATCCAAACCTAACCCCAAATCTAAACCTAACCCCAAATCTAACCCCAAATCTAAACCTAACCCCAAATCTAAACCTAAAATCTTAACCTAACCCCAAATCTAACCCTAAATCTAAACCTAACCCCAAATCTAAACCTAAAATCTAAACCTAACCCCAAATCTAAACCTAACCCCAAATCTAAACCTAACCCCAAATCTAAACCTAAAATCTAAACCTAACCCCAAATCTAAACCTAACCCCAAATCTAACCCCAAATCTAAACCTAACCCCAAATCTAAACCTAAAATCTAAACCTAACCCCAAATCTAACCCTAAATCTAAACCTAACCCCAAATCTAAACCTAAAATCTAAACCTAACCCCAAATCTAAACCTAAAATCTAAACCTAACCCCAAATCTGAACCTAAAATCTAAACCTAACCCCAAATCTAAACCTAAAATCTAAACCTAACCCCAAATCTCAACCTAACCCCAAATCTAAACCTAAAATCTAAACCTAACCCCAAATCTAAACCTAAAATCTAAACCTAACCCCAAATCTAAACCTAACCCCAAATCTAAACCTAACCCCAAATCTAAACCTAAAATCTAAACCTAACCCCAAATCTAAACCTAAAATCTAAACCTAACCCCAAATCTAAACCTAAAATCTAAACCTAACCCCAAATCTAAACCTAACCCCAAATCTAAACCTAAAATCTAAATCTAACCCCAAATCTAAACCTAACCCCAAATCTAACCCCAAATCTGAACCTAACCCCAAATCTAAACCTAAAATCTAAACCTAGCCCCAAATCTAAACCTAAAATCTAAACCTAACCCCAAATCTAAACCTAAAATCTAAACCTAACCCCAAATCTAAACCTAACATCTAAACCTAACCCCAAATCTAAACCCCAAATCTAAACCTAACCCCAAATCTAAACCTAAAATCTAAACCTAAACCCAAATCTAAACCTAAAATCTAAACCTAACCCCAAATCTAAACCTAAAATCTAAACCTAGACCCAAATCTGAACCTAAAATCTAAACCTAACCCCAAATCAAAACCTAACCCCAATTCTAAACCCCAAATCTAAACCTAACCCCAAATCTAAACCTAAAATCTAAACCTAACCCCAAATCTAAACCTAAAATCTAAACCTAACCCCAAATCTAAACCTAACCACAAATCTAAACCTAAAATCTAAACCTAACCCCAAATCTAAACCTAACCCCAAATCTAAATCTAAAATCTAAACCTAACCCCAAATCTAAACCTAAAATCTAAACCTAACCCCAAATCTAAACCTAACCCCAAATCTAAACCTAAAATCTAAACCTAACCCCAAATCTAAACCTAACCCCAAATCTAAACCTAAAATCTAAACCTAACCCCAAATCTAAACCTAAAATCTAAACCTAACCCCAAATCTAAACCTAACCCCAAATCTAACCCCAAATCTAAACCTAACCACAAATCTAAACCTAAAATCCAAACCTAACCCCAAATCTAAACCTAACCACAAATCTAACCCCAAATCTAAACCTAACCCCAAATCTAAACCTAAAATCTAAACCTAACCCCAAATCTAAACCTAACCCCAAATCTAACCCCAAATCTAAACCTAACCACAAATCTAAACCTAAAATCCAAACCTAACCCCAAATCTAAACCTAACCACAAATCTAACCCCAAATCTAAACCTAACCCCAAATCTAAACCTAAAATCTAAACCTAACCCCAAATCTAACCCTAAATCTAAACCTAACCCCAAATCTAAACCTAAAATCTAAACCTAACCCCAAATCTAAACCTAACCCCAAATCTAAACCTAAAATCTAAACCTAACCCCAAATCTAAACCTAAAATCTAAACCTAACCTCAATTCTAAACCCCAAATCTAAACCTAACCCCAAATCTAAACCTAAAATCTAAACCTAAACCCAAATCTAAACCTAAAATCTAAACCTAACCCTAAATCTAAACCTAGACCCAAATCTGAACCTAAAATCTAAACCTAACCCCAAATCAAAACCTAACCCCAATTCTAAACCTAAAATCTAAACCTAACCCCAAATCTAAACCTAAAATCTAAACCTAACCCCAAATCTAAACCTAAAATCTAAACCTAACCCCAAATCTAAACCTAACCCCAAATCTAAACCTAACCCCAAATCTAAATCTAAAATCTAAACCTAACCCCAAATCTAAACCTAAAATCTAAACCTAACCCCAAATCTAAACCTAAAATCTAAACCTAACCCCAAATCTAAACCTAACCCCAAAACTAAACCTAAAATCTAAACCTAACCCCAAATCTAAACCTAAAATCTAAACCTAACCCCAAATCTAAACCTAACCCCAAATCTAATCCTAAATTCTAAACCTAACCCCAAATCTAAACCTAACCCCAAATCTAACCCCAAATCTAAACCTAACCCCAAATCTAAACCTAAAATCCAAACCTAACCCCAAATCTAAACCTAACCCCAAATCTAACCCCAAATCTAAACCTAACCCCAAATCTAAACCTAAAATCTAAACCTAACCCCAAATCTAACCCTAAATCTAAACCTAACCCCAAATCTAAACCTAAAATCTAAACCTAACCCCAAATCTAAACCTAACCCCAAATCTAAACCTAACCCCAAATCTAAACCTAAAATCTAAACCTAACCCGAACTCTAAACCTAACCCCAAATCTAAACCGAAAATCTAAACCTAACCCCAAATCTAAACCTAAAATCTAAACCTAACCCCAAATCTAAACCTAAAATCTAAACCTAACCCCAAATCTAAACCTAGCCCCAAATCTAAACCTAAAATCTCAACCTAACCCCAAATCTAAACCTAAAATCTAAACCTAACCCCAAATCTAAACCTAACCCCAAATCTAAACCTAAAATCTAAACCTAACCCCAAATCAAGACCTAACCCCAAATCTAAACCTAACCACAAATCAAAACCTAACCCCAAATCTAAACCTAACCCCAAATCTAAACCTAAAATCTAAACCTAACCCCAAATCTAAACCTAAAATCTAAACCTAACCCCAAATCTAAACCAAAAATCTAAACCTAACCCCAAATCTAAACCTAACCCCGAATCTAAACCTAAAATCTAAACCTAACCCCAAATCTAAACCTAACCCCAAATCTAAACCTAAAATCTAAACCTAACCCCAAATATAAACCTAACCCCAAATCTAAACCTAAAATCTAAATCTAACCCCAAATCTAAACCTAAAATCTAAACCTAACCCCAAATCTAAACCTAACTCCAAATCTAAACCTAAATCTAAACCTAACCCCAAATCTAAACCTAACCCCAAATCTAAACCTAAAATCTAAACCTAACCCCAAATCTAAACCTAAAATCTAAACCTAACCCCAAATCTAAACCTAAAATCTAAACCTAGCCTCAAATCTGAACCTAAAATCTAAACCTAATCCCAAATCTAAACCTAACCCCAAATCTAAACCTAAAATCTAAACCTAGCCTCAAATCTGAACCTAAAATCTAAACCTAATCCCAAATCTAAACCTAACCCCAAATCTAAACCTAAAATCTAAACCTAACCCCAAATCTAAACCTATAATCTAAACCTAACACCAAATCTAAACATAACCCCAAATCTAAACCTAAAATCTAAACCTAACCCCAAATCTAAACCTAAAATCTAAACCTAACCCCAAATCTGAACCTAAAATCTAAACCTAACCCCAAATCTGAACCTAAAATCTAAACCTAACCCCAAATCTAAACCTAAAATCTAAACCTAACCCCAAATCTAAACCTAAAATCTAAACCTAACCCCAAATCTAAACCTAACCCCAAATCTAAACCTGAAATCTAAACCTAACCCCAAATCTAAACCTAAAATCTAAACCTAACCCCAAATCTAAACCTAACCCCAAATCTAAACCTAAAATCTAAATCTAACCCTAAATCTAAACCTAAAATCTAAACCTAACCCCAAATCTAAACCTAAAATCTAAACCTAACCCCAAATCTAACCCTAAATCTAAACCTAACCCCAAATCTAAACCTAAAATCTAAACCTAACCCCAAATCTAAACCTAACCCCAAATCTAAACCTAACCCCAAATCTAAACCTAAAATCTAAACCTAACCCCAACTCTAAACCAAACCCCAAATCTAACCCCAAATCTAAACCTAACCCCAAATCTAAACCTAAAATCTAAACCTAACCCCAAATCTAAACCTAAAATCTAAACCTAACCCCAAATCTAAACCTAGTCCCAAATCTAAACCTAAAATCTCAACCTAACCCCAAATCTAAACCTAAAATCTAAACCTAACCCCAAATCTAAACCTAACCCCAAATCTAAACCTAAAATCTAAACCTAACCCCAAATCTAAACCTAACCCCAAATCTAAACCTAAAATCTAAACCTAACCCCAAATCTAAACCTAAAATCTAAACCTAACCCCAAATCTAAACCTAACCCCAAATCTAACCCCAAATCTAAACCTAACCCCAAATCTAAACCTAAAATCTAAACCTAACCCCAAATCTAAACCTAAAATCTAAATCTAACCTAAAATCTAAACCTAACCCCAAATCTAAACCTAAAATCTAAACCTTACCCCAAATCTAACCTAAAATCTAAACCTAACCCCAAATCTAAACCTAAAATCTAAACCTAACCTCAAATCTAAACCTAAAATATAAACCTAACCCCAAATCTGAACCTAAAATCTAAACCTAACCCCAAATCAAAACCTAATCCCAATTCTAAACCCCAAATCTAAACCTAACCCGAAATCTAAACCTAAAATCTAAACCTAACCCCAAGTCTAAACCTAAAATCTAAACCTAACCCCAAATCTAAACCTAAAATCTAAACCTAACCCCAAATCTAAACCTAACCCCAAATCTAAACCTAACCCCAAATCTAATCCTAAAATCTAAACCTAACCCCAAATCTAAACCTAACCCCAAATCTAACCCCAAATCTAAACCTAACCCCAAATCTAATCCTAAAATCTAAACCTAACCCCAAATCTAAAGCTAACCCCAAATCTAACCCCAAATCTAAACCTAACCCCAAATCTAAACCTAAAATCCAAACCTAACCCCAAATCTAAACCTAACCCCAAATCTAACCCCAAATCTAAACCTAACCCCAAATCTAAACCTAAAATCTAAACCTAACCCCAAATCTAACCCTAAATCTAAACCTAACCCCAAATCTAAACCTAAAATCTAAACCTAACCCCAAATCTAAACCTAACCCCAAATCTAAACCTAACCCCAAATCTAAACCTAAAATCTAAACCTAACCCCAACTCTAAACCTAACCCCAAATCTAACCCCAAATCTAAACCTAACCCCAAATCTAAACCTAAAATCTAAACCTAACCCCAAATCTAAACCTAGCCCCAAATCTAAACCTAAAATCTCAACCTAACCCCAAATCTAAACCTAAAATCTAAACCTAACCCCAAATCTAAACCTAACCCCAAATCTAAACCTAAAATCTAAACCTAACCCCAAATCTAAACCTAAAATCTAAACCTAACCCCAAATCTAAACCTAACCCCAAATCTAACCCCAAATCTAAACCTAACCCCAAATCTAAACCTAAAATCTAAACCTAACACCAAATCTAAACCTAACCCCAAATCTAACCCCAAATCTAAACCTAACCCCAAATCTAAACCTAAAATCTAAACCTAACCCCAAATCTAACCCTAAATCTAAACCTAACCCCAAATCTAAACCTAAAATCTAAACCTAACCTCAAATCTAAACCTAAAATCTAAACCTAACCCCAAATCTGAACCTAAAATCTAAACCTAACCCCAAATCAAAACCTAAAATATAAACCTAACCCCAAATCTAAACCTAAAATCTAAACCTAACCCCAAATCTAAACCTAAAATCTAAACCTAGCCCCAAATCTGAATCTAAAATCTAAACCTAACCCCAAATCTAAACCTAAAATCTAAACCTAACCCCAAATCTAAACCTAACCCCAAATCTAAACCTAAAATCTAAACCTAACCCCAAATCTAACCCCAAATCTAAACCTAACCCCAAATCTAAACCTAAAATCCAAACCTAACCCCAAATCTAAACCTAACCCCAAATCTAACCCCAAATCTAAACCTAACCCCAAATCTAAACCTAAAATCTAAACCTAACCCCAAATCTAACCCTAAATCTAAACCTAACCCCAAATCTAAACCTAAAATCTAAACCTAACCCCAAATCTAAACCTAACCCCAAATCTAAACCTAAAATCTAAACCTAACCCCAACTCTAAACCTAACCCGAAATCTAACCCCAAATCTAAACCTAACCCCAAATCTAAACCTAAAATCTAAACCTATCCCCAAATCTAAACCTAAACTCTAAACCTAACCCCAAATCTAAACCTAAAATCTAAACCTAACCCCAAATCTAAACCTAGCCCCAAATCTAAACCTAAAATCTCAACCTAACCCCAAATCTAAACCTAAAATCTAAACCGAACCCCAAATCTAAACCTAACCCCAAATCTAAACCTAAAATCTAAACCTAACCCCAAATCTAAACCTAACCCCAAATCTAAACCTAAAATCTAAACCTAACCCCAAATCTAAACCTAAAATCTAAACCTAACCCCAAATCTAAACCTAACCCCAAATCTAACCCCAAATCTAAACCTAACCCCAAATCTAAACCTAAAATCTAAACCTAACCCCAAATCTAAACCTAACCCCAAATCTAACCCCAAATCTAAACCTAACCCCAAATCTAACCCCAAATCTAAACCTAACCCCAAATCTAACCCTAAATCTAAACCTAGCCCCAAATCTAAACCTAAAATCTAAACCTAACCCCAAATCTAAACCTAAAATCTAAACCTAACCCCAAATCTGAACCTAAAATCTAAACCTAACCCCAAATCAAAACCTAATCCCAATTCTAAACACCAAATCTAAACCTAACCCCAAATCTAAACCTAAAATCTAAACCTAACCCCAAGTCTAAACATAAAATATAAACCTAACCCCAAATCTAAACCTAAAATCTAAACCTAACCCCAAATCTAAACCTAACCCCAAATCTAAACCTAACCCCAAATCTAAACCTAAAATCTAAACCTAACCCCAAGTCTAAACCTAAAATATAAACCTAACCCCAAATCTAAACCTAAAATCTAAACCTAACCCCAAATCTAAACCTAACCCCAAATCTAAACCTAAAATCTAAACCTAACCCCAAGTCTAAACCTAAAATATAAACCTAACCCCAAATCTAAACCTAACCCCAAATCTAACCCCAAATCTAAACCTAACCCCAAATCTAAACCTAAAATCCAAACCTAACCCCAAATCTAAACCTAACCCCAAATCTAACCCCAAATCTAAACCTAACCCCAAATCTAAACCTAAAATCTAAACCTAACCCCAAATCTAACCCTAAATCTAAACCTAACCCCAAATCTAAACCTAAAATCTAAACCTAACCCCAAATCTAAACCTAACCCCAAATCTAAACCTAACCCCAAATCTAAACGTAAAATCTAAACCTAACCCCAACTCTAAACCTAACCCCAAATCTAACCCCAAATCTAAACCTAACCCCAAATCTAAACCTAAAATCTAAACCTAACCCCAAATCTAAACCTAAAATCTAAACCTAACCCCAAATCTAAACCTAGTCCCAAATCTAAACCTAAAATCTCAACCTAACCCCAAATCTAAACCTAAAATCTAAACCTAACCCCAAATCTAAACCTAACCCCAAATCTAAACCTAAAATCTAAACCTAACCCCAAATCTAAACCTAACCCCAAATCTAAACCTAAAATCTAAACCTAACCCCAAATCTAAACCTAAAATCTAAATCTAACCCCAAATCTAAACCTAACCCCAAATCTAAACCTAAAATCTAAACCTAACCCCAAATCTAAACCTAAAATCTAAATCTAACCCCAAATCTAAACATAACCCCAAATCTAAACCTAAAATCTAAACCTAACCCCAAATCTAACCCTAAATCTAAACCTAACCCCAAATCTAAACCTAAAATCTAAACCTAACCTCAAATCTAAACCTAAAATATAAACCTAACCCCAAATCTGAACCTAAAATCTAAACCTAACCCCAAATCAAAACCTAATCCCAATTCTAAACCCCAAATCTAAACCTAACCCCAAATCTAAACCTAAAATCTAAACCTAACCCCAAGTCTAAACCTAAAATCTAAACCTAACCCCAAATCTAAACCTAAAATCTAAACCTAACCCCAAATCTAAACCTAACCCCAAATCTAAACCTAAACCCAAATCTAATCCTAAAATCTAAACCTAACCCCAAATCTAAACCTAACCCCAAATCTAACCCCAAATCTAAACCTAACCCCAAATCTAATCCTAAAATCTAAACCTAACCCCAAATCTAAACCTAACCCCAAATCTAACCCCAAATCTAAACCTAACCCCAAATCTAAACCTAAAATCCAAACCTAACCCCAAATCTAAACCTAACCCCAAATCTAACCCCAAATCTAAACCTAACCCCAAATCTAAACCTAAAATCTAAACCTAACCCCAAATCTAACCCTAAATCTAAACCTAACCCCAAATCTAAACCTAAAATCTAAACCTAACCCCAAATCTAAACCTAACCCCAAATCTAAACCTAACCCCAAATCTAAACCTAAAATCTAAACCTAACCCCAACTCTAAACCTAACCCCAAATCTAACCCCAAATCTAAACCTAACCCCAAATCTAAACCTAAAATCTAAACCTAACCCCAAATCTAAACCTAGTCCCAAATCTAAACCTAAAATCTCAACCTAACCCCAAATCTAAACCTAAAATCTAAACCTAACCCCAAATCTAAACCTAACCCCAAATCTAAACCTAAAATCTAAACCTAACCCCAAATCTAAACCTAACCCCAAATCTAAACCTAAAATCTAAACCTAACCCCAAATCTAAACCTAAAATCTAAATCTAACCCCAAATCTAAACCTAACCCCAAATCTAAACCTAAAATCTAAACCTAACCCCAAATCTAAACCTAAAATCTAAATCTAACCCCAAATCTAAACCTAACCCCAAATCTAAACCTAAAATCTAAACCTAACCCCAAATCTAACCCTAAATCTAAACCTAACCCCAAATCTAAACCTAAAATCTAAACCTAACCTCAAATCTAAACCTAAAATATAAACCTAACCCCAAATCTGAACCTAAAATCTAAACCTAACCCCAAATCAAAACCTAATCCCAATTCTAAACCCCAAATCTAAACCTAACCCCAAATCTAAACCTAAAATCTAAACCTAACCCCAAGTCTAAACCTAAAATCTAAACCTAACCCCAAATCTAAACCTAAAATCTAAACCTAACCCCAAATCTAAACCTAACCCCAAATCTAATCCTAAAATCTAAACCTAACCCCAAATCTAAACCTAACCCCAAATCTAACCCCAAATCTAAACCTAACCCCAAATCTAATCCTAAAATCTAAACCTAACCCCAAATCTAAACCTAACACCAAATCTAACCCCAAATCTAAACCTAACCCCAAATCTAAACCTAAAATCCAAACCTAACCCCAAATCTAAACCTAACCCCAAATCTGACCCCAAATCTAAACCTAACCCCAAATCTAAACCTAAAATCTAAACCTAACCCCAAATCTAACCCTAAATCTAAACCTAACCCCAAATCTAAACCTAAAATCTAAACCTAACCCCAAATCTAAACCTAACCCCAAATCTAAACCTAACCCCAAATCTAAACCTAAAATCTAAACCTAACCCCAACTCTAAACCTAACCCCAAATCTAACCCCAAATCTAAACCTAACCCCAAATCTAAACCTAAAATCTAAACCTAAACCCAAATCTAAACCTAGCCCCAAATCTAAACCTAAAATCTCAACCTAACCCCAAATCTAAACCTAAAATCTAAACCTAACCCCAAATCTAAACCTAACCCCAAATCTAAACCTAAAATCTAAACCTAACCCCAAATCTAAACCTAAAATCTAAACCTAACCCCAAATCTAACCCCAAATCTAAACCTAACCCCAAAT
Source organism: Patagioenas fasciata (assembly GCF_037038585.1). Lineage (NCBI taxonomy): Eukaryota > Metazoa > Chordata > Aves > Columbiformes > Columbidae > Patagioenas > Patagioenas fasciata. Next base: position 443,869 of record NW_027288511.1, read on the forward strand.
CTAAACCTAAAATCTAAACCTAACACCAAATATAAACCTAACCCCAAATCTAACCCCAAATCTAAACCTAACCCCAAATCTAAACCTAAAATCTAAACCTAACCCCAAATCTAACCCTAAATCTAAACCTAACCCCAAATCTAAACCTAAAATCTAAACCTAACCTCAAATCTAAACCTAAAATCTAAACCTAACCCCAAATCTGAACCTAAAATCTAAACCTAACCCCAAATCAAAACCTAATCCCAATTCTAAACCCCAAATCTAAACCTAACCCCAAATCTAAACCTAAAATCTAAACCTAACCCCAAGTCTAAACCTAAAATCTAAACCTAACCCCAAATCTAAACCTAAAATCTAAACCTAGCCCCAAATCTGAATCTAAAATCTAAACCTAACCCCAAATCTAAACCTAAAATCTAAACCTAACCCCAAATCTAAACCTAACCCCAAATCTAAACCTAACCCCAAATCTAAACCTAAAATCTAAACCTAACCCCAAATCTAACCCCAAATCTAAACCTAACCCCAAATCTAAACCTAAAATCCAAACCTAACCCCAAATCTAAACCTAACCCCAAATCTAACCCCAAATCTAAACCTAACCCCAAATCTAAACCTAAAATCTTAACCTAACCCCAAATCTAACCCTAAATCTAAACCTAACCCCAAATCTAAACCTAAAATCTAAACCTAACCCCAAATCTAAACCTAACCCCAAATCTAACCCCAAATCTAAACCTAACCCCAAATCTAAACCTAAAATCCAAACCTAACCCCAAATCTAAACCTAACCCCAAATCTAATCCCAAATCTAAACCTAACCCCAAATCTAAACCTAAAATCTAAACCTAACCCCAAATCTAACCCTAAATCTAAACCTAACCCCAAATCTAAACCTAAAATCTAAACCTAACCCCAAATCTAAACCTAACCCCAAATCTAAACCTAACCCCAAATCTAAACCTAAAATCTAAACCTAACCCCAACTCTAAACCTAACCCCAAATCTAACCCCAAATCTAATCCTAACCCCAAATCTAAACCTAAAATCTAAACCTAACCCCAAATCTAAACCTAAAATCTAAACCTAACCCCAAATCTAAACCTAGCCCCAAATCTAAACCTAAAATCTCAACCTAACCCCAAATCTAAACCTAAAATCTAAACCTAACCCCAAATCTAAACCTAACCCCAAATCTAAACCTAAAATCTAAACCTAACCCCAAATCTAAACCTAACCCCAAATCTAAACCTAAAATCTAAACCTAACCCCAAATCTAAACCTAAAATCTAAACCTAACCCCAAATCTAAACCTAACCCCAAATCTAACCCCAAATCTAAACCTAACCCCAAATCTAAACCTAAAATCTAAACCTAACCCCAAATCTAAACCTAACCCCAAATCTAACCCCAAATCTAAACCTAACCCCAAATCTAAACCTAAAATCTAAACCTAACCCCAAATCTAACCCTAAATCTAAACCTAGCCCCAAATCTAAACCTAAAATCTAAACCTAACCCCAAATCTAAACCTAAAATCTAAACCTAACCCCAAATCTGAACCTAAAATCTAAACCTAACCCCAAATCAAAACCTAATCCCAATTCTAAACACCAAATCTAAACCTAACCCCAAATCTAAACCTAAAATCTAAACCTAACCCCAAGTCTAAACATAAAATATAAACCTAACCCCAAATCTAAACCTAAAATCTAAACCTAACCCCAAATCTAAACCTAACCCCAAATCTAAACCTAACCCCAAATCTAAACCTAAAATCTAAACCTAACCCCAAATCAAAACCTAACCCCAAATCTAAACCTAACCCCAAATCAAAACCTAACCCCAAATCTAACCCCAAATCTAAACCTAACCCCAAATCTAAACCTAAAATCCAAACCTAACCCCAAATCTAAACCTAACCCCAAATCTAACCCCAAATCTAAACCTAACCCCAAATCTAAAACTAAAATCTAAACCTAACCCCAAATCTAAACCTAACCCCAAATCTAAACCTAACCCCAAATCTAACCCCAAATCTAAAACTAACCCCAAATCTAAACCTAAAATCTAAACCTAACCCCAAATCTAACCCTAAATCTAAACCTAACCCCAAATCTAAACCTAAAATCTAAACCTAACCCCAAATCTAAACCTAAAATCTAAACCTAACCCCAAATCTGAACCTAAAATCTAAACCTAACCCCAAATCAAAACCTAATCCCAATTCTAAACCCCAAATCTAAACCTAACCCCAAATCTAAACCTAAAATCTAAACCTAACCCCAAGTCTAAACCTAAAATATAAACCTAACCCCAAATCTAAACCTAAAATCTAAACCTAAACCCAAATCTAAACCTAACCCCAAATCTAAACCTAAAATCTAAACCTAACCCCAAATCAAAACCTAACCCCAAATCTAAACCTAACCCCAAATCAAAACCTAACCCCAAATCTAAACCTAACCCCAAATCTAAACCTAAAATCTAAACCTAACCCCAAATCTAAACCTAAAATCTAAACCTAACCCCAAATCTAAACCAAAAATCTGAACCTAACCCCAAATCTAAACCTAACCCCAAATCTAAACCTAAAATCTAAACCTAACCCCAAATCTTGAACCTACCCCCATATCTAAACCTAAAATCTAAACCTAACCCCAAATCTAAACCTAAAATCTAAAGCTAACCCGAAATCTAAACCTAACCCCGAATCTAAACCTAAAATCTAAACCTAACCCCAAATCTAAACCTAACCCCAAATCTAAACCTAAAATCTAAACCTAACCCCAAATCTAAACCTAACCCCAAATCTAAACCTAAAATCTAAATCTAACCCCAAATCTAAACCTAAAATCTAAACCTAACCCCAAATCTAAACCTAACTCCAAATCTAAACCTAAATCTAAACCTAACCCCAAATCTAAACCTAACCCCAAATCTAAACCTAAAATCTAAACCTAACCCCAAATCTAAACCTAAAATCTAAACCTAACCCCAAATCTAAACCTAAAATCTAAACCTAACCCCAAATCTAAACCTAGCCCCAAATCTGAACCTAAAATCTAAACCTAACCCCAAATCTAAATCTAACCCCAAATCTAAACCTAAAATCTAAACCTAACCCCAAATCTAAACCTAAAATCTAAACCTAACACCAAATCTAAACCTAACCCCAAATCTAAACCTAAAATCTAAACCTAACCCCAAATCTAAACCTAAAATCTAAACCTAACCCCAAATCTAAACCTAAAATCTAAACCTAACCCCAAATCTGAACCTAAAATCTAAACCTAACCCCAAATCTAAACCTAAAATCTAAACCTAACCCCAAATCTAAACCTAACCCCAAATCTAAACATGAAATCTAAACCTAACCCCAAATCTAAACCTAACCCCAAATCTAAACCTAAAATCTAAACATAACACCAAATCTAAACCTAAAATCTAAACCTAACCCCAAATCTAAACCTAACTCTAAATCTAAACCTAAATCTAAACCTAACCCCAAATCTAAACCTAAAATCTATACCTAACCCCAAATCTAAACCTAACCCCAAATCTAAACCTAACCCCAAATCTAAACCTAAAATCTAAACCTAACCCCAAATCTAAACCTAAAATCTAAACCTAACCCCAAATCTAAACCTAACCCCAAATCTAAACCTAAAATCTAAACCTAACCCCAAATCTAAACCTAAAATCTAAACCTAACCCCAAATCTAAACCTAACCCCAAATCTAACCCCAAATCTAAACCTAACCCCAAATCTAAACCTAAAATCTAAACCTAACCCCAAATCTAAACCTAAAATCTAAACCTAACCCCAAATCTAAAACAAAAATCTAAACCTAACCCCAAATCTGAACCTAAAATCTAAACCTAACCCCAAATCAAAACCTAATCCCAATTCTAAACCCCAAATCTAAACCTAACCCCAAATCTAAACCTAAAATCTAAACCTAACCCCAAGTCTAAACCTAAAATATAAACCTAACCCCAAATCTAAACCTAAAATCTAAACCTAACCCCAAATCTAAACCTAAAATCTAAACCTAGCCCCAAATCTGAATCTAAAATCTAATCCTAACCCCAAATCTAAACCTAAAATCTAAACCTAACCCCAAATCTAAACCTAACCCCAAATCTAAACCTAACCCCAAATCTAAACCTAAAATCTAAACCTAACCCCAAATCTAACCCCAAATCTAAACCTAACCCCAAATCTAAACCTAAAATCCAAACCTAACCCCAAATCTAAACCTAACCCCAAATCTAACCCCAAATCTAAACCTAACCCCAAATCTAAACCTAAAATCTTAACCTAACCCCAAATCTAACCCTAAATCTAAACCTAACCCCAAATCTAAACCTAAAATCTAAACCTAACCCCAAATCTAAACCTAACCCCAAATCTAAACCCCAAATCTAAACCTAACCCCAAATCTAAACCTAAAATCCAAACCTAACCCCAAATCTAAACCTAACCCCAAATCTAACCCCAAATCTAAACCTAACCCCAAATCTAAACCTAAAATCTAAACCTAACCCCAAATCTAACCCTAAATCTAAACCTAACCCCAAATCTAAACCTAAAATCTAAACCTAACCCCAAATCTAAACCTAACCCCAAATCTAAACCTAACCCCAAATCTAAACCTAAAATCTAAACCTAACCCCAACTCTAAACCTAACCCCAAATCTAACCCCAAATCTAATCCTAACCCCAAATCTAAACCTAAAATCTAAACCTAACCCCAAATCTAAACCTAAAATCTAAACCTAACCCCAAATCTAAACCTAGCCCCAAATCTAAACCTAAAATCTCAACCTAACCCCAAATCTAAACCTAAAATCTAAACCTAACCCCAAATCTAAACCTAACCCCAAATCTAAACCTAAAATCTAAACCTAACCCCAAATCTAAACCTAACCCCAAATCTAAACCTAAAATCTAAACCTAACCCCAAATCTAAACCTAAAATCTAAACCTAACCCCAAATCTAAACCTAACCCCAAATCTAACCCCAAATCTAAACCTAACCCCAAATCTAAACCTAAAATCTAAACCTAACCCCAAATCTAAACCTAACCCCAAATCTAACCCCAAATCTAAACCTAACCCCAAATCTAAACCTAAAATCTAAACCTAACCCCAAATCTAACCCTAAATCTAAACCTAGCCCCAAATCTAAACCTAAAATCTAAACCTAACCCCAAATCTAAACCTAAAATCTAAACCTAACCCCAAATCTGAACCTAAAATCTAAACCTAACCCCAAATCAAAACCTAATCCCAATTCTAAACACCAAATCTAAACCTAACCCCAAATCTAAACCTAAAATCTAAACCTAACCCCAAGTCTAAACATAAAATATAAACCTAACCCCAAATCTAAACCTAAAATCTAAACCTAACCCCAAATCTAAACCTAACCCCAAATCTAAACCTAAAATCTAAACCTAACCCCAAATCAAAACCTAACCCCAAATCTAAACCTAACCCCAAATCTAACCCCAAATCTAAACCTAATCCCAAATCTAAACCTAAAATCCAAACCTAACCCCAAATCTAAACCTAACCCCAAATCTAACCCCAAATCTAAACCTAACCCCAAATCTAAAACTAAAATCTAAACCTAACCCCAAATCTAAACCTAACCCCAAATCTAAACCTAACCCCAAATCTAACCCCAAATCTAAACCTAACCCCAAATCTAAACCTAAAATCTAAACCTAACCCCAAATCTAACCCTAAATCTAAACCTAACCCCAAATCTAAACCTAAAATCTAAACCTAACCCCAAATCTAAACCTAAAATCTAAACCTAACCCCAAATCTGAACCTAAAATCTAAACCTAACCCCAAATCAAAACCTAATCCCAATTCTAAACCCCAAATCTAAACCTAACCCCAAATCTAAACCTAAAATCTAAACCTAACCCCAAGTCTAAACCTAAAATATAAACCTAACCCCAAATCTAAACCTAAAATCTAAACCTAAACCCAAATCTAAACCTAACCCCAAATCTAAACCTAAAATCTAAACCTAAACCCAAATCAAAACCTAACCCCAAATCTAAACCTAACCCCAAATCAAAACCTAACCCCAAATCAAAACCTAACCCCAAATCTAAACCTAACCCCAAATCTAAACCTAAAATCTAAACCTAACCCCAAATCTAAACCTAAAATCTAAACCTAACCCCAAATCTAAACCAAAAATCTGAACCTAACCCCAAATCTAAACCTAACCCCAAATCTAAACCTAAAATCTAAACCTAACCCCAAATCTTGAACCTACCCCCATATCTAAACCTAAAATCTAAACCTAACCCCAAATCTAAACCTAAAATCTAAAGCTAACCCGAAATCTAAACCTAACCCCGAATCTAAACCTAAAATCTAAACCTAACCCCAAATCTAAACCTAACCCCAAATCTAAACCTAAAATCTAAACCTAACCCCAAATCTAAACCTAACCCCAAATCTAAACCTAAAATCTAAATCTAACCCCAAATCTAAACCTAAAATCTAAACCTAACCCCAAATCTAAACCTAACTCCAAATCTAAACCTAAATCTAAACCTAACCCCAAATCTAAACCTAACCCCAAATCTAAACCTAAAATCTAAACCTAACCCCAACTCTAAACCTAACCCCAAATCTAACCCCAAATCTAAACCTAACTCCAAATCTAAACCTAAAATCTAAACCTAACCCCAAATCTAAACCTAACCCCAAATCTAAACCTAACCCCAAATCTAAACCTAAAATCTAAACCTAACCCCAACTCTAAACCTAACCCCAAATCTAACCCCAAATCTAAACCTAACCCCAAATCTAAACCTAAAATCTAAACCTAACCCCAAATCTAAACCTAAAATCTAAACCTAACCCCAAATCTAAACCTAGTCCCAAATCTAAACCTAAAATCTCAACCTAACCCCAAATATAAACCTAAAATCTAAACCTAACCCCAAATCTAAACCTAACCCCAAATCTAAACCTAAAATCTAAACCTAACCCCAAATCTAAACCTAACCCCAAATCTAAACCTAAAATCTAAACCTAACCCCAAATCTAAACCTAAAATCTAAATCTAACCCCAAATCTAAACCTAACCCCAAATCTAAACCTAAAATCTAAACCTAACCCCAAATCTAACCCTAAATCTAAACCTAACCCCAAATCTAAACCTAAAATCTAAACCTAACCTCAAATCTAAACCTAAAATATAAACCTAACCCCAAATCTGAACCTAAAATCTAAACCTAACCCCAAATCAAAACCTAATCCCAATTCTAAACCCCAAATCTAAACCTAACCCCAAATCTAAACCTAAAATCTAAACCTAACCCCAAGTCTAAACCTAAAATCTAAACCTAACCCCAAATCTAAACCTAAAATCTAAACCTAACCCCAAATCTAAACCTAACCCCAAATCTAAACCTAACCCCAAATCTAATCCTAAAATCTAAACCTAACCCCAAATCTAAACCTAACCCCAAATCTAACCCCAAATCTAAACCTAACCCCAAATCTAATCCTAAAATCTAAACCTAACCCCAAATCTAAACCTAACCCCAAATCTAACCCCAAATCTAAACCTAACCCCAAATCTAAACCTAAAATCCAAACCTAACCCCAAATCTAAACCTAACCCCAAATCTAACCCCAAATCTAAACCTAACCCCAAATCTAAACCTAAAATCTAAACCTAACCCCAAATCTAACCCTAAATCTAAACCTAACCCCAAATCTAAACCTAAAATCTAAACCTAACCCCAAATCTAAACCTAACCCCAAATCTAAACCTAAAATCTAAACCTAACCCCAACTCTAAACCTAACCCCAAATCTAACCCCAAATCTAAACCTAACCCCAAATCTAAACCTAAAATCTAAACCTAACCCCAAATCTAAACCTAGTCCCAAATCTAAACCTAAAATCTCAACCTAACCCCAAATCTAAACCTAAAATCTAAACCTAACCCCAAATCTAAACCTAACCCCAAATCTAAACCTAAAATCTAAACCTAACCCCAAATCTAAACCTAACCCCAAATCTAAACCTAAAATCTAAACCTAACCCCAAATCTAAACCTAAAATCTAAATCTAACCCCAAATCTAAACCTAACCCCAAATCTAAACCTAAAATCTAAACCTAACCCCAAATCTAAACCTAAAATCTAAATCTAACCCCAAATCTAAACCTAACCCCAAATCTAAACCTAAAATCTAAACCTAACCCCAAATCTAACCCTAAATCTAAACCTAACCCCAAATCTAAACCTAAAATCTAAACCTAACCTCAAATCTAAACCTAAAATATAAACCTAACCCCAAATCTGAACCTAAAATCTAAACCTAACCCCAAATCAAAACCTAATCCCAATTCTAAACCCCAAATCTAAACCTAACCCCAAATCTAAACCTAAAATCTAAACCTAACCCCAAGTCTAAACCTAAAATCTAAACCTAACCCCAAATCTAAACCTAAAATCTAAACCTAACCCCAAATCTAAACCTAACCCCAAATCTAAACCTAACCCCAAATCTAATCCTAAAATCTAAACCTAACCCCAAATCTAAACCTAACCCCAAATCTAACCCCAAATCTAAACCTAACCCCAAATCTAATCCTAAAATCTAAACCTAACCCCAAATCTAAACCTAACCCCAAATCTAACCCCAAATCTAAACCTAACCCCAAATCTAAACCTAAAATCCAAACCTAACCCCAAATCTAAACCTAACCCCAAATCTAACCCCAAATCTAAACCTAACCCCAAATCTAAACCTAAAATCTAAACCTAACCCCAAATCTAACCCTAAATCTAAACCTAACCCCAAATCTAAACCTAAAATCTAAACCTAACCCCAAATCTAAACCTAACCCCAAATCTAAACCTAACCCCAAATCTAAACCTAAAATCTAAACCTAACCCCAACTCTAAACCTAACCCCAAATCTAACCCCAAATCTAAACCTAACCCCAAATCTAAACCTAAAATCTAAACCTAAACCCAAATCTAAACCTAGCCCCAAATCTAAACCTAAAATCTCAACCTAACCCCAAATCTAAGCCTAAAATCTAAACCTAACCCCAAATCTAAACCTAACCCCAAATCTAAACCTAAAATCTAAACCTAACCCCAAATCTAAACCTAAAATCTAAACCTAACCCCAAATCTAACCCCAAATCTAAACCTAACCCCAAATCTAAACCTAAAATCTAAACCTAACACCAAATATAAACCTAACCACAAATCTAACCCCAAATCTAAACCTAACCCCAAATCTAAACCTAAAATCTAAACCTAACCCCAAATCTAACCCTAAATCTAAACCTAACCCCAAATCTAAACCTAAAATCTAAACCTAACCTCAAATCTAAACCTAAAATCTAAACCTAACCCCAAATCTGAACCTAAAATCTAAACCTAACCCCAAATCAAAACCTAATCCCAATTCTAAACCCCAAATCTAAACCTAACCCCAAATCTAAACCTAAAATCTAAACCTAACCCCAAGTCTAAACCTAAAATCTAAACCTAACCCCAAATCTAAACCTAAAATCTAAACCTAGCCCCAAATCTGAATCTAAAATCTAAACCTAACCCCAAATCTAAACCTAAAATCTAAACCTAACCCCAAATCTAAACCTAACCCCAAATCTAAACCTAACCCCAAATCTAAACCTAAAATCTAAACCTAACCCCAAATCTAACCCCAAATCTAAACCTAACCCCAAATCTAAACCTAAAATCCAAACCTAACCCCAAATCTAAACCTAACCCCAAATCTAACCCCAAATCTAAACCTAACCCCAAATCTAAACCTAAAATCTTAACCTAACCCCAAATCTAACCCTAAATCTAAACCTAACCCCAAATCTAAACCTAAAATCTAAACCTAACCCCAAATCTAAACCTAACCCCAAATCTAACCCCAAATCTAAACCTAACCCCAAATCTAAACCTAAAATCCAAACCTAACCCCAAATCTAAACCTAACCCCAAATCTAATCCCAAATCTAAACCTAACCCCAAATCTAAACCTAAAATCTAAACCTAACCCCAAATCTAACCCTAAATCTAAACCTAACCCCAAATCTAAACCTAAAATCTAAACCTAACCCCAAATCTAAACCTAACCCCAAATCTAAACCTAACCCCAAATCTAAACCTAAAATCTAAACCTAACCCCAACTCTAAACCTAACCCCAAATCTAACCCCAAATCTAATCCTAACCCCAAATCTAAACCTAAAATCTAAACCTAACCCCAAATCTAAACCTAAAATCTAAACCTAACCCCAAATCTAAACCTAGCCCCAAATCTAAACCTAAAATCTCAACCTAACCCCAAATCTAAACCTAAAATCTAAACCTAACCCCAAATCTAAACCTAACCCCAAATCTAAACCTAAAATCTAAACCTAACCCCAAATCTAAACCTAACCCCAAATCTAAACCTAAAATCTAAACCTAACCCCAAATCTAAACCTAAAATCTAAACCTAACCCCAAATCTAAACCTAACCCCAAATCTAACCCCAAATCTAAACCTAACCCCAAATCTAAACCTAAAATCTAAACCTAAACCCAAATCTAAACCTAACCCCAAATCTAACCCCAAATCTAAACCTAACCCCAAATCTAAACCTAAAATCTAAACCTAACCCCAAATCTAACCCTAAATCTAAACCTAGCCCCAAATCTAAACCTAAAATCTAAACCTAACCCCAAATCTAAACCTAAAATCTAAACCTAACCCCAAATCTGAACCTAAAATCTAAACCTAACCCCAAATCAAAACCTAATCCCAATTCTAAACACCAAATCTAAACCTAACCCCAAATCTAAACCTAAAATCTAAACCTAACCCCAAGTCTAAACATAAAATATAAACCTAACCCCAAATCTAAACCTAAAATCTAAACCTAACCCCAAATCTAAACCTAACCCCAAATCTAAACCTAACCCCAAATCTAAACCTAAAATCTAAACCTAACCCCAAATCAAAACCTAACCCCAAATCTAAACCTAACCCCAAATCAAAACCTAACCCCAAATCTAACCCCAAATCTAAACCTAACCCCAAATCTAAACCTAAAATCCAAACCTAACCCCAAATCTAAACCTAACCCCAAATCTAACCCCAAATCTAAACCTAACCCCAAATCTAAAACTAAAATCTAAACCTAACCCCAAATCTAAACCTAACCCCAAATCTAAACCTAACCCCAAATCTAACCCCAAATCTAAACCTAACCCCAAATCTAAACCTAAAATCTAAACCTAACCCCAAATCTAACCCTAAATCTAAACCTAACCCCAAATCTAAACCTAAAATCTAAACCTAACCCCAAATCTAAACCTAAAATCTAAACCTAACCCCAAATCTGAACCTAAAATCTAAACCTAACCCCAAATCAAAACCTAATCCCAATTCTAAACCCCAAATCTAAACCTAACCCCAAATCTAAACCTAAAATCTAAACCTAACCCCAAGTCTAAACCTAAAATATAAACCTAACCCCAAATCTAAACCTAAAATCTAAACCTAAACCCAAATCTAAACCTAACCCCAAATCTAAACCTAAAATCTAAACCTAACCCCAAATCAAAACCTAACCCCAAATCTAAACCTAACCCCAAATCAAAACCTAACCCCAAATCTAAACCTAACCCCAAATCTAAACCTAAAATCTAAACCTAACCCCAAATCTAAACCTAAAATCTAAACCTAACCCCAAATCTAAACCAAAAATCTGAACCTAACCCCAAATCTAAACCTAACCCCAAATCTAAACCTAAAATCTAAACCTAACCCCAAATCTTGAACCTACCCCCATATCTAAACCTAAAATCTAAACCTAACCCCAAATCTAAACCTAAAATCTAAAGCTAACCCGAAATCTAAACCTAACCCCGAATCTAAACCTAAAATCTAAACCTAACCCCAAATCTAAACCTAACCCCAAATCTAAACCTAAAATCTAAACCTAACCCCAAATCTAAACCTAACCCCAAATCTAAACCTAAAATCTAAATCTAACCCCAAATCTAAACCTAAAATCTAAACCTAACCCCAAATCTAAACCTAACTCCAAATCTAAACCTAAATCTAAACCTAACCCCAAATCTAAACCTAACCCCAAATCTAAACCTAAAATCTAAACCTAACCCCAAATCTAAACCTAAAATCTAAACCTAACCCCAAATCTAAACCTAAAATCTAAACCTAACCCCAAATCTAAACCTAGCCCCAAATCTGAACCTAAAATCTAAACCTAACCCCAAATCTAAATCTAACCCCAAATCTAAACCTAAAATCTAAACCTAACCCCAAATCTAAACCTAAAATCTAAACCTAACACCAAATCTAAACCTAACCCCAAATCTAAACCTAAAATCTAAACCTAACCCCAAATCTAAACCTAAAATCTAAACCTAACCCCAAATCTAAACCTAAAATCTAAACCTAACCCCAAATCTGAACCTAAAATCTAAACCTAACCCCAAATCTAAACCTAAAATCTAAACCTAACCCCAAATCTAAACCTAACCCCAAATCTAAACATGAAATCTAAACCTAACCCCAAATCTAAACCTAACCCCAAATCTAAACCTAAAATCTAAACATAACACCAAATCTAAACCTAAAATCTAAACCTAACCCCAAATCTAAACCTAACTCTAAATCTAAACCTAAATCTAAACCTAACCCCAAATCTAAACCTAAAATCTATACCTAACCCCAAATCTAAACCTAACCCCAAATCTAAACCTAACCCCAAATCTAAACCTAAAATCTAAACCTAACCCCAAATCTAAACCTAAAATCTAAACCTAACCCCAAATCTAAACCTAACCCCAAATCTAAACCTAACCCCAAATCTAAACCTAACCCCAAATCTAAACCTAAAATCTAAACCTAACCCCAAATCTAAACCTAACCCCAAATCTAACCCCAAATCTAAACCTAACCCCAAATCTAAACCTAAAATCTAAACCTAACCCCAAATCTAAACCTAAAATCTAAACCTAACCCCAAATCTAAAACAAAAATCTAAACCTAACCCCAAATCTGAACCTAAAATCTAAACCTAACCCCAAATCAAAACCTAATCCCAATTCTAAACCCCAAATCTAAACCTAACCCCAAATCTAAACCTAAAATCTAAACCTAACCCCAAGTCTAAACCTAAAATATAAACCTAACCCCAAATCTAAACCTAAAATCTAAACCTAACCCCAAATCTAAACCTAAAATCTAAACCTAGCCCCAAATCTGAATCTAAAATCTAAACCTAACCCCAAATCTAAACCTAAAATCTAAACCTAACCCCAAATCTAAACCTAACCCCAAATCTAAACCTAACCCCAAATCTAAACCTAAAATCTAAACCTAACCCCAAATCTAACCCCAAATCTAAACCTAACCCCAAATCTAAACCTAAAATCCAAACCTAACCCCAAATCTAAACCTAACCCCAAATCTAACCCCAAATCTAAACCTAACCCCAAATCTAAACCTAAAATCTTAACCTAACCCCAAATCTAACCCTAAATCTAAACCTAACCCCAAATCTAAACCTAAAATCTAAACCTAACCCCAAATCTAAACCTAACCCCAAATCTAAACCCCAAATCTAAACCTAACCCCAAATCTAAACCTAAAATCCAAACCTAACCCCAAATCTAAACCTAACCCCAAATCTAACCCCAAATCTAAACCTAACCCCAAATCTAAACCTAAAATCTAAACCTAACCCCAAATCTAACCCTAAATCTAAACCTAACCCCAAATCTAAACCTAACCCCAAATCTAAACCTAACCCCAAATCTAAACCTAAAATCTAAACCTAACCCCAACTCTAAACCTAACCCCAAATCTAACCCCAAATCTAATCCTAACCCCAAATCTAAACCTAAAATCTAAACCTAACCCCAAATCTAAACCTAAAATCTAAACCTAACCCCAAATCTAAACCTAGCCCCAAATCTAAACCTAAAATCTCAACCTAACCCCAAATCTAAACCTAAAATCTAAACCTAACCCCAAATCTAAACCTAACCCCAAATCTAAACCTAAAATCTAAACCTAACCCCAAATCTAAACCTAACCCCAAATCTAAACCTAAAATCTAAACCTAACCCCAAATCTAAACCTAAAATCTAAACCTAACCCCAAATCTAAACCTAACCCCAAATCTAACCCCAAATCTAAACCTAACCCCAAATCTAAACCTAAAATCTAAACCTAACCCCAAATCTAAACCTAACCCCAAATCTAACCCCAAATCTAAACCTAACCCCAAATCTAAACCTAAAATCTAAACCTAACCCCAAATCTAACCCTAAATCTAAACCTAGCCCCAAATCTAAACCTAAAATCTAAACCTAACCCCAAATCTAAACCTAAAATCTAAACCTAACCCCAAATCTGAACCTAAAATCTAAACCTAACCCCAAATCAAAACCTAATCCCAATTCTAAACACCAAATCTAAACCTAACCCCAAATCTAAACCTAAAATCTAAACCTAACCCCAAGTCTAAACATAAAATATAAACCTAACCCCAAATCTAAACCTAAAATCTAAACCTAACCCCAAATCTAAACCTAACCCCAAATCTAAACCTAAAATCTAAACCTAACCCCAAATCAAAACCTAACCCCAAATCTAAACCTAACCCCAAATCTAACCCCAAATCTAAACCTAATCCCAAATCTAAACCTAAAATCCAAACCTAACCCCAAATCTAAACCTAACCCCAAATCTAACCCCAAATCTAAACCTAACCCCAAATCTAAAACTAAAATCTAAACCTAACCCCAAATCTAAACCTAACCCCAAATCTAAACCTAACCCCAAATCTAACCCCAAATCTAAACCTAACCCCAAATCTAAACCTAAAATCTAAACCTAACCCCAAATCTAACCCTAAATCTAAACCTAACCCCAAATCTAAACCTAAAATCTAAACCTAACCCCAAATCTAAACCTAAAATCTAAACCTAACCCCAAATCTGAACCTAAAATCTAAACCTAACCCCAAATCAAAACCTAATCCCAATTCTAAACCCCAAATCTAAACCTAACCCCAAATCTAAACCTAAAATCTAAACCTAACCCCAAGTCTAAACCTAAAATATAAACCTAACCCCAAATCTAAACCTAAAATCTAAACCTAAACCCAAATCTAAACCTAACCCCAAATCTAAACCTAAAATCTAAACCTAAACCCAAATCAAAACCTAACCCCAAATCTAAACCTAACCCCAAATCAAAACCTAACCCCAAATCAAAACCTAACCCCAAATCTAAACCTAACCCCAAATCTAAACCTAAAATCTAAACCTAACCCCAAATCTAAACCTAAAATCTAAACCTAACCCCAAATCTAAACCAAAAATCTGAACCTAACCCCAAATCTAAACCTAACCCCAAATCTAAACCTAAAATCTAAACCTAACCCCAAATCTTGAACCTACCGCCATATCTAAACCTAAAATCTAAACCTAACCCCAAATCTAAACCTAAAATCTAAAGCTAACCCGAAATCTAAACCTAACCCCGAATCTAAACCTAAAATCTAAACCTAACCCCAAATCTAAACCTAACCCCAAATCTAAACCTAAAATCTAAACCTAACCCCAAATCTAAACCTAACCCCAAATCTAAACCTAAAATCTAAATCTAACCCCAAATCTAAACCTAAAATCTAAACCTAACCCCAAATCTAAACCTAACTCCAAATCTAAACCTAAATCTAAACCTAACCCCAAATCTAAACCTAACCCCAAATCTAAACCTAAAATCTAAACCTAACCCCAAATCTAAACCTAAAATCTAAACCTAACCCCAAATCTAAACCTAAAATCTAAACCTAACCCCAAATCTAAACCTAACCCCAAATCTAAACATGAAATCTAAACCTAACCCCAAATCTAAACCTAACCCCAAATCTAAACCTAAAATCTAAACCTAACCCCAAATCTAAACCTAACTCCAAATCTAAACCTAAATCTAAACCTAACCCCAAATCTAAACCTAACCCCAAATCTAAACCTAAAATCTAAACCTAACCCCAAATCTAAACCTAAAATCTAAACCTAGCCCCAAATCTGAACCTAAAATCTAAACCTAACCCCAAATCTAAACCTAAAATCTAAACCTAACCCCAAATCTAAACCTAACCCCAAATCTAAACCTAAAATCTAAACCTAACACCAAATCTAAACCTAACCCCAAATCTAAACCTAAAATCTAAACCTAATCCCAAATCTAAACCTAAAATCTAAACCTAACCCCAAATCTAAACCTAAAATCTAAACCTAACCCCAAATCTGAACCTAAAATCTAAACCTAACCCCAAATCTAAACCTAAAATCTAAACCTAACCCCAAATCTAAACCTAAAATCTAAACCTAACCCCAAATCTAAACCTAACCCCAAATCTAAACCTGAAATCTAAACCTAACCCCAAATCTAAACCTAAAATCTAAACCTAACCCCAAATCTAAACCTAAAATCTAAATCTAACCCTAAATCTAAACCTAAAATCTAAACCTAACCCCAAATCTAAACCTAAAATCTAAACCTAACCCCAAATCTAACCCTAAATCTAAACCTAACCCCAAATCTAAACCTAAAATCTAAACCTAACCCCAAATCTAAACCTAACCCCAAATCTAAACCTAACCCCAAATCTAAACCTAAAATCTAAACCTAACCCCAACTATAAACCTAACCCCAAATCTAACCCCAAATCTAAACCTAACCCCAAATCTAAACCTAAAATCTAAACCTAACCCCAAATCTAAACCTAAAATCTAAACCTAACCCCAAATCTAAACCTAGCCCCAAATCTAAACCTAAAATCTCAACCTAACCCCAAATCTAAACCTAAAATCTAAACCTAACCCCAAATCTAAACCTAAAATCTAAACCTAACCCCAAATCTAAACCTAACCCCAAATCTAAACCTAAAATCTAAACCTAACCCCAAATCTAAACCTAAAATCTAAACCTAACCCCAAATCTAAACCTAACCCCAAATCTAACCCCAAATCTAAACCTAACCCCAAATCTAAACCTAAAATCTAAACCTAACCCCAAATCTAAACCTAACCCCAAATCTAACCCCAAATCTAAACCTAACCCCAAATCTAAACCTAAAATCTAAACCTAACCCCAAATCTAACCCTAAATCTAAACCTAACCCCAAATCTAAACCTAAAATCTAAACCTAACCCCAAATCTAAACCTAAAATCTAAACCTAACCCCAAATCTGAACCTAAAATCTAAACCTAACCCCAAATCAAAACCTAATCTCAATTCTAAACACCAAATCTAAACCTAACCCCAAATCTAAACCTAAAATCTAAACCTAACCCCAAGTCTAAACCTAAAATATAAACCTAACCCCAAATCTAAACCTAAAATCTAAACCTAACCCCAAATCTAAACCTAACCCCAAATCTAAACCTAACCCCAAATCTAAACCTAAAATCTAAACCTAACCCCAAATCAAAACCTAACCCCAAATCTAAACCTAACCCCAAATCAAAACCTAACCCCAAATCTAAACCTAACCCCAAATCTAAACCTAAAATCTAAACCTAACCCCAAATCTAAACCTAAAATCTAAACCTAACCCCAAATCTAAACCTAACCCCAAATCTAAATCTAAAATCTAAACCTAACCCCAAATCTAAACCTAAAATCTAAACCTAACCCCAAATCTAAACCTAACCCCAAATCTAAACCTAAAATCTAAACCTAACCCCAAATCTAAACCTAACCCCAAATCTAAACCTAAAATCTAAACCTAACCCCAAATCTAAACCTAACCCCAAATCTAAACCTAAAATCTAAACCTAACCCCAAATCTAAACCTAACCCCAAATCTAACCCCAAATCTAAACCTAACCCCAAATCTAAACCTAAAATCCAAACCTAACCCCAAATCTAAACCTAACCCCAAATCTAACCCCAAATCTAAACCTAACCCCAAATCTAAACCTAAAATCTAAACCTAACCCCAAATCTAAACCTAACCCCAAATCTAACCCCAAATCTAAACCTAACCCCAAATCTAAACCTAAAATCTAAACCTAACCCCAAATCTAACCCTAAATCTAAACCTAACCCCAAATCTAAACCTAAAATCTAAACCTAACCCCAAATCTGAACCTAAAATCTAAACCTAACCCCAAATCTGAACCTAAAATCTAAACCTAACCCCAAATCAAAACCTAATCCCAATTCTAAACCCCAAATCTAAACCTAACCCCAAATCTAAACCTAAAATCTAAACCTAACCCCAAGTCTAAACCTAAAATATAAACCTAACCCCAAATCTAAACCTAACCCCAAATTTAAACCTAAAATCTAAACCTAACCCCAAATCAAAACCTAACCCCAAATCTAAACCTAAAATCTAAACCTAACCCCAAATCTAAACCTAACCCCAAATCTAAACCTAACCCCAAATCTAAACCTAAAATCTAAACCTAACCCCAAATCAAAACCTAACCCCAAATCTAAACCTAACCCCAAATCAAAACCTAAAATCTAAACCTAACCCCAAATCTAAACCAAAAATCTGAACCTAACCCCAAATCTAAACCTAACCCCAAATCTAAACCTAACCCCAAATCTAAACCTAAAATCTAAACCTAACCCCAAATCTAAACCAAAAATCTGAAC
The DNA here is from genome assembly GCF_037038585.1 of Patagioenas fasciata. Classification (NCBI taxonomy): domain Eukaryota; kingdom Metazoa; phylum Chordata; class Aves; order Columbiformes; family Columbidae; genus Patagioenas; species Patagioenas fasciata. Next base: position 462,601 of record NW_027288511.1, read on the forward strand.
CTAACCCCAAATCTAAACCTAACCCCAAATCTAAACCTACCCCCATATCTAAACCTAAAATCTAAACCTAACCCCAAATCTAAACCTAATATCTAAACCTAACCCCAAATCTAAACCTAACCCCAAATCTAAACCTAAAATCTAAACCTAACCCCAAATCTAAACCTAAAATCTAAACCTAACCCCAACTCTAAACCTAACCCCAAATCTAACCCCAAATCTAAACCTAACCCCAAATCTAAACCTAAAATCTAAACCTAACCCCAAATCTAAACCTAAAATCTAAAACTAACCCCAAATCTAAACCTAGCCCCAAATCTAAACCTAAAATCTCAACCTAACCCCAAATCTAAACCTAAAATCTAAACCTAACCCCAAATCTAAACCTAAAATCTAAACCTAACCCCAAATCTAAACCTAACCCCAAATCTAAACCTAAAATCTAAACCTAACCCCAAATCTAAACCTAAAATCTAAACCTAACCCCAAATCTAAACCTAACCCCAAATCTAACCCCAAATCTAAACCTAACCCCAAATCTAAACCTAAAATCTAAACCTAACCCCAAATCTAAACCTAACCCCAAATGTGAACCCCAAATCTAAACCTAACCCCAAATCTAAACCTAAAATCTAAACCTAACCCCAAATCTAACCCTAAATCTAAACCTAACCCCAAATCTAAACCTAAAATCTAAACCTAACCCCAAATCTAAACCTAAAATCTAAACCTAACCCCAAATCTGAACCTAAAATCTAAACCTAACCCCAAATCAAAACCTAATCCCAATTCTAAACCTAAAATCTAAACCTAACCCCAAATCTAAACCTAAAATCTAAACCTAACCCCAAGTCTAAACCTAAAATATAAACCTAACCCCAAATCTAAACCTAAAATCTAAACCTAACCCCAAATCTAAACCTAACCCCAAATCTAAACCTAACCCCAAATCTAAACCTAAAATCTAAACCTAACCCCAAATCAAAACCTAACCCCAAATCTAAACCTAACCCCAAATCAAAACCTAACCCCAAATCTAAACCTAACCCCAAATCTAAACCTAAAATCTAAACCTAACCCCAAATCTAAACCTAAAATCTAAACCTAACCCCAAATCTAAACCTAACCCCAAATCTAAATCTAAAATCTAAACCTAACCCCAAATCTAAACCTAAAATCTAAACCTAACCCCAAATCTAAACCTAACCCCAAATCTAAACCTAAAATCTAAACCTAACCCCAAATCTAAACCTAACCCCAAATCTAAACCTAAAATCTAAACCTAACCCCAAATCTAAACCTAACCCCAAATCTAAACCTAAAATCTAAACCTAACCCCAAATCTAAACCTAACCCCAAATCTAACCCCAAATCTAAACCTAACCCCAAATCTAAACCTAAAATCCAAACCTAACCCCAAATCTAAACCTAACCCCAAATCTAACCCCAAATCTAAACCTAACCCCAAATCTAAACCTAAAATCTAAACCTAACCCCAAATCTAAACCTAACCCCAAATCTAACCCCAAATCTAAACCTAACCCCAAATCTAAACCTAAAATCTAAACCTAACCCCAAATCTAACCCTAAATCTAAACCTAACCCCAAATCTAAACCTAAAATCTAAACCTAACCCCAAATCTGAACCTAAAATCTAAACCTAACCCCAAATCTGAACCTAAAATCTAAACCTAACCCCAAATCAAAACCTAATCCCAATTCTAAACCCCAAATCTAAACCTAACCCCAAATCTAAACCTAAAATCTAAACCTAACCCCAAGTCTAAACCTAAAATATAAACCTAACCCCAAATCTAAACCTAAAATCTAAACCTAACCCCAAATCTAAACCTAACCCCAAATTTAAACCTAAAATCTAAACCTAACCCCAAATCAAAACCTAACCCCAAATCTAAACCTAAAATCTAAACCTAACCCCAAATCTAAACCTAAAATCTAAACCTAACCCCAAATCAAAACCTAACCCCAAATCTAAACCTAACCCCAAATCAAAACCTAAAATCTAAACCTAACCCCAAATCTAAACCAAAAATCTGAACCTAACCCCAAATCTAAACCTAACCCCAAATCTAAACCTAACCCCAAATCTAAACCTAAAATCTAAACCTAACCCCAAATCTAAACCAAAAATCTGAACCTAACCCCAAATCTAAACCTAACCCCAAATCTAAACCTACCCCCATATCTAAACCTAAAATCTAAACCTAACCCCAAATCTAAACCTAATATCTAAACCTAACCCCAAATCTAAACCTAACCCCGAATCTAAACCTAAAATCTAAACCTAACCCCAAATCTAAACCTAACCCCAAATCTAAACCTAAAATCTAAACCTAACCCCAAATCTAAACCTAACCCCAAATCTAAACCTAAAATTTAAATCTAACCCCAAATCTAAACCTAACCCCAAATCTAAACCTAAAATCTAAACCTAACCCCAAATCTAAACCTAAAATCTAAACCTAACCCCAAATCTAAACCTAAAATCTAAACCTAACCCCAAATCTAAACCTAAAATCTAAACCTAGCCCCAAATCTGAACCTAAAATCTAAACCTAACCCCAAATCTAAACCTAACCCCAAATCTAAACCTAAAATCTAAACCTAACCCCAAATCTAAACCTAAAATCTAAACCTAACACCAAATCTAAACCTAACCCCAAATCTAAACCTAAAATCTAAACCTAACCCCAAATCTAAACCTAGCCCCAAATCTAAACCTAAAATCTCAACCTAACCCCAAATCTAAACCTAAAATCTAAACCTAACCCCAAATCTAAACCTAAAATCTAAACCTAACCCCAAATCTAAACCTAACCCCAAATCTAAACCTAAACCCAAATCTAACCCCAAATCTAAACCTAACCCCAAATCTAAACCTAAAATCTAAACCTAACCCCAAATCTAAACCTAACCCCAAATCTAACCCCAAATCTAAACCTAACCCCAAATCTAAACCTAAAATCTAAACCTAACCCCAAATCTAACCCTAAATCTAAACCTAACCCCAAATCTAAACCTAAAATCTAAACCTAACCCCAAATCTAAACCTAAAATCTAAACCTAACCCCAAATCTGAACCTAAAATCTAAACCTAACCCCAAATCAAAACCTAATCCCAATTCTAAACACCAAATCTAAACCTAACCCCAAATCTAAACCTAAAATCTAAACCTAACCCCAAGTCTAAACCTAAAATATAAACCTAACCCCAAATCTAAACCTAAAATCTAAACCTAACCCCAAATCTAAACCTAACCCCAAATCTAAACCTAACCCCAAATCTAAACCTAAAATCTAAACCTAACCCCAAAGCAAAACCTAACCCCAAATCTAAACCTAACCCCAAATCAAAACCTAACCCCAAATCTAAACCTAACCCCAAATCTAAACCTAAAATCTAAACCTAACCCCAAATCTAAACCTAAAATCTAAACCTAACCCCAAATCTAAACCTAACCCCAAATCTAAACCTAAAATCTAAACCTAACCCCAAATCTAAACCTAACCCCAAATCTAAATCTAAAATCTAAACCTAACCCCAAATCTAAACCTAAAATCTAAACCTAACCCCAAATCTAAACCTAACCCCAAATCTAAACCTAAAATCTAAACCTAACCCCAAATCTAAACCTAACCCCAAATCTAAACCTAAAATCTAAACCTAACCCCAAATCTAAACCTAACCCCAAATCTAACCCCAAATCTAAACCTAACCCCAAATCTAAACCTAAAATCTAAACCTAACCCCAAATCTAAACCTAACCCCAAATCTAACCCCAAATCTAAACCTAACCCCAAATCTAAACCTAAAATCTAAACCTAACCCCAAATCTAAACCTAACCCCAAATCTAACCCCAAATCTAAACCTAAACCCAAATCTAAACCTAAAATCTAAACCTAACCCCAAATCTAACCCTAAATCTAAACCTAACCCCAAATCTAAACCTAAAATCTAAACCTAACCCCAAATCTGAACCTAAAATCTAAACCTAACCCCAAATCTGAACCTAAAATCTAAACCTAACCCCAAATCAAAACCTAACCCCAAATCTAAACCTAACCCCAAATCAAAACCTAAAATCTAAACCTAACCCCAAATCTAAACCAAAAATCTGAACCTAACCCCAAATCTAAACCTAACCCCAAATCTAAACCTAACCCCAAATCTAAACCTAAAATCTAAACCTAACCCCAAATCTAAACCAAAAATCTGAACCTAACCCCAAATCTAAACCTAACCCCAAATCTAAACCTACCCCCATATCTAAACCTAAAATCTAAACCTAACCCCAAATCTAAACCTAATATCTAAACCTAACCCCAAATCTAAACCTAACCCCGAATCTAAACCTAAAATCTAAACCTAACCCCAAATCTAAACCTAACCCCAAATCTAAACCTAAAATCTAAACCTAACCCCAAATCTAAACCTAACCCCAAATCTAAACCTAAAATCTAAATCTAACCCCAAATCTAAACCTAACCCCAAATCTAAACCTAAAATCTAAACCTAACCCCAAATCTAAACCTAAAATCTAAACCTAACCCCAAATCTAAACCTAAAATCTAAACCTAACCCCAAATCTAAACCTAAAATCTAAACCTAGCCCCAAATCTGAACCTAAAATCTAAACCTAACCCCAAATCTAAACCTAACCCCAAATCTAAACCTAAAATCTAAACCTAACCCCAAATCTAAACCTAAAATCTAAACCTAACACCAAATCTAAACCTAACCCCAAATCTAAACCTAAAATCTAAACCTAACCCCAAATCTAAACCTAAAATCTAAACCTAACCCCAAATCTGAACCTAAAATCTAAACCTAACCCCAAATCTAAACCTAAAATCTAAACCTAACCCCAAATCTAAACCTAAAATCTAAACCTAACCCCAAATCTAAACCTAAAATCTAAACCTAACCCCAAATCTAAACCTAACCCCAAATCTAAACCTGAAATCTAAACCTAACCCCAAATCTAAACCTAAAATCTAAACCTAACCCCAAATCTAAACCTAACCCCAAATCTAAACCTAAAATCTAAATCTAACCCTAAATCTAAACCTAAAATCTAAACCTAACCCCAAATCTAAACCTAAAATCTAAACCTAACCCCAAATCTAACCCTAAATCTAAACCTAACCCCAAATCTAAACCTAAAATCTAAACCTAACCCCAAATCTAAACCTAACCCCAAATCTAAACCTAACCCCAAATCTAAACCTAAAATCTAAACCTAACCCCAACTCTAAACCTAACCCCAAATCTAACCCCAAATCTAAACCTAACCCCAAATCTAAACCTAAAATCTAAACCTAACCCCAAATCTAAACCTAAAATCTAAACCTAACCCCAAATCTAAACCTAGCCCCAAATCTAAACCTAAAATCTCAACCTAACCCCAAATCTAAACCTAAAATCTAAACCTAACCCCAAATCTAAACCTAAAATCTAAACCTAACCCCAAATCTAAACCTAACCCCAAATCTAAACCTAAAATCTAAACCTAACCCCAAATCTAAACCTAAAATCTAAACCTAACCCCAAATCTAAACCTAACCCCAAATCTAACCCCAAATCTAAACCTAACCCCAAATCTAAACCTAAAATCTAAACCTAAGCCCAAATCTAAACCTAAAATCTAAACCTAACCCCAAATCTAAACCTAAAATCTAAACCTAACCCCAAATCTAAACCTAACCCCAAATCTAACCCCAAATCTAAACCTAACCCCAAATCTAAACCTAAAATCTAAACCTAACCCCAAATCTAAACCTAACCCCAAATCTAACCCCAAATCTAAACCTAACCCCAAATCTAAACCTAAAATCTAAACCTAACCCCAAATCTAACCCTAAATCTAAACCTAACCCCAAATCTAAACCTAAAATCTAAACCTAACCCCAAATCTAAACCTAAAATCTAAACCTAACCCCAAATCTGAACCTAAAATCTAAACCTAACCCCAAATCAAAACCTAATCCCAATTCTAAACACCAAATCTAAACCTAACCCCAAATCTAAACCTAAAATCTAAACCTAACCCCAAGTCTAAACCTAAAATATAAACCTAACCCCAAATCTAAACCTAAAATCTAAACCTAACCCCAAATCTAAACCTAACCCCAAATCTAAACCTAACCCCAAATCTAAACCTAAAATCTAAACCTAACCCCAAAGCAAAACCTAACCCCAAATCTAAACCTAACCCCAAATCAAAACCTAACCCCAAATCTAAACCTAAAATCTAAACCTAACCCCAAATCTAAACCTAAAATCTAAACCTAACCCCAAATCTAAACCTAACCCCAAATCTAAACCTAAAATCTAAACCTAACCCCAAATCTAAACCTAACCCCAAATCTAAATCTAAAATCTAAACCTAACCCCAAATCTAAACCTAAAATCTAAACCTAACCCCAAATCTAAACCTAACCCCAAATCTAAACCTAAAATCTAAACCTAACCCCAAATCTAAACCTAACCCCAAATCTAAACCTAAAATCTAAACCTAACCCTAAATCTAAACCTAACCCCAAATCTAACCCCAAATCTAAACCTAACCCCAAATCTAAACCTAAAATCTAAACCTAACCCCAAATCTAAACCTAACCCCAAATCTAACCCCAAATCTAAACCTAACCCCAAATCTAAACCTAAAATCTAAACCTAACCCCAAATCTAAACCTAACCCCAAATCTAACCCCAAATCTAAACCTAAACCCAAATCTAAACCTAAAATCTAAACCTAACCCCAAATCTAACCCTAAATCTAAACCTAACCCCAAATCTAAACCTAAAATCTAAACCTAACCCCAAATCTGAACCTAAAATCTAAACCTAACCCCAAATCAAAACCTAATCCCAATTCTAAACCCCAAATCTAAACCTAACCCCAAATCTAAACCTAAAATCTAAACCTAACTCCAAGTCTAAACCTAACCCCAAATCTAACCCCAAATCTAAACCTAACCCCAAATCTAAACCTAAAATCTAAACCTAACCCCAAATCTAAACCTAACCCCAAATCTAACCCCAAATCTAAACCTAACCCCAAATCTAAACCTAAAATCTAAACCTAACCCCAAATCTAACCCTAAATCTAAACCTAACCCCAAATCTAAACCTAAAATCTAAACCTAACCCCAAATCTGAACCTAAAATCTAAACCTAACCCCAAATCTGAACCTAAAATCTAAACCTAACCCCAAATCAAAACCTAATCCCAATTCTAAACCCCAAATCTAAACCTAACCCCAAATCTAAACCTAAAATCTAAACCTAACCCCAAGTCTAAACCTAAAATATAAACCTAACCCCAAATCTAAACCTAAAATCTAAACCTAACCCCAAATCTAAACCTAACCCCAAATTTAAACCTAAAATCTAAACCTAACCCCAAATCAAAACCTAACCCCAAATCTAAACCTAAAATCTAAACCTAACCCCAAATCTAAACCTAACCCCAAATCTAAACCTAACCCCAAATTTAAACCTAAAATCTAAACCTAACCCCAAATCAAAACCTAACCCCAAATCTAAACCTAACCCCAAATCAAAACCTAAAATCTAAACCTAAACCCAAATTTAAACCAAAAATCTGAACCTAACCCCAAATCTAAACCTAACCCCAAATCTAAACCTAAAATCTAAACCTAACCCCAAATCTAAACCAAAAATCTGAACCTAACCCCAAATCTAAACCTAACCCCAAATCTAAACCTACCCCCATATCTAAACCTAAAATCTAAACCTAACCCCAAATCTAAACCTAAAATCTAAACCTAACCCCAAATCTAAACCTAACCCCGAATCTAAACCTAAAATCTAAACCTAACCCCAAATCTAAACCTAACCCCAAATCTAAACCTAAAATCTAAACCTAACCCCAAATCTAAACCTAACCCCAAATCTAAACCTAAAATCTAAATCTAACCCCAAATCTAAACCTAAAATCTAAACCTAACCCCAAATCTAAACCTAACTCCAAATCTAAACCTAAATCTAAACCTAACCCCAAATCTAAACCTAAAATCTAAACCTAACCCCAAATCTAAACCTAAAATCTAAACCTAGCCCCAAATCTGAACCTAAAATCTAAACCTAACTCCAAATCTAAACCTAACCCCAAATCTAAACCTAAAATCTAAACCTAACCCCAAATCTAAACCTAAAATCTAAACCTAACACCAAATCTAAACCTAACCCCAAATCTAAACCTAAAATCTAAACCTAATCCCAAATCTAAACCTAAAATCTAAACCTAACCCCAAATCTAAACCTAAAATCTAAACCTAACCCCAAATCTGAACCTAAAATCTAAACCTAACCCCAAATCTAAACCTAAAATCTAAACCTAACCCCAAATCTAAACCTAAAATCTAAACCTAACACCAAATCTAAACCTAACCCCAAATCTAAACCTAAAATCTAAACCTAATCCCAAATCTAAACCTAAAATCTAAACCTAACCCCAAATCTAAACCTAAAATCTAAACCTAACCCCAAATCTGAACCTAAAATCTAAACCTAACCCCAAATCTAAACCTAAAATCTAAACCTAACCCCAAATCTAAACCTAAAATCTAAACCTAACCCCAAATCTAAACCTAACCCCAAATCTAAACCTGAAATCTAAACCTAACCCCAAATCTAAACCTAAAATCTAAACCTAACCCCAAATCTAAACCTAACCCCAAATCTAAACCTAAAATCTAAATCTAACCCTAAATCTAAACCTAAAATCTAAACCTAACCCCAAATCTAAACCTAAAATCTAAACCTAACCCCAAATCTAACCCTAAATCTAAACCTAACCCCAAATCTAAACCTAAAATCTAAACCTAACCCCAAATCTAAACCTAACCCCAAATCTAAACCTAACCCCAAATCTAAACCTAAAATCTAAACCTAACCCCAACTCTAAACCTAACCCCAAATCTAACCCCAAATCTAAACCTAACCCCAAATCTAAACCTAAAATCTAAACCTAACCCCAAATCTAAACCTAAAATCTAAACCTAACCCCAAATCTAAACCTAGCCCCAAATCTAAACCTAAAATCTCAACCTAACCCCAAATCTAAACCTAAAATCTAAACCTAACCCCAAATCTAAACCTAACCCCAAATCTAAACCTAAAATCTAAACCTAACCCCAAATCTAAACCTAAAATCTAAACCTAACCCCAAATCTAAACCTAACCATAAATCTAACCCCAAATCTAAACCTAACCCCAAATCTAAACCTAAAATCTAAACCTAACCCCAAATCTAACCCTAAATCTAAACCTAACCCCAAATCTAAACCTAAAATCTAAACCTAACCCCAAATCTAAACCTAAAATCTAAACCTAACCCCAAATCTGAACCTAAAATCTAAACCTAACCCCAAATCAAAACCTAATCCCAATTCTAAACACCAAATCTAAACCTAACCCCAAATCTAAACCTAAAATCTAAACCTAACCCCAAGTCTAAACCTAAAATATAAACCTAACCCCAAATCTAAACCTAAAATCTAAACCTAACCCCAAATCTAAACCTAACCCCAAATCTAAACCTAACCCCAAATCTAAACCTAAAATCTAAACCTAACCCCAAATCAAAACCTAACCCCAAATCTAAACCTAACCCCAAATCAAAACCTAACCCCAAATCTAAACCTAACCCCAAATCTAAACCTAAAATCTAAACCTAACCCCAAATCTAAACCTAAAATCTAAACCTAACCCCAAATCTAAACCTAACCCCAAATCTAAACCTAAAATCTAAACCTAACCCCAAATCTAAACCTAACCCCAAATCTAAATCTAAAATCTAAACCTAACCCCAAATCTAAACCTAAAATCTAAACCTAACCCCAAATCTAAACCTAAAATCTAAACCTAACCCCAAATCTAAACCTAACCCCAAATCTAAACCTAAAATCTAAACCTAACCCCAAATCTAAACCTAAAATCTAAACCTAACCCCAAATCTAAACCTAACCCCAAATCTAACCCCAAATCTAAACCTAACCCCAAATCTAAACCTAAAATCCAAACCTAACCCCAAATCTAAACCTAACCCCAAATCTAACCCCAAATCTAAACCTAACCCCAAATCTAAACCTAAAATCTAAACCTAACCCCAGATCTAAACCTAACCCCAAATCTAACCCCAAATCTAAACCTAACCCCAAATCTAAACCTAAAATCTAAACCTAACCCCAAATCTAACCCTAAATCTAAACCTAACCCCAAATCTAAACCTAAAATCTAAACCTAACCCCAAATCTGAACCTAAAATCTAAACCTAACCCCAAATCTGAACCTAAAATCTAAACCTAACCCCAAATCAAAACCTAATCCCAATTCTAAACCCCAAATCTAAACCTAACCCCAAATCTAAACCTAAAATCTAAACCTAACCCCAAGTCTAAACCTAAAATATAAACCTAACCCCAAATCTAAACCTAAAATCTAAACCTAACCACAAATCTAAACCTAACCCCAAATTTAAACCTAAAATCTAAACCTAACCCCAAATCAAAACCTAACCCCAAATCTAAACCTAAAATCTAAACCTAACCCCAAATCTAAACCTAACCCCAAATCTAAACCTAACCCCAAATCTAAACCTAAAATCTAAACCTAACCCCAAATCAAAACCTAACCCCAAATCTAAACCTAACCCCAAATCAAAACCTAAAATCTAAACCTAACCCCAAATCTAAACCAAAAATCTGAACCTAACCCCAAATCTAAACCTAACCCCAAATCTAAACCTAACCCCAAATCTAAACCTAAAATCTAAACCTAACCCCAAATCTAAACCAAAAATCTGAACCTAACCCCAAATCTAAACCTAACCCCAAATCTAAACCTAACACCAAATCTAAACCTAAAATCTAAACCTAACCCCAAATCTAAACCTAAAATCTAAACCTAACCCCAAATCTTGAACCTACCCCCATATCTAAACCTAAAATCTAAACCTAACCCCAAATCTAAACCTAAAATCTAAACCTAACCCCAAATCTAAACCTAACCCCGAATCTAAACCTAAAATCTAAACCTAACCCCAAATCTAAACCTAACCCCAAATCTAAACCTAAAATCTAAACCTAACCCCAAATCTAAACCTAACCCCAAATCTAAACCTAAAATCTAAACCTAAGCCCAAATCTAAACCTAACCCCAAATCTAAACCTAAAATCTAAACCTAACCCCAAATCTAAACCTAAAATCTAAACCTAACCCCAAATCTAAACCTAAAATCTAAACCTAGCCCCAAATCTGAACCTAAAATCTAAACCTAACACCAAATCTAAACCTAACCCCAAATCTAAACCTAAAATCTAAACCTAACCCCAAATCTAAACCTAACCCCAAATCTAAACCTGAAATCTAAACCTAACCCCAAATCTAAACCTAAAATCTAAACCTAACCCCAAATCTAAACCTAAAATCTAAACCTAGCCCCAAATCTGAACCTAAAATCTAAACCTAACACCAAATCTAAACCTAACCCCAAATCTAAACCTAAAATCTAAACCTAACCCCAAATCTAAACCTAACCCCAAATCTAAACCTGAAATCTAAACCTAACCCCAAATCTAAACCTAAAATCTAAACCTAACCCCAAATCTAAACCTGAAATCTAAACCTAACCCCAAATCTAAACCTAACCCCAAATCTAAACCTAAAATCTAAACATAACCCCAAATCTAAACCTAAAATCTAAACCTAACCCCAAATCAAAACCTAACCCCAAATCTAAACCTAACCCCAAATCAAAACCTAAAATCTAAACCTAACCCCAAATCTAAACCAAAAATCTGAACCTAACCCCAAATCTAAACCTAACCCCAAATCTAAACCTAACCCCAAATCTAAACCTAAAATCTAAACCTAACCCCAAATCTAAACCAAAAATCTGAACCTAACCCCAAATCTAAACCTAACCCCAAATCTAAACCTAACCCCAAATCTAAACCTAAAATCTAAACCTAACCCCAAATCTTGAACCTACCCCCATATCTAAACCTAATATCTAAACCTAACCCCAAATCTAAACCTAAAATCTAAACCTAACCCCAAATCTAAACCTAACCCCGAATCTAAACCTAAAATCTAAACCTAACCCCAAATCTAAACCTAACCCCAAATCTAAACCTAAAATCTAAACCTAACCCCAAATCTAAACCTAACCCCAAATCTAAACCTAAAATCTAAATCTAACCCCAAATCTAAACCTAAAATCTAAACCTAACCCCAAATCTAAACCTAACTCCAAATCTAAACCTAAATCTAAACCTAACCCCAAATCTAAACCTAACCCCAAATCTAAACCTAAAATCTAAACCTAACCCCAAATCTAAACCTAAAATCTAAACCTAACCCCAAATCTAAACCTAAAATCTAAACCTAACCCCAAATCTAAACCTAAAATCTAAACCTAGCCCCAAATCTGAACCTAAAATCTAAACCTAACACCAAATCTAAACCTAACCCCAAATCTAAACCTAAAATCTAAACCTAACCCCAAATCTAAACCTAACCCCAAATCTAAACCTAAAATCTAAACCTAACCCCAAATCTAAACCTAAAATCTAAACCTAACCCCAAATCTAAACCTAAAATCTAAACCTAACCCCAAATCTGAACCTAAAATCTAAACCTAACCCCAAATCTAAACCTAAAATCTAAACCTAACCCCAAATCTAAACCTAACCCCAAATCTAAACCTGAAATCTAAACCTAACCCCAAATCTAAACCTAACCCCAAATCTAAACCTAAAATCTAAACATAACACCAAATCTAAACCTAAAATCTAAACCTAACCCCAAATCTAAACCTAACCCCAAATCTAAACCTAAAATCTAAACCTAACCCCAAATCTAAACCTAAAATCTAAACCTAACACCAAATCTAAACCTAACCCCAAATCTAAACCTAAAATCTAAACCTAATCCCAAATCTAAACCTAAAATCTAAACCTAACCCCAAATCTAAACCTAAAATCTAAACCTAACCCCAAATCTGAACCTAAAATCTAAACCTAACCCCAAATCTAAACCTAAAATCTAAACCTAACCCCAAATCTAAACCTAAAATCTAAACCTAACCCCAAATCTAAACCTAAAATCTAAACCTAACCCCAAATCTAAACCTAACCCCAAATCTAAACCTGAAATCTAAACCTAACCCCAAATCTAAACCTAAAATCTAAACCTAACCCCAAATCTAAACCTAACCCCAAATCTAAACCTAAAATCTAAATCTAACCCTAAATCTAAACCTAAAATCTAAACCTAACCCCAAATCTAAACCTAAAATCTAAACCTAACCCCAAATCTAACCCTAAATCTAAACCTAACCCCAAATCTAAACCTAAAATCTAAACCTAACCCCAAATCTAAACCTAACCCCAAATCTAAACCTAACCCCAAATCTAAACCTAAAATCTAAACCTAACCCCAACTCTAAACCTAACCCCAAATCTAACCCCAAATCTAAACCTAACCCCAAATCTAAACCTAAAATCTAAACCTAACCCCAAATCTAAACCTAAAATCTAAACCTAACCCCAAATCTAAACCTAGCCCCAAATCTAAACCTAAAATCTCAACCTAACCCCAAATCTAAACCTAAAATCTAAACCTAACCCCAAATCTAAACCTAACCCCAAATCTAAACCTAAAATCTAAACCTAACCCCAAATCTAAACCTAAAATCTAAACCTAACCCCAAATCTAAACCTAACCCCAAATCTAACCCCAAATCTAAACCTAACCCCAAATCTAAACCTAAAATCTAAACCTAACCCCAAATCTAAACCTAACCCCAAATCTAACCCCAAATCTAAACCCAACGCCAAATCTAAACCTAAAATCTAAACCTAACCCCAAATCTAACCCTAAATCTAAACCTAACCCCAAATCTAAACCTAAAATCTAAACCTAACCCCAAATCTAAACCTAAAATCTAAACCTAACCCCAAATCTGAACCTAAAATCTAAACCTAACCCCAAATCAAAACCTAATCCCAATTCTAAACACCAAATCTAAACCTAACCCCAAATCTAAACCTAAAATCTAAACCTAACCCCAAGTCTAAACCTAAAATATAAACCTAACCCCAAATCTAAACCTAAAATCTAAACCTAACCCCAAATCTAAACCTAACCCCAAATCTAAACCTAACCCCAAATCTAAACCTAAAATCTAAACCTAACCCCAAATCAAAACCTAACCCCAAATCTAAACCTAACCCCAAATCAAAACCTAACCCCAAATCTAAACCTAACCCCAAATCTAAACCTAAAATCTAAACCTAACCCCAAATCTAAACCTAAAATCTAAACCTAACCCCAAATCTAAACCTAACCCCAAATCTAAACCTAAAATCTAAACCTAACCCCAAATCTAAACCTAACCCCAAATCTAAATCTAAAATCTAAACCTAACCCCAAATCTAAACCTAAAATCTAAACCTAACCCCAAATCTAAACCTAACCCCAAATCTAAACCTAAAATCTAAACCTAACCCCAAATCTAAACCTAACCCCAAATCTAAACCTAAAATCTAAACCTAACCCCAAATCTAAACCTAACCCCAAATCTAAACCTAAAATCTAAACCTAACCCCAAATCTAAACCTAACCCCAAATCTAACCCCAAATCTAAACCTAACCCCAAATCTAAACCTAAAATCCAAACCTAACCCCAAATCTAAACCTAACCCCAAATCTAACCCCAAATCTAAACCTAACCCCAAATCTAAACCTAAAATCTAAACCTAACCCCAAATCTAAACCTAACCCCAAATCTAACCCCAAATCTAAACCTAACCCCAAATCTAAACCTAAAATCTAAACCTAACCCCAAATCTAACCCTAAATCTAAACCTAACCCCAAATCTAAACCTAAAATCTAAACCTAACCCCAAATCTGAACCTAAAATCTAAACCTAACCCCAAATCTGAACCTAAAATCTAAACCTAACCCCAAATCAAAACCTAATCCCAATTCTAAACCCCAAATCTAAACCTAACCCCAAATCTAAACCTAAAATCTAAACCTAACCCCAAGTCTAAACCTAAAATATAAACCTAACCCCAAATCTAAACCTAAAATCTAAACCTAACCCCAAATCTAACCCTAACCCCAAATCTAAACCTAAAATCTAAACCTAACCACAAATCTAAACCTAACCCCAAATTTAAACCTAAAATCTAAACCTAACCCCAAATCAAAACCTAACCCCAAATCTAAACCTAAAATCTAAACCTAACCCCAAATCTAAACCTAACCCCAAATCTAAACCTAACCCCAAATCTAAACCTAAAATCTAAACCTAACCCCAAATCAAAACCTAACCCCAAATCTAAACCTAACCCCAAATCAAAACCTAAAATCTAAACCTAACCCCAAATCTAAACCAAAAATCTGAACCTAACCCCAAATCTAAACCTAACCCCAAATCTAAACCTAACCCCAAATCTAAACCTAAAATCTAAACCTAACCCCAAATCTAAACCAAAAATCTGAACCTAACCCCAAATCTAAACCTAACCCCAAATCTAAACCTAACCCCAAATCTAAACCTAAAATCTAAACCTAACCCCAAATCTAAACCTAAAATCTAAACCTAACCCCAAATCTTGAACCTACCCCCATATCTAAACCTAAAATCTAAACCTAACCCCAAATCTAAACCTAAAATCTAAACCTAACCCCAAATCTAAACCTAACCCCGAATCTAAACCTAAAATCTAAACCTAACCCCAAATCTAAACCTAACCCCAAATCTAAACCTAAAATCTAAACCTAACCCCAAATCTAAACCTAACCCCAAATCTAAACCTAAAATCTAAATCTAACCCCAAATCTAAACCTAAAATCTAAACCTAACCCCAAATCTAAACCTAACTCCAAATCTAAACCTAAATCTAAACCTAACCCCAAATCTAAACCTAACCCCAAATCTAAACCTAAAATCTAAACCTAACCCCAAATCTAAACCTAAAATCTAAACCTAACCCCAAATCTAAACCTAAAATCTAAACCTAACCCCAAATCTAAACCTAAAATCTAAACCTAGCCCCAAATCTGAACCTAAAATCTAAACCTAACACCAAATCTAAACCTAACCCCAAATCTAAACCTAAAATCTAAACCTAACCCCAAATCTAAACCTAACCCCAAATCTAAACCTGAAATCTAAACCTAACCCCAAATCTAAACCTAAAATCTAAACCTAACCCCAAATCTAAACCTAAAATATAAACCTAACCCCAAATCTGAACCTAAAATCTAAACCTAACCCCAAATCTAAACCTAAAATCTAAACCTAACCCCAAATCTAAACCTAAAATCTAAACCTAACCCCAAATCTAAACCTAACCCCAAATCTAAACCTGAAATCTAAACCTAACCCCAAATCTAAACCTAACCCCAAATCTAAACCTAAAATCTAAACATAACCCCAAATCTAAACCTAAAATCTAAACCTAACCCCAAATCAAAACCTAACCCCAAATCTAAACCTAACCCCAAATCAAAACCTAAAATCTAAACCTAACCCCAAATCTAAACCAAAAATCTGAACCTAACCCCAAATCTAAACCTAACCCCAAATCTAAACCTAACCCCAAATCTAAACCTAAAATCTAAACCTAACCCCAAATCTAAACCAAAAATCTGAACCTAACCCCAAATCTAAACCTAACCCCAAATCTAAACCTAACCCCAAATCTAAACCTAAAATCTAAACCTAACCCCAAATCTTGAACCTACCCCCATATCTAAACCTAAAATCTAAACCTAACCCCAAATCTAAACCTAAAATCTAAACCTAACCCCAAATCTAAACCTAACCCCGAATCTAAACCTAAAATCCAAACCTAACCCCAAATCT
Source organism: Patagioenas fasciata (assembly GCF_037038585.1). NCBI lineage: Eukaryota > Metazoa > Chordata > Aves > Columbiformes > Columbidae > Patagioenas > Patagioenas fasciata. The sequence goes on from NW_027288511.1 coordinate 479,531, forward strand.
AAACCTAACCCCAAATCTAAACCTAAAATCTAAACCTAACCCCAAATCTAAACCTAACCCCAAATCTAAACCTAAAATCTAAATCTAACCCCAAATCTAAACCTAAAATCTAAACCTAACCCCAAATCTAAACCTAACTCCAAATCTAAACCTAAATCTAAACCTAACCCCAAATCTAAACCTAACCCCAAATCTAAACCTAAAATCTAAACCTAACCCCAAATCTAAACCTAAAATCTAAACCTAACCCCAAATCTAAACCTAAAATCTAAACCTAACCCCAAATCTAAACCTAAAATCTAAACCTAGCCCCAAATCTGAACCTAAAATCTAAACCTAACACCAAATCTAAACCTAACCCCAAATCTAAACCTAAAATCTAAACCTAACCCCAAATCTAAACCTAACCCCAAATCTAAACCTAAAATCTAAACCTAACCCCAAATCTAAACCTAAAATCTAAACCTAACCCCAAATCTGAACCTAAAATCTAAACCTAACCCCAAATCTAAACCTAAAATCTAAACCTAACCCCAAATCTAAACCTAAAATCTAAACCTAACCTCAAATCTAAACCTAACCCCAAATCTAAACCTGAAATCTAAACCTAACCCCAAATCTAAACCTAACCCCAAATCTAAACCTAAAATCTAAACATAACACCAAATCTAAACCTAAAATCTAAACCTAACCCCAAATCTAAACCTAACTCCAAATCTAAACCTAAATCTAAACCTAACCCCAAATCTAAACCTAAAATCTATACCTAACCCCAAATCTAAACCTAACCCCAAATCTAAACCTAACCCCAAATGTAAACCTAAAATCTAAACCTAACCCCAAATCTAAACCTAACCCCAAATCTAAATCTAAAATCTAAACCTAACCCCAAATCTAAACCTAAAATCTAAACCTAACCCCAAATCTAAACCTAAAATCTAAACCTAACCCCAAATCTAAAACAAAAATCTAAACCTAACCCCAAATGTAAACCTAAAATCTAAACCTAACCCCAAATCTAAACCAAAAATCTGCACCTAACCCCAAATCAAAACCTAACCCCAAATCTAAACTTAACCCCAAATCTAAACCTAACCCCAAATCCAAACCTAACCCCAAATCTAAACCTAAAATCTAAACCTAACCCCAAATCTAAACCTAAAATCTAAACCTAACCCTAAATCTAAACCTAACCCCAAATCTAAACCTAACCCCAAATCTAAACCTAAAATCTAAACCTAACCCCAAATCTAAACCTAACCCCAAATCTAAACCTAACCCCAAATCAAAACCTAACCCCAAATCTAAACCTAACCCCAAATCTAAACCTAAAATGTAAACCTAACCCCAAATCTAAACCTAAAATCTAAACCTAACCCCAAATCTAAACCAAAAATCTGCACCTAACCCCAAATCAAAACCTAACCCCAAATCTAAACATAACCCCAAATCTAAACCTAAAATCTAAACCTAACCCCAAATCTTGAACCTACCCCCATATCTAAACCTAAAATCTAAACCTAACCCCAAATCTAAACCTAAAATCTAAACCTAACCCCAAATCTAAACCTAACCCCGAATCTAAACCTAAAATCTAAACCTAACCCCAAATCTAAACCTAACCCCAAATCTAAACCTAACCCCAAATCTAAACCTAAAATCTAAACCTAACCCCAAATCTAAACCTAAAATCTAAACCTAACCCCAAATCTAAACCTAACCCCAAATCTAAACCTAAAATCTAAACCTAACCCCAAATCTAAACCTAAAATCTAAACCTAACCCCAAATCTAAACCTAACCCCAAATCTAAACCTAACCCCAAATCTAAACCTAAAATCTAAACCTAACCCCAAATCTAAACCTAACCCCAAATCTAACCCCAAATCTAAACCTAACCCCAAATCTAAACCTAAAATCCAAACCTAACCCCAAATCTAAACCTAACCCCAAATCTAACCCCAAATCTAAACCTAACCCCAAATCTAAACCTAAAATCTAAACCTAACCCCAAATCTAAACCTAACCCCAAATCTAACCCCAAATCTAACCCCAAATCTAAACCTAACCCCAAATCTAAACCTAAAATCTAAACCTAACCCCAAATCTAACCCTAAATCTAAACCTAACCCCAAATCTAAACCTAAAATCTAAACCTAACCCCAAATCTAAACCTAAAATCTAAACCTAACCCCAAATCTGAACCTAAAATCTAAACCTAACCCCAAATCAAAACCTAATCCCAATTCTAAACCCCAAATCTAAACCTAACCCCAAATCTAAACCTAAAATCTAAACCTAACCCCAAGTCTAAACCTAAAATATAAACCTAACCCCAAATCTAAACCTAAAATCTAAACCTAACCCAAATCTAAACCTAACCCCAAATCTAAACCTAAAATCTAAACCTAACCCCAAATCAAAACCTAACCCCAAATCTAAACCTAACCCCAAATCAAAACCTAACCCCAAATCAAAACCTAACCCCAAATCTAAACCTAACCCCAAATCTAAACCTAAAATCTAAACCTAACCCCAAATCTAAACCAAAAATCTGAACCTAACCCCAAATCTAAACCTAACCCCAAATCTAAACCTAAAATCTAAACCTAACCCCAAATCTTGAACCTACCCCCATATCTAAACCTAAAATCTAAACCTAACCCCAAATCTAAACCTAAAATCTAAAGCTAACCCCAAATATAAACCTAACCCCAAATCTAAACCTAAAATCTAAACCTAACCCCAAATCTAAACCTAACCCCAAATCTAAACCTAAAATCTAAACCTAACCCCAAATCTAAACCTAACCCCAAATCTAAACCTAAAATCTAAATCTAACCCCAAATCTAAACCTAAAATCTAAACCTAACCCCAAATCTAAACCTAACTCCAAATCTAAACCTAAATCTAAACCTAACCCCAAATATAAACCTAACCCCAAATCTAAACCTAAAATCTAAACCTAACCCCAAATCTAAACCTAAAATCTAAACCTAACCCCAAATCTAAACCTAAAATCTAAACCTAACCCCAAATCTAAACCTAAAATCTAAACCTAACCCTAAATCTAAACCTAACCCCAAATCTAAACCTAACCCCAAATCTAAACCTAAAATCTAAACCTAACCCCAAATCAAAACCTAACCCCAAATCTAAACCTAACCCCAAATCAAAACCTAACCCCAAATCTAAACCTAACCCCAAATCTAAACCAAAAATCTGCACCTAACCCCAAATCTAAACCTAACCCCAAATCTAAACCTAAAATCTAAACCTAACCCCAAATCTAAACCTAACCCCAAATCTAAATCTAAAATCTAAACCTAACCCCAAATCTAAACCTAAAATCTAAACCTAACCCCAAATCTAAACCTAACCCCAAATCTAACCCCAAATCTAAACCTAACCCCAAATCTAAACCTAAAATCTAAACCTAACCCCAAATCTAAACCTAAAATCTAAACCTAACCCCAAATCTAAAACAAAAATCTAAACCTAACCCCAAATCTAAACCTAACCCCAAATCTAACCCCAAATCTAAACCTAACCCCAAATCTAAACCTAAAATCTAAACCTAACCCCAAATCTAAACCTAAAATCTAAACATAACACCAAATCTAAACCTAAAATCTAAACCTAACCCCAAATCTAAACCTAACCCCAAATCTAAACCTAACCCCAAATCTAAACCTAAAATCTAAACCTAACCCCAAATCTAAACCTAACCCCAAATCTAACCCCAAATCTAAACCTAACCCCAAATCTAAACCTAAAATCCAAACCTAACCCCAAATCTAAACCTAACCCCAAATCTAACCCCAAATCTAAACCTAACCCCAAATCTAAACCTAAAATCTAAACCTAACCCCAAATCTAAACCTAACCCCAAATCTAAACCTAACCCCAAATCTAAACCTAAAATCTAAACCTAACCCCAAATCTAAACCTAACCCCAAATCTAACCCCAAATCTAAACCTAACCCCAAATCTAAACCTAAAATCCAAACCTAACCCCAAATCTAAACCTAACCCCAAATCTAACCCCAAATCTAAACCTAACCCCAAATCTAAACCTAAAATATAAACCTAACCCCAAATCTAAACCTAACCCTAAATCTAACCCCAAATCTAAACCTAACCCCAAATCTAAACCTAAAATCTAAACCTAACCCCAAATCTAACCCTAAATCTAAACCTAAACCCAAATCTAAACCTAAAATCTAAACCTAACCCCAAATCTAAACCTAAAATCTAAACCTAACCCCAAATCTGAACCTAAAATCTAAACCTAACCCCAAATCAAAACCTAATCCCAATTCTAAACCCCAAATCTAAACCTAACCCCAAATCTAAACCTAAAATCTAAACCTAACCCCAAGTCTAAACCTAAAATATAAACCTAACCCCAAATCTAAACCTAAAATCTAAACCTAACCCCAAATCTAAACCTAACCCCAAATCTAAACCTAAAATCTAAACCTAACCCCAAATCAAAACCTAACCCCAAATCTAAACCTAACCCCAAATCAAAACCTAACCCCAAATCAAAACCTAACCCCAAATCTAAACCTAACCCCAAATCTAAACCTAAAATCTAAACCTAACCCCAAATCTAAACCAAAAATCTGAAACTAACCCCAAATCTAAACCTAACCCCAAATCTAAACCTAACCCCAAATCTAAACCTAAAATCTAAACCTAACCCCAAATCTTGAACCTACCCCCATATCTAAACCTAAAATCTAAACCTAACCCCAAATCTAAAGCTAAAATCTAAACCTAACCCCAAATCTAAACCTAACCCCAAATCTAAACCTAACCCCAAATCTAAACCTAAAATCTAAACCTAACCCCAAATCTAAACCTAAAATCTAAACCTAACCCCAAATCTAAACCTAACCCCAAATCTAACCCCAAATCTAAACCTAACCCCAAATCTAAACCTAAAATCCAAACCTAACCCCAAATCTAAACCTAACCCCAAATCTAACCCCAAATCTAAACCTAACCCCAAATCTAAACCTAAAATCTAAACCTAACCCCAAATCTAAACCTAACCCCAAATCTAACCCCAAATCTAAACCTAACCCCAAATCTAAACCTAAAATCTAAACCTAACCCCAAATCTAACCCTAAATCTAAACCTAACCCCAAATCTAAACCTAAAATCTAAACCTAACCCCAAATCTAAACCTAAAATCTAAACCTAACCCCAAATCTGAACCTAAAATCTAAACCTAACCCCAAATCAAAACCTAATCCCAATTCTAAACCCCAAATCTAAACCTAACCCCAAATCTAAACCTAAAATCTAAACCTAACCCCAAGTCTAAACCTAAAATATAAACCTAACCCCAAATCTAAACCTAAAATCTAAACCTAACCCAAATCTAAACCTAACCCCAAATCTAAACCTAAAATCTAAACCTAACCCCAAATCAAAACCTAACCCCAAATCTAAACCTAACCCCAAATCAAAACCTAACCCCAAATCAAAACCTAACCCCAAATCTAAACCTAACCCCAAATCTAAACCTAAAATCTAAACCTAACCCCAAATCTAAACCAAAAATCTGAACCTAACCCCAAATCTAAACCTAACCCCAAATCTAAACCTAACCCCAAATCTAAACCTAAAATCTAAACCTAACCCCAAATCTTGAACCTACCCCCATATCTAAACCTAAAATCTAAACCTAACCCCAAATCTAAACCTAAAATCTAAAGCTAACCCCAAATATAAACCTAACCCCAAATCTAAACCTAAAATCTAAACCTAACCCCAAATCTAAACCTAACCCCAAATCTAAACCTAAAATCTAAACCTAACCCCAAATCTAAACCTAACCCCAAATCTAAACCTAAAATCTAAATCTAACCCCAAATCTAAACCTAAAATCTAAACCTAACCCCAAATCTAAACCTAACTCCAAATCTAAACCTAAATCTAAACCTAACCCCAAATATAAACCTAACCCCAAATCTAAACCTAAAATCTAAACCTAACCCCAAATCTAAACCTAAAATCTAAACCTAACCCCAAATCTAAACCTAAAATCTAAACCTAACCCCAAATCTAAACCTAAAATCTAAACCTAACCCTAAATCTAAACCTAACCCCAAATCTAAACCTAACCCCAAATCTAAACCTAAAATCTAAACCTAACCCCAAATCAAAACCTAACCCCAAATCTAAACCTAACCCCAAATCAAAACCTAACCCCAAATCTAAACCTAACCCCAAATCTAAACCAAAAATCTGCACCTAACACCAAATCTAAACCTAACCCCAAATCTAAACCTAAAATCTAAACCTAACCCCAAATCTAAACCTAACCCCAAATCTAAATCTAAAATCTAAACCTAACCCCAAATCTAAACCTAAAATCTAAACCTAACCCCAAATCTAAACCTAACCCCAAATCTAACCCCAAATCTAAACCTAACCCCAAATCTAAACCTAAAATCTAAACCTAACCCCAAATCTAAACCTAAAATCTAAACCTAACCCCAAATCTAAAACAAAAATCTAAACCTAACCCCAAATCTAAACCTAACCCCAAATCTAACCCCAAATCTAAACCTAACCCCAAATCTAAACCTAAAATCTAAACCTAACCCCAAATCTAAACCTAAAATCTAAACATAACACCAAATCTAAACCTAAAATCTAAACCTAACCCCAAATCTAAACCTAACCCCAAATCTAAACCTAACCCCAAATCTAAACCTAAAATCTAAACCTAACCCCAAATCTAAACCTAACCCCAAATCTAACCCCAAATCTAAACCTAACCCCAAATCTAAACCTAAAATCCAAACCTAACCCCAAATCTAAACCTAACCCCAAATCTAACCCCAAATCTAAACCTAACCCCAAATCTAAACCTAAAATCTAAACCTAACCCCAAATCTAAACCTAACCCCAAATCTAAACCTAACCCCAAATCTAAACCTAAAATCTAAACCTAACCCCAAATCTAAACCTAACCCCAAATCTAACCCCAAATCTAAACCTAACCCCAAATCTAAACCTAAAATCCAAACCTAACCCCAAATCTAAACCTAACCCCAAATCTAACCCCAAATCTAAACCTAACCCCAAATCTAAACCTAAAATCTAAACCTAACCCCAAATCTAAACCTAACCCCAAATCTAACCCCAAATCTAAACCTAACCCCAAATCTAAACCTAAAATCTAAACCTAACCCCAAATCTAACCCTAAATCTAAACCTAAACCCAAATCTAAACCTAAAATCTAAACCTAACCCCAAATCTAAACCTAAAATCTAAACCTAACCCCAAATCTGAACCTAAAATCTAAACCTAACCCCAAATCAAAACCTAATCCCAATTCTAAACCCCAAATCTAAACCTAACCCCAAATCTAAACCTAAAATCTAAACCTAACCCCAAGTCTAAACCTAAAATATAAACCTAACCCCAAATCTAAACCTAAAATCTAAACCTAACCCCAAATCTAAACCTAACCCCAAATCTAAACCTAAAATCTAAACCTAACCCCAAATCAAAACCTAACCCCAAATCTAAACCTAACCCCAAATCAAAACCTAACCCCAAATCAAAACCTAACCCCAAATCTAAACCTAACCCCAAATCTAAACCTAAAATCTAAACCTAACCCCAAATCTAAACCAAAAATCTGAAACTAACCCCAAATCTAAACCTAACCCCAAATCTAAACCTAACCCCAAATCTAAACCTAAAATCTAAACCTAACCCCAAATCTTGAACCTACCCCCATATCTAAACCTAAAATCTAAACCTAACCCCAAATCTAAAGCTAAAATCTAAACCTAACCCCAAATCTAAACCTAACCCCAAATCTAAACCTAACCCCAAATCTAAACCTAAAATCTAAACCTAACCCCAAATCTAAACCTAACCCCAAATCTAAACCTAAAATCTAAATCTAACCCCAAATCTAAACCTAAAATCTAAACCTAACCCCAAATCTAAACCTAACTCCAAATCTAAACCTAAATCTAAACCTAACCCCAAATATAAACCTAACCCCAAATCTAAACCTAAAATCTAAACCTAACCCCAAATCTAAACCTAAAATCTAAACCTAACCCCAAATCTAAACCTAAAATCTAAACCTAACCCTAAATCTAAACCTAACCCCAAATCTAAACCTAACCCCAAATCTAAACCTAAAATCTAAACCTAACCCCAAATCTAAACCTAACCCCAAATCTAAACCTAACCCCAAATCAAAACCTAACCCCAAATCTAAACCTAACCCCAAATCTAAACCAAAAATCTGCACCTAACCCCATATCTAAACCTAACCCCAAATCTAAACCTAACCCCAAATCTAAACCTAAAATCTAAACCTAACCCCAAATCTAAACCTAACCCCAAATCTAAACCTAAAATCTAAACCTAACCCCAAATCAAAACCTAACCCCAAATCTAAACCTAACCCCAAATCAAAACCTAACCCCAAATCTAAACCTAACCCCAAATCTAAACCAAAAATCTGCACCTAACCCCAAATCTAAACCTAACCCCAAATCTAAACCTAAAATCTAAACCTAACCCCAAATCTAAACCTAACCCCAAATCTAAATCTAAAATCTAAACCTAACCCCAAATCTAAACCTAAAATCTAAACCTAACCCCAAATCTAAACCTAACCCCAAATCTAACCCCAAATCTAAACCTAACCCCAAATCTAAACCTAAAATCTAAACCTAACCCCAAATCTAAACCTAAAATCTAAACCTAACCCCAAATCTAAAACAAAAATCTAAACCTAACCCCAAATCTAAACCTAACCCCAAATCTAACCCCAAATCTAAACCTAACCCCAAATCTAAACCTAAAATCTAAACCTAACCCCAAATCTAAACCTAAAATCTAAACATAACACCAAATCTAAACCTAAAATCTAAACCTAACCCCAAATCTAAACCTAACCCCAAATCTAAACCTAAAATCTAAACCTAACCCCAAATCTAAACCTAACCCCAAATCTAACCCCAAATCTAAACCTAACCCCAAATCTAAACCTAAAATCCAAACCTAACCCCAAATCTAAACCTAACCCCAAATCTAACCCCAAATCTAAACCTAACCCCAAATCTAAACCTAAAATCTAAACCTAACCCCAAATCTAAACCTAACCCCAAATCTAAACCTAACCCCAAATCTAAACCTAAAATCTAAACCTAACCCCAAATCTAAACCTAACCCCAAATCTAACCCCAAATCTAAACCTAACCCCAAATCTAAACCTAAAATCCAAACCTAACCCCAAATCTAAACCTAACCCCAAATCTAACCCCAAATCTAAACCTAACCCCAAATCTAAACCTAAAATCTAAACCTAACCCCAAATCTAAACCTAACCCCAAATCTAACCCCAAATCTAAACCTAACCCCAAATCTAAACCTAAAATCTAAACCTAACCCCAAATCTAACCCTAAATCTAAACCTAAACCCAAATCTAAACCTAAAATCTAAACCTAACCCCAAATCTAAACCTAAAATCTAAACCTAACCCCAAATCTGAACCTAAAATCTAAACCTAACCCCAAATCAAAACCTAATCCCAATTCTAAACCCCAAATCTAAACCTAACCCCAAATCTAAACCTAAAATCTAAACCTAACCCCAAGTCTAAACCTAAAATATAAACCTAACCCCAAATCTAAACCTAAAATCTAAACCTAACCCCAAATCTAAACCTAACCCCAAATCTAAACCTAAAATCTAAACCTAACCCCAAATCAAAACCTAACCCCAAATCTAAACCTAACCCCAAATCAAAACCTAACCCCAAATCAAAACCTAACCCCAAATCTAAACCTAACCCCAAATCTAAACCTAAAATCTAAACCTAACCCCAAATCTAAACCAAAAATCTGAAACTAACCCCAAATCTAAACCTAGCCCCAAATCTAAACCTAACCCCAAATCTAAACCTAAAATCTAAACCTAACCCCAAATCTTGAACCTACCCCCATATCTAAACCTAAAATCTAAACCTAACCCCAAATCTAAAGCTAAAATCTAAACCTAACCCCAAATCTAAACCTAACCCCAAATCTAAACCTAACCCCAAATCTAAACCTAAAATCTAAACCTAACCCCAAATCTAAACCTAACCCCAAATCTAAACCTAAAATCTAAATCTAACCCCAAATCTAAACCTAAAATCTAAACCTAACCCCAAATCTAAACCTAACTCCAAATCTAAACCTAAATCTAAACCTAACCCCAAATATAAACCTAACCCCAAATCTAAACCTAAAATCTAAACCTAACCCCAAATCTAAACCTAAAATCTAAACCTAACCCCAAATCTAAACCTAAAATCTAAACCTAACCCCAAATCTAAACCTAAAATCTAAACCTAACCCTAAATCTAAACCTAACCCCAAATCTAAACCTAACCCCAAATCTAAACCTAAAATCTAAACCTAACCCCAAATCTAAACCTAACCCCAAATCTAAACCTAACCCCAAATCAAAACCTAACCCCAAATCTAAACCTAACCCCAAATCTAAACCAAAAATCTGCACCTAACCCCATATCTAAACCTAACCCCAAATCTAAACCTAACCCCAAATCTAAACCTAAAATCTAAACCTAACCCCAAATCTAAACCTAACCCCAAATCTAAATCTAAAATCTAAACCTAACCCCAAATCTAAACCTAAAATCTAAACCTAACCCCAAATCTAAACCTAACCCCAAATCTAACCCCAAATCTAAACCTAACCCCAAATCTAAACCTAAAATCTAAACCTAACCCCAAATCTAAACCTAAAATCTAAACCTAACCCCAAATCTAAAACAAAAATCTAAACCTAACCCCAAATGTAAACCTAAAATCTAAACTTAACCCCAAATCTAAACCTAACCCCAAATCCAAACCTAACCCCAAATCTAAACCTAAAATCTAAACCTAACCCTAAATCTAAACCTAAAATCTAAACCTAACCCTAAATCTAAACCTAACCCCAAATCTAAACCTAACCCCAAATCTAAACCTAAAATCTAAACCTAACCCCAAATCTAAACCTAACCCCAAATCTAAACCTAACCCCAAATCAAAACCTAACCCCAAATCTAAACCTAACCCCAAATCTAAACCTAAAATGTAAACCTAACCCCAAATCTAAACCTAAAATCTAAACCTAACCCCAAATCTAAACCAAAAATCTGCACCTAACCCCAAATCTAAACCTAACCCCAAATCTAAACATAACCCCAAATCTAAACCTAAAATCTAAACCTAACCCCAAATCTAAACCTAAAATCTAAACCTAACCCCAAATCTTGAACCTACCCCCATATCTAAACCTAAAATCTAAACCTAACCCCAAATCTAAACCTAAAATCTAAACCTAACCCCAAATCTAAACCTAACCCCGAATCTAAACCTAAAATCTAAACCTAACCCCAAATCTAAACCTAATCCCAAATCTAAACCTAACCCCAAATCTAAACCTAAAATCTAAACCTAACCCCAAATCTAAACCTAACCCCAAATCTAACCCCAAATCTAACCCCAAATCCAAACCTAACCCCAAATCTAAACCTAACCCCAAATCTAACCCCAAATCTAAACCTAAAATCTAAACCTAACCCCAAATCTAAACCTAACCCCAAATCTAACCCCAAATCTAAACCTAACCCCAAATCTAAACCTAAAATCTAAACCTAACCCCAAATCTAACCCTAAATCTAAACCTAAACCCAAATCTAAACCTAAAATCTAAACCTAACCCCAAATCTAAACCTAAAATCTAAACCTAACCCCAAATCTGAACCTAAAATCTAAACCTAACCCCAAATCAAAACCTAATCCCAATTCTAAACCCCAAATCTAAACCTAACCCCAAATCTAAACCTAAAATCTAAACCTAACCCCAAGTCTAAACCTAAAATATAAACCTAACCCCAAATCTAAACCTAAAATCTAAACCTAACCCCAAATCTAAACCTAACCCCAAATCTAAACCTAAAATCTAAACCTAACCCCAAATCAAAACCTAACCCCAAATCTAAACCTAACCCCAAATCAAAACCTAACCCCAAATCAAAACCTAACCCCAAATCTAAACCTAACCCCAAATCTAAACCTAAAATCTAAACCTAACCCCAAATCTAAACCAAAAATCTGAAACTAACCCCAAATCTAAACCTAACCCCAAATCTAAACCTAACCCCAAATCTAAACCTAAAATCTAAACCTAACCCCAAATCTTGAACCTACCCCCATATCTAAACCTAAAATCTAAACCTAACCCCAAATCTAAAGCTAAAATCTAAACCTAACCCCAAATCTAAACCTAACCCCAAATCTAAACCTAACCCCAAACCTAAACCTAAAATCTAAACCTAACCCCAAATCTAAACCTAACCCCAAATCTAAACCTAAAATCTAAATCTAACCCCAAATCTAAACCTAAAATCTAAACCTAACCCCAAATCTAAACCTAACTCCAAATCTAAACCTAAATCTAAACCTAACCCCAAATATAAACCTAACCCCAAATCTAAACCTAAAATCTAAACCTAACCCCAAATCTAAACCTAAAATCTAAACCTAACCCCAAATCTAAACCTAAAATCTAAACCTAACCCCAAATCTAAACCTAAAATCTAAACCTAACCCTAAATCTAAACCTAACCCCAAATCTAAACCTAACCCCAAATCTAAACCTAAAATCTAAACCTAACCCCAAATCTAAACCTAACCCCAAATCTAAACCTAACCCCAAATCAAAACCTAACCCCAAATCTAAACCTAACCCCAAATCTAAACCAAAAATCTGCACCTAACCCCATATCTAAACCTAACCCCAAATCTAAACCTAACCCCAAATCTAAACCTAAAATCTAAACCTAACCCCAAATCTAAACCTAACCCCAAATCTAAATCTAAAATCTAAACCTAACCCCAAATCTAAACCTAAAATCTAAACCTAACCCCAAATCTAAACCTAACCCCAAATCTAACCCCAAATCTAAACCTAACCCCAAATCTAAACCTAAAATCTAAACCTAACCCCAAATCTAAACCTAAAATCTAAACCTAACCCCAAATCTAAAACAAAAATCTAAACCTAACCCCAAATGTAAACCTAAAATCTAAACCTAACCCTAAATCTAAACCTAACCCCAAATCTAAACCTAACCCCAAATCTAAACCTAAAATCTAAACCTAACCCCAAATCTAAACCTAACCCCAAATCTAAACCTAACCCCAAATCTAAACCTAACCCCAAATCTAAACCTAACCCCAAATCTAAACCTAACCCCAAATCAAAACCTAACCCCAAATCTAAACCTAACCCCAAATCTAAACCTAAAATGTAAACCTAACCCCAAATCTAAACCTAAAATCTAAACCTAACCCCAAATCTAAACCAAAAATCTGCACCTAACCCCAAATCTAAACCTAACCCCAAATCTAAACATAACCCCAAATCTAAACCTAAAATCTAAACCTAACCCCAAATCTAAACCTAAAATCTAAACCTAACCCCAAATCTTGAACCTACCCCCATATCTAAACCTAAAATCTAAACCTAACCCCAAATCTAAACCTAAAATCTAAACCTAACCCCAAATCTAAACCTAACCCCGAATCTAAACCTAAAATCTAAACCTAACCCCAAATCTAAACCTAATCCCAAATCTAAACCTAACCCCAAATCTAAACCTAAAATCTAAACCTAACCCCAAATCTAAACCTAACCCCAAATCTAACCCCAAACCTAACCCCAAATCTAAACCTAACCCCAAATCTAAACCTAAAATCCAAACCTAGCCCCAAATCTAAACCTAACCCCAAATCTAAACCTAAAATCTAAACCTAACCCCAAATCTAAACCTAACCCCAAATCTAACCCCAAATCTAAACCTAACCCCAAATCTAAACCTAAAATCTAAACCTAACCCCAAATCTAACCCTAAATCTAAACCTAACCCCAAATCTAAACCTAAAATCTAAACCTAACCCCAAATCTAAACCTAAAATCTAAACCTAACCCCAAATCTGAACCTAAAATCTAAACCTAACCCCAAATCAAAACCTAATCCCAATTCTAAACCCCAAATCTAAACCTAACCCCAAATCTAAACCTAAAATCTAAACCTAACCCCAAATCAAAACCTAACCCCAAATCTAAACCTAACCCCAAATCAAAACCTAACCCCAAATCAAAATCTAACCCCAAATCTAAACCTAACCCCAAATCTAAACCTAAAATCTAAACCTAACCCCAAATCTAAACCTAAAATCTAAACCTAACCCCAAATCTAAAACAAAAATCTAAACCTAACCCCAAATGTAAACCTAAAATCTAAACTTAACCCCAAATCTAAACCTAACCCCAAATCCAAACCTAACCCCAAATCTAAACCTAAAATCTAAACCTAACCCTAAATCTAAACCTAAAATCTAAACCTAACCCTAAATCTAAACCTAACCCCAAATCTAAACCTAATCCCAAATCTAAACCTAAAATCTAAACCTAACCCCAAATCTAAACCTAACCCCAAATCTAAACCTAACCCCAAATCAAAACCTAACCCCAAATCTAAACCTAACCCCAAATCTAAACCTAAAATGTAAACCTAACCCCAAATCTAAACCTAAAATCTAAACCTAACCCCAAATCTAAACCAAAAATCTGCACCTAACCCCAAATCTAAACCTAACCCCAAATCTAAACATAACCCCAAATCTAAACCTAAAATCTAAACCTAACCCTAAATCTAAACCTAACCCCAAATCTAAACCTAACCCCAAATCTAAACCTAAAATCTAAACCTAACCCCAAATCTAAACCTAACCCCAAATCTAAACCTAACCCCAAATCAAAACCTAACCCCAAATCTAAACCTAACCCCAAATCTAAACCAAAAATCTGCACCTAACCCCATATCTAAACCTAACCCCAAATCTAAACCTAACCCCAAATCTAAACCTAAAATCTAAACCTAACCCCAAATCTAAACCTAACCCCAAATCTAAATCTAAAATCTAAACCTAACCCCAAATCTAAACCTAAAATCTAAACCTAACCCCAAATCTAAACCTAACCCCAAATCTAACCCCAAATCTAAACCTAACCCCAAATCTAAACCTAAAATCTAAACCTAACCCCAAATCTAAACCTAAAATCTAAACCTAACCCCAAATCTAAAACAAAAATCTAAACCTAACCCCAAATGTAAACCTAAAATCTAAACTTAACCCCAAATCTAAACCTAACCCCAAATCCAAACCTAACCCCAAATCTAAACCTAAAATCTAAACCTAACCCTAAATCTAAACCTAAAATCTAAACCTAACCCTAAATCTAAACCTAACCCCAAATCTAAACCTAACCCCAAATCTAAACCTAAAATCTAAACCTAACCCCAAATCTAAACCTAACCCCAAATCTAAACCTAACCCCAAATCAAAACCTAACCCCAAATCTAAACCTAACCCCAAATCTAAACCTAAAATGTAAACCTAACCCCAAATCTAAACCTAAAATCTAAACCTAACCCCAAATCTAAACCAAAAATCTGCACCTAACCCCAAATCTAAACCTAACCCCAAATCTAAACATAACCCCAAATCTAAACCTAAAATCTAAACCTAACCCCAAATCTAAACCTAAAATCTAAACCTAACCCCAAATCTTGAACCTACCCCCATATCTAAACCTAAAATCTAAACCTAACCCCAAATCTAAACCTAAAATCTAAACCTAACCCCAAATCTAAACCTAACCCCGAATCTAAACCTAAAATCTAAACCTAACCCCAAATCTAAACCTAATCCCAAATCTAAACCTAACCCCAAATCTAAACCTAAAATCTAAACCTAACCCCAAATCTAAACCTAACCCCAAATCTAACCCCAAATCTAACCCCAAATCCAAACCTAACCCCAAATCTAAACCTAACCCCAAATCTAACCCCAAATCTAAACCTAAAATCTAAACCTAACCCCAAATCTAAACCTAACCCCAAATCTAACCCCAAATCTAAACCTAACCCCAAATCTAAACCTAAAATCTAAACCTAACCCCAAATCTAACCCTAAATCTAAACCTAAACCCAAATCTAAACCTAAAATCTAAACCTAACCCCAAATCTAAACCTAAAATCTAAACCTAACCCCAAATCTGAACCTAAAATCTAAACCTAACCCCAAATCAAAACCTAATCCCAATTCTAAACCCCAAATCTAAACCTAACCCCAAATCTAAACCTAAAATCTAAACCTAACCCCAAGTCTAAACCTAAAATATAAACCTAACCCCAAATCTAAACCTAAAATCTAAACCTAACCCCAAATCTAAACCTAACCCCAAATCTAAACCTAAAATCTAAACCTAACCCCAAATCAAAACCTAACCCCAAATCTAAACCTAACCCCAAATCAAAACCTAACCCCAAATCAAAACCTAACCCCAAATCTAAACCTAACCCCAAATCTAAACCTAAAATCTAAACCTAACCCCAAATCTAAACCAAAAATCTGAAACTAACCCCAAATCTAAACCTAACCCCAAATCTAAACCTAACCCCAAATCTAAACCTAAAATCTAAACCTAACCCCAAATCTTGAACCTACCCCCATATCTAAACCTAAAATCTAAACCTAACCCCAAATCTAAAGCTAAAATCTAAACCTAACCCCAAATCTAAACCTAACCCCAAATCTAAACCTAACCCCAAATCTAAACCTAAAATCTAAACCTAACCCCAAATCTAAACCTAACCCCAAATCTAAACCTAAAATCTAAATCTAACCCCAAATCTAAACCTAAAATCTAAACCTAACCCCAAATCTAAACCTAACTCCAAATCTAAACCTAAATCTAAACCTAACCCCAAATATAAACCTAACCCCAAATCTAAACCTAAAATCTAAACCTAACCCCAAATCTAAACCTAAAATCTAAACCTAACCCCAAATCTAAACCTAAAATCTAAACCTAACCCCAAATCTAAACCTAAAATCTAAACCTAACCCTAAATCTAAACCTAACCCCAAATCTAAACCTAACCCCAAATCTAAACCTAAAATCTAAACCTAACCCCAAATCTAAACCTAACCCCAAATCTAAACCTAACCCCAAATCAAAACCTAACCCCAAATCTAAACCTAACCCCAAATCTAAACCAAAAATCTGCACCTAACCCCATATCTAAACCTAACCCCAAATCTAAACCTAACCCCAAATCTAAACCTAAAATCTAAACCTAACCCCAAATCTAAACCTAACCCCAAATCTAAATCTAAAATCTAAACCTAACCCCAAATCTAAACCTAAAATCTAAACCTAACCCCAAATCTAAACCTAACCCCAAATCTAACCCCAAATCTAAACCTAACCCCAAATCTAAACCTAAAATCTAAACCTAACCCCAAATCTAAACCTAAAATCTAAACCTAACCCCAAATCTAAAACAAAAATCTAAACCTAACCCCAAATGTAAACCTAAAATCTAAACCTAACCCTAAATCTAAACCTAACCCCAAATCTAAACCTAACCCCAAATCTAAACCTAAAATCTAAACCTAACCCCAAATCTAAACCTAACCCCAAATCTAAACCTAACCCCAAATCTAAACCTAACCCCAAATCTAAACCTAACCCCAAATCTAAACCTAACCCCAAATCAAAACCTAACCCCAAATCTAAACCTAACCCCAAATCTAAACCTAAAATGTAAACCTAACCCCAAATCTAAACCTAAAATCTAAACCTAACCCCAAATCTAAACCAAAAATCTGCACCTAACCCCAAATCTAAACCTAACCCCAAATCTAAACATAACCCCAAATCTAAACCTAAAATCTAAACCTAACCCCAAATCTAAACCTAAAATCTAAACCTAACCCCAAATCTTGAACCTACCCCCATATCTAAACCTAAAATCTAAACCTAACCCCAAATCTAAACCTAAAATCTAAACCTAACCCCAAATCTAAACCTAACCCCGAATCTAAACCTAAAATCTAAACCTAACCCCAAATCTAAACCTAATCCCAAATCTAAACCTAACCCCAAATCTAAACCTAAAATCTAAACCTAACCCCAAATCTAAACCTAACCCCAAATCTAACCCCAAACCTAACCCCAAATCTAAACCTAACCCCAAATCTAAACCTAAAATCCAAACCTAGCCCCAAATCTAAACCTAACCCCAAATCTAAACCTAAAATCTAAACCTAACCCCAAATCTAAACCTAACCCCAAATCTAACCCCAAATCTAAACCTAACCCCAAATCTAAACCTAAAATCTAAACCTAACCCCAAATCTAACCCTAAATCTAAACCTAACCCCAAATCTAAACCTAAAATCTAAACCTAACCCCAAATCTAAACCTAAAATCTAAACCTAACCCCAAATCTGAACCTAAAATCTAAACCTAACCCCAAATCAAAACCTAATCCCAATTCTAAACCCCAAATCTAAACCTAACCCCAAATCTAAACCTAAAATCTAAACCTAACCCCAAATCAAAACCTAACCCCAAATCTAAACCTAACCCCAAATCAAAACCTAACCCCAAATCAAAATCTAACCCCAAATCTAAACCTAACCC
The DNA here is from genome assembly GCF_037038585.1 of Patagioenas fasciata. NCBI lineage: Eukaryota > Metazoa > Chordata > Aves > Columbiformes > Columbidae > Patagioenas > Patagioenas fasciata. Next base: position 498,142 of record NW_027288511.1, read on the forward strand.
CAAATCTAAACCTAAAATCTAAACCTAACCCCAAATCTAAACCTAAAATCTAAACCTAACCCCAAATCTAAAACAAAAATCTAAACCTAACCCCAAATGTAAACCTAAAATCTAAACTTAACCCCAAATCTAAACCTAACCCCAAATCCAAACCTAACCCCAAATCTAAACCTAAAATCTAAACCTAACCCTAAATCTAAACCTAAAATCTAAACCTAACCCTAAATCTAAACCTAACCCCAAATCTAAACCTAATCCCAAATCTAAACCTAAAATCTAAACCTAACCCCAAATCTAAACCTAACCCCAAATCTAAACCTAACCCCAAATCAAAACCTAACCCCAAATCTAAACCTAACCCCAAATCTAAACCTAAAATGTAAACCTAACCCCAAATCTAAACCTAAAATCTAAACCTAACCCCAAATCTAAACCAAAAATCTGCACCTAACCCCAAATCTAAACCTAACCCCAAATCTAAACATAACCCCAAATCTAAACCTAAAATCTAAACCTAACCCCAAATCTAAACCTAAAATCTAAACCTAACCCCAAATCTTGAACCTACCCCCATATCTAAACCTAAAATCTAAACCTAACCCCAAATCTAAACCTAAAATCTAAACCTAACCCCAAATCTAAACCTAACCCCGAATCTAAACCTAAAATCTAAACCTAACCCCAAATCTAAACCTAATCCCAAATCTAAACCTAACCCCAAATCTAAACCTAAAATCTAAACCTAACCCCAAATCTAAACCTAACCCCAAACCTAACCCCAAATCTAACCCCAAATCTAAACCTAACCCCAAATCTAAACCTAAAATCCAAACCTAACCCCAAATCTAAACCTAACCCCAAATCTAAACCTAAAATCTAAACCTAACCCCAAATCTAAACCTAACCCCAAATCTAACCCCAAATCTAAACCTAACCCCAAATCTAAACCTAAAATCTAAACCTAACCCCAAATCTAACCCTAAATCTAAACCTAACCCCAAATCTAAACCTAAAATCTAAACCTAACCCCAAATCTAAACCTAAAATCTAAACCTAACCCCAAATCTGAACCTAAAATCTAAACCTAACCCCAAATCAAAACCTAATCCCAATTCTAAACCCCAAATCTAAACCTAACCCCAAATCTAAACCTAAAATCTAAACCTAACCCCAAATCAAAACCTAACCCCAAATCTAAACCTAACCCCAAATCAAAACCTAACCCCAAATCTAAACCTAACCCCAAATCTAAACCTAAAATCTAAACCTAACCCCAAATCTAAACCTAAAATCTAAACCTAACCCCAAATCTAAACCAAAAATCTGAACCTAACCCCAAATCTAAACCTAACCCCAAATCTAAACCTAACCCCAAATCTAAACCTAAAATCTAAACCTAACCCCAAATCTTGAACCTACCCCCATATCTAAACCTAAAATCTAAACCTAACCCCAAATCTAAACCAAAAATCTGCACATAACCCCAAATCTAAACCTAACCCCGAATCTAAACCTAAAATCTAAACCTAACCCCAAATCTAAACCTAACCCCAAATCTAAACCTAAAATCTAAACCTAACCCCAAATCTAAACCTAACCCCAAATCTAAACCTAAAATCTAAATCTAACCCCAAATCTAAACCTAAAATCTAAACCTAACCCCAAATCTAAACCTAACTCCAAATCTAAACCTAAATCTAAACCTAACCCCAAATATAAACCTAACCCCAAATCTAAACCTAAAATCTAAACCTAACCCCAAATCTAAACCTAAAATCTAAACCTAACCCCAAATCTAAACCTAAAATCTAAACCTAACCCCAAATCTAAACCTAAAATCTAAACCTAACCCTAAATCTAAACCTAACCCCAAATCTAAACCTAACCCCAAATCTAAACCTAAAATCTAAACCTAACCCCAAATCAAAACCTAACCCCAAATCTAAACCTAACCCCAAATCAAAACCTAACCCCAAATCTAAACCTAACCCCAAATCTAAACCAAAAATCTGCACCTAACCCCAAATCTAAACCTAACCCCAAATCTAAACATAACCCCAAATCTAAACCTAAAATCTAAACCTAACCCCAAATCTAAACCTAAAATCTAAACCTAACCCCAAATCTAAACCTAACCCCAAATCTAACCCTAAATCTAAACCTAACCCCAAATCTAAACCTAAAATCTAAACCTAACCCCAAATCTAAACCTAACCCCAAATCTAACCCCAAATCTAAACCTAACCCCAAATCTAAACCTAAAATCTAAACCTAACCCCAAATCTAAACCTAACCCCAAATCTAAACCTAAAATCTAAACCTAACCCCAAATCTAAACCTAAAATCTAAACCTAACCCCAAATCTAAACCTAACCCCAAATCTAAACCTAACCCCAAATCTAAACCTAAAATCTAAACCTAACCCCAAATCTAAACCTAAAATCTAAACCTAACCCCAAATCTTGAACCTACCCCCATATCTAAACCTAAAATCTAAACCTAACCCCAAATCTAAACCTAAGATCTAAACCTAATCCCAAATCTAAACCTAACCCCGAATCTAAACCTAAAATCTAAACCTAACCCCAAATCTAAACCTAACCCCAAATCTAAACCTAAAATCTAAACCTAACCCCAAATCTAAACCTAACCCCAAATCTAAACCTAAAATCTAAATCTAACCCCAAATCTAAACCTAAAATCTAAACCTAACCCCAAATCTAAACCTAACCCCAAATCTAAACCTAAAATCTAAACCTAACCCCAAATCTAAACCTAAAATCTAAACCTAACCCCAAATCTAAACCTAAAATCTAAACCTAGCCCCAAATCTGAACCTAAAATCTAAACCTAACCCCAAATCTAAACCTAACCCCAAATCTAAACCTAAAATCTAAACCTAACCCCAAATCTAAACCTAAAATCTAAACCTAACACCAAATCTAAACCTAACCCCAAATCTAAACCTAAAATCTAAACCTAATCCCAAATCTAAACCTAAAATCTAAACCTAACCCCAAATCTAAACCTAAAATCTAAACCTAACCCCAAATCTGAACCTAAAATCTAAACCTAACCCCAAATCTAAACCTAAAATCTAAACCTAACCCCAAATCTAAACCTAAAATCTAAACCTAACCCCAAATCTAAACCTAAAATCTAAACCTAACCCCAAATCTAAACCTAACCCCAAATCTAAACCTGAAATCTAAACCTAACCCCAAATCTAAACCTAAAATCTAAACCTAACCCCAAATCTAAACCCAAAATCTAAATCTAACCCTAAATCTAAACCTAAAATCTAAACCTAACCCCAAATCTAAACCTAAAATCTAAACCTAACCCCAAATCTAAACCTAACTCCAAATCTAAACCTAAATCTAAACCTAACCCCAAATCTAAACCTAACCCCAAATCTAAACCTAAAATCTAAACGTAACCCCAAATCTAAACCTAAAATCTAAACCTAACCCCAAATCTAAACCTAACTCCAAATCTAAACCTAAAATCTAAACCTAACCCCAAATCTAAACCTAACCCCAAATCTAAACCTAAAATCTAAACGTAACCCCAAATCTAAACCTAAAATCTAAACCTAACCCCAAATATAAACCTAAAATCTAAACCTAAAATCTAAACCTAACCCCAAATCTAAACCTAAAATCTAAATCTAACCCTAAATCTAAACCTAAAATCTAAACCTAACCCCAAATCTAAACCTAACCCCAAATCTAAACCTAACCCCAAATCTAAACCTAAAATCTAAACCTAAAACCAAATCTAAACCTAAAATCTAAACCTAACCCCAAATCTAAACCTAACTCCAAATCTAAACCTAAATCTAAACCTAACCCCAAATCTAAACCTAAAATCTATACCTAACCCCAAATCTAAACCTAACCCCAAATCTAAACCTAACCCCAAATCTAAACCTAAAATCTAAACCTAACCCCAAATCTAAACCTAACCCCAAATCTAAACCTAAAATCTAAACCTAACCCCAAATCTAAACCTAAAATCTAAACATAACCCCAAATCTAAACCTAACCCCAAATCTAACCCCAAATCTAAACCTAACCCCAAATCTAAACCTAAAATCTAAACCTAACCCCAAATCTAAACCTAAAATCTAAACCTAACCCCAAATCTAAAACAAAAATCTAAACCTAACCCCAAATCTAAACCTAAAATCTAAACTTAACCCCAAATCTAAACCTAACCCCAAATCCAAACCTAACCCCAAATCTAAACCTAAAATCTAAACCTAAACCCAAATCTAAACCTAAAATCTAAACCTAACCCTAAATCTAAACCTAACCCCAAATCTAAACCTAACCCCAAATCTAAACCTAAAATCTAAACCTAATCCCAAATCTAAACCTAACCCCGAATCTAAACCTAAAATCTAAACCTAACCCCAAATCTAAACCTAACCCCAAATCTAAACCTAAAATCTAAACCTAACCCCAAATCTAAACCTAACCCCAAATCTAAACCTAAAATCTAAATCTAACCCCAAATCTAAACCTAAAATCTAAACCTAACCCCAAATCTAAACCTAACCCCAAATCTAAACCTAAAATTTAAACCTAACCTCAAATCTAAACCTAACTCCAAATCTAAACCTAAATCTAAACCTAACCCCAAATCTAAACCTAACCCCAAATCTAAACCTAAAATCTAAACCTAACCCCAAATCTAAACCTAAAATCTAAACCTAGCCCCAAATCTGAACCTAAAATCTAAACCTAACCCCAAATCTAAACCTAACCCCAAATCTAAACCTAAAATCTAAACCTAACCCCAAATCTAAACCTAAAATTTAAACCTAACACCAAATCTAAACCTAACCCCAAATCTAAACCTAAAATCTAAACCTAATCCCAAATCTAAACCTAAAATCTAAACCTAACCCCAAATCTAAACCTAAAATCTAAACCTAACCCCAAATCTGAACCTAAAATCTAAACCTAACCCCAAATCTAAACCTAAAATCTAAACCTAACCCCAAATCTAAACCTGAAATCTAAACCTAACCCCAAATCTAAACCTAAAATCTAAACCTAACCCCAAATCTAAACCTAAAATCTAAATCTAACCCTAAATCTAAACCTAAAATCTAAACCTAATCCCAAATCTAAACCTAAAATCTAAACCTAACCCCAAATCTAAACCTAACTCCAAATCTAAACCTAAATCTAAACCTAACCCCAAATCTAAACCTAACCCCAAATCTAAACCTAAAATCTAAACGTAACCCCAAATCTAAACCTAAAATCTAAACCTAACCCCAAATCTAAACCTAACTCCAAATCTAAACCTAAAATCTAAACCTAACCCCAAATCTAAACCTAAAATCTAAACCTAACCCCAAATCTAAACCTAACCCCAAATCTAAACCTAAAATCTAAACCTAACCCCAAATCTAAACCTAAAATCTAAACCTAACCCCAAATCTAAACCTAACTCCAAATCTAAACCTAAAATCTAAACCTAACCCCAAATCTAAACCTAAAATCTAAACCTAACCCCAAATCTAAACCTAAGCACAAATCTAACCCCAAATCTAAACCTAACCCCAAATCTAAACCTAAAATCTAAACCTAACCCCAAATCTAAACCTAAAATCTAAACCTAACCCCAAATCTAAAACAAAAATCTAAACCTAACCCCAAATCTAAACCTAAAATCTAAACTTAACCCCAAATCTAAACCTAACCCCAAATCCAAACCTAACCCCAAATCTAAACCTAAAATCTAAACCTAACCCCAAATCTAAACCTAAAATCTAAACCTAACCCCAAATCTAAACCTAAAATCTAAACCTAACCCCAAATCTAAACCTAAAATCTAAACCTAACCCCAAATCTAAACCTAACTCCAAATGTAACCCTAAATCTAAACCTAACCCCAAATCTAAACCTAAAATCTAAACCTAACCCCAAATCAAAACCTAACCCCAATTCTAAACCCCAAATCTAAATCTAACCCCAAATCTAAACCTAAAATCTAAACCTAACCCCAAATCTAAACCTAAAATATAACCTAACCCCAAATCTAAACCTAACCCCAAATCTAAACCTAAAATCTAAACCTAACCCCAAATCTAAACCTAAAATCTAAATCTAACCCCAAATCTAAACCTAACCCCAAATCTAAACCTAAAATCTAAACCTAACCCCAAATCTAAACCTAAAATCTAAACCTAACCCCAAATCTAAACCTAAAATCTAAACCTAAAATCTAACCCTAACCTAAAATCTAAACCTAACCCCAAATCTAAAACTAAAATCTAAACCTAACCCCAAATCTAAACCTATCCCCAAATCTAAACCTAAAATCTAAACCTAACCCCAAATCTAAACCTAAAATTTAAACCTAACCCCAAATCTAAACCTAAAATCTAAACCTAACCCCAAATCTAAACCTAACCCCAAATCTAAACCGAAAATCTAAACCTAACCCCAAATCTAAACCTAAAATCTAAACCTAACCCCAAATCTGAACCTAAAATCTAAACCTAACCCCAAATCTAAACCTAACCCCAAATCTAAACCTAACCCCAAATCTAAACCTAAAATCTAAACCTAACCCCAAATCTAAACCTAAAATCTAAACCTAACCCCAAATCTAAACCTAACCCCAAATCTAAACCTAAAATCTAAACCTAACCCCAAATCTAAACCTAAAATCTAAACCTAACCCCAAATCTAAACCTAACCCCAAATCTAACCCCAAATCTAAACCTAACCCCAAATCTAAACCTAAAATCTAAACCTAACCCCAAATCTAAACCTAAAATCTAAACCTAACCCCAAATCTAAAACAAAAATCTAAACCTAACCCCAAATCTAAACCTAAAATCTAAACTTAACCCCAAATCTAAACCTAACCCCAAATCCAAACCTAACCCCAAATCTAAACCTAAAATCTAAACCTAACCCCAAATCTAAACCTAAAATCTAAACCTAACCCTAAATCTAAACCTAACCCCAAATCTAAACCTAACCCCAAATCTAAACCTAAAATCTAAACCTAACCCCAAATCTAAACCTAAAATCTAAACCTAACCCCAAATCTAAACCTAACTCCAAATGTAACCCTAAATCTAAACCTAACCCCAAATCTAAACCTAAAATCTAAACCTAACCCCAAATCAAAACCTAACCCCAATTCTAAACCCCAAATCTAAACCTAACCCCAAATCTAAACCTAAAATCTAAACCTAACCCCAAATCTAAACCTAAAATATAACCTAACCCCAAATCTAAACCTAACCCAAAATCTAAACCTAAAATCTAAACCTAACCCCAAATCTAAACCTAAAATCTAAACCTAGCCCCAAATCTAAACCAAAAATCTAAACCTAACCCCAAATCTAAACCTAAAATCTAAACCTAACCCCAAATCTAAACCTAACCCCAAATCTAAACCTAAAATCTAAACCTAACCCCAAATCTAAACCCCAAATCTAAACCTAACCCCAAATCTAAACCCCAAATCTAAACCTAACCCCAAATCTAAACCTAAAATCTAAACCTAACCCCAAATCTAAACCTAACCCCAAATCTAAACCTAAAATCTAAACCTAACCCCAAATCTAAACCTAACCCCAAATCTAACCCCAAATCTAAACCTAACCCCAAATCTAAACCTAAAATCTAAACCTAACCCCAAATCTAAACCTAACCCCAAATCTAAACCTAAAATCTAAACCTAACCCCAAATCTAAACCTAACCCCAAATCTAAACCTAAAATCTAAACCTAACCCCAAATCTAAACCTAAAATCTAAACCTAACCCCAAATCTAAACCTAAAATCTAAACCTAACCCCAAATCTAAACCTAACCCCAAATCTAACCCTAAATCTAAACCTAACCCCAAATCTAAACCTAAAATCTAAACCTAACCCCAAATCTAAACCTAACCCCAAATCTAAACCTAAAATCTAAACCTAACCCCAAATCTAAACCTAAAATCTAAACCTAACCCCAAATCTCAACCTAACCCCAAATCTAAACCTAAAATCTAAACCTAACCCCAAATCTAAACCTAAAATCTAAACCTAACCCCAAATGTGAACCCCAAATCTAAACCTAACCCCAAATCTAAACCTAAAATCTAAACCTAACCCCAAATCTAAACCTAAAATCTAAACCTAGCCCCAAATCTGAACCTAAAATCTAAACCTAACCCCAAATCAAAACCTAACCCCAATTCTAAACCCCAAATCTAAACCTAACCCCAAATCTAAACCTAAAATCTAAACCTAACCCCAAATCTAAACCTAACCCCAAATCTAAACCTAAAATCTTAACCTAACCCCAAATCTAAACCTAACCCCAAATCTAAACTTAAAATCTAAACCTAACCCCAAATCTAAACCTAAAATCTAAATCTAACCCCAAATCTAAACCTAACCCCAAATCTAAACCTAAAATCTAAACCTAACCCCAAATCTAAACCTAAAATCTAAACCTAACCCTAAATCTAAACCTAACCCCAAATCTAAACCTAACCCCAAATCTAAACCTAAAATCTAAACCTAACCCCAAATCTAAACCTAAAATCTAAACCTAACCCCAAATCTAAACCTAACCCCAAATCTAAACCTAAAATCTAAACCTAACCCCAAATCTAAACCTAACCCCAAATCTAAACCTAAAATCTAAACCTAACCCCAAATCTAAACCTAAAATCTAAACCTAACCCCAAATCTAAACCTAACCCCAAATCTAACCCTAAATCTAAACCTAACCCCAAATCTAAACCTAAAATCTAAACCTAACCCCAAATCTAAACCTAACCCCAAATCTAACCCCAAATCTAAACCTAACCCCAAATCTAAACCTAAAATCTAAACCTAACCCCAAATCTAAACCTAAAATCTAAACCTAACCCCAAATCTAAACCTAACCCCAAATCTAAACCTAAAATCTAAACCTAACCCCAAATCTAAACCTAAAATCTAAACCTAACCCCAAATCTCAACCTAACCCCAAATCTAAACCTAAAATCTAAACCTAACCCCAAATCTAAACCTAAAATCTAAACCTAACCCCAAATGTGAACCCCAAATCTAAACCTAACCCCAAATCTAAACCTAAAATCTAAACCTAACCCCAAATCTAAACCTAAAATCTAAACCTAGCCCCAAATCTGAACCTAAAATCTAAACCTAACCCCAAATCAAAACCTAACCCCAATTCTAAACCCCAAATCTAAACCTAACCCCAAATCTAAACCTAAAATCTAAACCTAACCCCAAATCTAAACCTAACCCCAAATCTAAACCTAAAATCTTAACCTAACCCCAAATCTAAACCTAACCCCAAATCTAAACTTAAAATCTAAACCTAACCCCAAATCTAAACCTAAAATCTAAATCTAACCCCAAATCTAAACCTAACCCCAAATCTAAACCTAAAATCTAAACCTAACCCCAAATCTAAACCTAAAATCTAAACCTAACCCCAAATCTAAACCTAAAATCTAAACCTAAAATCTAACCCTAACCTAAAATCTAAACCTAACCCCAAATCTAAAACTAAAATCTAAACCTAACCCCAAATCTAAACCTATCCCCAAATCTAAACCTAAAATCTAAACCTAACCCCAAATCTAAACCTAAAATTTAAACCTAACCCCAAATCTAAACCTAAAATCTAAACCTAACCCCAAATCTAAACCTAACCCCAAATCTAAACCGAAAATCTAAACCTAACCCCAAATCTAAACCTAAAATCTAAACCTAACCCCAAATCTAAACCTAAAATCTAAACCTAACCCCAAATCTGAACCTAAAATCTAAACCTAACCCCAAATCTAAACCTAACCCCAAATCTAAACCTAACCCCAAATCTAAACCTAACTCCAAATGTAAACCTAACCCCAAATCTAAACCTAAAATCTAAACCTAACCCCAAATCTAAACCTAACCCCAAATCTAAACCTAAAATCTAAACCTAACCCCAAATCTAAACCTAAAATCTAAACCTAACCCCAAATCTAAACCTAACCCCAAATCTAACCCCAAATCTAAACCTAAAATCTAAACCTAACCCCAAATCTAAACCTAAAATCTAAACTTAACCCCAAATCTAAACCTAACCCCAAATCCAAACCTAACCCCAAATCTAAACCTAAAATCTAAACCTAACCCCAAATCTAAACCTAAAATCTAAACCTAACCCTAAATCTAAACCTAACCCCAAATCTAAACCTAACCCCAAATCTAAACCTAAAATCTAAACCTAACCCCAAATCTAAACCTAAAATCTAAACCTAACCCTAAATCTAAACCTAACCCCAAATCTAAACCTAACCCCAAATCTAACCCCAAATCTAAACCTAACCCCAAATCTAAACCTAAAATCTAAACCTAACCCCAAATCTAAACCTAAAATCTAAACCTAACCCCAAATCTAAACCTAACCCCAAATCTAAACCTAAAATCTAAACCTAACCCCAAATCTAAACCTAAAATCTAAACCTAACCCCAAATCTCAACCTAACCCCAAATCTAAACCTAAAATCTAAACCTAACCCCAAATCTAAACCTAAAATCTAAACCTAACCCCAAATGTGAACCCCAAATCTAAACCTTACCCCAAATCTAAACCTAAAATCTAAACCTAACCCCAAATCTAAACCTAAAATCTAAACCTAGCCCCAAATCTGAACCTAAAATCTAAACCTAACCCCAAATCAAAACCTAACCCCAATTCTAAACCCCAAATCTAAACCTAACCCCAAATCTAAACCTAAAATCTAAACCTAACCCCAAATCTAAACCTAACCCCAAATCTAAACCTAAAATCTTAACCTAACCCCAAATCTAAACCTAACCCCAAATCTAAACTTAAAATCTAAACCTAACCCCAAATCTAAACCTAAAATCTAAATCTAACCCCAAATCTAAACCTAACCCCAAATCTAAACCTAAAATCTAAACCTAACCCCAAATCTACACCTAAAATCTAAACCTAACCCCAAATCTAAACCTAAAATCTAAACCTAAAATCTAACCCTAACCTAAAATCTAAACCTAACCCCAAATCTAAAACTAAAATCTAAACCTAACCCCAAATCTAAACCTATCCCCAAATCTAAACCTAAAATCTAAACCTAACCCCAAATCTAAACCTAAAATTTAAACCTAACCCCAAATCTAAACCTAAAATCTAAACCTAACCCCAAATCTAAACCTAACCCCAAATCTAAACCGAAAATCTAAACCTAACCCCAAATCTAAACCTAAAATCTAAACCTAACCCCAAATCTAAACCTAAAATCTAAACCTAACCCCAAATCTAAACCTAAAATCTAAACCTAACCCCAAATCTGAACCTAAAATCTAAACCTAACCCCAAATCTAAACCTAACCCCAAATCTAAACCTAACCCCAAATCTAAACCTAAAATCTAAACCTAACCCCAAATCTAAACCTAAAATCTAAACCTAACCCCAAATCTAAACCTAACCCCAAATCTAAACCTAAAATCTAAACCTAACCCCAAATCTAAACCTAAAATCTAAACCTAACCCCAAATCTAAACCTAACCCCAAATCTAACCCCAAATCTAAACCTAACCCCAAATCTAAACCTAAAATCTAAACTTAACCCCAAATCTAAACCTAACCCCAAATCCAAACCTAACCCCAAATCTAAACCTAAAATCTAAACCTAACCCCAAATCTAAACCTAAAATCTAAACCTAACCCTAAATCTAAACCTAACCCCAAATCTAAACCTAACCCCAAATCTAAACCTAAAATCTAAACCTAACCCCAAATCTAAACCTAAAATCTAAACCTAACCCCAAATCTAAACCTAACTCCAAATGTAACCCTAAATCTAAACCTAACCCCAAATCTAAACCTAAAATCTAAACCTAACCCCAAATCAAAACCTAACCCCAATTCTAAACCCCAAATCTAAACCTAACCCCAAATCTAAACCTAAAATCTAAACCTAACCCCAAATCTAAACCTAAAATATAACCTAACCCCAAATCTAAACCTAACCCAAAATCTAAACCTAAAATCTAAACCTAACCCCAAATCTAAACCTAAAATCTAAACCTAGCCCCAAATCTAAACCAAAAATCTAAACCTAACCCCAAATCTAAACCTAAAATCTAAACCTAACCCCAAATCTAAACCTAAAATCTAAACCTAACCCTAAATCTAAACCTAACCCCAAATCTAAACCCCAAATCTAAACCTAACCCCAAATCTAAACCCCAAATCTAAACCTAACCCCAAATCTAAACCTAAAATCTAAACCTAACCCCAAATCTGAACCTAAAATCTAAACCTAACCCCAAATCTAAACCTAAAATCTAAACCTAACCCCAAATCTAAACCTAACCCCAAATCTAAACCTAACCCCAAATCTAAACCTAAAATCTAAATCTAACCCCAAATCTAAACCTAACCCCAAATCTAAACCTAAAATCTAAACCTAACCCCAAATCTAAACCTAACTCCAAATCTAAACCTAAGCCCAAATCTAAACCTAACCCTAAACCTAACCCCAAATCTAAACCTAAAATCTAAACCTAACCCCAAATCTAAACCTAAAATCTAAACCTAAAATCTAAACCTAACCTAAAATCTAAACCTAACCCCAAATCTAAACCTAAAATCTAAACCTAACCCCAAATCTAAACCTAACTCCAAATGTAAACCTAACCCCAAATCTAAACCTAAAATCTAAACCTAACCCCAAATCTAAACCTAACCCCAAATCTAAACCTAAAATCTTAACCTAACACCAAATCTAAACCTAACCCCAAATCTAAACCAAAAATCTAAACCTAACCCCAAATCTAAACCTAAAATCTAAAGCTAACCCCAAATCTAAACCTAACCCCAAATCCAAACCTAACCCCAAATCTAAACCTAAAATCTAAACCTAACCCCAAATCTAAACCTAAAATCTAAACCTAACCCCAAATCTAAACCTAACCCCAAATCTAAACCTAAAATCTTAACCTAACCCCAAATCTAAACCTAACCCCAATTCTAAACCCCAAATCTAAACCTAACCCCAAATCTAAACCTAAAATCTAAACCTAACCCCAAATCTAAACCAAAAATCTAAACCTAACCCCAAATCTAAACCTAAAATCTAAACCTAACCCCAAATCTAAACCTAACCCCAAATCCAAACCCAACCCCAAATCTAAACCTAAAATCTAAACCTAACCCCAAATCTAAACCTAAAATCTAAACCTAACCCCAAATCTAAACCTAAAATCTCAACCTAACACCAAATCTAAACCTAACCCCAAATCTAAACCTAAAATCTAAACCTAACCCCAAATCTAAACCTAACCCCAAATCTAAACCTAAAATCTAAACCTAACCCCAAATCTAAACCCCAAATCTAAACCTAACCCCAAATCTAAATCCCAAATCTAAACCTAACCCCAAATCTAAACCTAAAATCTAAACCTAACCCCAAATCTAAACCTAACCCCAAATCTAAACCTAAAATCTAAACCTAACCCCAAATCTAAACCTAACCCCAAATCTAACCCCAAATCTAAACCTAACCCCAAATCTAAACCTAAAATCTAAACCTAACCCCAAATCTAAACCTAACCCCAAATCTAAACCTAAAATCTAAACCTAACCCCAAATCTAAACCTAACCCCAAATCTAAACCTAAAATCTAAACCTAACCCCAAATCTAAACCTAAAATCTAAACCTAACCCCAAATCTAAACATAACCCCAAATCCAAACCTAACCCCAAATCTAAACCTAAAATCTAAACCTAACCCCAAATCTAAACCTAAAATCTAAACCTAACCCTAAATCTAAACCTAACCCCAAATCTAAACCTAACCCCAAATCTAAACCTAAAATCTAAACCTAACCCCAAATCTAAACCTAAAATCTAAACCTAACCCCAAATCTAAACCTAAACCCAAATCTAAACCTAAAATCTAAACCTAACCCCAAATCTAAACCTAACCCCAAATCTAAACCTAAAATCTAAACCTAACCCCAAATCTAAACCTAAAATCTAAACCTAACCCCAAATCTCAACCTAACCCCAAATCTAAACCTAAAATCTAAACCTAACCCCAAATCTAAACCTAAAATCTAAACCTAACCCCAAATGTGAACCCCAAATCTAAACCTAACCCCAAATCTAAACCTAAAATCTAAACCTAACCCCAAATCTAAACCTAAAATCTAAACCTAGCCCCAAATCTGAACCTAAAATCTAAACCTAACCCCAAATCAAAACCTAACCCCAATTCTAAACCCCAAATCTAAACCTAACCCCAAATCTAAACCTAAAATCTAAACCTAACCCCAAATCTAAACCTAACCCCAAATCTAAACCTAAAATCTTAACCTAACCCCAAATCTAAACCTAACCCCAAATCTAAACTTAAAATCTAAACCTAACCCCAAATCTAAACCTAAAATCTAAATCTAACCCCAAATCTAAACCTAACCCCAAATCTAAACCTAAAATCTAAACCTAACCCCAAATCTACACCTAAAATCTAAACCTAACCCCAAATCTAAAACTAAAATCTAAACCTAACCCCAAATCTAAACCTAACCCCAAATCTAAACCGAAAATCTAAACCTAACCCCAAATCTAAACCTAAAATCTAAACCTAACCCCAAATCTAAACCTATCCCCAAATCTAAACCTAAAATCTAAACCTAACCCCAAATCTAAACCTAAAATTTAAACCTAACCCCAAATCTAAACCTAAAATCTAAACCTAACCCCAAATCTAAACCTAACCCCAAATCTAAACCGAAAATCTAAACCTAACCCCAAATCTAAACCTAAAATCTAAACCTAACCCCAAATCTAAACCTAAAATCTAAACCTAACCCCAAATCTGAACCTAAAATCTAAACCTAACCCCAAATCTAAACCTAACCCCAAATCTAAACCTAACCCCAAATCTAAACCTAAAATCTAAACCTAACCCCAAATCTAAACCTAAAATCTAAACCTAACCCCAAATCTAAACCTAACCCCAAATCTAAACCTAAAATCTAAACCTAACCCCAAATCTAAACCTAAAATCTAAACCTAACCCCAAATCTAAACCTAACCCCAAATCTAACCCCAAATCTAAACCTAACCCCAAATCTAAACCTAAAATCTAAACTTAACCCCAAATCTAAACCTAACCCCAAATCCAAACCTAACCCCAAATCTAAACCTAAAATCTAAACCTAACCCCAAATCTAAACCTAAAATCTAAACCTAACCCTAAATCTAAACCTAACCCCAAATCTAAACCTAACCCCAAATCTAAACCTAAAATCTAAACCTAACCCCAAATCTAAACCTAAAATCTAAACCTAACCCCAAATCTAAACCTAACTCCAAATGTAACCCTAAATCTAAACCTAACCCCAAATCTAAACCTAAAATCTAAACCTAACCCCAAATCAAAACCTAACCCCAATTCTAAACCCCAAATCTAAACCTAACCCCAAATCTAAACCTAAAATCTAAACCTAACCCCAAATCTAAACCTAAAATATAACCTAACCCCAAATCTAAACCTAACCCAAAATCTAAACCTAAAATCTAAACCTAACCCCAAATCTAAACCTAAAATCTAAACCTAGCCCCAAATCTAAACCAAAAATCTAAACCTAACCCCAAATCTAAACCTAAAATCTAAACCTAACCCCAAATCTAAACCTAACCCCAAATCTAAACCTAAAATCTAAACCTAACCCCAAATCTAAACCCCAAATCTAAACCTAACCCCAAATCTAAACCTAAAATCTAAACCTAACCCCAAATCTAAACCTAAAATCTAAACCTAACCCCAAATCTAAACCTAACCCCAAATCTAAACCTAAAATCTAAACCTAACCCCAAATCTAAACCTAAAATCTAAACCTAACCCCAAATCTAAACCTAACTCCAAATGTAACCCTAAATCTAAACCTAACCCCAAATCTAAACCTAAAATCTAAACCTAACCCCAAATCAAAACCTAACCCCAATTCTAAACCCCAAATCTAAACCTAACCCCAAATCTAAACCTAAAATCTAAACCTAACCCCAAATCTAAACCTAAAATATAACCTAACCCCAAATCTAAACCTAACCCAAAATCTAAACCTAAAATCTAAACCTAACCCCAAATCTAAACCTAAAATCTAAACCTAGCCCCAAATCTAAACCAAAAATCTAAACCTAACCCCAAATCTAAACCTAAAATCTAAACCTAACCCCAAATCTAAACCTAACCCCAAATCTAAACCTAAAATCTAAACCTAACCCCAAATCTAAACCCCAAATCTAAACCTAACCCCAAATCTAAACCCCAAATCTAAACCTAACCCCAAATCTAAACCTAAAATCTAAACCTAACCCCAAATCTAAACCTAACCCCAAATCTAAACCTAACCCCAAATATAAACCTAAAATCTAAACCTAACCCCAAATCTAAACCTAACCCCAAATCTAAACCTAACCCCAAATCTAACCCCAAATCTAAACCTAACCCCAAATCTAAACCTAAAATCTAAACCTAACCCCAAATCTGAACCTAAAATCTAAACCTAACCCCAAATCTAAACCTAAAATCTAAACCTAACCCCAAATCTAAACCTAAAATCTAAACCTAACCCCAAATCTAAACCTAAAATCTAAATCTAACCCCAAATCTAAACCTAACCCCAAATCTAAACCTAAAATCTAAACCTAACCCCAAATCTAAACCTAACTCCAAATCTAAACCTAAGCCCAAATCTAAACCTAACCCTAAACCTAACCCCAAATCTAAACCTAAAATCTAAACCTAACCCCAAATCTAAACCTAAAATCTAAACCTAACCCCAAATCTAAACCTAAAATCTAAACCTAAAATCTAAACCTAACCTAAAATCTAAACCTAACCCCAAATCTAAACCTAAAATCTAAACCTAACCCCAAATCTAAACCTAACTCCAAATGTAAACCTAACCCCAAATCTAAACCTAAAATCTAAACCTAACCCCAAATCTAAACCTAACCCCAAATCTAAACCTAAAATCTTAACCTAACACCAAATCTAAACCTAACCCCAAATCTAAACCAAAAATCTAAACCTAACCCCAAATCTAAACCTAAAATCTAAAGCTAACCCCAAATCTAAACCTAACCCCAAATCCAAACCTAACCCCAAATCTAAACCTAAAATCTAAACCTAACCCCAAATCTAAACCTAAAATCTAAACCTAACCCCAAATCTAAACCTAACCCCAAATCTAAACCTAAAATCTTAACCTAACCCCAAATCTAAACCTAACCCCAATTCTAAACCCCAAATCTAAACCTAACCCCAAATCTAAACCTAAAATCTAAACCTAACCCCAAATCTAAACCAAAAATCTAAACCTAACCCCAAATCTAAACCTAAAATCTAAACCTAACCCCAAATCTAAACCTAACCCCAAATCCAAACCCAACCCCAAATCTAAACCTAAAATCTAAACCTAACCCCAAATCTAAACCTAAAATCTAAACCTAACCCCAAATCTAAACCTAAAATCTCAACCTAACACCAAATCTAAACCTAACCCCAAATCTAAACCTAAAATCTAAACCTAACCCCAAATCTAAACCTAACCCCAAATCTAAACCTAAAATCTAAACCTAACCCCAAATCTAAACCTAAAATCTAAACCTAACCACAAATCTAAACCTAACCCCAAATCTAACCCTAAATCTAAACCTAACCCCAAATCTAAACCTAAAATCTAAACCTAACCCCAAATCTAAACCTAACCCCAAATCTAACCCCAAATCTAAACCTAACCCCAAATCTAAACCTAAAATCTAAACCTAACCCCAAATCTAAACCTAAAATCTAAACCTAACCCCAAATCTAAACCTAACCCCAAATCTAAACCTAAAATCTAAACCTAACCCCAAATCTAAACCTAAAATCTAAACCTAACCCCAAATCTAACCCTAAAATCTAAACCTAACCCCAAATCTAAACCTAAAATCTAAACCTAACCCCAAATCTAAACCTAAAATCTAAACCTAGCCCCAAATCTGAACCTAAAATCTAAACCTAACCCCAAATCTAAACCTAAAATCTAAACCTAACCCCAAATCTAAACCTAAAATCTAAACCTAACCCCAAATCTAAACCTAACCCCAAATCTAAACCTAAAATCTAAACCTAACCCCAAATCTAAACCTAACTCCAAATCTAAACCTAAGCCCAAATCTAAACCTAACCCTAAACCTAACCCCAAATCTAAACCTAAAATCTAAACCTAACCCCAAATCTAAACCTAAAATCTAAATCTAACCCCAAATCTAAACCTAACCCCAAATCTAAACCTAAAGTCTAAACCTAACCCCAAATCTAAACCTAACTCCAAATCTAAACCTAACCCCAAATCTAAACCTAACCCTAAATCTAACCCCAAATCTAAACCTAACCCCAAATCTAAACCTAAAATCTAAACCTAACCCCAAATCTAAACCTAACTCCAAATCTAAACCTAAGCCCAAATCTAAACCTAAAATCTAAACCTAACCCCAAATCTAAACATAAAATCTAAACCTAAAATCTAAACCTAACCTAAAATCTAAACCTAACCCCAAATCTAAACCTAAAATCTAAACCTAACCCCAAATCTAAACCTAAAATCTAAACCTAACCCCAAATCTAAACCTAAAATCTAAACCTAACCCCAAATCTAAACCTAACCCCAAATCTAAACCTAAAATCTAAACCTAACCTAAAATCTAAACCTAACCCCAAATCTAAACCTAAAATCTAAACCTAACCCCAAATCTAAACCTAAAATCTAAACCTAACCCCAAATCTAAACCTAACCCCAAATCTAAACCTAAAATCTAAACCTAACCCCAAATCTAAACCTAACCCCAAATCTAAACCTAAAATCTTAACCTAACACCAAATCTAAACCTAACCCCAAATCTAAACCAAAAATCTAAACCTAACCCCAAATCTAAACCTAAAATCTAAAGCTAACCCCAAATCTAAACCTAACCCCAAATCCAAACCTAACCCCAAATCTAAACCTAAAATCTAAACCTAACCCCAAATCTAAACCTAAAATCTAAACCTAACCCCAAATCTAAACCTAACCCCAAATCTAAACCTAAAATCTTAACCTAACCCCAAATCTAAACCTAACCCCAATTCTAAACCCCAAATCTAAACCTAACCCCAAATCTAAACCTAAAATCTAAACCTAACCCCAAATCTAAACCAAAAATCTAAACCTAACCCCAAATCTAAACCTAAAATCTAAACCTAACCCCAAATCTAAACCTAACCCCAAATCCAAACCCAACCCCAAATCTAAACCTAAAATCTAAACCTAACCCCAAATCTAAACCTAAAATCTAAACCTAACACCAAATCTAAACCTAACCCCAAATCTAAACCTAAAATCTAAACCTAACCCCAAATCTAAACCTAAACCCAAATCTAAACCTAAAATCTAAACCTAACCCCAAATCTAAACCTAAAATCTAAACCTAACCACAAATCTAAACCTAACCCCAAATCTAACCCTAAATCTAAACCTAACCCCAAATCTAAACCTAAAATCTAAACCTAACCCCAAATCTAAACCTAACCCCAAATCTAACCCCAAATCTAAACCTAACCCCAAATCTAAACCTAAAATCTAAACCTAACCCCAAATCTAAACCTAAAATCTAAACCTAACCCCAAATCTAAACCTAACCCCAAATCTAAACCTAAAATCTAAACCTAACCCCAAATCTAAACCTAAAATCTAAACCTAACCCCAAATCTAAACCTAACCCCAAATCTAAACCTAAAATCTAAACCTAACCCCAAATCTAAACCTAAAATCTAAACCTAACCCCAAATCTAAACCTAAAATCTAAACGTAACCCCAAATCTAAACCTAAAATCTAAACCTAGCCCCAAATCTGAACCTAAAATCTAAACCTAACCCCAAATCTAAACCTAAAATCTAAACCTAACCCCAAATCTAAACCTAACCCCAAATCTAAACCTAAAATCTAAACCTAACCCCAAATCTAAACATAACCCCAAATCCAAACCTAACCCCAAATCTAAACCTAAAATCTAAACCTAACCCCAAATCTAAACCTAAAATCTAAACCTAACCCCAAATCTAAACCTAAAATCTAAACCAAACCCTAAATCTAAACCTAACCCCAAATGTAAACCTAACCCCAAATCTAAACCTAAAATCTAAACCTAACCCCAAATCTAAACCTAAAATCTAAACCTAACCCCAAATCTAAACCTAACCCCAAATCTAAACCTAAAATCTAAACCTAACCCCAAATCTAAACCTAACCCCAAATCTAAACCTAAAATCTAAACCTAACCCCAAATCTAAACCTAAAATCTAAACCTAACCCCAAATCTAAACCTAACCCCAAATCTAACCCTAAATCTAAACCTAACCCCAAATCTAAACCTAAAATCTAAACCTAACCCCAAATCTAAACCTAACCCCAAATCTAACCCCAAATCTCAACCTAACCCCAAATCTAAACCTAAAATCTAAACCTAACCCCAAATCTAAACCTAAAATCTAAACCTAACCCCAAATGTGAACCCCAAATCTAAACCTAACCCCAAATCTAAACCTAAAATCTAAACCTAACCCCAAATCTAAACCTAAAATCTAAACCTAGCCCCAAATCTGAACCTAAAATCTAAACCTAACACCAAATCAAAACCTAACCCCAATTCTAAACCCCAAATCTAAACCTAACCCCAAATCTAAACCTAAAATCTAAACCTAACCCCAAATCTAAACCTAACCCCAAATCTAAACCTAAAATCTTAACCTAACCCCAAATCTAAACCTAACCCCAAATCTAAACTTAAAATTTAAACCTAACCCCAAATCTAAACCTAAAATCTAAATCTAACCCCAAATCTAAACCTAACCCCAAATCTAAACCTAAAATCTAAACCTAACCCCAAATCTAAACCTAAAATCTAAACCTAAAATCTAACCCTAACCTAAAATCTAAACCTAACCCCAAATCTAAAACTAAAATCTAAACCTAACCCCAAATCTAAACCTATCCCCAAATCTAAACCTAAAATCTAAACCTAACCCCAAATCTAAACCTAAAATTTAAACCTAACCCCAAATCTAAACCTAAAATCTAAACCTAACCCCAAATCTAAACCTAACCCCAAATCTAAACCGAAAATCTAAACCTAACCCCAAATCTAAACCTAAAATCTAAACCTAACCCCAAATCTAAACCTAAAATCTAAACCTAACCGAAAATCTAAACCTAACCCCAAATCTAAACCTAAAATCTAAACCTAAGACCAAATCTAAACCTAACCCCAAATCTAAACCTAAAATCTAAACCTAACCCCAAATCTAAACCTAAAATCTAAACCTAAAATCTAAACCTAACCCCAAATCTAAACCTAAAATCTAAACCTAACCCCAAATCTAAACCTAACCCCAAATCTAACCCCAAATCTAAACCTAACCCCAAATCTAAACCTAAAATCTAAACCTAACCCCAAATCTAAACCTAAAATCTAAACCTAACCTAAAATCTAAACCTAGCCCCAAATCTAAACCTAAAATCTCAACCTAACCCCAAATCTAAACCTAAAATCTAAACCTAACCCCAAATCTAAACCTAACCCCAAATCTAAACCTAAAATCTAAACCTAACCCCAAATCTAAACCTAAAATCTAAACCTAACCCCAAATCTAAACCTAACCCCAAATCTAAACCTAAAATCTAAACCTAACCCCAAATCTAAACCTAAAATCTAAACCTAAAATCTAAACCTAACCTAAAATCTAAACCTAACCCCAAATCTAAACCTAAAATCTAAACCTAACCACAAATCTAAACCTAACCCCAAATCTAACCCTAAATCTAAACCTAACCCCAAATCTAAACCTAAAATCTAAACCTAACCCCAAATCTAAACCTAACCCTAAATCTAACCCCAAATCTAAACCTAACCCCAAATCTAAACCTAAAATCTAAACCTAACCCCAAATCTAAACCTAACCCCAAATCTAAACCTAAAATCTAAACCTAACCCCAAATCTAAACCTAAAATCTAAACCTAACCCCAAATCTAAACCTAACCCCAAATCTAAACCTAAAATCTAAACCTAACCCCAAATCTAAACCTAAAATCTAAACCTAACCCCAAATCTAAACCTAAAATCTAAACCTAACCCCAAATCTAAACCTAAAATCTTAACCTAACCCCAAATCTAAACCTAAAATCTAAACCTAGCCCCAAATCTGAACCTAAAATCTAAACCTAACCCCAAATCTAAACCTAAAATCTAAACCTAACCCCAAATCTAAACCTAAAATCTAAACCTAACCCCAAATCTAAACCTAACCCCAAATCTAAACCTAAAATCTAAACCTAACCCCAAATCTAAACCTAACCCCAAATCTAAACCTAAAATCTAAACCTAACCCCAAATCTAAACCTAAAATCTAAACCTAACCCCAAATCTAAACATAACCCCAAATCCAAACCTAACCCCAAATCTAAACCTAAAATCTAAACCTAACCCCAAATCTAAACCTAAAATCTAAACCTAACCCTAAATCTAAACCTAACCCCAAATCTAAACCTAACCCCAAATCTAAACCTAAAATCTAAACCTAACCCCAAATCTAAACCTAAAATCTAAACCTAACCCCAAATCTAAACCTAACCCCAAATCTAAACCTAAATTCTAAACCTAACCCCAAATCTAAACCAAACCCCAAATCTAAACCTAAAATCTAAACCTAACCCCAAATCTAAACCTAAAATCTAAACCTAACCCCAAATCTAAACCTAACCCCAAATCTAACCCTAAATCTAAACCTAACCCCAAATCTAAACCTAAAATCTAAACCTAACCCCAAATCTAAACCTAACCCCAAATCTAACCTCAAATCTAAACCTAACCCCAAATCTAAACCTAAAATCTAAACCTAACCCCAAATCTAAACTTAAAATCTAAACCTAACCCCAAATCTAAACCTAACCCCAAATCTAAACCTAAAATCTAAACCTAACCCCAAATCTCAACCTAACCCCAAATCTAAACCTAAAATCTAAACCTAACCCCAAATATAAACCTAAAATCTAAATCTAACCCCAAATGTGAACCCCAAATCTAAACCTAACCCCAAATCTAAACCTAAAATCTAAACCTAGCCCCAAATCTGAACCTAAAATCTAAACCTAACCCCAAATCAAAACCTAACCCCAATTCTAAACCCCAAATCTAAACCTAACCCCAAATCTAAACCTAAAATCTAAACCTAACCCCAAATCTAAACCTAAAATCTAAACCTAACCTAAAATCTAAACCTAACCCCAAATCTAAACCTAACCCCAAATCTAAACCTAAAATCTAAACCTAACCCCAAATCTAAACCTAACCCCAAATCTAAACCTAAAATCTAAACCTAAAATCTAAACCTAACCCCAAATCTAAACCTAAAATCTAAACCTAACCCCAAATCTAAACCTAACCCCAAATATAAACCTAAAATCTTAACCTAACCCCAAATCTAAACCTAACCCCAAATCTAAACCAAAAATCTAAACCTAACCCCAAATCTAAACCTAAAATCTAAACCTAACCCCAAATCTAAACCTAACCCCAAATCCAAACCTAACCCCAAATCTAAACCTAACATCTAAACCTAACCCCAAATCTAAATCTAAAATCTAAACCTAACCCTAAATCTAAACCTAACCCCAAATCTAAACCTAAAATCTAAACCTAACCCCAAATCTAAACCTAACCCCAAATCTAAACCTAATATCTAAACCTAACCCCAAATCTAAACCTAAAATCTAAACCTAACCACAAATCTAAACCTAACCCCAAATCTAACCCTAAATCTAAACCTAACCCCAAATCTAAACCTAAAATCTAAACCTAACCCCAAATCTAAACCTAACCCCAAATCTAAACCTAAACCCAAATCTAAACCTAAAATCTAAACCTAACCCCAAATCTAAACCTAAAATCTAAACCTAACCCCAAATCTAAACCTAACCCCAAATCCAAACCTAACCCCAAATCTAAACCTAAAATCTAAACCTAACCCCAAATCTAAACCTAAAATCTAAACCTAACCCTAAATCTAAACCTAACCCCAAATCTAAACCTAACCCCAAATCTAAACCTAAAATCTAAACCTAACCCCAAATCTAAACCTAAAATCTAAACCTAACCCCAAATCTAAACCTAACCCCAAATCTAAACCTAAAATCTAAACCTAACCCCAAATCTAAACCTAAAATCTAAACCTAACCCCAAATCTAAACCTAACCCCAAATCTAACCCTAAATCTAAACCTAACCCCAAATCCAAACCTAAAATCTAAACCTAACCCCAAATCTAAACCTAACCCCAAATCTAACCCCAAATCTAAACCTAACCCCAAATCTAAACCTAAAATCTAAACCTAACCCCAAATCTAAACCTAACCCCAAATCTAAACCTAAAATCTAAACCTAACCCCAAATCTAAACCTAAAATCTAAACCTAACCCCAAATCTCAACCTAACCCCAAATCTAAACCTAAAATCTAAACCTAACCCCAAATCTAAACCTAAATCTAAACCTAACCCCAAATGTGAACCCCAAATCTAAACCTAACCCCAAATCTAAACCTAAAATCTAAACCTAACCCCAAATCTAAACCTAAAATCTAAACCTAGCCCCAAATCTGAACCTAAAATCTAAACCTAACCCCAAATCAAAACCTAACCCCAATTCTAAACCCCAAATCTAAACCTAACCCCAAATCTAAACCTAAAATCTAAACCTAACCCCAAATCTAAACCTAAAATCTAAACCTAACCTAAAATCTAAACCTAACCCCAAATCTAAACCTAACCCCAAATCTAAACCTAAAATCTAAACCTAACCTAAAATCTAAACCTAACCCCAAATCTAAACCTAACCCCAAATCTAAACCTAAAATCTAAACCTAACCCCAAATCTAAACCTAAAATCTAAACCTAACCCCAAATCTAAACCTAACCCCAAATCTAACCCCAAATCTAAACCTAACCCCAAATCTAAACCTAAAATCTAAACCTAACCCCAAATCTAAACCTAAAATCTAAACCTAACCCCAAATCTAAACCTAACCCCAAATCCAAACCTAACCCCAAATCTAAACCTAAAATCTAAACCTAACCCCAAATCTAAACCTGAAATCTAAACCTAACCCCAAATCTAAACCTAAAATCTAAACCTAACCCCAAATCTAAACCTAACCCCAAATCCAAACCTAACCCCAAATCTAAACCTAAAATCTAAACCTAACCCCAAATCTAAACCTAAAATCTAAACCTAACCCTAAATCTAAACCTAACCCCAAATCTAAACCTAACCCCAAATCTAAACCTAAAATCTAAACCTAACCCCAAATCTAAACCTAAAATCTAAACCTAACCCCAAATCTAAACCTAACCCCAAATCTAAACCTAAAATCTAAACCTAACCCCAAATCTAAACCTAACCCCAAATCTAAACCTAAAATCTAAACCTAACCCCAAATCTAAACCTAAAATCTAAACCTAACCCCAAATCTAAACCTAACCCCAAATCTAACCCTAAATCTAAACCTAACCCCAAATCTAAACCTAAAATCTAAACCTAACCCCAAATCTAAACCTAACCCCAAATCTAACCCCAAATCTAAACCTAACCCCAAATCTAAACCTAAAATCTAAACCTAACCCCAAATCTAAACCTAAAATCTAAACCTAACCCCAAATCTAAACCTAAAATCTAAACCTAACCCCAAATCTAAACATAACCCCAAATCTAAACCTAAAATCTAAACCTAACCCCAAATCTAAACCTAAAATCTAAACCTAACCCCAAATCTCAACCTAACCCCAAATCTAAACCTAAAATCTAAACCTAACCCCAAATCTAAACCTAAAATCTAAACCTAACACCAAATGTGAACCCCAAATCTAAACCTAACCCCAAATCTAAACCTAAAATCTAAACCTAGCCCCAAATCTGAACCTAAAATCTAAACCTAACCCCAAATCAAAACCTAACCCCAATTCTAAACCCCAAATCTAAACCTAACCCCAAATCTAAACCTAAAATCTAAACCTAACCCCAAATCTAAACCTAAAATCTAAACCTAACCTAAAATCTAAACCTAACCCCAAATCTAAACCTAACCCCAAATCTAAACCTAAAATCTAAACCTAACCCCAAATCTAAACCTAACCCCAAATCTAAACCTAAAATCTAAACCTAACCCCAAATCTAAACCTAAAATCTAAACCTAACCCCAAATCTAAACCTAAAATCTAAACCTAAAATCTAAACCTAACCTAAAATCTGAACCTAACCCCAAATCTAAACCTAAAATCTAAACCTAACCCCAAATCTAAACCTAACCCCAAATCTAAACCTAAAATCTAAACCTAACCCCAAATCTAAACCTAAAATCTAAACCTAACCCCAAATCTAAACCTAACCCCAAATATAAACCTAAAATCTTAACCTAACCCCAAATCTAAACCTAACCCCAAATCTAAACCTAAAATCTAAACCTAACCCCAAATCTAAACCTAAAATCTAAACCTAACCCCAAATCTAAACCTAACCCCAAATCTAAACCTAACCCCAAATCCAAACCTAACCCCAAATCTAAACCTAACATCTAAACCTAACCCCAAATCTAAATCTAAAATCTAAACCTAACCCTAAATCTAAACCTAACCCCAAATCTAAACCTAACCCCAAATCTAAACCTAAAATCTAAACCTAACCCCAAATCTAAACATAACCCCAAATCTAAACCTAAAATCTAAACCTAACCCCAAATCTAAACCTAAAATCTAAACCTAACCACAAATCTAAACCTAACCCCAAATCTAACCCTAAATCTAAACCTAACCCCAAATCTAAACCTAAAATCTAAACCTAACGCCAAATCTAAACCTAAAATCTAAACCTAACCCCAAATATAAACCTAACCCCAAATCTAACCCCAAATCTAAACCTAACCCCAAATCTAAACCTAAAATCTAAACCTAACCCCAAATCTAAACCTAAAATCTAAACCTAACCCCATATCTAAACCTAAAATCTAAACCTAACCCCAAATCTAAACCTAACCCCAAATCTAAACCTAAAATCTAAACCTAACCCCAAATCTAAACCTAACCCCAAATCTAAACCTAAAATCTAAACCTAACCCCAAATCTAAACCTAAAATCTAAACCTAACCCCAAATCTGAACCTAAAATCTAAACCTAATCCCAAATCTAAACCTAACCACAAATATAAACCTAAAATCTAAACCTAACCCCAAATCTGAACCTAAAATCTAAACCTAAGCCCAAATCTAAACCTAACCCCAAATCTAAACCTAAAATCTAAACCTAACCCCAAATATAAACCTAAAACCTAAACCTAACCCCAAATCTAAACCTAAAACCTAAACCTAAAATCTAAACCTAACCCCAAATCTAAACCTAAAATCTAAACCTAACCCCAAATCTAAACCTAACCCCAAATCTAACCCCAAATCTAAACCTAACCCCAAATCTAAACCTAAAATCTAAACCTAACCCCAAATCTAAACCTACAATCTAAACCTAACCTAAAATCTAAACCTAGCCCCAAATCTAAACCTAAAATCTCAACCTAACCCCAAATCTAAATCTAAAATCTAAACCTAACCCCAAATCTAAACCTAACCCCAAATCTAAACCTAAAATCTAAACCTAACCCCAAATCTAAACCTAACTCCAAATCTAAACCTAAGCCCAAATCTAAACCTAACCCTAAACCTAACCCCAAATCTAAACCTAAAATCTAAACCTAACCCCAAATCTAAACCTAAAATCTAAACCTAACCCCAAATCTAAACCTAACCCCAAATCTAAACCTAAAATCTAAACCTAACCCCAAATCTAAACCTAAAATCTAAACCTAACCCCAAATCTAAACCTAAAATCTAAACCTAAAATCTAAACCTAACCTAAAATCTAAACCTAACCCCAAATCTAAACCTAAAATCTAAACCTAACCCCAAATCTAAACCTAACTCCAAATCTAAACCTAACCCCAAATCTAAACCTAAAATCTAAACCTAACCCCAAATCTAAACCTAACCCCAAATCTAAACCTAAAACCTTAACCTAACACCAAATCTAAACCTAACCCCAAATCTAAACCAAAAATCTAAACCTAACCCCAAATCTAAACCTAAAATCTAAAGCTAACCCCAAATCTAAACCGAACCCCAAATCCAAACCTAACCCCAAATCTAAACCTAAAATCTAAACCTAACCCCAAATCTAAACCTAAAATCTAAACCTAACCCCAAATCTAAACCTAACCCCAAATCTAAACCTAAAATCTTAACCTAACCCCAAATCTAAACCTAACCCCAATTCTAAACCCCAAATCTAAACCTAACCCCAAATCTAAACCTAAAATCTAAACCTAACCCCAAATCTAAACCAAAAATCTAAACCTAACCCCAAATCTAAACCTAAAATCTAAACCTAACCCCAAATCTAAACCTAACCCCAAATCCAAACCCAACCCCAAATCTAAACCTAAAATCTAAACCTAACCCCAAATCTAAACCTAAAATCTAAACCTAACCCCAAATCTAAACCTAAAATCTAAACCTAACACCAAATCTAAACCTAACCCCAAATCTAAACCTAAAATCTAAACCTAAAATCTAAACCTAACCCCAAATCTAAACCTAAAATCTAAACCTAACCCCAAATCTAAACCTAAAATCTAAACCTAACCACAAATCTAAACCTAACCCCAAATCTAACCCTAAATCTAAACCTAACCCCAAATCTAAACCTAAAATCTAAACCTAACCCCAAATCTAAACCTAACCCCAAATCTAACCCCAAATCTAAACCTAACCCCAAATCTAAACCTAAAATCTAAACCTAACCCCAAATCTAAACCTAAAATCTAAACCTAACCCCAAATCTAAACCTAACCCCAAATCTAAACCTAAAATCTAAACCTAACCCCAAATCTAAACCTAAAATCTAAACCTAACCCCAAATCTAAACCTAACCCCAAATCTAAACCTAAAATCTAAACCTAACCCCAAATCTAAACCTAAAATCTAAACCTAACCCCAAATCTAAACCTAAAATCTAAACCTAACCCCAAATCTAAACCTAAAATCTAAACCTAGCCCCAAATCTGAACCTAAAATCTAAACCTAACCCCAAATCTGAACCTAAAATCTAAACCTAACCCCAAATCTAAACCTAAAATCTAAACCTAACCCCAAATCTAAACCTAACCCCAAATCTAAACCTAAAATCTAAACCTAACCCCAAATCTAAACCTAACCCCAAATCTAAACCTAAAATCTAAACCTAACCCCAAATCTAAACCTAAAATCTAAACCTAACCCCAAATCTAAACATAACCCCAAATCCAAACCTAACCCCAAATCTAAACCTAAAATCTAAACCTAACCCCAAATCTAAACCTAAAATCTAAACCTAACCCCAAATCTAAACCTAAAATCTAAACCTAACCCTAAATCTAAACCTAACCCCAAATCTAAACCTAACCCCAAATCTAAACCTAAAATCTAAACCTAACCCCAAACCTAAACCTAAAATCTAAACCTAACCCCAAATCTAAACCTAACCCCAAATCTAAACCTAAAATCTAAACCTAACCCCAAATCTAAACGTAACCCCAAATCTAAACCTAAAATCTAAACCTAACCCCAAATCTAAACCTAAAATCTAAACCTAACCCCAAATCTAAACCTAACCCCAAATCTAACCCTAAATCTAAACCTAACCCCAAATCTAAACCTAAAATCTAAACCTAACCCCAAATCTAAACCTAACCCCAAATCTAACCCCAAATCTAAACCTAACCCCAAATCTAAACCTAAAATCTAAACCTAACCCCAAATCTAAACCTAAAATCTAAACCTAACCCCAAATCTAAACCTAACCCCAAATCTAAACCTAAAATCTAAACCTAACCCCAAATCTAAACCTAAAATCTAAACCTAACCCCAAATCTCAACCTAACCCCAAATCTAAACCTAAAATCTAAACCTAACCCCAAATCTAAACCTAAAATCTAAACCTAACCCCAAATGTGAACCCCAAATCTAAACCTAACCCCAAATCTAAACCTAAAATCTAAACCTAACCCCAAATCTAAACCTAAAATCTAAACCTAGCCCCAAATCTGAACCTAAAATCTAAACCTAACCCCAAATCAAAACCTAACCCCAATTCTAAACCCCAAATCTAAACCTAACCCCAAATCTAAACCTAAAATCTTAACCTAACCCCAAATCTAAACCTAACCCCAAATCTAAACCTAAAATCTTAACCTAACCCCAAATCTAAACCTAACCCCAAATCTAAACTTAAAATCTAAACCTAACCCCAAATCTAAACCTAAAATCTAAATCTAACCCCAAATCTAAACCTAACCCCAAATCTAAACCTAAAATCTAAACCTAACCCCAAATCTAAACCTAAAATCTAAACCTAACCCCAAATCTAAACCTAAAATCTAAACCTAACCCCAAATCTCAACCTAACCCCAAATCTAAACCTAAAATCTAAACCTAACCCCAAATCTAAACCTAAAATCTAAACCTAACCCCAAATCTAAACCTAACCCCAAATCTAACCCCAAATCTAAACCTAACCCCAAATCTAAACCTAAAATCTAAACCTAACCCCAAATCTAAACCTAAAATCTAAACCTAACCCCAAATCTAAACCTAACCCCAAATCCAAACCTAACCCCAAATCTAAACCTAAAATCTAAACCTAACCCCAAATCTAAACCTAACCCCAAATCTAAACCTAAAATCTAAACCTAACCCCAAATCTAAACCTAAAATCTAAACCTAACCCCAAATCTAAATCTAACCCCAAATCCAAACCTAACCCCAAATCTAAACCTAAAATCTAAACCTAACCCTAAATCTAAACCTAACCCCAAATCTAAACCTAACCCCAAATCTAAACCTAAAATCTAAACCTAACCCCAAATCTAAACCTAAAATCTAAACCTAACCCCAAATCTAAACCTAACCCCAAATCTAAACCTAAAATCTAAACCTAACCCCAAATCTAAACCTAACCCCAAATCTAAACCTAAAATCTAAACCTAACCCCAAATCTAAACCTAAAATCTAAACCTAACCCCAAATCTAAACCTAAAATCTAAACCTAACCCTAAATCTAAACCTAACCCCAAATCTAAACCTAAAATCTAAACCTAACCCCAAATTTAAACCTAACCCCAAATCTAACCCCAAATCTAAACCTAACCCCAAATCTAAACCTAAAATCTAAACCTAACCCCAAATCTAAACCTAAAATCTAAACCTAACCCCAAATCTAAACATAACCCCAAATCTAAACCTAAAATCTAAACCTAACCCCAAATCTAAACCTAAAATCTAAACCTAACCCCAAATCTCAACCTAACCCCAAATCTAAACCTAAAATCTAAACCTAACCCCAAATCTAAACCTAAAATCTAAACCTAACACCAAATGTGAACCCCAAATCTAAACCTAACCCCAAATCTAAACCTAAAATCTAAACCTAACCCCAAATCTAAACCTAAAATCTAAACCTAGCCCCAAATCTGAACCTAAAATCTAAACCTAACCCCAAATCAAAACCTAACCCCAATTCTAAACCCCAAATCTAAACCTAACCCCAAATCTAAACCTAAAATCTAAACCTAACCCCAAATCTAAACCTAAAATCTAAACCTAACCTAAAATCTAAACCTAACCCCAAATCTAAACCTAACCCCAAATCTAAACCTAAAATCTAAACCTAACCCCAAATCTAAACCTAACCCCAAATCTAAACCTAAAATCTAAACCTAACCCCAAATCTAAACCTAAAATCTAAACCTAACCCCAAATCTAAACCTAAAATCTAAACCTAAAATCTAAACCTAACCTAAAATCTGAACCTAACCCCAAATCTAAACCTAAAATCTAAACCTAACCCCAAATCTAAACCTAACCCCAAATCTAAACCTAAAATCTAAACCTAACCCCAAATCTAAACCTAAAATCTAAACGTAACCCCAAATCTAAACCTAACCCCAAATATAAACCTAAAATCTTAACCTAACCCCAAATCTAAACCTAACCCCAAATCTAAACCTAAAATCTAAACCTAACCCCAAATCTAAACCTAAAATCTAAACCTAACCCCAAATCTAAACCTAACCCCAAATCCAAACCTAACCCCAAATCTAAACCTAACATCTAAACCTAACCCCAAATCTAAATCTAAAATCTAAACCTAACCACAAATCTAAACCTAACCCCAAATCTAAACCTAACCCCAAATCTAAACCTAAAATCTAAACCTAACCCCAAATCTAAACATAACCCCAAATCTAAACCTAAAATCTAAACCTAACCCCAAATCTAAACCTAAAATCTAAACCTAACCACAAATCTAAACCTAACCCCAAATCTAACCCTAAATCTAAACCTAACCCCAAATCTAAACCTAAAATCTAAACCTAACCCCAAATCTAAACCTAAAATCTAAACCTAACCCCAAATCTAAACCTAACCCCA
This sequence comes from Patagioenas fasciata, assembly GCF_037038585.1. Lineage (NCBI taxonomy): Eukaryota > Metazoa > Chordata > Aves > Columbiformes > Columbidae > Patagioenas > Patagioenas fasciata. Next base: position 530,792 of record NW_027288511.1, read on the forward strand.
AATCTAACCCCAAATCTAAACCTAACCCCAAATCTAAACCTAAAATCTAAACCTAACCCCAAATCTAAACCTAAAATCTAAACCTAACCCCATATCTAAACCTAAAATCTAAACCTAACCCCAAATCTAAACCTAACCCCAAATCTAAACCTAAAATCTAAACCTAACCCCAAATCTAAACCTAAAATCTAAACCTAACCCCAAATCTAAACCTAACCCCAAATCTAAACCTAAAATCTAAACCTAACCCCAAATCTAAACCTATAATCTAAACCTAACCCCAAATCTGAACCTAAAATCTAAACCTAATCCCAAATCTAAACCTAACCCCAAATATAAACCTAAAATCTAAACCTAACCCCAAATCTGAACCTAAAATCTAAACCTAAGCCCAAATCTAAACCTAACCCCAAATCTAAACCTAAAATCTAAACCTAACCCCAAATCTAAACCTAAAATCTAAACCTAAAATCTAAACCTAACCCCAAATCTAAACCTAAAATCTAAACCTAACCCCAAATCTAAACCTAACCCCAAATCTAACCCCAAATCTAAACCTAACCCCAAATCTAAACCTAAAATCTAAACCTAACCCCAAATCTAAACCTAAAATCTAAACCTAACCTAAAATCTAAACCTAGCCCCAAATCTAAACCTAAAATCTCAACCTAACCCCAAATCTAAACCTAAAATCTAAACCTAACCCCAAATCTAAACCTAACCCCAAATCTAAACCTAAAATCTAAACCTAACCCCAAATCTAAACCTAACTCCAAATCTAAACCTAAGCCCAAATCTAAACCTAACCCTAAACCTAACCCCAAATCTAAACCTAAAATCTAAACCTAACCCCAAATCTAAACCTAACTCCAAATCTAAACCTAACCCCAAATCTAAACCTAAAATCTAAACCTAAAATCTAAACCTAACCTAAAATCTAAACCTAACCCCAAATCTAAACCTAACTCCAAATCTAAACCTAACCCCAAATCTAAACCTAAAATCTAAACCTAAAATCTAAACCTAACCTAAAATCTAAACCTAACCCCAAATCTAAACCTAAAATCTAAACCTAACCCCAAATCTAAACCTAACTCCAAATCTAAACCTAACCCCAAATCTAAACCTAAAATCTAAACCTAACCCCAAATCTAAACCTAACCCCAAATCTAAACCTAAAATCTTAACCTAACACCAAATCTAAACCTAACCCCAAATCTAAACCAAAAATCTAAACCTAACCCCAAATCTAAACCTAAAATCTAAAGCTAACCCCAAATCTAAACCTAACCCCAAATCCAAACCTAACCCCAAATCTAAACCTAAAATCTAAACCTAACCCCAAATCTAAACCAAAAATCTAAACCTAACCCCAAATCTAAACCTAAAATCTAAAGCTAACCCCAAATCTAAACCTAACCCCAAATCCAAACCTAACCCCAAATCTAAACCTAAAATCTAAACCTAACCCCAAATCTAAACCTAAAATCTAAACCTAACCCCAAATCTAAACCTAACCCCAAATCTAAACCTAAAATCTTAACCTAACCCCAAATCTAAACCTAACCCCAATTCTAAACCCCAAATCTAAACCTAATCCCAAATCTAAACCTAAAATCTAAACCTAACCCCAAATCTAAACCAAAAATCTAAACCTAACCCCAAATCTAAACCTAAAATCTAAACCTAACCCCAAATCTAAACCTAACCCCAAATCCAAACCCAACCCCAAATCTAAACCTAAAATCTAAACCTAACCCCAAATCTAAACCTAAAATCTAAACCTAACCCCAAATCTAAACCTAAAATCTAAACCTAACACCAAATCTAAACCTAACCCCAAATCTAAACCTAAAATCTAAACCTAACCCCAAATCTAAACCTAACCCCAAATCTAAACCTAAAATCTAAACCTAACCCCAAATCTAAACCTAAAATCTAAACCTAACCACAAATCTAAACCTAACCCCAAATCTAACCCTAAATCTAAACCTAACCCCAAATCTAAACCTAAAATCTAAACCTAACCCCAAATCTAAACCTAACCCCAAATCTAACCCCAAATCTAAACCTAACCCCAAATCTAAACCTAAAATCTAAACCTAACCCCAAATCTAAACCTAAAATCTAAACCTAACCCCAAATCTAAACCTAACCCCAAATCTAAACCTAAAATCTAAACCTAACCCCAAATCTAAACCTAAAATCTAAACCTAACCCCAAATCTAAACCTAACCCCAAATCTAAACCTAAAATCTAAACCTAACCCCAAATCTAAACCTAAAATCTAAACCTAACCCCAAATCTAAACCTAAAATCTAAACCTAACCCCAAATCTAAACCTAAAATCTAAACCTAGCCCCAAATCTGAACCTAAAATCTAAACCTAACCCCAAATCTAAACCTAAAATCTAAACCTAACCCCAAATCTAAACCTAACCCCAAATCTAAACCTAAAATCTAAACCTAACCCCAAATCTAAACCTAACCCCAAATCTAAACCTAAAATCTAAACCTAACCCCAAATCTAAACCTAAAATCTAAACCTAACCCCAAATCTAAACATAACCCCAAATCCAAACCTAACCCCAAATCTAAACCTAAAATCTAAACCTAACCCCAAATCTAAACCTAAAATCTAAACCTAACCCTAAATCTAAACCTAACCCCAAATCTAAACCTAACCCCAAATCTAAACCTAAAATCTAAACCTAACCCCAAATCTAAACCTAAAATCTAAACCTAACCCCAAATCTAAACCTAACCCCAAATCTAAACCTAAAATCTAAACCTAACCCCAAATCTAAACGTAACCCCAAATCTAAACCTAAAATCTAAACCTAACCCCAAATCTAAACCTAAAATCTAAACCTAACCCCAAATCTAAACCTAACCCCAAATCTAACCCTAAATCTAAACCTAACCCCAAATCTAAACCTAAAATCTAAACCTAACCCCAAATATAAACCTAACCCCAAATCTAACCCCAAATCTAAACCTAACCCCAAATCTAAACCTAAAATCTAAACCTAACCCCAAATCTAAACCTAAAATCTAAACCTAACCCCAAATCTAAACCTAACCCCAAATCTAAACCTAAAATCTAAACCTAACCCCAAATCTAAACCTAAAATCTAAACCTAACCCCAAATCTCAACCTAACCCCAAATCTAAACCTAAAATCTAAACCTAACCCCAAATCTAAACCTAAAATCTAAACCTAACCCCAAATGTAAACCCCAAATCTCAACCTAACCCCAAATCTAAACCTAAAATCTAAACCTAACCCCAAATCTAAACCTAAAATCTAAACCTAGCCCCAAATCTGAACCTAAAATCTAAACCTAACCCCAAATCAAAACCTAACCCCAATTCTAAACCCCAAATCTAAACCTAACCCCAAATCTAAACCTAAAATCTAAACCTAACCCCAAATCTAAACCTAACCCCAAATCTAAACCTAAAATCTTAACCTAACCCCAAATCTAAACCTAACCCCAAATCTAAACTTAAAATCTAAACCTAACCCCAAATCTAAACCTAAAATCTAAATCTAACCCCAAATCAAAACCTAACCCCAAATCTAAACCTAAAATCTAAACCTAACCCCAAATCTAAACCTAAAATCTAAACCTAACCCCAAATCTAAACCTAAAATCTAAACCTAAAATCTAACCCTAACCTAAAATCTAAACCTAACCCCAAATCTAAAACTAAAATCTAAACCTAACCCCAAATCTAAACCTATCCCCAAATCTAAACCTAAAATCTAAACCTAACCCCAAATCTAAACCTAAAATTTAAACCTAACCCCAAATCTAAACCTAACCCCAAATCTAAACCGAAAATCTAAACCTAACCCCAAATCTAAACCTAAAATCTAAACCTAACCCCAAATCTAAACCTAAAATCTAAACCTAACCGAAAATCTAAACCTAACCCCAAATCTAAACCTAAAATCTAAACCTAAGCCCAAATCTAAACCTAACCCCAAATCTAAACCTAAAATCTAAACCTAACCCCAAATCTAAACCTAAAATCTAAACCTAAAATCTAAACCTAACCCCAATTCTAAACCTAACCCCAAATCTAACCCCAAATCTAAACCTAACCCCAAATCTAAACCTAAAATCTAAACCTAACCCCAAATCTAAACCTAAAATCTAAACCTAACCTAAAATCTAAACCTAGCCCCAAATCTAAACCTAAAATCTCAACCTAACCCCAAATCTAAACCTAAAATCTAAACCTAACCCCAAATCTAAACCTAACCCCAAATCTAAACCTAAAATCTAAACCTAACCCCAAATCTAAACCTAACTCCAAATCTAAACCTAAGCCCAAATCTAAACCTAAAATCTAAACCTAATCCCAAATCTAAACCTAAAATCTAAACCTAACCCCAAATCTAAACCTAACCCCAAATCCAAACCCAACCCCAAATCTAAACCTAAAATCTAAACCTAACCCCAAATCTAAACCTAAAATCTAAACCTAACCCCAAATCTAAACCTAAAATCTAAACCTAACACCAAATCTAAACCTAACCCCAAATCTAAACCTAAAATCTAAACCTAACCCCAAATCTAAACCTAACCCCAAATCTAAACCTAAAATCTAAACCTAACCCCAAATCTAAACCTAAAATCTAAACCTAACCCCAAATCTAAACCTAACCCCAAATCTAACCCTAAATCTAAACCTAACCCCAAATCTAAACCTAAAATCTAAACCTAACCCCAAATCTAAACCTAACCCCAAATCTAACCCCAAATCTAAACCTAACCCCAAATCTAAACCTAAAATCTAAACCTAACCCCAAATGTAAACCTAAAATCTAAACCTAACCCCAAATCTAAACCTAACCCCAAATCTAAACCTAAAATCTAAACCTAACCCCAAATCTAAACCTAAAATCTAAACCTAACCCCAAATCTAAACCTAACCCCAAATCTAAACCTAAAATCTAAACCTAACCCCAAATCTAAACCTAAAATCTAAACCTAACCCCAAATCTAAACCTAAAATCTAAACCTAGCCCCAAATCTGAACCTAAAATCTAAACCTAACCCCAAATCTAAACCTAAAATCTAAACCTAACCCCAAATCTAAACCTAACCCCAAATCTAAACCTAAAATCTAAACCTAACCCCAAATCTAAACCTAAAATCTAAACCTAACCCCAAATCTAAACATAACCCCAAATCCAAACCTAACCCCAAATCTAAACCTAAAATCTAAACCTAACCCCAAATCTAAACCTAAAATCTAAACCTAACCCCAAATCTAAACCTAAAATCTAAACCTAACCCTAAATCTAAACCTAACCCCAAATCTAAACCTAACCCCAAATCTAAACCTAAAATCTAAACCTAACCCCAAATCTAAACCTAAAATCTAAACCTAACCCCAAATCTAAACCTAACCCCAAATCTAAACCTAAATTCTAAACCTAACCCCAAATCTAAACCTAACCCCAAATCTAAACCTAAAATCTAAACCTAACCCCAAATCTAAACCTAAAATCTAAACCTAACCCCAAATCTAAACCTAACCCCAAATCTAACCCTAAATCTAAACCTAACCCCAAATCTAAACCTAAAATCTAAACCTAACCCCAAATCTAAACCTAACCCCAAATCTAACCCCAAATCTAAACCTAACCCCAAATCTAAACCTAAAATCTAAACCTAACCCCAAATCTAAACCTAAAATCTAAACCTAACCCCAAATCTAAACCTAACCCCAAATCTAAACCTAAAATCTAAACCTAACCCCAAATCTAAACCTAAAATCTAAACCTAACCCCAAATCTCAACCTAACCCCAAATCTAAACCTAAAATCTAAACCTAACCCCAAATCTAAACCTAAAATCTAAACCTAACCCCAAATGTGAACCCCAAATCTAAACCTAACCCCAAATCTAAACCTAAAATCTAAACCTAACCCCAAATCTAAACCTAAAATCTAAACCTAGCCCCAAATCTGAACCTAAAATCTAAACCTAACCCCAAATCAAAACCTAACCCCAATTCTAAACCCCAAATCTAAACCTAACCCCAAATCTAAACCTAAAATCTAAACCTAACCCCAAATCTAAACCTAAAATCTAAACCTAACCTAAAATCTAAACCTAACCCCAAATCTAAACCTAACCCCAAATATAAACCTAAAATCTTAACCTAACCCCAAATCTAAACCTAACCCCAAATCTAAACCTAAAATCTAAACCTAACCCCAAATCTAAACCTAAAATCTAAACCTAACCCCAAATCTAAACCAAAAATCTAAACCTAACCCCAAATCTAAACCTAAAATCTAAACCTAACCCCAAATCTAAACCTAACCCCAAATCCAAACCTAACCCCAAATCTAAACCTAACATCTAAACCTAACCCCAAATCTAAATCTAAAATCTAAACCTAACCCTAAATCTAAACCTAACCCCAAATCTAAACCTAACCCCAAATCTAAACCTAAAATCTAAACCTAACCCCAAATCTAAACCTAACCCCAAATCTAAACCTAATATCTAAACCTAACCCCAAATCTAAACCTAAAATCTAAACCTAACCACAAATCTAAACCTAACCCCAAATCTAACCCTAAATCTAAACCTAACCCCAAACCTAAACCTAAAATCTAAACCTAACCCCAAATCTAAACCTAACCCCAAATCTAAACCTAACCCCAAATCTAAACCTAAAATCTAAACCTAACCCCAAATCTAAACCTAAAATCTAAACCTAACCCCAAATCTAAACCTAACCCCAAATCCAAACCTAACCCCAAATCTAAACCTAAAATCTAAACCTAACCCCAAATCTAAACCTAAAATCTAAACCTAACCGTAAATCTAAACCTAACCCCAAATCTAAACCTAAAATCTAAACCTAACCCCAAATCTGAACCTAAAATCTAAACCTAACCCCAAATCTAAACCTAACCCCAAATCTAAACCTAAAATCTAAACCTAACCCCAAATCTAAACCTAAAATCTAAACCTAACCCCAAATCTAAACCTAACCCCAAATCTAACCCTAAATCTAAACCTAACCCCAAATCCAAACCTAAAATCTAAACCTAACCCCAAATCTAAACCTAACCCCAAATCTAACCCCAAATCTAAACCTAACCCCAAATCTAAACCTAAAATCTAAACCTAACCCCAAATCTAAACCTAAAATCTAAACCTAACCCCAAAACTAAACCTAAAATCTAAACCTAACCACAAATCTAAACCTAACCCCAAATCTAAACCTAAAATCTAAACCTAACCCCAAATCTAAACCTAAAATCTAAACCTAACCCCAAATCTCAACCTAACCCCAAATCTAAACCTAAAATCTAAACCTAACCCCAAATCTAAACCTAAAATCTAAACCTAACCCCAAATGTGAACCCCAAATCTAAACCTAACCCCAAATCTAAACCTAAAATCTAAACCTAACCCCAAATCTAAACCTAAAATCTAAACCTAGCCCCAAATCTGAACCTAAAATCTAAACCTAACCCCAAATCAAAACCTAACCCCAATTCTAAACCCCAAATCTAAACCTAACCCCAAATCTAAACCTAAAATCTAAACCTAACCCCAAATCTAAACCTAAAATCTAAACCTAACCTAAAATCTAAACCTAACCCCAAATCTAAACCTAACCCCAAATCTAAACCTAAAATCTAAACCTAACCTAAAATCTAAACCTAACCCCAAATCTAAACCTAACCCCAAATCTAAACCTAAAATCTAAACCTAACCCCAAATCTAAACCTAAAATCTAAACCTAACCCCAAATCTAAACCTAACCCCAAATCTAACCCCAAATCTAAACCTAACCCCAAATCTAAACCTAAAATCTAAACCTAACCCCAAATCTAAACCTAAAATCTAAACCTAACCCCAAATCTAAACCTAACCCCAAATCCAAACCTAACCCCAAATCTAAACCTAAAATCTAAACCTAACCCCAAATCTAAACCTAACCCCAAATCTAAACCTAAAATCTAAACCTAACCCCAAATCTAAACCTAAAATCTAAACCTAACCCCAAATCTAAACCTAACCCCAAATCCAAACCTAACCCCAAATCTAAACCTAAAATCTAAACCTAACCCCAAATCTAAACCTAAAATCTAAACCTAACCCTAAATCTAAACCTAACCCCAAATCTAAACCTAACCCCAAATCTAAACCTAAAATCTAAACCTAACCCCAAATCTAAACCTAAAATCTAAACCTAACCCCAAATCTAAACCTAACCCCAAATCTAAACCTAAAATCTAAACCTAACCCCAAATCTAAACCTAAAATCTAAACCTAAAATCTAAACCTAACCCCAAATCTAAACCTAAAATCTAAACCTAACCCCAAATCTAACCCTAAATCTAAACCTAACCCCAAATCTAAACCTAAAATCTAAACCTAACCCCAAATCTAAACCTAACCCCAAATCTAACCCCAAATCTAAACCTAACCCCAAATCTAAACCTAAAATCTAAACCTAACCCTAAATCTAAACCTAAAATCTAAACCTAACCCCAAATCTAAACCTAAAATCTAAACCTAACCCCAAATCTAAACCTAAAATCTAAACCTAACCCCAAATCTAAACCTAACCCCAAATCTAAACCTAAAATCTAAACCTAACCCCAAATCTCAACCTAACCCCAAATCTAAACCTAAAATCTAAACCTAACCCCAAATCTAAACCTAAAATCTAAACCTAACACCAAATGTGAACCCCAAATCTAAACCTAACCCCAAATCTAAACCTAAAATCTAAACCTAACCCCAAATCTAAACCTAAAATCTAAACCTAGCCCCAAATCTGAACCTAAAATCTAAACCTAACTCCAAATCAAAACCTAACCCCAATTCTAAACCCTAAATCTAAACCTAACCCCAAATCTAAACCTAAAATCTAAACCTAACCCCAAATCTAAACCTAAAATCTAAACCTAACCTAAAATCTAAACCTAACCCCAAATCTAAACCTAACCCCAAATCTAAACCTAAAATCTAAACCTAACCCCAAATCTAAACCTAACCCCAAATCTAAACCTAAAATCTAAACCTAACCCCAAATCTAAACCTAAAATCTAAACCTAACCCCAAATCTAAACCTAAAATCTAAACCTAAAATCTAAACCTAACCTAAAATCTGAACCTAACCCCAAATCTAAACCGAAAATCTAAACCTAACCCCAAATCTAAACCTAACCCCAAATCTAAACCTAAAATCTAAACCTAACCCCAAATCTAAACCTAAAATCTAAACCTAACCCCAAATCTAAACCTAACCCCAAATATAAACCTAAAATCTTAACCTAACCCCAAATCTAAACCTAACCCCAAATCTAAACCTAAAATCTAAACCTAACCCCAAATCTAAACCTAAAATCTAAACCTAACCCCAAATCTAAACCTAACCCCAAATCCAAACCTAACCCCAAATCTAAACCTAACATCTAAACCTAACCCCAAATCTAAATCTAAAATCTAAACCTAACCCTAAATCTAAACCTAACCCCAAATCTAAACCTAACCCCAAATCTAAACCTAAAATCTAAACCTAACCCCAAATCTAAACCTAACCCCAAATCTAAACCTAAAATCTAAACCTAACCCCAAATCTAAACCTAAAATCTAAACCTAACCACAAATCTAAACCTAACCCCAAATCTAACCCTAAATCTAAACCTAACCCCAAATCTAAACCTAAAATCTAAACCTAACCCCAAATCTAAACCTAAAATCTAAACCTAACCCCAAATCTAAACCTAACCCCAAATCTAACCCCAAATCTAAACCTAACCCCAAATCTAAACCTAAAATCTAAACCTAACCCCAAATCTAAACCTAAAATCTAAACCTAACCCCAAATCTAAACCTAACCCCAAATCTAAACCTAAAATCTAAACCTAACCCCAAATCTAAACCTAAAATCTAAACCTAACCCCAAATCTAAACCTAACCCCAAATCTAAACCTAAAATCTAAACCTAACCCCAAATCTAAACCTAAAATCTAAACCTAACCCCAAATCTGAACCTAAAATCTAAACCTAATCCCAAATCTAAACCTAACCCCAAATATAAACCTAAAATCTAAACCTAACCCCAAATCTGAACCTAAAATCTAAACCTAATCCCAAATCTAAACCTAACCCCAAATCTAAACCTAAAATCTAAACCTAACCCCAAATCTAAACCTAACCCCAAATCTAACCCTAAATCTAAACCTAACCCCAAATCTAAACCTAAAATCTAAACCTAACCCCAAATCTAAACCTAACCCCAAATCTAACCCCAAATCTAAACCTAACCTCAAATCTAAACCTAAAATCTAAACCTAACCCCAAATCTAAACCTAAAATCTAAACCTAACCCCAAATCTAAACCTAAAATCTAAACCTAACCCCAAATCTAAACCTAACCCCAAATCTAAACCTAAAATCTAAACCTAACCCCAAATCTAAACCTAAAATCTAAACCTAACTCCAAATCTCAACCTAACCCCAAATCTAAACCTAAAATCTAAACCTAACCCCAAATCTAAACCTAAAATCTAAACCTAACCCCAAATGTAAACCCCAAATCTAAACCTAACCCCAAATCTAAACCTAAAATCTAAACCTAACCCCAAATCTAAACCTAAAATCTAAACCTAATCCCAAATCTAAACCTAACCCCAAATCTAAACCTAAAATCTAAACCTAACCCCAAATCTAACCCTAAATCTAAACCTAACCCCAAATCTAAACCTAAAATCTAAACCTAACCCCAAATCTAAAGCTAACCCCAAATCTAACCCCAAATCTAAACCTAACCCCAAATCTAAACCTAAAATCTAAACCTAACCCCAAATCTAAACCTAAAATCTAAACCTAACCCCAAATCTAAACCTAAAATCTAAACCTAACCCCAAATCTAAACCTAACCCCAAATCTAAACCTAAAATCTAAACCTAACCCCAAATCTAAACCTAAAATCTAAACCTAACCTAAAATCTAAACCTAACCCCAAATCTAAACCTAACCCCAAATCTAAACCTAAAATCTAAACCTAACCCCAAATCTAAACCTAACCCCAAATCTAAACCTAAAATCTAAACCTAACCCCAAATCTAAACCTAAAATCTAAACCTAACCCCAAATCTAAACCTAAAATCTAAACCTAAAATCTAAACCTAACCTAAAATCTGAACCTAACCCCAAATCTAAACCGAAAATCTAAACCTAACCCCAAATCTAAACCTAACCCCAAATCTAAACCTAAAATCTAAACCTAACCCCAAATCTAAACCTAAAATCTAAACCTAACCCCAAATCTAAACCTAACCCCAAATATAAACCTAAAATCTTAACCTAACCCCAAATCTAAACCTAACCCCAAATCTAAACCTAAAATCTAAACCTAACCCCAAATCTAAACCTAAAATCTAAACCTAACCCCAAATCTAAACCTAACCCCAAATCCAAACCTAACCCCAAATCTAAACCTAACATCTAAACCTAACCCCAAATCTAAATCTAAAATCTAAACCTAACCCTAAATCTAAACCTAACCCCAAATCTAAACCTAACCCCAAATCTAAACCTAAAATCTAAACCTAACCCCAAATCTAAACCTAACCCCAAATCTAAACCTAAAATCTAAACCTAACCCCAAATCTAAACCTAAAATCTAAACCTAACCACAAATCTAAACCTAACCCCAAATCTAACCCTAAATCTAAACCTAACCCCAAATCTAAACCTAAAATCTAAACCTAACCCCAAATCTAAACCTAAAATCTAAACCTAACCCCAAATCTAAACCTAACCCCAAATCTAACCCCAAATCTAAACCTAACCCCAAATCTAAACCTAAAATCTAAACCTAACCCCAAATCTAAACCTAAAATCTAAACCTAACCCCAAATCTAAACCTAACCCCAAATCTAAACCTAAAATCTAAACCTAACCCCAAATCTAAACCTAAAATCTAAACCTAACCCCAAATCTGAACCTAAAATCTAAACCTAATCCCAAATCTAAACCTAACCCCAAATATAAACCTAAAATCTAAACCTAACCCCAAATCTGAACCTAAAATCTAAACCTAATCCCAAATCTAAACCTAACCCCAAATCTAAACCTAAAATCTAAACCTAACCCCAAATCTAAATCTAACCCCAAATCTAACCCTAAATCTAAACCTAACCCCAAATCTAAACCTAAAATCTAAACCTAACCCCAAATCTAAACCTAACCCCAAATCTAACCCCAAATCTAAACCTAACCTCAAATCTAAACCTAAAATCTAAACCTAACCCCAAATCTAAACCTAAAATCTAAACCTAACCCCAAATCTAAACCTAAAATCTAAACCTAACCCCAAACCTAAACCTAACCCCAAATCTAAACCTAAAATCTAAACCTAACCCCAAATCTAAACCTAAAATCTAAACCTAACTCCAAATCTCAACCTAACCCCAAATCTAAACCTAAAATCTAAACCTAACCCCAAATCTAAACCTAAAATCTAAACCTAACCCCAAATGTAAACCCCAAATCTAAACCTAACCCCAAATCTAAACCTAAAATCTAAACCTAACCCCAAATCTAAACCTAAAATCTAAACCTAATCCCAAATCTAAACCTAACCCCAAATCTAAACCTAAAATCTAAACCTAACCCCAAATCTAACCCTAAATCTAAACCTAACCCCAAATCTAAACCTAAAATCTAAACCTAACCCCAAATCTAAACCTAACCCCAAATCTAACCCCAAATCTAAACCTAACCCCAAATCTAAACCTAAAATCTAAACCTAACCCCAAATCTAAACCTAAAATCTAAACCTAACCCCAAATCTAAACCTAACCCCAAATCTAAACCTAAAATCTAAACCTAACCCCAAATCTAAACCTAAAATCTAAACCTAACCCCAAATCTCAACCTAAACCCAAATCTAAACCGAAAATCTAAACCTAACCCCAAATCTAAACCTAAAATCTAAACCTAACCCCAAATGTAAACCCCAAATCTAAACCTAAACCTAAAATCTAAACCTAAAATCTAAACCTAACCCCAAATCTAAATCTAAAATCTAAATCTAGCCCCAAATCTGAACCTAAAATCTAAACCTAACCCCAAATCAAAACCTAACCCCAATTCTAAACCCCAAATCTAAACCTAACCCCAAATCTAAACCTAAAATCTAAACCTAACCCCAAATCTAAACCTAAAATATAAACCTAACCCCAAATCTAAACCTAAAATCTAAACCTAAACCCAAATCTAAACCTAACTCCAAATCTAAACCTAAAATCTAAACCTAACCCCAAATCTAAACCTAAAATCTAAACCTAACCCCAAATCTAAACCTAAAATCTAAACCTAACCCCAAATCTAAACCTAACCCCAAATCTAACCCCAAATCTAAACCTAACCCCAAATCTAAACCTAAAATCTAAGCCTAACCCCAAATCTAAACCTAAAATCTAAACCTAACTGCAAATCTAAACCTAACCCCAAATCTAAACCTAAAATCTAAACCTAACCCCAAATCTAAACCTAAAATCTAAACCTAAAATCTAAACCCAACCGAAAATCTAAACCTAACCCCAAATCTAAACCTAAAATCTAAACCTAACCCCAAATCTAAACCTAACTCCAAATCTAAACCTAACCCCAAATCTAAACCTAAAATCTAAACCTAACCCCAAATCTAAACCTAAAATCTAAACCTAACCCCAAATCTAAACCTAACCCCAAATCTAAACCTAAAATCTTAACCTAACACCAAATCTAAACCTAACCCCAAATCTAAACCTAAAATCTAAACCTAACCCCAAATCTAAACCTAAAATCTAAACCTAACCCCAAATCTAAACCTAAAATCTAAACCTAACCCCAAATCTAAACCTAAAATCTAAACCTAACCCCAAATTTAAACCTAACCCCAAATCCAAACCTAACCCCAAATCTAAACCTAAAATCTAAACCTAACCCCAAATCTAAACCTAACCCCAAATCTAAACCTAAAATCTTAACCTAACCCCAAATCTAAACCTAACCCCAATTCTAAACCCCAAATCTAAACCTAACCCCAAATCTAAACCTAAAATCTAAACCTAACCCCAAATCTAAACCTAAAATCTAAACCTAACCCCTAATCTAAACCTAACCCCAAATCCAAACCTAACCCCAAATCTAAACCTAAAATCTAAACCTAACCCCAAATCTAAACCTAAACTCTAAACCTAACCCTAAATCTAAACCTAACCCCAAATCTAAACCTAACCCCAAATCTAAACCTAAAATCTAAACCTAACCCCAAATCTAAACCAAAAATCTAAACCTAACCCCAAATCTAAACCTAAAATCTAAACCTAACCCCAAATCTAAACCTAACCCCAAATCCAAACCTAACCCCAAATCTAAACCTAAAATCTAAACCTAACCCCAAATATAAACCTAAAATCTAAACCTAACCCCAAATCTAAACCTAAAATCTAAACCTAACCCTAAATCTAAACCTAACCCAAATCTAAACCTAACCCCAAATCTAAACCTAAAATCTAAACCTAACCCCAAATCTAAACCTAAAATCTAAACCTAACACCAAATCTAAACCTAACCCCAAATCTAAACCTAAAATCTAAACCTAACCCCAAAACTAAACCTAAAATCTAAACCTAACCACAAATCTAAACCTAACCCCAAATCTAACCCTAAATCTAAACCTAACCCCAAATCTAAACCTAAAATCTAAACCTAACCCCAAATCTAAACCTAAAATCTAAACCTAACCCCAAATCTAAACCTAACCCCAAATCTAACCCCAAATCTAAACCTAACCCCAAATCTAAACCTAAAATCTAAACCTAACCCCAAATCTAAACCTAAAATCTAAACCTAACCCCAAATCTAAACCTAAAATCTAAGCCTAACCCCAAATCTAAACCTAAAATCTAAACCTAACCCCAAATCTAAACCTAAAATCTAAACCTAGCCTTAAATCTGAACCTAAAATCTAAACCTAACCCCAAATCTAAACCTAACCCCAAATCTAACCCCAAATCTAAACCTAACCCCAAATCTAAACCTAAAATCTAAACCTAACCCCAAATCTAAACCTAAAATCTAAACCTAACCCCAAATCTAAACCTAACCCCAAATCTAAACCTAAAATCTAAACCTAACCCCAAATCTAAACCTAAAATCTAAACCTAACCCCAAATCTAAACCTAACCCCAAATCTAAACCTAAAATCTAAACCTAACCCCAAATCTAAACCTAAAATCTAAACCTAACCCCAAATCTGAACCTAAAATCTAAACCTAATCCCAAATCTAAACCTAACCCCAAATATAAACCTAAAATCTAAACCTAACCCCAAATCTGAACCTAAAATCTAAACCTAATCCCAAATCTAAACCTAACCCCAAATCTAAACCTAAAATCTAAACCTAACCCCAAATCTAAACCTAACCCCAAATCTAACCCTAAATCTAAACCTAACCCCAAATCTAAACCTAAAATCTAAACCTAACCCCAAATCTAAACCTAACCCCAAATCTAACCCCAAATCTAAACCTAACCTCAAATCTAAACCTAAAATCTAAACCTAACCCCAAATCTAAACCTAAAATCTAAACCTAACCCCAAATCTAAACCTAAAATCTAAACCTAACCCCAAATCTAAACCTAAAATCTAAACCTAACCCCAAATCTAAACCTAACCCCAAATCTAAACCTAAAATCTAAACCTAACCCCAAATCTAAACCTAAAATCTAAACCTAACTCCAAATCTCAACCTAACCCCAAATCTAAACCTAAAATCTAAACCTAACCCCAAATCTAAACCTAAAATCTAAACCTAACCCCAAATGTAAACCCCAAATCTAAACCTAACCCCAAATCTAAACCTAAAATCTAAACCTAACCCCAAATCTAAACCTAAAATCTAAACCTAACCCCAAATCTAAACCTAACCCCAAATCTAAACCTAAAATCTAAACCTAATCCCAAATCTAAACCTAACCCCAAATCTAAACCTAAAATCTAAACCTAACCCCAAATCTAACCCTAAATCTAAACCTAACCCCAAATCTAAACCTAAAATCTAAACCTAACCCCAAATCTAACCCCAAATCTAAACCTAACCCCAAATCTAAACCTAAAATCTAAACCTAACCCCAAATCTAAACCTAAAATCTAAACCTAACCCCAAATCTAAACCTAACCCCAAATCTAAACCTAAAATCTAAACCTAACCCCAAATCTCAACCTAAACCCAAATCTAAACCTGAAATCTAAACCTAACCACAAATCTAAACCTAAAATCTAAACCTAACCCCAAATGTAAACCCCAAATCTAAACCTAACCCCAAATCTAAACCTAAAATCTAAACCTAACCCCAAATCTAAACCTAAAATCTAAACCTAACCCCAAATCTAAACCTAACCCCAAATCTAACCCCAAATCTAAACCTAACCCCAAATCTAAACCTAAAATCTAAACCTAACCCCAAATCTAAACCTAACCCCAAATCTAACCCCAAATCTAAACCTAACCCCAAATCTAAACCTAAAATCTAAACCTAACCCCAAATCTAACCCTAAATCTAAACCTAACCCCAAATCTAAACCTAAAATCTAAACCTAACCCCAAATCTGAACCTAAAATCTAAACCTAACCCCAAATCAAAACCTAATCCCAATTCTAAACCCCAAATCTAAACCTAACCCCAAATCTAAACCTAAAATCTAAACCTAACCCCAAGTCTAAACCTAAAATATAAACCTAACCCCAAATCTAAACCTAAAATCTAAACCTAACTCCAAATCTAAACCTAACCCCAAATCTAAACCTAACCCCAAATCTAAACCTAAAATCTAAACCTAACCCCAAATCAAAACCTAACCCCAAATCCAAACCTAACCCCAAATCAAAACCTAACCCCAAATCTAAACCTAACCCCAAATCTAAACCTAAAATCTAAACCCAACCCCAAATCTAAACCTAAAATCTAAACCTAACCCCAAATCTAAACCTAACCCCAAATCTAAACCTAAAATCTAAACCAAACCCCAAATCTAAACCTAACCCCAAATCTAAATCTAAAATCTAAACCTAACCCCAAATCTAAACCTAAAATCTAAACCTAACCCCAAATCTAATCCTAAAACCTAAACCTAACCCCAAATCTAAACCTAACCCCAAATCTAACCCCAAATCTAAACCTAACCCCAAATTTAAACCTAAAATCCAAACCTAACCCCAAATCTAAACCTAACCCCAAATCTAACCCCAAATCTAAACCTAACCCCAAATCTAAACCTAAAATCTAAACCTAACCCCAAATCTAACCCTAAATCTAAACCTGACCCCAAATCTAAACCTAAAATCTAAACCTAACCCCAAATCTAAACCTAACCCCAAATCTAAACCTAAAATCTAAACCTAACCCCAACTCTAAACCTAACCCCAAATCTAACCCCAAATCTAAACCTAACCCCAAATCTAAACCTAAAATCTAAACCTAACCCCAAATCTAAACCTAAAATCTCAACCTAACCCCAAATCTAAACCTAAAATCTAAACCTAACCCCAAATCTAACCCTAAATCTCAACCTAACCCCAAATCTAAACCTAAAATCTAAACCTAACCCCAAATCTAACCCCAAATCTAAACCTAACCCCAAATCTAAACCTAAAATCTAAACCTAACCCCAAATCTAACCCTAAATCTAAACCTAACCCCAAATCTAAACCTAAAATCTAAACCTAACCCCAAATCTAAACCTAACCCCAAATCTAAACCTAACCCCAAATCTAAACCTAAAATCTAAACCTAACCCCAACTCTAAACCTAACCCCAAATCTAACCCCAAATCTAAACCTAACCCCAAATCTAAACCTAAAATCTAAACCTAACCCCAAATCTAAACCTAAAATCTAAACGTAACCCCAAATCTAAACCTAACCCCAAATCTAAACCTAAAATCTAAACCTAACCCCAAATCTAAACCTAACCCCAAATCTAAACCTAAAATCTAAACCTAACCCCAAATCTAAACCTAAAATCTAAACCTAACCCCAAATCTAAACCTAACCCCAAATCTAATCCTAAAATCTAAACCTAACCCCAAGTCTAAACCTAAAATATAAACCTAACCCCAAATCTAAACCTAAAATCTAAACCTAACCCCAAATCTAAACCTAACCCCAAATCTAATCCTAAAATCTAAACCTAACCCCAAGTCTAAACCTAAAATCTAAACCTAACCCCAAATCTAAACCTAAAATCTAAACCTAACCCCAAATCTAAACCTAACCCCAAATCTAATCCTAAAATCTAAACCTAACCCCAAATCAAAACCTAACCCCAAATCTAAACCTAACCCCAAATCAAAACCTAACCCCAAATCTAAACCTAAAATCTAAACCTAACCCCAAATCTAAACCTAACCCCAAATCTAAACCTAACCCCAAATCTAAACCTAAAATCTAAACCTAACCCCAAATCAAAACCTAACCCCAAATCTAAACCTAACCCCAAATCAAAACCTAACCCCAAATCTAAACCTAACCCCAAATCTAAACCTAAAATCTAAACCTAACCCCAAATCTAAACCTAACCCCAAATCTAAACCTAAAATCTAAATCTAACCCCAAATCTAAACCTAAAATCTAAACCTAACCCCAAATCTAAACCTAACTCCAAATCTAAACCTAAATCTAAACCTAACCCCAAATCTAAACCTAACCCCAAATCTAACCCTAAAATCTAAACCTAACCCCAAATCTAAACCTAAAATCTCAACCTAACCCCAAATCTAAACCTAAAATCTAAACCTAGCCCCAAATCTGAACCTAAAATCTAAACCTAACCCCAAATCTAAACCTAACCCCAAATCTAAACCTAAAATCTAAACCTAACCCCAAATCTAAACCTAAAATCTAAACCTAACACCAAATCTAAACCTAAACCCAAATCTAAACCTAACCCCAAATCTAAACCTAACCCCAAATCTAAACCTAAAATCTAAACCTAACCCCAAATCTGAACCTAAAATCTAAACCTAACCCCAAATCTAAACCTAAAGTCTAAACCTAACCCCAAATCTAAACCTAAAATCTAAACCTAACCCCAAATCTAAACCTAACCCCAAATCTAAACCTGAAATCTAAACCTAACCCCAAATCTAAACCTAAAATCTAAACCTAACCCCAAATCTAAACCTAACCCCAAATCTAAACCTAAAATCTAAATCTAACCCTAAATCTGAACCTAAAATCTAAACCTAACCCCAAATCTAAACCTAAAATCTAAACCTAACCCCAAATCTAAACCTAAAATCTAAACCTAACCCCAAATCTAAACCTAAAATCTAAACCTAACCCCAAATCTAAACCTAACCCCAAATCTAAACCTAACCCCAAATCTAATCCTAAAATCTAAACCTAACCCCAAATCTAAACCTAACCCCAAATCTAACCCCAAATCTAAACATAACCCCAAATCTAAGCCTAAAATCCAAACCTAACCCCAAATCTAAACCTAACCCGAAATCTAACCCCAAATCTAAACCTAACCCCAAATCTAAACCTAAAATCTAAACCAAACCCCAAATCTAACCCTAAATATAAACCTAACCCCAAATCTAAACCTAAAATCTAAACCTAACCCCAAATCTAAACCTAACCCCAAATCTAAACCTAAAATCTAAACCTAACCCCAACTCTAAACCTAACCCCAAATCTAACCCCGAATCTAAACCTAACCCCAAATCTAAACCTAAAATCTAAACCTAACCCCAAATCTAAACCTAAAATCTAAACCTAACCCCAAATCTAAACCTAGCCCCAAATCTAAACCTAAAATCTCAACCTAACCCCAAATCTAAACCTAAAATCTAAACCTAACCCCAAATCTAAACCTAACCCCAAATCTAAACCTAAAATCTAAACCTAACCCCAAATCTAAACCTAACCCCAAATCTAAACCTAAAATCTAAACCTAACCCCAAATCTAAACCTAACCCCAAATCTAACCCCAAATCTAAACCTAACCCCAAATCTAAACCTAAAATCTAAACCTAACCCCAAATCTAAACCTAACCCTAAATCTAACCCCAAATCTAAACCTAACCCCAAATCTAAACCTAAAATCTAAACCCAACCCCAAATCTAACCCTAAATCTAAACGTAACCCCAAATCTAAACCTAAAATCTAAACCTAACCCCAAATCTGAACCTAAAATCTAAACCTAACCCCAAATCAAAACCTAATCCCAATTCTAAACCCCAAATCTAAACCTAACCCCAAATCTAAACCTAAAATCTAAACCTAACCCCAAGTCTAAACCTAAAATATAAACCTAACCCCAAATCTAAACCTAAAATCTAAACCTAACCCCAAATCTAAACCTAACCCCAAATCTAAACCTAACCCCAAATCTAAACCTAAAATCTAAACCTAACCCCAAATCAAAACCTAACCCCAAATCTAAACCTAACCCCAAATCAAAACCTAACCCCAAATCTAAACCTAACCCCAAATCTAAACCTAAAATCTAAACCTAACCCCAAATCTAAACCTAAAATCTAAACCTAACCCCAAATCTAAACCTAACCCCAAATCTAAACCTAAAATCTAAACCTAACCCCAAATCTAAACCTAACCCCAAATCTAAATCTAAAATCTAAACCTAACCCCAAATCTAAACCTAACCCCAAATCTAACCCTAAAATCTAAACCTAACCCCAAATCTAAACCTAAAATCTAAACCTAACCCCAAATCTAAACCTAAAATCTAAACCTAACCCCAAATCTAAACCTAAAATCTAAACCTAACCCCAAATCTAAACCTAACCCCAAATCTAACCCTAAAATCTAAACCTAACCCCAAATCTAAACCTAAAATCTAAACCTAACCCCAAATCTAAACCTAAAATCTAAACCTAACCCCAAATCTAAACCTAAAATCTAAACCTAGCCCCAAATGTGAACCTAAAATCTAAACCTAACCCCAAATCTAAACCTAACCCCAAATCTAAACCTAAAATCTAAACCTAACCCCAAATCTAAACCTAACCCCAAATCTAAGCCTAAAATCTAAACCTAACCCCAAATCTAAACCTAAAATCTAAACCTAACCCCAAATCTAAACCTAACCCCAAATCTAAACCTAAAATCTAAACCTAACCCCAAATCTAAACCTAAAATCTAAACCTAACCCCAAATCTAAACCTAACCCCAAATCTAAACCTAAAATCTAAATCTAACCCCAAATCTAAACCTAACCCCAAATCTAAACCTAAAATCTAAAACTAGCCCCAAATCTAAACCTAAAATTTAAACCTAACCCCAAATCTAAACCAAAAATCTAAACCTAACCCCAAATCTAAACCTAAAATCTAAACCTAACCCCAAATCTAAACCTAACCCCAAATCTAAACCTAAAATCTAAACCTAACCCCAAATCTAAACCTAAAATCTAAACCTAACCCCAAATCTAAACCTAGCCCCAAATCTAAACCTAAAATCTCAACCTAACCCCAAATCTAAACCTAAAATCTAAACCTAACCCCAAATCTAAACCTAACCCCAAATCTAAACCTAAAATCTAAACCTAACCCCAAATCTAAACCTAAAATCTAAACCTAACCCCAAATCTAAACCTAACCCCAAATCTAACCCCAAATCTAAACCTAACCCCAAATCTAAACCTAAAATCTAAACCTAACCCCAAATCTAAACCTAACCCTAAATCTAACCCCAAATCTAAACCTAACCCCAAATCTAAACCTAAAATCTAAACCCAACCCCAAATCTAACCCTAAATCTAAACGTAACCCCAAATCTAAACCTAAAATCTAAACCTAACCCCAAATCTGAACCTAAAATCTAAACCTAACCCCAAATCAAAACCTAATCCCAATTCTAAACCCCAAATCTAAACCTAACCCCAAATCTAAACCTAAAATCTAAACCTAACCCCAAGTCTAAACCTAAAATATAAACCTAACCCCAAATCTAAACCTAAAATCTAAACCTAACCCCAAATCTAAACCTAACCCCAAATCTAAACCTAACCCCAAATCTAAACCTAAAATCTAAACCTAACCCCAAATCAAAACCTAACCCCAAATCTAAACCTAACCCCAAATCAAAACCTAACCCCAAATCTAAACCTAACCCCAAATCTAAACCTAAAATCTAAACCTAACCCCAAATCTAAACCTAAAATCTAAACCTAACCCCAAATCTAAACCTAACCCCAAATCTAAACCTAAAATCTAAACCTAACCCCAAATCTAAACCTAACCCCAAATCTAAATCTAAAATCTAAACCTAACCCCAAATCTAAACCTAACCCCAAATCTAACCCTAAAATCTAAACCTAACCCCAAATCTAAACCTAAAATCTAAACCTAACCCCAAATCTAAACCTAAAATCTAAACCTAACCCCAAATCTAAACCTAAAATCTAAACCTAACCCCAAATCTAAACCTAAAATCTAAACCTAACCCCAAATCTAAACCTAACCCCAAATCTAACCCTAAAATCTAAACCTAACCCCAAATCTAAACCTAAAATCTAAACCTAACCCCAAATCTAAACCTAAAATCTAAACCTAACCCCAAATCTAAACCTAAAATCTAAACCTAGCCCCAAATGTGAACCTAAAATCTAAACCTAACCCCAAATCTAAACCTAACCCCAAATCTAAACCTAAAATCTAAACCTAACCCCAAATCTAAACCTAAAATCTAAACCTAACACCAAATCTAAACCTAACCCCAAATCTAAACCTAAAATCTAAACCTAACCCCAAATCTAAACCTAAAATCTAAACCTAACCCCAAATCTGAACCTAAAATCTAAACCTAACCCCAAATCTAAACCTAAAGTCTAAACCTAACCCCAAATCTAAACCTAAAACCTAAACCTAACCCCAAATCTAAACCTAACCCCAAATCTAAACCTGAAATCTAAACCTAACCCCAAATCTAAACCTAAAATCTAAACCTAACCCCAAATCTAAACCTAACCCCAAATCTAAACCTAAAATCTAAATCTAACCCTAAATCTAAACCTAAAATCTAAACCTAACCCCAAATCTAAACCTAAAATCTAAACCTAACCCCAAATCTAAACCTAAAATCTAAACCTAACCCCAAATCTGAACCTAAAATCTAAACCTAACCCCAAATCTAAAACTAACCCCAAATCTAAACCTAACCCCAAATCTAATCCTAAAATCTAAACCTAACCCCAAATCTAAACCTAACCCCAAATCTAACCCCAAATCTAAACCTAACCCCAAATCTAAGCCTAAAATCTAAACCTAACCCCAAATCTAAACCTAAAATCTAAACCTAACCCCAAATCTAAACCTAACCCCAAATCTAAACCTAAAATCTAAACCTAACCCCAAATCTAAACCTAAAATCTAAACCTAACCCCAAATCTAAACCTAACCCCAAATCTAAACCTAAAATCTAAACCTAACCCCAAATCTAAACCTAACCCCAAATCTAAACCTAAAATCTAAAACTAGCCCCAAATCTAAACCTAAAATTTAAACCTAACCCCAAATCTAAACCAAAAATCTAAACCTAACCCCAAATCTAAACCTAAAATCTAAACCTAACCCCAAATCTAAACCTAACCCCAAATCTAAACCTAAAATCTAAACCTAACCCCAAATCTAAACCTAAAATCTAAACCTAACCCCAAATCTAAACCTAGCCCCAAATCTAAACCTAAAATCTCAACCTAACCCCAAATCTAAACCTAAAATCTAAACCTAACCCCAAATCTAAACCTAACCCCAAATCTAAACCTAAAATCTAAACCTAACCCCAAATCTAAACCTAAAATCTAAACCTAACCCCAAATCTAAACCTAACCCCAAATCTAACCCCAAATCTAAACCTAACCCCAAATCTAAACCTAAAATCTAAACCTAACCCCAAATCTAAACCTAACCCTAAATCTAACCCCAAATCTAAACCTAACCCCAAATCTAAACCTAAAATCTAAACCCAACCCCAAATCTAACCCTAAATCTAAACGTAACCCCAAATCTAAACCTAAAATCTAAACCTAACCCCAAATCTGAACCTAAAATCTAAACCTAACCCCAAATCAAAACCTAATCCCAATTCTAAACCCCAAATCTAAACCTAACCCCAAATCTAAACCTAAAATCTAAACCTAACCCCAAGTCTAAACCTAAAATATAAACCTAACCCCAAATCTAAACCTAAAATCTAAACCTAACCCCAAATCTAAACCTAACCCCAAATCTAAACCTAACCCCAAATCTAAACCTAAAATCTAAACCTAACCCCAAATCAAAACCTAACCCCAAATCTAAACCTAACCCCAAATCAAAACCTAACCCCAAATCTAAACCTAACCCCAAATCTAAACCTAAAATCTAAACCTAACCCCAAATCTAAACCTAAAATCTAAACCTAACCCCAAATCTAAACCTAACCCCAAATCTAAACTTAAAATCTAAACCTAACCCCAAATCTAAACCTAACCCCAAATCTAAATCTAAAATCTAAACCTAACCCCAAATCTAAACCTAACCCCAAATCTAACCCTAAAATCTAAACCTAACCCCAAATCTAAACCTAAAATCTAAACCTAACCCCAAATCTAAACCTAAAATCTAAACCTAACCCCAAATCTAAACCTAAAATCTAAACCTAACCCCAAATCTAAACCTAACCCCAAATCTAACCCTAAAATCTAAACCTAACCCCAAATCTAAACCTAAAATCTAAACCTAACCCCAAATCTAAACCTAAAATCTAAACCTAACCCCAAATCTAAACCTAAAATCTAAACCTAGCCCCAAATGTGAACCTAAAATCTAAACCTAACCCCAAATCTAAACCTAACCCCAAATCTAAACCTAAAATCTAAACCTAACCCCAAATCTAAACCTAAAATCTAAACCTAACACCAAATCTAAACCTAACCCCAAATCTAAACCTAAAATCTAAACCTAACCCCAAATCTAAACCTAAAATCTAAACCTAACCCCAAATCTGAACCTAAAATCTAAACCTAACCCCAAATCTAAACCTAAAGTCTAAACCTAACCCCAAATCTAAACCTAAAACCTAAACCTAACCCCAAATCTAAACCTAACCCCAAATCTAAACCTGAAATCTAAACCTAACCCCAAATCTAAACCTAAAATCTAAACCTAACCCCAAATCTAAACCTAACCCCAAATCTAAACCTAAAATCTAAATCTAACCCTAAATCTAAACCTAAAATCTAAACCTAACCCCAAATCTAAACCTAAAATCTAAACCTAACCCCAAATCTAAACCTAAAATCTAAACCTAACCCCAAATCTGAACCTAAAATCTAAACCTAACCCCAAATCTAAAACTAACCCCAAATCTAAACCTAACCCCAAATCTAATCCTAAAATCTAAACCTAACCCCAAATCTAAACCTAACCCCAAATCTAATCCCAAATCTAAACCTAACCCCAAATCTAAGCCTAAAATCTAAACCTAACCCCAAATCTAAACCTAAAATCTAAACCTAACCCCAAATCTAAACCTAACCCCAAATCTAAACCTAAAATCTAAACCTAACCCCAAATCTAAACCTAAAATCTAAACCTAACCCCAAATCTAAACCTAACCCCAAATCTAAACCTAAAATCTAAATCTAACCCCAAATCTAAACCTAACCCCAAATCTAAACCTAAAATCTAAAACTAGCCCCAAATCTAAACCTAAAATTTAAACCTAACCCCAAATCTAAACCAAAAATCTAAACCTAACCCCAAATCTAAACCTAAAATCTAAACCTAACCCCAAATCTAAACCTAACCCCAAATCTAAACCTAAAATCTAAACCTAACCCCAAATCTAAACCTAAAATCTAAACCTAACCCCAAATCTGAACCTAAAATCTAAACCTAACCCCAAATCTAAACCTAACCCCAAATCTAAACCTAACCCCAAATCTAATCCTAAAATCTAAACCTAACCCCAAATCTAAACCTAACCCCAAATCTAAACCTAACCCCAAATCTAAACCTAAAATCTAAACCTAACCCCAAATCTAAACCTAAAATCTAAACCTAACCCCAAATCTAAACCTAACCCCAAATCTAAACCTAAAATCTAAACCTAACCCCAAATCTAAACCTAAAATCTAAACCTAACCCCAAATCTAAACCTAACCCCAAATCTAAACCTAAAATCTAAATCTAACCCCAAATCTAAACCTAACCCCAAATCTAAACCTAAAATCTAAAACTAGCCCCAAATCTAAACCTAAAATTTAAACCTAACCCCAAATCTAAACCAAAAATCTAAACCTAACCCCAAATCTAAACCTAAAATCTAAACCTAACCCCAAATCTAAACCTAACCCCAAATCTAAACCTAAAATCTAAACCTAACCCCAAATCTAAACCCCAAATCTAAACCTAACCCCAAATCTAAACCTAAAATCTAAACCTAACCCCAAATCTAAACCTAAAATCTAAACCTAGCCCCAAATCTGAACCTAAAATCTAAACCTAACCCCAAATCAAAACCTAACCCCAATTCTAAACCCCAAATCTAAACCTAACCCCAAATCTAAACCTAACCCCAAATCTAAACCTAAAATCTAAACCTAACCCCAAATCTAAACCTAACCCCAAATCTAAACCTAAAATCTAAACCTAACCCCAAATCTAAACCTAAAATCTAAACCTAACCCCAAATCTAAACCTAACTCCAAATCTAAACCTAACTCCAAATCTAAACCTAAAATCTAAACCTAACCCCAAATCTAAACCTAAAATCTAAACCTAACCCCAAATCTAAACCTAAAATCTAAACCTAACCCCAAATCTAAACCTAATGCCAAATCTAAAACTAAAATCTAAACCTAACCCCAAATCTAAACCTAACCCCAAATCTAAACCTAACCCCAAATCTAAACCTAAAATCTAAACCTAACCCCAAATCAAAACCTAACCCCAAATCTAAACCTAACACCAAATCAAAACCTAACCCCAAATCTAAACCTAACCCCAAATCTAAACCTAAAATCTAAACCTAACCCCAAATCTAAACCTAAAATCTAAACCTAACCCCAAATCTAAACCTAACCCCAAATCTAAACCTAACCCCAAATCTAAATCTAAAATCTAAACCTAACCCCAAATCTAAACCTAAAATCTAAACCTAACCCCAAATCTAAACCTAACCCCAAATCTAAACCTAAAATCTAAACCTAACCCCAAATCTAAACCTAACCCCAAATCTAAACCTAAAATCTAAACCTAACCCCAAATCTAAACCTAACCCCAAATCTAAACCTAAAATCTAAACCTAACCCCAAATCTAAACCTAACCCCAAATCTAAACCTAAAATCTAAACCTAACCCCAAATCTAAACCTAACCCCAAATCTAAACCTAAAATCTAAACCTAACCCCAAATCTAAACCTAAAATCTAAACCGAACCCCAAATCTAAACCTAACCCCAAATCTAAACCTAACCCCAAATCTAATCCTAAAATCTAAACCTAACCCCAAATCTAAACCTAACCCCAAATCTAACCCCAAATCTAAACCTAACCCCAAATCTAAACCTAAAATCCAAACCTAACCCCAAATCTAAACCTAACCCCAAATCTAACCCCAAATCTAAACCTAACCCCAAATCTAAACCAAAAATCTAAACCTAACCCCAAATCAAACCCTAACCCCAAATCTAAACCTAAAATCTAAACCTAACCCCAAATCTAAACCTAACCCCAAATCTAAACCTAA
Organism: Patagioenas fasciata; assembly: GCF_037038585.1. Classification (NCBI taxonomy): domain Eukaryota; kingdom Metazoa; phylum Chordata; class Aves; order Columbiformes; family Columbidae; genus Patagioenas; species Patagioenas fasciata. Next base: position 558,609 of record NW_027288511.1, read on the forward strand.
AATCTAAACCTAACCCCAACTCTAAACCTAACCCCAAATCTAACCCCAAATCTAAACCTAACCCCAAATCTAAATCTAAAATCTAAACCTAACCCCAAATCTAAACCTAAAATCTAAACCTAACCCCAAATCTAAACCTAGCCCCAAATCTAAACCTAAAATCTCAACCTAACCCCAAATCTAAACCTAAAATCTAAACCTAACCCCAAATCTAAACCTAACCCCAAATCTAAACCTAAAATCTAAACCTAACCCGAAATCTAAACCTAACCCCAAATCTAAACCTAAAATCTAAACCTAACCCCAAATCTAAACCTAACCCCAAATCTAAACCTAAAATCTAAACCTAACCCCAAATCTAAACCTAACCCCAAATCTAAATCTAAAATCTAAACCTAACCCCAAATCTAAACCTAAAATCTAAACCTAACCCCAAATCTAAACCTAGCCCCAAATCTAAACCTAAAATCTCAACCTAACCCCAAATCTAAACCTAAAATCTAAACCTAACCCCAAATCTAAACCTAACCCCAAATCTAAACCTAAAATCTAAACCTAACCCCAAATCTAAACCTAAAATCTAAACCTAACCCCAAATCTAAACCTAAAATCTAAACCTAACCCCAAATCTAAACCTAACCCCAAATCTAACCCCAAATCTAAACCTAACCCCAAATCTAAACCTAAAATCTAAACCTAACCCCAAATCTAAACCTAAAATCTAAACCTAACCCCAAATCTGAACCTAAAATCTAAACCTAACCCCAAATCGAAACCTAATCCCAATTCTAAACCCCAAATCTAAACCTAACCCCAAATCTAAACCTAAAATCTAAACCTAACCCCAAGTCTAAACCTAAAATATAAACCTAACCCCAAATCTAAATCTAAAATCTAAACCTAACCCCAAATCTAAACCTAACCCCAAATCTAAACCTAACCCCAAATCTAAACCTAAAATCTAAACCTAACCCCAAATCAAAACCTAACCCCAAATCTAAACCTAACCCCAAATCAAAACCTAACCCCAAATCTAAACCTAACCCCAAATCTAAACCTAAAATCTAAACCTAACCCCAAATCTAAACCTAAAATCGAAACCTAACCCCAAATCTAAACCTAACCCCAAATCTAAACCTAACCCCAAATCTAAATCTAAAATCTAAACCTAACCCCAAATCTAAACCTAAAATCTAAACCTAACCCCAAATCTAAACCTAACCCCAAATCTAAACCTAAAATCTAAACCTAACCCCAAATCTAAACCTAACCCCAAATCTAAACCTAAAATCTAAATCTAACCCCAAATCTAAACCTAACCCCAAATCTAAACCTAAAATCTAAAACTAGCCCCAAATCTAAACCTAAAATTTAAACCTAACCCCAAATCTAAACCAAAAATCTAAACCTAACCCCAAATCTAAACCTAAAATCTAAACCTAACCCCAAATCTAAACCTAACCCCAAATCTAAACCTAAAATCTAAACCTAACCCCAAATCTAAACCTAACCCCAAATCTAAACCTAAAATCTAAACCTAACCCCAAATCTAAACCTAACCCCAAATCTAAACCTAAAATCTAAATCTAACCCCAAATCTAAACCTAACCCCAAATCTAAACCTAAAATCTAAAACTAGCCCCAAATCTAAACCTAAAATTTAAACCTAACCCCAAATCTAAACCAAAAATCTAAACCTAACCCCAAATCTAAACCTAAAATCTAAACCTAACCCCAAATCTAAACCTAACCCCAAATCTAAACCTAAAATCTAAACCTAACCCCAAATCTAAACCCCAAATCTAAACCTAACCCCAAATCTAAACCTAAAATCTAAACCTAACCCCAAATCTAAACCTAAAATCTAAACCTAGCCCCAAATCTGAACCTAAAATCTAAACCTAACCCCAAATCAAAACCTAACCCCAATTCTAAACCCCAAATCTAAACCTAACCCCAAATCTAAACCTAACCCCAAATCTAAACCTAAAATCTAAACCTAACCCCAAATCTAAACCTAACCCCAAATCTAAACCTAAAATCTAAACCTAACCCCAAATCTAAACCTAAAATCTAAACCTAACCCCAAATCTAAACCTAACTCCAAATCTAAACCTAACTCCAAATCTAAACCTAAAATCTAAACCTAACCCCAAATCTAAACCTAAAATCTAAACCTAACCCCAAATCTAAACCTAAAATCTAAACCTAACCCCAAATCTAAACCTAATGCCAAATCTAAAACTAAAATCTAAACCTAACCCCAAATCTAAACCTAACCCCAAATCTAAACCTAACCCCAAATCTAAACCTAAAATCTAAACCTAACCCCAAATCAAAACCTAACCCCAAATCTAAACCTAACACCAAATCAAAACCTAACCCCAAATCTAAACCTAACCCCAAATCTAAACCTAAAATCTAAACCTAACCCCAAATCTAAACCTAAAATCTAAACCTAACCCCAAATCTAAACCTAACCCCAAATCTAAACCTAACCCCAAATCTAAATCTAAAATCTAAACCTAACCCCAAATCTAAACCTAAAATCTAAACCTAACCCCAAATCTAAACCTAACCCCAAATCTAAACCTAAAATCTAAACCTAACCCCAAATCTAAACCTAACCCCAAATCTAAACCTAAAATCTAAACCTAACCCCAAATCTAAACCTAACCCCAAATCTAAACCTAAAATCTAAACCTAACCCCAAATCTAAACCTAACCCCAAATCTAAACCTAAAATCTAAACCTAACCCCAAATCTAAACCTAACCCCAAATCTAAACCTAAAATCTAAACCTAACCCCAAATCTAAACCTAAAATCTAAACCGAACCCCAAATCTAAACCTAACCCCAAATCTAAACCTAACCCCAAATCTAATCCTAAAATCTAAACCTAACCCCAAATCTAAACCTAACCCCAAATCTAACCCCAAATCTAAACCTAACCCCAAATCTAAACCTAAAATCCAAACCTAACCCCAAATCTAAACCTAACCCCAAATCTAACCCCAAATCTAAACCTAACCCCAAATCTAAACCAAAAATCTAAACCTAACCCCAAATCAAACCCTAACCCCAAATCTAAACCTAAAATCTAAACCTAACCCCAAATCTAAACCTAACCCCAAATCTAAACCTAAAATCTAAACCTAACCCCAACTCTAAACCTAACCCCAAATCTAACCCCAAATCTAAACCTAACCCCAAATCTAAATCTAAAATCTAAACCTAACCCCAAATCTAAACCTAAAATCTAAACCTAACCCCAAATCTAAACCTAGCCCCAAATCTAAACCTAAAATCTCAACCTAACCCCAAATCTAAACCTAAAATCTAAACCTAACCCCAAATCTAAACCTAACCCCAAATCTAAACCTAAAATCTAAACCTAACCCGAAATCTAAACCTAACCCCAAATCTAAACCTAAAATCTAAACCTAACCCCAAATCTAAACCTAACCCCAAATCTAAACCTAAAATCTAAACCTAACCCCAAATCTAAACCTAACCCCAAATCTAAATCTAAAATCTAAACCTAACCCCAAATCTAAACCTAAAATCTAAACCTAACCCCAAATCTAAACCTAGCCCCAAATCTAAACCTAAAATCTCAACCTAACCCCAAATCTAAACCTAAAATCTAAACCTAACCCCAAATCTAAACCTAACCCCAAATCTAAACCTAAAATCTAAACCTAACCCCAAATCTAAACCTAAAATCTAAACCTAACCCCAAATCTAAACCTAACCCCAAATCTAACCCCAAATCTAAACCTAACCCCAAATCTAAACCTAAAATCTAAACCTAACCCCAAATCTAAACCTAAAATCTAAACCTAACCCCAAATCTGAACCTAAAATCTAAACCTAACCCCAAATCGAAACCTAATCCCAATTCTAAACCCCAAATCTAAACCTAACCCCAAATCTAAACCTAAAATCTAAACCTAACCCCAAGTCTAAACCTAAAATATAAACCTAACCCCAAATCTAAACCTAAAATCTAAACCTAACCCCAAATCTAAACCTAACCCCAAATCTAAACCTAACCCCAAATCTAAACCTAAAATCTAAACCTAACCCCAAATCAAAACCTAACCCCAAATCTAAACCTAACCCCAAATCAAAACCTAACCCCAAATCTAAACCTAACCCCAAATCTAAACCTAAAATCTAAACCTAACCCCAAATCTAAACCTAAAATCGAAACCTAACCCCAAATCTAAACCTAACCCCAAATCTAAACCTAACCCCAAATCTAAATCTAAAATCTAAACCTAACCCCAAATCTAAACCTAAAATCTAAACCTAACCCCAAATCTAAACCTAACCCCAAATCTAAACCTAAAATCTAAACCTAACCCCAAATCTAAACCTAACCCCAAATCTAAACCTAAAATCTAAACCTAACCCCAAATCTAAACCTAAAATCTAAACCTAACCCCAAATCTAAACCTAACCCCAAATCTAAACCTAACCCCAAATCTAATCCTAAAATCTAAACCTAACCCCAAATCTAAACCTAACCCCAAATCTAACCCCAAATCTAAACCTAACCCCAAATCTAAACCTAAAATCCAAACCTAACCCCAAATCTAAACCTAACCCCAAATCTAACCCCAAATCTAAACCTAACCCCAAATCTAAACCTAAAATCTAAACCTAACCCCAAATCTAACCCTAACCCCAAATCTAAACCTAAAATCTAAACCTAACCCCAAATCTAAACCTAACCCCAAATCTAAACCTAACCCCAAATCTAAACCTAAAATCTAAACCTAACCCCAACTCTAAACCTAACCCCAAATCTAACCCCAAATCTAAACCTAACCCCAAATCTAAACCTAAAATCTAAACCTAACCCCAAATCTAAATCTAAAATCTAAACCTAACCCCAAATCTAAACCTAAAATCTAAACCTAACCCCAAATCTTGAACCTACCCCCATATCTAAACCTAAAATCTCAACCTAACCCCAAATCTAAACCTAAAATCTAAACCTAACCCCAAATCTAAACCTAACCCCAAATCTAAACCTAAAATCTAAACCTAACCCGAAATCTAAACCTAACCCCAAATCTAAACCTAAAATCTAAACCTAACCCCAAATCTAAACCTAAAATCTAAACCTAACCCCAAATCTAAACCTAACCCCAAATCTAACCCCAAATCTAAACCTAACCCCAAATCTAAACCTAAAATCTAAACCTAACCCCAAATCTAAACCTAACCCCAAATCTAACCCCAAATCTAAAACTAACCCCAAATCTAAACCTAAAATCTAAACCTAACCCCAAATCTAACCCTAAATCTAAAACTAACCCCAAATCTAAACCTAAAATCTAAACCTAACCCCAAATCTAACCCTAAATCTAAAACTAACCCCAAATCTAAACCTAAAATCTAAACCTAACCCCAAATCTAAACCTAAAATCTAAACCTAACCCCAAATCTAAACCTAAAATCTAAACCTAACCCCAAATCTAAACCAAAAATCTGAACCTAACCCCAAATCTAAACCTAACCCCAAATCTAAACCTAACTCCAAATCTAAACCTAAAATCTAAACCTAACCCCAAATCTAAACCTAAAATCTAAACCTAACCCCAAATCTTGAACCTACCCCCATATCTAAACCTAAAATCTAAACCTAACCCGAAATCTAAACCTAAAATCTAAACCTAACCCCAAATCTAAACCTAACCCCAAATCTAACCCCAAATCTAAACCTAACCCCAAATCAAAACCTAAAATCCAAACCTAACCCCAAATCTAAACCTAACCCCAAATCTAACCCCAAATCTAAACCTAACCCCAAATCTAAACCTAAAATCTAAACCTAACCCCAAATCTAACCCTAACCCCAAATCTAACCCCAAATCTAAACCTAACCCCAAATCTAAACCTAAAATCTAAACCTAACCCCAAATCTAAATCTAAAATCTAAACCTAACCCCAAATCTAAACCTAGCCCCAAATCTAAACCTAAAATCTCAACCTAACCCCAAATCTAAACCTAAAATCTAAACCTAACCCCAAATCTAAACCTAACCCCAAATCTAAACCTAAAATCAAAACCTAACCCCAAATCTAAACCTAAAATCTAAACCTAACCCCAAATCTAACCCCAAATCTAAACCTAACCCCAAATCTAAACCTAAAATCTAAACCTAACCCCAAATCTAAACCTAACCCCAAATCTAACCCCAAATCTAAACCTAACCCCAAATCTAAACCTAAAATCTAAACCTAACCCCAAGTCTAAACCTAAAATATAAACCTAACCCCAAATCTAAACCTAAAATCTAAACCTAACCCCAAATCTAAACCTAACCCCAAATCTAAACCTAAAATCTAAACCTAACCCCAAATCAAAACCTAACCCCAAATCTAAACCTAACCCCAAATCAAAACCTAACCCCAAATCTAAACCTAACCCCAAATCTAAACCTAAAATCTAAACCTAACCCCAAATCTAAACCTAAAATCGAAACCTAACCCCAAATCTAAACCTAACCCCAAATCTAAACCTAACCCCAAATCTAAATCTAAAATCTAAACCTAACCCCAAATCTAAACCTAAAATCTAAACCTAACCCCAAATCTAAACCTAACCCGAAATCTAAACCTAAAATCTAAACCTAACCCCAAATCTAAACCTAACCCCAAATCTAAACCTAAAATCTAAACCTAACCCCAAATCAAAACCTAAAATCCAAACCTAACCCCAAATCTAAACCTAACCCCAAATCTAACCCCAAATCTAAACCTAACCCCAAATCTAAACCTAAAATCTAAACCTAACCCCAAATCTAACCCTAACCCCAAATCTAACCCCAAATCTAAACCTAACCCCAAATCTAAACCTAAAATCTAAACCTAACCCCAAATCTAAATCTAAAATCTAAACCTAACCCCAAATCTAAACCTAACCCCAAATCTAACCCCAAATCTAAACCTAACCCCAAATCTAAACCTAAAATCTAAACCTAACCCCAAATCTAACCCTAACCCCAAATCTAAACCTAAAATCTAAACCTAACCCCAAATCTAAACCTAAAATCTAAACCTAACCCCAAATCTAAACCTAAAATCTAAACCTAACCCCAACTCTAAACCTAACCCCAAATCTAACCCCAAATCTAAACCTAACCCCAAATCTAAACCTAAAATCTAAACCTAACCCCAAATCTAAATCTAAAATCTAAACCTAACCCCAAATCTAAACCTAAAATCTAAACCTAACCCCAAATCTTGAACCTACCCCCATATCTAAACCTAAAATCTCAACCTAACCCCAAATCTAAACCTAAAATCTAAACCTAACCCCAAATCTAAACCTAACCCCAAATCTAAACCTAAAATCTAAACCTAACCCGAAATCTAAACCTAACCCCAAATCTAAACCTAAAATCTAAACCTAACCCCAAATCTAAACCTAAAATCTAAACCTAACCCCAAATCTAAACCTAACCCCAAATCTAACCCCAAATCTAAACCTAACCCCAAATCTAAACCTAAAATCTAAACCTAACCCCAAATCTAAACCTAACCCCAAATCTAACCCCAAATCTAAAACTAACCCCAAATCTAAACCTAAAATCTAAACCTAACCCCAAATCTAAACCTAACCCCAAATCTAAACCTAAAATCTAAACCTAACCCCAAATCAAAACCTAACCCCAAATCTAAACCTAACCCCAAATCAAAACCTAACCCCAAATCTAAACCTAAAATCTAAACCTAACCCCAAATCTAAACCAAAAATCTGAACCTAACCCCAAATCTAAACCTAACCCCAAATCTAAACCTAACTCCAAATCTAAACCTAAAATCTAAACCTAACCCCAAATCTAAACCTAAAATCTAAACCTAACCCCAAATCTTGAACCTACCCCCATATCTAAACCTAAAATCTAAACCTAACCCGAAATCTAAACCTAAAATCTAAACCTAACCCCAAATCTAAACCTAACCCCAAATCTAACCCCAAATCTAAACCTAACCCCAAATCAAAACCTAAAATCCAAACCTAACCCCAAATCTAAACCTAACCCCAAATCTAACCCCAAATCTAAACCTAACCCCAAATCTAAACCTAAAATCTAAACCTAACCCCAAATCTAACCCTAACCCCAAATCTAACCCCAAATCTAAACCTAACCCCAAATCTAAACCTAAAATCTAAACCTAACCCCAAATCTAAATCTAAAATCTAAACCTAACCCCAAATCTAAACCTAGCCCCAAATCTAAACCTAAAATCTCAACCTAACCCCAAATCTAAACCTAAAATCTAAACCTAACCCCAAATCTAAACCTAACCCCAAATCTAAACCTAAAATCAAAACCTAACCCCAAATCTAAACCTAAAATCTAAACCTAACCCCAAATCTAACCCCAAATCTAAACCTAACCCCAAATCTAAACCTAAAATCTAAACCTAACCCCAAATCTAAACCTAACCCCAAATCTAACCCCAAATCTAAACCTAACCCCAAATCTAAACCTAAAATCTAAACCTAACCCCAAGTCTAAACCTAAAATATAAACCTAACCCCAAATCTAAACCTAAAATCTAAACCTAACCCCAAATCTAAACCTAACCCCAAATCTAAACCTAAAATCTAAACCTAACCCCAAATCAAAACCTAACCCCAAATCTAAACCTAACCCCAAATCAAAACCTAACCCCAAATCTAAACCTAACCCCAAATCTAAACCTAAAATCTAAACCTAACCCCAAATCTAAACCTAAAATCGAAACCTAACCCCAAATCTAAACCTAACCCCAAATCTAAACCTAACCCCAAATCTAAATCTAAAATCTAAACCTAACCCCAAATCTAAACCTAAAATCTAAACCTAACCCCAAATCTAAACCTAACCCCAAATCTAAACCTAAAATCTAAACCTAACCCCAAATCTAAACCTAACCCCAAATCTAAACCTAAAATCTAAACCTAACCCCAAATCTAAACCTAACCCCAAATCTAAACCTAACCCCAAATCTAATCCTAAAATCTAAACCTAACCCCAAATCTAAACCTAACCCCAAATCTAACCCCAAATCTAAACCTAACCCCAAATCTAAACCTAACCCCAAATCTAAACCTAACCCCAAATCTAAACCTAAAATCTAAACCTAACCCCAAATCAAAACCTAACCCCAAATCTAAACCTAACCCCAAATCAAAACCTAACCCCAAATCTAAACCTAACCCCAAATCTAAACCTAAAATCTAAACCTAACCCCAAATCTAAACCTAAAATCGAAACCTAACCCCAAATCTAAACCTAACCCCAAATCTAAACCTAACCCCAAATCTAAATCTAAAATCTAAACCTAACCCCAAATCTAAACCTAAAATCTAAACCTAACCCCAAATCTAAACCTAACCCCAAATCTAAACCTAAAATCTAAACCTAACCCCAAATCTAAACCTAAAATCTAAACCTAACCCCAAATCTAAACCTAACCCCAAATCTAAACCTAACCCCAAATCTAATCCTAAAATCTAAACCTAACCCCAAATCTAAACCTAACCCCAAATCTAACCCCAAATCTAAACCTAACCCCAAATCTAAACCTAAAATCCAAACCTAACCCCAAATCTAAACCTAACCCCTAATCTAACCCCAAATCTAAACCTAACCCCAAATCTAAACCTAAAATCTAAACCTAACCCCAAATCTAACCCTAACCCCAAATCTAAACCTAAAATCTAAACCTAACCCCAAATCTAAACCTAACCCCAAATCTAAACCTAAGCCCAAATCTAAACCTAAAATCTAAACCTAACCCCAACTCTAAACCTAACCCCAAATCTAACCCCAAATCTAAACCTAACCCCAAATCTAAACCTAAAATCTAAACCTAACCCCAAATCTAAATCTAAAATCTAAACCTAACCCCAAATCTAAACCTAAAATCTAAACCTAACCCCAAATCTTGAACCTACCCCCATATCTAAACCTAAAATCTCAACCTAACCCCAAATCTAAACCTAAAATCTAAACCTAACCCCAAATCTAAACCTAACCCCAAATCTAAACCTAAAATCTAAACCTAACCCCAAATCTAAACCTAACCCGAAATCTAAACCTAAAATCTAAACCTAACCCCAAATCTAAACCTAACCCCAAATCTAACCCCAAATCTAAACCTAACCCCAAATCTAAACCTAAAATCTAAACCTAACCCCAAATCTAAACCTAACCCCAAATCTAACCCCAAATCTAAACCTAACCCCAAATCTAAACCTAAATTCTAAACCTAACCCCAAATCTAACCCTAAATCTAAAACTAACCCCAAATCTAAACCTAAAATCTAAACCTAACCCCAAATCTAAACCTAAAATCTAAACCTAACCCCAAATCTGAACCTAAAATCTAAACCTAACCCCAAATCTGAACCTAAAATCTAAACCTAACCCCAAATCAAAACCTAATCCCAATTCTAAACCCCAAATCTAAACCTAACCCCAAATCAAAACCTAATCCCAATTCTAAACCCCAAATCTAAACCTAACCCCAAATCTAAACCTAAAATCTAAACCTAACCCCAAGTCTAAACCTAAAATATAAACCTAACCCCAAATCTAAACCTAAAATCTAAACCTAACCCCAAATCTAAACCTAACCCCAAATCTAAACCTAAAATCTAAACCTAACCCCAAATCAAAACCTAACCCCAAATCTAAACCTAACCCCAAATCAAAACCTAACCCCAAATCTAAACCTAAAATCTAAACCTAACCCCAAATCTAAACCAAAAATCTGAACCTAACCCCAAATCTAAACCTAACCCCAAATCTAAACCTAACCCCAAATCTAAACCTAAAATCTAAACCTAACCCCAAATCTAAACCTAAAATCTAAACCTAACCCCAAATCTTGAACCTACCCCCATATCTAAACCTAAAATCTAAACCTAACCCCAAATCTAAACCTAAAATCTAAACCTAACCCCAACTCTAAACCTAACCCCAAATCTAACCCCAAATCTAAACCTAACCCCAAATCTAAATCTAAAATCTAAACCTAACCCCAAATCTAAACCTAACCCCAAATCTAAACCTAAAATCAAAACCTAACCCCAAATCTAAACCTAAAATCTAAACCTAACCCCAAATCTAAACCTAACCCCAAATCTAACCCCAAATCTAAACCTAACCCCAAATCTAAACCTAAAATCTAAACCTAACCCCAAATCTAAACCTAACCCCAAATCTAACCCCAAATCTAAACCTAACCCCAAATCTAAACCTAAAATCTAAACCTAACCCCAAATCTAACCCTAACTCTAAAACTAACCCCAAATCTAAACCTAAAATCTAAACCTAACCCCAAATCTAAACCTAAAATCTAAACCTAACCCCAAATCTGAACCTAAAATCTAAACCTAACCCCAAATCAAAACCTAATCCCAATTCTAAACCCCAAATCTAAACCTAACCCCAAATCTAAACCTAAAATCTAAACCTAACCCCAAGTCTAAACCTAAAATATAAACCTAACCCCAAATCTAAACCTAAAATCTAAACCTAACCCCAAATCTAAACCTAACCCCCAATCTAAACCTAACCCCAAATCTAAACCTAAAATCTAAACCTAACCCCAATTCAAAACCTAACCCCAAATCTAAACCTAACCCCAAATCAAAACCTAACCCCAAATCTAAACCTAACCCCAAATCTAAACCTAAAATCTAAACCTAACCCCAAATCTAAACCAAAAATCTGAACCTAACCCCAAATCTAAACCTAACCCCAAATCTAAACCTAACCCCAAATCTAAACCTAAAATCTAAACCTAACCCCAAATCTAAACCTAAAATCTAAACCTAACCCCAAATCTTGAACCTACCCCCATATCTAAACCTAAAATCTAAACCTAACCCCAAATCTAAACCTAAAATCTAAACCTAACCCCAAATCTAAACCTAACCCCGAATCTAAACCTAACCCCAAATCTAAACCTAAAATCTAAACCTAACCCCAAATCTAAACCTAAAATCTAAACCTAACCCCAAATCTAAACCTAACCCCAAATCTAAACCTAAAATCTAAATCTAGCCCCAAATCTAAACCTAAAATCTAAACCTAACCCCAAATCTAAACCTAAAATCTAAACCTAACCCCAAATCTAAACCTAACCCCAAATCTAAACCTAAAATCTAAACCTAACCCCAAATCTAAACCTAAAATCTAAACCTAACCCCAAATCTAAACCTAACCCCAAATCTAAACCTAACCCCAAATCTAATCCTAAAATCTAAACCTAACCCCAAATCTAAACCTAACCCCAAATCTAACCCCAAATCTAAACCTAACCCCAAATCTAAACCTAAAATCCAAACCTAACCCCAAATCTAAACCTAACCCCTAATCTAACCCCAAATCTAAACCTAAACCCAAATCTAAACCTAAAATCTAAACCTAACCCCAAATCTAACCCTAACCCCAAATCTAAACCTAAAATCTAAACCTAACCCCAAATCTAAACCTAACCCCAAATCTAAACCTAAGCCCAAATCTAAACCTAAAATCTAAACCTAACCCCAACTCTAAACCTAACCCCAAATCTAACCCCAAATCTAAACCTAACCCCAAATCTAAACCTAAAATCTAAACCTAACCCCAAATCTAAATCTAAAATCTAAACCTAACCCCAAATCTAAACCTAAAATCTAAACCTAACCCCAAATCTTGAACCTACCCCCATATCTAAACCTAAAATCTCAACCTAACCCCAAATCTAAACCTAAAATCTAAACCTAACCCCAAATCTAAACCTAACCCCAAATCTAAACCTAAAATCTAAACCTAACCCGAAATCTAAACCTAACCCCAAATCTAAACCTAAAATCTAAACCTAACCCCAAATCTAAACCTAACCCCAAATCTAACCCCAAATCTAAACCTAACCCCAAATCTAAACCTAAAATCTAAACCTAACCCCAAATCTAAACCTAACCCCAAATCTAACCCCAAATCTAAACCTAACCCCAAATCTAAACCTAAATTCTAAACCTAACCCCAAATCTAACCCTAAATCTAAAACTAACCCCAAATCTAAACCTAAAATCTAAACCTAACCCCAAATCTAAACCTAAAATCTAAACCTAACCCCAAATCTGAACCTAAAATCTAAACCTAACCCCAAATCTGAACCTAAAATCTAAACCTAACCCCAAATCAAAACCTAATCCCAATTCTAAACCCCAAATCTAAACCTAACCCCAAATCAAAACCTAATCCCAATTCTAAACCCCAAATCTAAACCTAACCCCAAATCTAAACCTAAAATCTAAACCTAACCCCAAGTCTAAACCTAAAATATAAACCTAACCCCAAATCTAAACCTAAAATCTAAACCTAACCCCAAATCTAAACCTAACCCCAAATCTAAACCTAAAATCTAAACCTAACCCCAAATCAAAACCTAACCCCAAATCTAAACCTAACCCCAAATCAAAACCTAACCCCAAATCTAAACCTAAAATCTAAACCTAACCCCAAATCTAAACCAAAAATCTGAACCTAACCCCAAATCTAAACCTAACCCCAAATCTAAACCTAACCCCAAATCTAAACCTAAAATCTAAACCTAACCCCAAATCTAAACCTAAAATCTAAACCTAACCCCAAATCTTGAACCTACCCCCATATCTAAACCTAAAATCTAAACCTAACCCCAAATCTAAACCTAAAATCTAAACCTAACCCCAACTCTAAACCTAACCCCAAATCTAACCCCAAATCTAAACCTAACCCCAAATCTAAATCTAAAATCTAAACCTAACCCCAAATCTAAACCTAGCCCCAAATCTAAACCTAAAATCTCAACCTAACCCCAAATCTAAACCTAAAATCTAAACCTAACCCCAAATCTAAACCTAACCCCAAATCTAAACCTAAAATCAAAACCTAACCCCAAATCTAAACCTAAAATCTAAACCTAACCCCAAATCTAAACCTAACCCCAAATCTAACCCCAAATCTAAACCTAACCCCAAATCTAAACCTAAAATCTAAACCTAACCCCAAATCTAAACCTAACCCCAAATCTAACCCCAAATCTAAACCTAACCCCAAATCTAAACCTAAAATCTAAACCTAACCCCAAATCTAAACCTAACCCCAAATCTAACCCCAAATCTAAACCTAACCCCAAATCTAAACCTAAAATCTAAACCTAACCCCAAATCTAACCCTAACTCTAAAACTAACCCCAAATCTAAACCTAAAATCTAAACCTAACCCCAAATCTAAACCTAAAATCTAAACCTAACCCCAAATCTGAACCTAAAATCTAAACCTAACCCCAAATCAAAACCTAATCCCAATTCTAAACCCCAAATCTAAACCTAACCCCAAATCTAAACCTAAAATCTAAACCTAACCCCAAGTCTAAACCTAAAATATAAACCTAACCCCAAATCTAAACCTAAAATCTAAACCTAACCCCAAATCTAAACCTAACCCCCAATCTAAACCTAACCCCAAATCTAAACCTAAAATCTAAACCTAACCCCAAATCAAAACCTAACCCCAAATCTAAACCTAACCCCAAATCAAAACCTAACCCCAAATCTAAACCTAACCCCAAATCTAAACCTAAAATCTAAACCTAACCCCAAATCTAAACCAAAAATCTGAACCTAACCCCAAATCTAAACCTAACCCCAAATCTAAACCTAACCCCAAATCTAAACCTAAAATCTAAACCTAACCCCAAATCTAAACCTAAAATCTAAACCTAACCCCAAATCTTGAACCTACCCCCATATCTAAACCTAAAATCTAAACCTAACCCCAAATCTAAACCTAAAATCTAAACCTAACCCCAAATCTAAACCTAACCCCGAATCTAAACCTAACCCCAAATCTAAACCTAAAATCTAAACCTAACCCCAAATCTAAACCTAAAATCTAAACCTAACCCCAAATCTAAACCTAACCCCAAATCTAAACCTAAAATCTAAATCTAGCCCCAAATCTAAACCTAAAATCTAAACCTAACCCCAAATCTAAACCTAACTCCAAATCTAAACCTAAATCTAAACCTAACCCCAAATCTAAACCTAACCCCAAATCTAAACCTAAAATCTAAACCTAACCCCAAATCTAAACCTAAAATCTAAACCTAACCCCAAATCTAAACCTAAAATCTAAACCTAACCCCAAATCTAAACCTAAAATCTAAACCTAGCCCCAAATCTGAACCTAAAATCTAAACCTAACCCCAAATCTAAACCTAACCCCAAATCTAAACCTAAAATCTAAACCTAACCCCAAATCTAAACCTAAAATCTAAACCTAACACCAAATCTAAACCTAACCCCAAATCTAAACCTAAAATCTAAACCTAACCCCAAATCTAAACCTAAAATCTAAACCTAACCCAAAATCTGAACCTAAAATCTAAACCTAACCCCAAATCTAAACCTAAAATCTAAACCTAACCCCAAATCTAAACCTAAAGTCTAAACCTAACCCCAAATCTAAACCTAAAGTCTAAACCTAACCCCAAATCTAAACCTAAAATCTAAACCTAACCACAAATCTAAACCTAACCCCAAATCTAAACCGGAAATCTAAACCTAACCCCAAATCTAAACCTAAAATCTAAATCTAACCCCAAATCTAAACCTAACCCCAAATCTAAACCTAAAATCTAAACCAAACCCCAAATCTAACCCTAAATCTAAACCTAACCCCAAATCTAAACCTAAAATCTAAACCTAACCCCAAATCTAAACCTAACCCCAAATCTAAACCTAAAATCTAATCCTAACCCCAACTCTAAACCTAACCCCAAATCTAACCCCAAATCTAAACCTAACCCCAAATCTAAACCTAAAATCTAAACCTAACCCCAAATCTAAACCTAAAATCTAAACCTAACCCCAAATCTAAACCTAAAATCTAAACCTAACCCCAAATCTAAACCTAACCCCAAATCTAACCCCAAATCTAAACCTAACCCCAAATCTAAACCTAAAATCTAAACCTAACCCCAAATCTAAACCTAAAAGCTAAACCTAACCCCAAATCTAAACCTAAAATCTAAACCTAACCCCAAATCTAAACCTAAAATCTAAACCTAACCCCAAATCTAAACCTAAAATCTAATCCTAACCCCAACTCTAAACCTAACCCCAAATCTAACCCCAAATCTAAACCTAACCCCAAATCTAAACCTAAAATCTAAACCTAGCCCCAAATCTAAACCTAAAATCTCAACCTAACCCCAAATCTAAACCTAAAATCTAAACCTAACCCCAAATCTAAACCTAACCCCAAATCTAAACCTAAAATCTAAACCTAACCCCAAATCTAAACCTAACCCCAAATCTAACCCCAAATCTAAACCTAACCCCAAATCTAAACCTAAAATCTAAACCTAACCCCAAATCTAAACCTAACCCCAAATCTAACCCCAAATCTAAACCTAACCCCAAATCTAAACCTAAAATCTAAACCTAACCCCAAATCTAACCCTAAATCTAAACCTAACCCCAAATCTAAACCTAAAATCTAAACCTAACCCCAAATCTGAACCTAAAATCTAAACCTAACCCCAAATCAAAACCTAATCCCAATTCTAAACCCCAAATCTAAACCTAACCCCAAATCTAAACCTAAAATCTAAACCTAACCCCAAGTCTAAACCTAAAATATAAACCTAACCCCAAATCTAAACCTAAAATCTAAACCTAACCCCAAATCTAAACCTAACCCCAAATCTAAACCTAAAATCTAAACCTAACCCCAAATCAAAACCTAACCCCAAATCTAAACCTAACCCCAAATCAAAACCTAACCCCAAATCTAAACCTAACCCCAAATCTAAACCTAAAATCTAAACCTAACCCCAAATCTAAACCTAAAATCTAAACCTAACCCCAAATCGAAACCTAAAATCTAAACCTAACCCCAAATCTTGAACCTACCCCCATATCTAAACCTAAAATCTAAACCTAACCCCAAATCTAAACCTAAAATCTAAACCTAACCCCAAATCTAAACCTAACCCCGAATCTAAACCTAAAATCTAAACCTAACCCCAAATCTAAACCTAACCCCAAATCTAAACCTAAAATCTAAACCTAACCCCAAATCTAAACCTAAAATCTAAACCTAACCCCAAATCTAAACCTAACTCCAAATCTAAACCTAAATCTAAACCTAACCCCAAATCTAAACCTAACATCTAAACCTAACCCCAAATCTAAACCTAAAATCTAAACCTAACCCCAAATCTAAACCTAAAATCTAAACCTAGCCCCAAATCTGAACCTAAAATCTAAACCTAACCCCAAATCTAAACCTAACCCCAAATCTAAACCTAAAATCTAAACCTAACCCCAAATCTAAACCTAAAATCTAAACCTAACCCCAAATCTAAACCTAACCCCAAATCTAAACCTAAAATCTAAACCTAACCCCAAATCTAAACCTAAAATCTAAACCTAACCCCAAATCTGAACCTAAAATCTAAACCTAACCCCAAATCTAAACCTAAAATCTAAACCTAACCCCAAATCTAAACCTAAAGTCTAAACCTAACCCCAATTCTAAACGTAAAATCTAAACCTAACCCCAAATCTAAACCTAACCCCAAATCTAAACCTGAAATCTAAACCTAACCCCAAATCTAAACCTAAAATCTAAACCTAACCCCAAATCTAAACCTAACCCCAAATCTAAACCTAAAATCTAAATCTAACCCTAAATCTAAACCTAAAATCTAAACCTAACCCCAAATCTAAACCTAAAATCTAAACCTAACCCCAAATCTAAACCTAAAATCTAAACCTAACCCCAAATCTAAACCTAACCCCAAATCTAAACCTAACCCCAAATCTAATCCTAAAATCTAAACCTAACCCCAAATCTAAACCTAACCCCAAATCTAACCCCAAATCTAAACCTAACCCCAAATCTAAGCCTAAAATCCAAACCTAACCCCAAATCTAAACCTAACCCCAAATCTAACCCCAAATCTAAACCTAACCCCAAATCTAAACCTAAAATCTAAACCAAACCCCAAATCTAACCCTAAATCTAAACCTAACCCCAAATCTAAACCTAAAATCTAAACCTAACCCCAAATCTAAACCTAAAATCTAAACCTAACCCCAACTCTAAACCTAACCCCAAATCTAACCCCGAATCTAAACCTAACCCCAAATCTAAACCTAAAATCTAAACCTAACCCCAAATCTAAACCTAAAATCTAAACCTAACCCCAAATCTAAACCTAGCCCCAAATCTAAACCTAAAATCTCAACGTAACCCCAAATCTAAACCTAAAATCTAAACCTAACCCCAAATCTAAACCTAACCCCAAATCTAAACCTAACCCCAAATCTAAACCTAAAATCTAAACCTAACCCCAAATCTAAACCTAAAATCTAAACCTAACCCCAAATCTAAACCTAACCCCAAATCTAACCCCAAATCTAAACCTAACCCCAAATCTAAACCTAAAATCTAAACCTAACCCCAAATCTAAACCTAACCCCAAATCTAACCCCAAATCTAAACCTAACCCCAAATCTAAACCTAAAATCTAAACCTAACCCCAAATCTAACCCTAAATCTAAACCTAACCCCAAATCTAAACCTAAAATCTAAACCTAACCCCAAATCTGAACCTAAAATCTAAACCTAACCCCAAATCAAAACCTAATCCCAATTCTAAACCCCAAATCTAAACCTAACCCCAAATCTAAACCTAAAATCTAAACCTAACCCCAAGTCTAAACCTAAAATATAAACCTAACCCCAAATCTAAACCTAAAATCTAAACCTAACCCCAAATCTAAACCTAACCCCAAATCTAAACCTAACCCCAAATCTAAACCTAAAATCTAAACCTAACCCCAAATCAAAACCTAACCCCAAATCTAAACCTAACCCCAAATCAAAACCTAACCCCAAATCTAAACCTAACCCCAACTCTAAACCTAAAATCTAAACCTAACCCCAAATCTAAACCTAAAATCTAAACCTAACCCCAAATCTAAACCTAACCCCAAATCTAAACCTAAAATCTAAACCTAACCCCAAATCTAAACCTAACCCCAAATCTAAATCTAAAATCTAAACCTAACCCCAAATCTAAACCTAAAATCTAAACCTAACCCCAAATCTAAACCTAACCCCAAATCTAACCCCAAATCTAAACCTAACCCCAAATTTAAACCTAAAATCCAAACCTAACCCCAAATCTAAACCTAACCCCAAATCTAACCCCAAATCTAAACCTAACCCCAAATCTAAACCTAAAATCTAAACCTAACCCCAAATCTAACCCTAAATCTAAACCTGACCCCAAATCTAAACCTAAAATCTAAACCTAACCCCAAATCTAAACCTAACCCCAAATCTAAACCTAAAATCTAAACGTAACCCCAACTCTAAACCTAACCCCAAATCTAACCCCAAATCTAAACCTAACCCCAAATCTAAACCTAAAATCTAAACCTAACCCCAAATCTAAACCTAAAATCTCAACCTAACCCCAAATCTAAACCTAAAATCTAAACCTAACCCCAAATCTAACCTTAAATCTCAACCTAACCCCAAATCTAAACCTAAAATCTAAACCTAACCCCAAATCTAACCCCAAATCTAAACCTAACCCCAAATCTAAACCTAAAATCTAAACCTAACCCCAAATCTAACCCTAAATCTAAACCTAACCCCAAATCTAAACCTAAAATCTAAACCTAACCCCAAATGTAAACCTAACCCCAACTCTAAACCTAACCCCAAATCTAACCCCAAATCTAAACCTAACCCCAAATCTAAACCTTAAGTCTAAACCTAACCCCAAATCTAAACCTAAAATCTAAACCTAACCCCAAATCTAAACCTAACCCCAAATCTAAACCTGAAATCTAAACCTAACCCCAAATCTAAACCTAAAATCTAAACCTAACCCCAAATCTAAACCTAACCCCAAATCTAAACCTAAAATCTAAATCTAACCCTAAATCTAAACCTAAAATCTAAACCTAACCCCAAATCTAAACCTAAAATCTAAACCTAACCCCAAATCTAAACCTAAAATCTAAACCTAACCCCAAATCTAAACCTAACCCCAAATCTAAACCTAACCCCAAATCTAATCCTAAAATCTAAACCTAACCCCAAATCTAAACCTAACCCCAAATCTAACCCCAAATCTAAACCTAACCCCAAATCTAAGCCTAAAATCCAAACCTAACCCCAAATCTAAACCTAACCCCAAATCTAACCCCAAATCTAAACCTAACCCCAAATCTAAACCTGAAATCTAAACCAAACCCCAAATCTAACCCTAAATCTAAACCTAACCCCAAATCTAAACCTAAAATCTAAACCTAACCCCAAATCTAAACCTAACCCCAAATCTAAACCTAGCCCCAAATCTAAACCTAAAATCTCAACCTAACCCCAAATCTAAACCTAAAATCTAAACCTAACCCCAAATCTAAACCTAACCCCAAATCTAAACCTAAAATCTAAACCTAACCCCAAATCTAAACCTAACCCCAAATCTAAACCTAAAATCTAAACCTAACCCCAAATCTAAACCTAACCCCAAATCTAACCCCAAATCTAAACCTAACCCCAAATCTAAACCTAACCCCAAATCTAAACCTAAAATCTAAACCTAACCCCAAATGTAAACCTAACCCCAACTCTAAACCTAACCCCAAATCTAACCCCAAATCTAAACCTAACCCCAAATCTAAACCTTAAGTCTAAACCTAACCCCAAATCTAAACCTAAAATCTAAACCTAACCCCAAATCTAAACCTAACCCCAAATCTAAACCTGAAATCTAAACCTAACCCCAAATCTAAACCTAAAATCTAAACCTAACCCCAAATCTAAACCTAACCCCAAATCTAAACCTAAAATCTAAATCTAACCCTAAATCTAAACCTAAAATCTAAACCTAACCCCAAATCTAAACCTAAAATCTAAACCTAACCCCAAATCTAAACCTAAAATCTAAACCTAACCCAAATCTAAACCTAACCCCAAATCTAAACCTAACCCCAAATCTAATCCTAAAATCTAAACCTAACCCCAAATCTAAACCTAACCCCAAATCTAACCCCAAATCTAAACCTAACCCCAAATCTAAGCCTAAAATCCAAACCTAACCCCAAATCTAAACCTAACCCCAAATCTAACCCCAAATCTAAACCTAAAATCTAAACCAAACCCCAAATCTAACCCTAAATCTAAACCTAACCCCAAATCTAAACCTAAAATCTAAACCTAACCCCAAATCTAAACCTAACCCCAAATCTAAACCTAACCCCAAATCTAAACCTAAAATCTAAACCTAACCCCAACTCTAAACCTAACCCCAAATCTAACCCCGAATCTAAACCTAACCCCAAATCTAAACCTAAAATCTAAACCTAACCCCAAATCTAAACCTAGCCCCAAATCTAAACCTAAAATCTCAACCTAACCCCAAATCTAAACCTAAAATCTAAACCTAACCCCAAATCTAAACCTAACCCCAAATCTAAACCTAAAATCTAAACCTAACCCCAAATCTAAACCTAACCCCAAATCTAAACCTAAAATCTAAACCTAACCCCAAATATAAACCTAACCCCAAATCTAACCCCAAATCTAAACCTAACCCCAAATCTAAACCTAAAATCTAAACCTAACCCCAAATCTAAACCTAACCCCAAATCTAAACCTAACCCCAAATCTAAACCTAAAATCTAAACCTAACCCCAAATCTAACCCTAAATCTAAACCTAACCCCAAATCTAAACCTAAAATCTAAACCTAACCCCAAATCTGAACCTAAAATCTAAACCTAACCCCAAATCAAAACCTAATCCCAATTCTAAACCCCAAATCTAAACCTAACCCCAAATCTAAACCTAAAATCTAAACCTAACCCCAAGTCTAAACCTAAAATATAAACCTAACCCCAAATCTAAACCTAAAATCTAAACCTAACCCCAAATCTAAACCTAACCCCAAATCTAAACCTAACCCCAAATCTAAACCTAAAATCTAAACCTAACCCCAAATCAAAACCTAACCCCAAATCTAAACCTAACCCCAAATCAAAACCTAACCCCAAATCTAAACCTAACCCCAAATCTAAACCTAAAATCTAAACCCAACCCCAAATCTAAACCTAAAATCTAAACCTAACCCCAAATCTAAACCTAACCCCAAATCTAAACCTAAAATCTAAACCTAACCCCAAATCTAAACCTAACCCCAAATCTAAATCTAAAATCTAAACCTAACCCCAAATCTAAACCTAACCCCAAATCTAAACCTAAAATCTAAACCTAACCCCAAATCTAAACCTAACCCCAAATCTAAATCTAAAATCTAAACCTAACCCCAAATCTAAACCTAAAATCTAAACCTAACCCCAAATCTAATCCTAAAACCTAAACCTAACCCCAAATCTAAACCTAACCCCAAATCTAACCCCAAATCTAAACCTAACCCCAAATTTAAACCTAAAATCCAAACCTAACCCCAAATCTAAACCTAACCCCAAATCTAACCCCAAATCTAAACCTAACCCCAAATCTAAACCTAAAATCTAAACCTAACCCCAAATCTAACCCTAAATCTAAACCTGACCCCAAATCTAAACCTAAAATCTAAACCTAACCCCAAATCTAAACCTAACCCCAAATCTAAACCTAACCCCAAATCTAAACCTAAAATCTAAACCTAACCCCAACTCTAAACCTAACCCCAAATCTAACCCCAAATCTAAACCTAACCCCAAATCTAAACCTAAAATCTAAACCTAACCCCAAATCTAAACCTAAAATCTCAACCTAACCCCAAATCTAAACCTAAAATCTAAACCTAACCCCAAATCTAACCCTAAATCTCAACCTAACCCCAAATCTAAACCTAAAATCTAAACCTAACCCCAAATCTAACCCCAAATCTAAACCTAACCGCAAATCTAAACCTAAAATCTAAACCTAACCCCAAATCTAACCCTAAATCTAAACCTAACCCCAAATCTAAACCTAAAATCTAAACCTAACCCCAAATCTAAACCTAACCCCAAATCTAAACCTAACCCCAAATCTAAACCTAAAATCTAAACCTAACCCCAACTCTAAACCTAACCCCAAATCTAACCCCAAATCTAAACCTAACCCCAAATCTAAACCTAAAATCTAAACCTAACCCCAAATCTAAACCTAAAATCTAAACGTAACCCCAAATCTAAACCTAAAATCTAAACGTAACCCCAAATCTAAACCTAACCCCAAATCTAAACCTAAAATCTAAACCTAACCCCAAATCTAAACCTAACCCCAAATCTAAACCTAAAATCTAAACCTAACCCCAAATCTAAACCTAACCCCAAATCTAAACCTAACCCCAAATCTAATCCTAAAATCTAAACCTAACCCCAAGTCTAAACCTAAAATATAAACCTAACCCCAAATCTAAACCTAAAATCTAAACCTAACCCCAAATCTAAACCTAACCCCAAATCTAAACCTAACCCCAAATCTAAACCTAAAATCTAAACCTAACCCCAAATCAAAACCTAACCCCAAATCTAAACCTAACCCCAAATCAAAACCTAACCCCAAATCTAAACCTAACCCCAAATCTAAACCTAAAATCTAAACCTAACCCCAAATCTAAACCTAAAATCTAAACCTAACCCCAAATCTAAACCTAAAATCTAAACCTAACCCCAAATCTAAACCTAACCCCAAATCTAAACCTAAAATCTAAATCTAACCCCAAATCTAAACCTAAAATCTAAACCTAACCCCAAATCTAAACCTAACTCCAAATCTAAACCTAAATCTACACCTAACCCCAAATCTAAACCTAACCCCAAATCTAACCCTAAAATCTAAACCTAACCCCAAATCTAAACCTAAAATCTAAACCTAACCCCAAATCTAAACCTAAAATCTAAACCTAACCCCAAATCTAAACCTAAAATCTAAACCTAGCCCCAAATCTGAACCTAAAATCTAAACCTAACCCCAAATCTAAACCTAACCCCAAATCTAAACCTAAAATCTAAACCTAACCCCAAATCTAAACCTAAAATCTAAACCTAACACCAAATCTAAACCTAACCCCAAATCTAAACCTAAAATCTAAACCTAACCCCAAATCTAAACCTAAAATCTAAACCTAACCCCAAATCTGAACCTAAAATCTAAACCTAACCCCAAATCTAAACCTAAAGTCTAAACCTAACCCCAAATCTAAACCTAAAATCTAAACCTAACCCCAAATCTAAACCTAACCCCAAATCTAAACCTGAAATCTAAACCTAACCCCAAATCTAAACCTAAAATCTAAACCTAACCCCAAATCTAAACCTAACCCCAAATCTAAACCTAAAATCTAAATCTAACCCTAAATCTAAACCTAAAATCTAAACCTAACCCCAAATCTAAACCTAAAATCTAAACCTAACCCCAAATCTAAACCTAAAATCTAAACCTAACCCCAAATCTAAACCTAACCCCAAATCTAAACCTAACCCCAAATCTAATCCTAAAATCTAAACCTAACCCCAAATCTAAACCTAACCCCAAATCTAACCCCAAATCTAAACCTAACCCCAAATCTAAGCCTAAAATCCAAACCTAACCCCAAATCTAAACCTAACCCCAAATCTAACCCCAAATCTAAACCTAACCCCAAATCTAAACCTAAAATCTAAACCAAACCCCAAATCTAACCCTAAATCTAAACCTAACCCCAAATCTAAACCTAAAATCTAAACCTAACCCCAAATCTAAACCTAACCCCAA
Source organism: Patagioenas fasciata (assembly GCF_037038585.1). NCBI lineage: Eukaryota > Metazoa > Chordata > Aves > Columbiformes > Columbidae > Patagioenas > Patagioenas fasciata. Next base: position 583,435 of record NW_027288511.1, read on the forward strand.
ATCTAAACCTAACCCCAAATCTAAACCTAAAATCTAAACCTAACCCCAACTCTAAACCTAACCCCAAATCTAACCCCGAATCTAAACCTAACCCCAAATCTAAACCTAAAATCTAAACCTAACCCCAAATCTAAACCTAAAATCTAAACCTAACCCCAAATCTAAACCTAGCCCCAAATCTAAACCTAAAATCTCAACCTAACCCCAAATCTAAACCTAAAATCTAAACCTAACCCCAAATCTAAACCTAACCCCAAATCTAAACCTAAAATCTAAACCTAACCCCAAATCTAAACCTAACCCCAAATCTAAACCTAAAATCTAAACCTAACCCCAAATCTAAACCTAACCCCAAATCTAAACCTAAAATCTAAACCTAACCCCAAATCTAAACCTAACCCCAAATCTAACCCCAAATCTAAACCTAACCCCAAATCTAAACCTAAAATCTAAACCTAACCCCAAATCTAAACCTAACCCCAAATCTAACCCCAAATCTAAACCTAACCCCAAATCTAAACCTAAAATCTAAACCCAACCCCAAATCTAACCCTAAATCTAAACGTAACCCCAAATCTAAACCTAAAATCTAAACCTAACCCCAAATCTGAACCTAAAATCTAAACCTAACCCCAAATCAAAACCTAATCCCAATTCTAAACCCCAAATCTAAACCTAACCCCAAATCTAAACCTAAAATCTAAACCTAACCCCAAGTCTAAACCTAAAATATAAACCTAACCCCAAATCTAAACCTAAAATCTAAACCTACCCCCAAATCTAAACCTAACCCCAAATCTAAACCTAACCCCAAATCTAAACCTAAAATCTAAACCTAACCCCAAATCAAAACCTAACCCCAAATCTAAACCTAACCCCAAATCAAAACCTAACCCCAAATCTAAACCTAACCCCAAATCTAAACCTAAAATCTAAACCTAACCCCAAATCTAAACCTAAAATCTAAACCTAACCCCAAATCTAAACCTAACCCCAAATCTAAACCTAAAATCTAAACCTAACCCCAAATCTAAACCTAACCCCAAATCTAAATCTAAAATCTAAACCTAACCCCAAATCTAAACCTAACCCCAAATCTAACCCTAAAATCTAAACCTAACCCCAAATCTAAACCTAAAATCTAAACCTAACCCCAAATCTAAACCTAAAATCTAAACCTAACCCCAAATCTAAACCTAAAATCTAAACCTAGCCCCAAATGTGAACCTAAAATCTAAACCTAACCCCAAATCTAAACCTAACCCCAAATCTAAACCTAAAATCTAAACCTAACCCCAAATCTAAACCTAAAATCTAAACCTAACACCAAATCTAAACCTAACCCCAAATCTAAACCTAAAATCTAAACCTAACCCCAAATCTAAACCTAAAATCTAAACCTAACCCCAAATCTGAACTTAAAATCTAAACCTAACCCCAAATCTAAACCTAAAGTCTAAACCTAACCCCAAATCTAAACCTAAAATCTAAACCTAACCCCAAATCTAAACCTAACCCCAAATCTATACCTGAAATCTAAACCTAACCCCAAATCTAAACCTAAAATCTAAACCTAACCCCAAATCTAAACCTAACCCCAAATCTAAACCTAAAATCTAAATCTAACCCTAAATCTAAACCTAAAATCTAAACCTAACCCCAAATCTAAACCTAAAATCTAAACCTAACCCCAAATCTAAACCTAAAATCTAAACCTAACCCCAAATCTGAACCTAAAATCTAAACCTAACCCCAAATCTAAACCTAACCCCAAATCTAAACCTAACCCCAAATCTAATCCTAAAATCTAAACCTAACCCCAAATCTAAACCTAACCCCAAATCTAACCCCAAATCTAAACCTAACCCCAAATCTAAGCCTAAAATCCAAACCTAACCCCAAATCTAAACCTAACCCCAAATCTAACCTTAAATCTAAACCTAACCCCAAATCTAAACCTAAAATCTAAACCAAACCCCAAATCTAACCCTAAATATAAACCTAACCCCAAATCTAAACCTAAAATCTAAACCTAACCCCAAATCTAAACCTAAAATCTAAACCTAACCCCAACTCTAAACCTAACCCCAAATCTAACCCCGAATCTAAACCTAACCCCAAATCTAAACCTAAAATCTAAACCTAACCCCAAATCTAAACCTAAAATCTAAACCTAACCCCAAATCTAAACCTAGCCCCAAATCTAAACCTAAAATCTCAACCTAACCCCAAATCTAAACCTAAAATCTAAACCTAACCCCAAATCTAAACCTAAAATCTAAACGTAACCCCAAATCTAAACCTAACCCCAAATCTAAACCTAAAATCTAAACCTAACCCCAAATCTAACCCTAAATCTAAACCTGACCCCAAATCTAAACCTAAAATCTAAACCTAACCCCAAATCTAAACCTAACCCCAAATCTAAACCTAACCCCAAATCTAAACCTAAAATCTAAACCTAACCCCAACTCTAAACCTAACCCCAAATCTAACCCCAAATCTAAACCTAACCCCAAATCTAAACCTAAAATCTAAACCTAACCCCAAATCTAAACCTAAAATCTCAACCTAACCCCAAATCTAAACCTAAAATCTAAACCTAACCCCAAATCTAACCCTAAATCTCAACCTAACCCCAAATCTAAACCTAAAATCTAAACCTAACCCCAAATCTAACCCCAAATCTAAACCTAACCCCAAATCTAAACCTAAAATCTAAACCTAACCCCAAATCTAACCCTAAATCTAAACCTAACCCCAAATCTAAACCTAAAATCTAAACCTAACCCCAAATCTAAACCTAACCCCAAATCTAAACCTAACCCCAAATCTAAACCTAAAATCTAAACCTAACCCCAACTCTAAACCTAACCCCAAATCTAACCCCAAATCTAAACCTAACCCCAAATCTAACCCCAAATCTAAACCTAACCCCAAATCTAAACCTAAAATCTAAACCAAACCCCAAATCTAACCCTAAATCTAAACCTAACCCCAAATCTAAACCTAAAATCTAAACCTAACCCCAAATCTAAACCTAAAATCTAAACCTAACCCCAACTCTAAACCTAACCCCAAATCTAACCCCGAATCTAAACCTAACCCCAAATCTAAACCTAAAATCTAAACCTAACCCCAAATCTAAACCTAAAATCTAAACCTAACCCCAAATCTAAACCTAGCCCCAAATCTAAACCTAAAATCTCAACCTAACCCCAAATCTAAACCTAAAATCTAAACCTAACCCCAAATCTAAACCTAAAATCTAAACGTAACCCCAAATCTAAACCTAACCCCAAATCTAAACCTAAAATCTAAACCTAACCCCAAATCTAACCCTAAATCTAAACCTGACCCCAAATCTAAACCTAAAATCTAAACCTAACCCCAAATCTAAACCTAACCCCAAATCTAAACCTAACCCCAAATCTAAACCTAAAATCTAAACCTAACCCCAACTCTAAACCTAACCCCAAATCTAACCCCAAATCTAAACCTAACCCCAAATCTAAACCTAAAATCTAAACCTAACCCCAAATCTAAACCTAAAATCTCAACCTAACCCCAAATCTAAACCTAAAATCTAAACCTAACCCCAAATCTAACCCTAAATCTCAACCTAACCCCAAACCTAAACCTAAAATCTAAACCTAACCCCAAATCTAACCCCAAATCTAAACCTAACCCCAAATCTAAACCTAAAATCTAAACCTAACCCCAAATCTAACCCTAAATCTAAACCTAACCCCAAATCTAAACCTAAAATCTAAACCTAACCCCAAATCTAAACCTAACCCCAAATCTAAACCTAACCCCAAATCTAAACCTAAAATCTAAACCTAACACCAACTCTAAACCTAACCCCAAATCTAACCCCAAATCTAAACCTAACCCCAAATCTAACCCCAAATCTAAACCTAACCCCAAATCTAAACCTAAAATCTAAACCTAACCCCAAATCTAAACCTAACCCCAAATCTAAACCTAAAATCTAAACCTAACCCCAAATCTAAACCTAAAATCTAAACCTAACCCCAAATCTAAACCTAACCCCAAATCTAAACCTAACCCCAAATCTAATCCTAAAATCTAAACCTAACCCCAAGTCTAAACCTAAAATATAAACCTAACCCCAAATCTAAACCTAAAATCTAAACCTAACCCCAAATCTGAACCTAAAATCTAAACCTAACCCCAAATCTAAACCTAAAGTCTAAACCTAACCCCAAATCTAAACCTAAAGTCTAAACCTAACCCCAAATCTAAACCTAAAATCTAAACCTAACCCCAAATCTAAACCTAACCCCAAATCTATACCTGAAATCTAAACCTAACCCCAAATCTAAACCTAAAATCTAAACCTAACCCCAAATCTAAACCTAACCCCAAATCTAAACCTAAAATCTAAATCTTACCCTAAATCTAAACCTAAAATCTAAACCTAACCCCAAATCTAAACCTAAAATCTAAACCTAACCCCAAATCTGAACCTAAAATCTAAACCTAACCCCAAATCTAAACCTAACCCCAAATCTAAACCTAACCCCAAATCTAATCCTAAAATCTAAACCTAACCCCAAATCTAAACCTAACCCCAAATCTAACCCCAAATCTAAACCTAACCCCAAATCTAAGCCTAAAATCCAAACCTAACCCCAAATCTAAACCTAACCCCAAATCTAACCCCAAATCTAAACCTAACCCCAAATCTAAACCTAAAATCTAAACCAAACCCCAAATCTAACCCTAAATCTAAACCTAACCCCAAATCTAAACCTAAAATCTAAACCTAACCCCAAATCTAAACCTAACCCCAAATCTAAACCTAAAATCTAAACCTAACCCCAACTCTAAACCTAACCCCAAATCTAACCCCGAATCTAAACCTAACCACAAATGTAAACCTAAAATCTAAACCTAACCCCAAATCTAAACCTAAAATCTAAACCTAACCCCAAATCTAAACCTAGCCCCAAATCTAAACCTAAAATCTCAACCTAACCCCAAATCTAAACCTAAAATCTAAACCTAACCCCAAATCTAAACCTAACCCCAAATCTAAACCTAAAATCTAAACCTAACCCCAAATCTAAACCTAACCCCAAATCTAAACCTAAAATCTAAACCTAACCCCAAATCTAAACCTAACCCCAAATCTAACCCCAAATCTAAACCTAACCCCAAATCTAAACCTAAAATCTAAACCTAACCCCAAATCTAAACCTAACCCCAAATCTAACCCCAAATCTAAACCTAACCCCAAATCTAAACCTAAAATCTAAACCCAACCCCAAATCTAACCCTAAATCTAAACGTAACCCCAAATCTAAACCTAAAATCTAAACCTAACCCCAAATCTGAACCTAAAATCTAAACCTAACCCCAAATCAAAACCTAATCCCAATTCTAAACCCCAAATCTAAACCTAACCCCAAATCTAAACCTAAAATCTAAACCTAACCCCAAGTCTAAACCTAAAATATAAACCTAACCCCAAATCTAAACCTAAAATCTAAACCTAACCCCAAATCTAAACCTAACCCCAAATCTAAACCTAACCCCAAATCTAAACCTAAAATCTAAACCTAACCCCAAATCAAAACCTAACCCCAAATCTAAACCTAACCCCAAATCAAAACCTAACCCCAAATCTAAACCTAACCCCAAATCTAAACCTAAAATCTAAACCTAACCCCAAATCTAAACCTAAAATCTAAACCTAACCCCAAATCTAAACCTAACCCCAAATCTAAACCTAAAATCTAAACCTAAGCCCAAATCTAAACCTAACCCCAAATCTAAATCTAAAATCTAAACCTAACCCCAAATCTAAACCTAAAATCTAAACCTAACCCCAAATCTAAACCTAAAATCTAAACCTAACCCCAAATCTAATCCTAAAATCTAAACCTAACCCCAAATCTAAACCTAACCCCAAATCTAACCCCGAATCTAAACCTAACCCCAAATTTAAACCTAAAATCCAAACCTAACCCCAAATCTAAACCTAACCCCAAATCTAACCCCAAATCTAAACCTAACCCCAAATCTAAACCTAAAATCTAAACCTAACCCCAAATCTAACCCTAAATCTAAACCTGACCCCAAATCTAAACCTAAAATCTAAACCTAACCCCAAATCTAAACCTAACCCCAAATATAAACCTAACCCCAAATATAAACCTAAAATCTAAACCTAACCCCAAATCTAAACCTAAAATCTCAACCTAACCCCAAATCTAAACCTAAAATCTAAACCTAACCCCAAATCTAACCCTAAATCTCAACCTAACCCCAAATCTAAACCTAAAATCTAAACCTAACCCCAAATCTAACCCCAAATCTAAACCTAACCCCAAATCTAAACCTAAAATCTAAACCTAACCCCAAATCTAACCCTAAATCTAAACCTAACCCCAAATCTAAACCTAAAATCTAAACCTAACCCCAAATCTAAACCTAACCCCAAATCTAAACCTAAAATCTAAACCTAACCCCAACTCTAAACCTAACCCCAAATCTAACCCCAAATCTAAACCTAACCCCAAATCTAAACCTAAAATCTAAACCTAACCCCAAATCTAAACCTAAAATCTAAACCTAACCCCAAATCTAAACCTAAAATCTAAACCTAACCCCAAATCTAAACCTAACCCCAAATCTAAACCTAAAATCTAAACCTAACCCCAAATCTAAACCTAACCCCAAATCTAAACCTAAAATCTAAACCTAACCCCAAATCTAAACCTAAAATCTAAACCTAACCCCAAATCTAAACCTAACCCCAAATCTAAACCTAACCCCAAATCTAATCCTAAAATCTAAACCTAACCCCAAATCTAAATCTAAAATCTAAACCTAACCCCAAATCTAAACCTAAAATCTAAACCTAACCCCAAATCTAAACCTAGCCCCAAATCTAAACCTAAAATCTCAACCTAACCCCAAATCTAAACCTAAAATCTAAACCTAACCCCAAATCTAAACCTAAAATCTAAACCTAGCCCCAAATCTGAACCTAAAATCTAAACGTAACCCCAAATCTAAACCTAACCCCAAATCTAAACCTAAAATCTAAACCTAACCCCAAATCTAAACCTAAAATCTAAACCTAACACCAAATCTAAACCTAACCCCAAATCTAAACCTAAAATCTAAACCTAACCCCAAATCTAAACCTAAAATCTAAACCTAACCCCAAATCTGAACCTAAAATCTAAACCTAACCCCAAATCTGAACCTAAAATCTAAACCTAACCCCAAATCTAAACCTAAAATCTAAACCTAACCCCAAATCTAAACCTAAAATCTAAACCTAACCCCAAATCTAATCCTAAAATCTAAACCTAACCCCAAATCTAAACCTAACCCCAAATCTAACCCCAAATCTAAACCTAACCCCAAATTTAAACCTAAAATCCAAACCTAACCCCAAATCTAAACCTAACCCCAAATCTAACCCCAAATCTAAACCTAACCCCAAATCTAAACCTAAAATCTAAACCTAACCCCAAATCTAAACCTAACCCCAAATCTAAACCTAACCCCAAATCTAAACCTAAAATCTAAACCTAACCCCAAATCTAAACCTAACCCCAAATCTAAACCTTACCCCAAATCTAAACCTAAAATCTAAACCTAACCCCAACTCTAAACCTAACACCAAATCTAACCCCAAATCTAAACCTAACCCCAAATCTAAACCTAAAATCTAAACCTAACCCCAAGTCTAAACCTAAAATATAAACCTAACCCCAAATCTAAACCTAAAATCTAAACCTAACCCCAAATCTAAACCTAACCCCAAATCTAAACCTAAAATCTAAACCTAAGCCCAAATCTAAACCTAACCCCAAATCTAAATCTAAAATCTAAACCTAACCCCAAATCTAAACCTAAAATCTAAACCTAACCCCAAATCTAAACCTAAAATCTAAACCTAACCCCAAATCTAATCCTAAAATCTAAACCTAACCCCAAATCTAAACCTAACCCCAAATCTAACCCCGAATCTAAACCTAACCCCAAATTTCAACCTAAAATCCAAACCTAACCCCAAATCTAAACCTAACCCCAAATCTAACCCCAAATCTAAACCTAACCCCAAATCTAAACCTAAAATCTAAACCTAACCCCAAATCTAACCCTAAATCTAAACCTGACCCCAAATCTAAACCTAAAATCTAAACCTAACCCCAAATCTAAACCTAAAATCTCAACCTAACCCCAAATCTAAACCTAAAATCTAAACCTAACCCCAAATCTAACCCTAAATCTCAACCTAACCCCAAATCTAAACCTAAAATCTAAACCTAACCCCAAATCTAACCCCAAATCTAAACCTAACCCCAAATCTAAACCTAAAATCTAAACCTAACCCCAAATCTAACCCTAAATCTAAACCTAACCCCAAATCTAAACCTAAAATCTAAACCTAACCCCAAATCTAAACCTAACCCCAAATCTAAACCTAAAATCTAAACCTAACCCCAACTCTAAACCTAACCCCAAATCTAACCCCAAATCTAAACCTAACCCCAAATCTAAACCTAAAATCTAAACCTAACCCCAAATCTAAACCTAAAATCTAAACCTAACCCCAAATCTAAACCTAAAATCTAAACCTAACCCCAAATCTAAACCTAACCCCAAATCTAAACCTAAAATCTAAACCTAACCCCAAATCTAAACCTAACCCCAAATCTAAACCTAAAATCTAAACCTAACCCCAAATCTAAACCTAAAATCTAAACCTAACCCCAAATCTAAACCTAAAATCTAAACCTAACACCAAATCTAAACCTAACCCCAAATCTAAACCTAACCCCAAATCTAACCCCAAATCTAAACCTAAAATCTAAACCTAACCCCAAATCTAAACCTAAAATCTAAACCTAACCCCAAATCTAAACCTAGCCCCAAATCTAAACCTAAAATCTCAACCTAACCCCAAATCTAAACCTAAAATCTAAACCTAACCCCAAATCTAAACCTAACCCCAAATCTAAACCTAAAATCTAAACCTAACCCCAAATCTAAACCTAACCCCAAATCTAAACCTAAAATCTAAACCTAACCCCAAATCTAAACCTAAAATCTAAACCTAACCCCAAATCTAAACCTAACCCCAAATCTAACCCCAAATCTAAACCTAACCCCAAATCTAAACCTAAAATCTAAACCTAACCCCAAATCTAAACCTAACCCCAAATCTAACCCCAAATCTAAACCTAACCCCAAATCTAAACCTAAAATCTAAACCTAACCCCAAATCTAACCCTAAATCTAAACCTAACCCCAAATCTAAACCTAAAATCTAAACCTAACCCCAAATCTAAACCTAACCCCAAATCTAACCCCAAATCTAAACCTAACCCCAAATCTAAACCTAAAATCTAAACCTAACCCCAAATCTAAACCTAAAATCTAAACCTAACCCCAAATCTAAACCTAAAATCTAAACCTAACCCCAAATCTAAACCTAACCCCAAATCTAAACCTAAAATCTAAACCTAACCCCAAATCTAAACCTAACCCCAAATCTAAACCTAAAATCTAAACCTAACCCCAAATCTAAACCTAAAATCTAAACCTAACCCCAAATCTAAACCTAAAATCTAAACCTAACACCAAATCTAAACCTAACCCCAAATCTAAACCTAACCCCAAATCTAACCCCAAATCTAAACCTAAAATCTAAACCTAACCCCAAATCTAAACCTAAAATCTAAACCTAACCCTAAATCTAAACCTAGCCCCAAATCTAAACCTAAAATCTCAACCTAACCCCAAATCTAAACCTAAAATCTAAACCTAACCCCAAATCTAAACCTAACCCCAAATCTAAACCTAAAATCTAAACCTAACCCCAAATCTAAACCTAACCCCAAATCTAAACCTAAAATCTAAACCTAACCCCAAATCTAAACCTAAAATCTAAACCTAACCCCAAATCTAAACCTAACCCCAAATCTAACCCCAAATCTAAACCTAACCCCAAATCTAAACCTAAAATCTAAACCTAACCCCAAATCTAAACCTAACCCCAAATCTAACCCCAAATCTAAACCTAACCCCAAATCTAAACCTAAAATCTAAACCTAACCCCAAATCTAACCCTAAATCTAAACCTAACCCCAAATCTAAACCTAAAATCTAAACCTAACCCCAAATCTAAACCTAAAATCTAAACCTAACCCCAAATCTGAACCTAAAATCTAAACCTAACCCCAAATCAAAACCTAATCCCAATTCTAAACCCCAAATCTAAACCTAACCCCAAATCTAAACCTAAAATCTAAACCTAACCCCAAGTCTAAACCTAAAATCTAAACCTAACCCCAAACCTAAACCTAACCCCAAATCTAAACCTAACACCAAATCTAAACCTAAAATCTAAACCTAACCCCAAATCTAAACCTAACCCCAAATCTAAACCTAAAATCTAAACCTAACCCCAAATCTAAACCTAACTCCAAATCTAAACCTAAATCTAAACCTAACCCCAAATCTAAACCTAACCCCAAATCTAAACCTAAAATCTAAACCTAACCCCAAATCTAAACCTAAAATCTAAACCTAACCCCAAATCTAAACCTAAAATCTAAACCTAGCCCCAAATCTGAACCTAAAATCTAAACGTAACCCCAAATCTAAACCTAACCCCAAATCTAAACCTAAAATCTAAACCTAACCCCAAATCTAAACCTAAAATCTAAACCTAACACCAAATCTAAACCTAACCCCAAATCTAAACCTAAAATCTAAACCTAACCCCAAATCTAAACCTAAAATCTAAACCTATCCCCAAATCTGAACCTAAAATCTAAACCTAACCCCAAATCTGAACCTAAAATCTAAACCTAACCCCAAATATAAACCTAAAATCTAAACCTAACCCCAAATCTAAACCTAAAATCTAAACCTAACCCCAAATCTAAACCTAAAATCTAAACCTAACCCCAAATCTAATCCTAAAATCTAAACCTAACCCCAAATCTAAACCTAACCCCAAATCTAACCCCAAATCTAAACCTAACCCCAAATTTAAACCTAAAATCCAAACCTAACCCCAAATCTAAACCTAACCCCAAATCTAACCCCAAATCTAAACCTAACCCCAAATCTAAACCTAAAATCTAAACCTAACCCCAAATCTAAACCTAACCCCAAATCTAAACCTAACCCCAAATCTAAACCTAAAATCTAAACCTAACCCCAAATCTAAACCTAACACCAAATCTAACCCCAAATCTAAACCTAACCCCAAATCTAAACCTAAAATCTAAACCTAACCCCAAGTCTAAACCTAAAATATAAACCTAACCCCAAATCTAAACCTAAAATCTAAATCTAACCCCAAATCTAAACCTAACCCCAAATCTAAACCTAACCCCAAATCTAAATCTAAAATCTAAACCTAACCCCAAATCAAAACCTAACCCCAAATCTAAACCTAACCCCAAATCAAAACCTAACCCCAAATCTAAACCTAACCCCAAATCTAAACCTAAAATCTAAACCTAACCCCAAATCTAAACCTAAAATCTAAACCTAACCCCAAATCTAAACCAAAAACCTGAACCTAACCCCAAAACTAAACCTAACCCCAAATCTAAACCTAACCCCAAATCTAAAACTAAAATCTAAACCTAACCCCAAATCTAAACCTAAAATCTAAACCTAACCCCAAATCTTGAACCTACCCCCATATCTAAACCTAAAATCTAAACCTAACCCCAAATCTAAACCTAAAATCTAAACCTAACCCCAAATCTAAACCTAACCCCGAATCTAAACCTAAAATCTAAACCTAACCCCAAATCTAAACCTAACCCCAAATCTAAACCTAAAATCTAAACCTAACCCCAAATCTAAACCTAACCCCAAATTCAAACCTAAAATCTAAATCTAACCCCAAATCTAAACCTAAAATCTAAACCTAACCCCAAATCTAAACCTAACTCCAAATCTAAACCTAAATCTAAACCTAACCCCAAATCTAAACCTAACCCCAAATCTAAACCTAAAATCTAAACCTAACCCCAAATCTAAACCTAAAATCTAAACCTAACCCCAAATCTAAACCTAAAATCTAAACCTAGCCCCAAATCTGAACCTAAAATCTAAACCTAACCCCAAATCTAAACCTAACCCCAAATCTAAACCTAAAATCTAAACCTAACCCCAAATCTAAACCTAAAATCTAAACCTAACACCAAATCTAAACCTAACCCCAAATCTAAACCTAAAATCTAAACCTAACCCCAAATCTAAACCTAAAATCTAAACCTAACCCCAAATCTGAACCTAAAATCTAAACCTAACCCCAAATCTGAACCTAAAATCTAAACCTAACCCCAAATCTAAACCTAAAATCTAAACCTAACTCCAAATCTAAACCTAAAATCTAAACCTAACCCCAAATCTAAACCTAAAATCTAAACCTAACCCCAAATCTAAACCTAACCCCAAATTTAAACCTAAAATCCAAACCTAACCCCAAATCTAAACCTAACCCCAAATCTAACCCCAAATCTAAACCTAACCCCAAATCTAAACCTAAAATCTAATCCTAACCCCAAATCTAACCCTAAATCTAAACCTAACCCCAAATCTAAACCTAAAATCTAAACCTAACCCCAAATCTAAACCTAACCCCAAATCTAAACCTAACCCCAAATCTAAACCTAAAATCTAAACCTAACCCCAACTCTAAACCTAACCACAAATCTAACCCCAAATCTAAACCTAACCCCAAATCTAAACCTAAAATCTAAACCTAACCCCAAATCTAAACCTAAAATCTAAACCTAACCCCAAATCTAAACCTAGCCCCAAATCTAAACCTAAAATCTAAACCTAACCCCAAATCTAAACCTAAAATCTAAACCTAACCCCAAATCTAAACCTAACCCCAAATCTAAACCTAAAATCTAAACCTAACCCCAAATCTAAACCTAAAATCTAAACCTAACCCCAAATCTAAACCTAACCCCAAATCTAACCCCAAATCTAAACCTAACCCCAAATCTAAACCTAAAATCTAAACCTAACCCCAAATCTAACCCTAAATCTAAACCTAACCCCAATTCTAACCCCAAATCTAAACCTAACCCCAAATCTAAACCTAAAATCTAAACCTAACCCCAAATCTAACCCTAAATCTAAACCTAACCCCAAATCTAAACCTAAAATCTAAACCTAACCCCAAATCTAAACCTAAAATCTAAACCTAACCCCAAATCTGAACCTAAAATCTAAACCTAACCCCAAATCAAAACCTAATCCCAATTCTAAACACCAAATCTAAACCTAAAATCTAAACCTAACCCCAAATCTAAATCTAGCCCCAAATCTAAACCTAAAATCTAAACCTAACTCCAAATCTAAACCTAACCCCAAATCTAAATCTAAAATCTAAACCTAACCTCAAATCTAAACCTAAAATCTAAACCTAACCCCAAATCTAAACCGAAAATCTAAACCTAACCCCAAATCTAAACCTAAAATCTAAACCTAACCCCAAATCTAAACCTAACCCCAAATCTAAACCTAAAATCTAAACCTAACCCCAAATCTAAACCTAACCCCAAATCTAAACCTAAAATCTAAACCTAACCCCAAATCTAAACCTAACCCCAAATCTAAACCTAACCCCAAATCTAATCCTAAAATCTAAACCTAACCCCAAATCTAAACCTAACCCCAAATCTAACCCCAAATCTAAACCTAACCCCAAATCTAAACCTAAAATCCAAACCTAACCCCAAATCTAAACCTAACCCCAAATCTAACCCCAAATCTAAACCTAACCCCAAATCTAAACCTAAAATCTAAACCTAACCCCAAATCTAACCCTAAATCTAAACCTAACCCCAAATCTAAACCTAAAATCTAAACCTAACCCCAAATCTAAACCTAACCCCAAATCTAAATCTAAAATCTAAACCTAACCCCAAATCTAAACCTAAAATCTAAACCTAACCCCAAATCTAAACCTAGCCCCAAATCTAAACCTAAAATCTCAACCTAACCCCAAATCTAAACCTAAAATCTAAACCTAACCCCAAATCTAAACCTAACCCCAAATCTAAACCTAAAATCTAAACCTAACCCCAAATCTAAACCTAACCCCAAATCTAAACCTAACCCCAAATCTAACCCCAAATCTAAACCTAACCCCAAATCTAAACCTAAAATCTAAACCTAACCCCAAATCTAAACCTAACCCCAAATCTAACCCCAAATCTAAACCTAACCCCAAATCTAAACCTAAAATCTAAACCTAACCCCAAATCTAACCCTAAATCTAAACCTAACCCCAAATCTGAACCTAAAATCTAAACCTAACTGTGGCGGTAGCAAATTCGACGAATCCAGACGCCGGCATAAGCTCTTTGATCGAACGGGCGGGCCGGGCGAGAGTAAGGAGTCTAATTCAATGTGAATTTACCATCCGTACTCTTTAATGAACTCTTAAACAACACTGAATATCAATGTCCCCGAGACCACGTTTTTCCAAGCCTTATATACTCTATACCAAAAGGCCATGCGGCAAGTGCAGGCTACAATTGGTTACACTCACAGTCACTCATCCCCCCCCACTATGGTGATTGGCTGCAGGGCACTGTTCACAGACTGTTCATGCGCAGCGGCAACGCCCCTCCTGCAGCCTGGGTCGAGGGCAGAGCAGCTTCTGTTTACTCTCCTTTTGTCTCTGGTGTCTCAGGGAAATCCTTCCGTGTAGCACAGCCGCATCAAGCCCTGGCTTGTTCACAGCACACAGCCAGAGACTCTCCACAATTCCTCCTTTTTTTTTTTTCTTTTTGGACAAGCCAGGATTGATTAGCTGTGTGTTCTAATCCTTTTTTGATATGTGATAAAAAACAACTTATACATAACATATAAATAACAACAACAATCAACGTAAACAGTGCACTTTGCAATAAACCTGAGGTATTCCATTGCCGTTTAAATATCGCAATGGATTGATTAAACAAATTCCAAGAACTTTGGTTTAAAGATACTCAACTTATAACAAACGATGTGCTGGGTGTTGATAAACTTACTCAAGAGGTAGTGGTGTTTAAAGATCTACTTATATAACTATAGTACGCATACATGTCACAGCTAAATCAATGCAAAGGTTACACCTCACTCTGTGACCTCCGAGGGTTCTGCTGCAGGGAGTTGATTTGGTTGAGTTTGTTTCAACTCCGGCTTTACTGCTCGGCTTGGAACCCACAATGGACCTTGATCTGTGGAGAGACACATATACCCTCTACCATTAAAAATAACAGGTACTGGTCCCTTCCACAATCCAGTGGTGGGATCACGATATCTCACCATGAATTCCGGTAAAGTGTTTTTCCTTCCTAGTCTGATCTGATAATGATGAATGATCACAGGAGGCTCCTCATGATCTCCAGTTAGACATAAATAATTCAAGGTAAACAACACCTTTGCTAAACGCTGTTGACAATCTAACTCTTCCTGCTTCTGTTTGCTCAAATACCCTTTAATCATTTGATGTGCTCTCTCGATGATTCCTTGACCTGTTGGGGAATGAGGTATACCTGTAACGTGTTTCACTCCCCATTTCATTAGAAAAGTTCTAACTTTCTGGCTAACATAGGCAGGGCCATTGTCTGTCTTAATCTTTTCTGGGACACCCATTACAGCAAAACAAGCTGTAAGATGTTTACATACATGTAGTGCTTTTTCCCCTGGTAAAGCAGTAGCCCATATCATTTTTGAAAAAGTATCAATTGTGACATGCACATATTTAAGTCTTCCGAATTCTGGCACATGTGTCACATCCATTTGCCATAATTCTAAGGCTTTTAAACCTCGAGGATTGACACCGATTCCTATACCTAACATCTGGCTTCCACACTGAGGACATGCCTGTACAATACTTCTTGCTTCATTTAAAGTTAAATCGAATTGTCTTTGGAGACCTCTGGCATTCTGATGAAAGCTCTCATGACTTTGTCTCGCTTGTTGGAATTTATCTGTTGGAGGCATGTGCTGTACTGAACTTACTAAACTATCTGCAATTTGATTTCCTTCACCTAGACCAAGATTCCATTGATGACTGCGGATGTGAATCACACAGCAGGGTTCTTTTCTTTGATTTAAAATAGCTCTCAATTGTACAAACAATTTTCCTAATCGAGGATTATTCGATTGTCTTAACAGGGCATTTTCCATTCTGGGTATTACACCTGCTACATACAAAGAATCTGTGACAACATTTAAAGCAGATTTCAGCCAATTATTTAAGGCCCATATTACTGCCGTGAGCTCTAAAGTCTGCAATGAATCCTCTTTTGAACCTTCAATTAAATGCTGTTTCCATTGACTATTCTCTTGCCAGACACATGCTGCCTGGTGTCTTCGTTTTCCTGCATCTGTATATACTGTAAGGCCTTCAACAGGTTTTGCTTTTACTTTGTTTCTCTCTAACCACTGATTTGTTCTAAGGAATTGCCATAGTTTACCTTTTGGTTGTCGTGAATGTACCTTGCCTATAAATCCTAATAATGCATTCTGTATAGGCATCGAATGTCTCAGCCACCATTCTAAATCGGCTCCATTTATCGGAATACTGATGTCATCTGGTTCCTGACCGCTAATTTCTAATATTCGAGATCTTCCTTTTCGAATCAATTCTCCAATTGCTTCTGGTCTCGTTTGAATACTGAATTTTGGTTGGACACTGAGAAAAATCCACTCTAATAATCGCAAATCATTTTCTGTTTTCAATCTGACAGTGGCACAAAAGGAAGAATCTGTAGCAACATCTATGGGGAATTCCCCGTTTTTGTTTTGCCACTGGCAGATGATTGCACACGGATGTTCTAGATTGCTAATAAGGAGGGAAATTGGTCGATCAGAAAGTCTTCGGCTAGACCAATTTGTCTGTACTTTTTGTATAATATCAGAAAGACATTTGAGATGCACGGACTCTAAGCTTATTTTCTTAGCTGGATCACCTTCTTTTAGAAGTGAAGTAAGCGGTGCTATATCATTGTTAGTAATGCCTACGCAATTTCTAATCCATTGTATGTCCCCTAACAATTTTTGGACATCATTTAATGTTTGTAAATCAGTATGTAATTCAATTTTTTGTGGACGAATCTGTGCATCACAAATGGACCAACCAAGGTATTTCCAAGGTGCAGACTTTTGAACTTTCTCTGGAGCTATAACCAACCCCTTTTCTTTGAGTTTGATCGTAATTTGGACTATGGAACTTTCTGTGAACTCAGCTTGTTGACAGAACAGAATATCATCCATATAATGATAAATAATTGTTTGTTTCCATGATGCACGAATAGGTTGAAGTGCCCATGCAACATACATTTGGCACAGTGTAGGAGAATTTTTCATACCTTGCAGTAGCACTACCCACTCATACCTTTTAGCTGGTTCCGCTTTGTTTACTGAAGGCAGTGTAAATGCAAAACGCTGTGTGTCTTGCTCATGTAAAGGAATGGTAAAGAAACAATCCTTTAAATCTATAATTAGAATATGCCAATTTTCTGGTAACATTACAGGTGATGGTAATCCAGGCTGTAAAGCACCCATGGCTTGCATTTGATCATTTACCTTTCGCAAGTCATGTAATAATCACCACTTTCCACTCCTTTTTGGTATTACAAAAATTGGGGTATTCCATGGACTAGTAGAAGGCTTGATATGGCCTGCAACTAATTGCTCTTCTACTAATTCACGTGCCTTTTGCAGTCGCTCTTCTGTTAATGGCCACTGGTCAACCCAAACTGGGCTATCTGTTAGCCAGGTCAATGGAGGGTTGGGCAACTGCTTTCCAGTGACCACTAAGGAAAAGGTGAAGTAGTTAACACAGCACCAAGTTGCCCCAAGACGTCACGGCCAATAAGCGCCTCAAGGCTGCTTGGCAATTCCATTACATACACCCTAAGGGTAACACATTGACCTTCAGGGAAACTAATCGAAATGGGATCAACACTTATATTTGGAGTAGTTTGACCCCCTACTCCAGCTACAGTGGAAGAGATTGATTTTTGAAGTTTCCAATTTCGTGGCCATTTGAATTGACTAATGATGGAGACATCAGCTCCAGTATCAAGCATTGCATTTACCTCTACAACAACAGTAGAATCAGACTGAAATAGTTGCACACGTAACATGGGACGCTGAGTCATTGATGAGGTGAAGCAAACTGCAGGACCTGTCGATCCAAATCCTTTATCACGCCTTTCTGTTGAGGATGCTGGAGGAACTCCTGGAAGCATTGGTAGGCAGTTTTCCAGTGCTACTACCTGAGCTATTCTACTCCCAGAAGGAATAAAAATTGGCGGATGCAGAGTGTAGGCCAGGATTTGAACAGTTCCTGTGAAATCTGCATCAATTATACCTGGTATTACTATAAGTCCTTTGATACTAGCAGAAGAACGGCCAATCAATAGGCCTCCAATGAGACTATCTTGTCTAAATAAAGGTCCTTTAGCATTAGTTGGTATTCTATGAATTGCAGTATTGGTCAATGTTATATCTACTGCTGTCTCCACATCAACTCCGAGGCTTCCTGCGGTGCTTGGCTTGTTGAGGTGAAAGAAGCCTGGTTCACAGTTGGTCGCTGATTGTGATATAGGTTCGGAGATGTTCTTTGTGTCTGGTAGCTTCTGAACGTATACCATAGTTCATGATTGTTTGTTTTGCTTGCTGCAAAATTTTCCAATTGTGTGGTTCCCATACCGCTGTCTGGGTGTTCATATTTTGAATTACCGGTAGGGCTAATTTTGCTGGAGACCAATCACCTTCTAGAATGGCATCTTTGATGACCCCTGACCATCTGCTACGTCGGGGCTGCGGCTGGTCAGTAGAGTCTATAGGCACCTTTGATTGCATTGTTTGTGAAGGGCAAGCTGGTTTTTGAAACTCAATTTGTTCCTTATTTTTCTCTACATTTGACACTCTTAAGTTAAGTTGTTCAAGCTTGTTGGTAATAACTTGCAGTAACTGCTCTACTGCTTGGGGTGAGCCCAATGATGTAGGAGGAGGCTCACAAAAAACTTCCGCGGGTGCTTGCGGAGGCAAAGTTTGAGGCGGCCCCGGCCCCGGCGGCTGCGCCGCGGCCGGTCCGGGCCGGGCCCCCACGCTTTTCTCGGAGGCAGGGGGGGTGTCCGGCTCGGGGCAGGGCAGAGGCGGAGCGGTAGGAGGAGGGCGGCACTCAGGGCCTCCCACATCCGGACAGTCGACTAGTTGCACTTCCGCCTTCTTGGCACATTGCCCCAGAGACTCGGAGGGGGAAACTTCCGGTTCTTTGTTTACGAGCCGCGCAGTTTCTAATCCGCGTTGCAGATCGGATTGTGAAAGTATTGGCTGAGCCGGGACCCCGCGACCACCCCGAACGGCAGGCAGACCCCACAGAGTAGCCCACAGGCCCCTCTTTTCTTTTGGACGACAAGTTTTATCAGTCCAGGTTTGTTCTGGGACAAGCGCCTCCGCGGCTCTTAGGGCGGCACGTTGTTCCGATTTCATAACTTCTAATGATTCTAATACGGTTTTCCACAATTCTCTCACAGATTTAATTTCTTTCTCTTCTTCCCCTCTGATAGTTTTGTCCCACATAGTGTCCCCCACTGATCTCCATTCCGTTGGGGAAAACAAAAGTGGAACTTCTCCAAAGTGTCCCCACTTCTGAGCTAAAAAAATCAATGTGATTAGCTTTTCCTGTGACGATTCAATACCTCTCTTAGAGAGAATAGTCGTCAGCAGTGCCGCGGCTGTTTCAATATCCATTATCTTATCAGCGCGGTCTTAACGTAGGATGCGAGTGGCCAGCTCGACTGGTGCCCGTCTTTTGATACCGGACTAAGCACACTATCCCACACCCCGGCTTGGCTCCGTTTTTATGAACGCTGCTCACCGCAGTAATTTCGATCCGGAGCGATATGCTTTGCTAACGATCCATCCTTCTGCTACCATATGTAGATCCGAAGCGTTATGCTCTGCTAACGAACCATCCTCTGCTACCAAATGTGGCGGTAGCAAATTCGACGAATCCAGACGCCGGCATAAGCTCTTTGATCGAACGGGCGGGCCGGGCGAGAGTAAGGAGTCTAATTCAATGTGAATTTACCATCCGTACTCTTTAATGAACTCTTAAACAACACTGAATATCAATGTCCCCGAGACCACGTTTTTCCAAGCCTTATATACTCTATACCAAAAGGCCATGCGGCAAGTGCAGGCTACAATTGGTTACACTCACAGTCACTCATCCCCCCCCACTATGGTGATTGGCTGCAGGGCACTGTTCACAGACTGTTCATGCGCAGCGGCAACGCCCCTCCTGCAGCCTGGGTCGAGGGCAGAGCAGCTTCTGTTTACTCTCCTTTTGTCTCTGGTGTCTCAGGGAAATCCTTCCGTGTAGCACAGCCGCATCAAGCCCTGGCTTGTTCACAGCACACAGCCAGAGACTCTCCACACCTAACCCCAAATCAAAACCTAATCCCAATTCTAAACCCCAAATCTAAACCTAACCCCAAATCTAAACCTAAAATCTAAACCTAACCCCAAGTCTAAACCTAAAATATAAACCTAACCCCAAATCTAAACCTAAAATCTAAACCTAACCCCAAATCTAAACCTAACCCCAAATCTAAACCTAACCCCAAATCTAAACCTAAAATCTAAACCTAACCCCAAATCAAAACCTAACCCCAAATCTAAACCTAACCCCAAATCAAAACCTAACCCCAAATCTAAACCTAACCCCAAATCTAAACCTAAAATCTAAACCTAACCCCAAATCTAAACCAAAAATCTGAACCTAACCCCAAATCTAAACCTAACCCCAAATCTAAACCTCAAATCTAAACCTAAAATCTAAACCTAACCCCAAATCTAAACCTAAAATCTAAACCTAACCCCAAATCTTGAACCTACCCCCATATCTAAACCTAAAATCTAAACCTAACCCCAAATCTAAACCTAAAATCTAAACCTAACCCCAAATCTAAACCTAACCCCGAATCTAAACCTAAAATCTAAACCTAACCCCAAATCTAAACCTAACCCCAAATCTAAACCTAAAATCTAAACCTAACCCCAAATCTAAACCTAACCCCAAATCTAAACCTAAAATCTAAATCTAACCCCAAATCTAAACCTAAAATCTAAACCTAACCCCAAATCTAAACCTAACTCCAAATCTAAACCTAAATCTAAACCTAACCCCAAATCTAAACCTAACCCCAAATCTAAACCTAAAATCTAAACCTAACCCCAAATCTAAACCTAAAATCTAAACCTAACCCCAAATCTAAACCTAAAATCTAAACCTAGCCCCAAATCTGAACCTAAAATCTAAACCTAACCCCAAATCTAAACCTAAAATCTAAACCTAACCCCAAATCTAAACCTAAAATCTAAACTTAACACCAAATCTAAACCTAACCCCAAATCTAAACCTAAAATCTAAACCTAACCCCAAATCTAAACATAAATCTAAACCTAACCCCAAATCTAAACCTGAAATCTAAACCTAACCCCAAATCTAAACCTAAAATCTAAACCTAACCCCAAATCTAAACCTAACCCCAAATTTAAACCTAAAATCTAAATCTAACCCTAAATCTAAACCTAAAATCTAAACCTAACCCCAAATCTAAACCTAACTCCAAATCTAAACCTAAATCTAAACCTAACCCCAAATTTAAACCTAAAATCTAAATCTAACCCCAAATCTAAACCTAAAATCTAAACCTAACCCCAAATCTAAACCTAACTCCAAATCTAAACCTAAATCTAAACCTAACCCCAAATCTAAACCTAAAATCTATACCTAACCCCAAATCTAAACCTAACCCCAAATCTAAACCTAACCCCAAATCTAAACCTAAAATCTAAACCTAACCCCAAATCTAAACCTAAAATCTAAACCTAACCCCAAATCTAAACCTAACCCCAAATCTAAACCTAAAATCTAAACCTAACCCCAAATCTAAACCTAAAATCTAAACCTAACCCCAAATCTAAACCTAACCCCAAATCTAACCCCAAATCTAAACCTAACCTCAAATCTAAACCTAAAATCTAAACCTAACCCCAAATCTAAAACAAAAATCTAAACCTAAGCCCAAATCTAAACCTAAAATCTAAACTTAACCCCAAATCTAAACCTAACCCCAAATCCAAACCTAACCCCAAATCTAAACCTAAAATCTAAACCTAACCCCAAATCTAAACCTAAAATCTAAACCTAACCCTAAATCTAAACCTAACCCCAAATCTAAACCTAACCCCAAATCTAAACCTAAAATCTAAACCTAACCCCAAATCAAAACCTAACCCCAAATCTAACCCTAAATCTCAACCTAACCCCAAATCTAAACCTAAAATCTAAACCTAACCCCAAATCTAACCCCAAATCTAAACCTAACCCCAAATCTAAACCTAAAATCTAAACCTAACCCCAAATCTAACCCTAAATCTAAACCTAACCCCAAATCTAAACCTAAAATCTAAACCTAACCCCAAATCTAAACCTAACCCCAAATCTAAACCTAAAATCTAAACCTAACCCCAACTCTAAACCTAACCCCAAATCTAACCCCAAATCTAAACCTAACCCCAAATCTAAACCTAAAATCTAAACCTAACCCCAAATCTAAACCTAAAATCTAAACCTAACCCCAAATCTAAACCTAACCCCAAATCTAAACCTAAAATCTAAACCTAACCCCAAATCTAAACCTAACCCCAAATCTAAACCTAAAATCTAAACCTAACCCCAAATCTAAACCTAACCCCAAATCTAAACCTAACCCCAAATCTAATCCTAAAATCTAAACCTAACCCCAAATCTAAATCTAAAATCTAAACCTAACCCCAAATCTAAACCTAAAATCTAAACCTAACCCCAAATCTAAACCTAGCCCCAAATCTAAACCTAAAATCTCAACCTAACCCCAAATCTAAACCTAAAATCTAAACCTAACCCCAAATCTAAACCTAACCCCAAATCTAAACCTAAAATCTAAACCTAACCCCAAATCTAAACCTAACCCCAAATCTAAACCTAAAATCTAAACCTAACCCCAAATCTAAACCTAAAATCTAAACCTAACCCCAAATCTAAACCTAACCCCAAATCTAACCCCAAATCTAAACCTAACCCCAAATCTAAACCTAAAATCTAAACCTAACCCCAAATCTAAAACTAACCCCAAATCTAACCCCAAATCTAAACCTAACCCCAAATCTAAACCTAAAATCTAAACCTAACCCCAAATCTAACCCTAAATCTAAACCTAACCCCAAATCTAAACCTAAAATCTAAACCTAACCCCAAATCTAAACCTAAAATCTAAACCTAACCCCAAATCTGAACCTAAAATCTAAACCTAACCCCAAATCAAAACCTAATCCCAATTCTAAACCCCAAATCTAAACCTAACCCCAAATCTAAACCTAAAATCTAAACCTAACCCCAAGTCTAAACCTAAAATCTAAACCTAACCCCAAACCTAAACCTAACCCCAAATCTAAACCTAACCCCAAATCTAAACCTAAAATCTAAACCTAACCCCAAATCAAAACCTAACCCCAAATCTAAACCTAACCCCAAATCAAAACCTAACCCCAAATCTAAACCTAACCCCAAATCTAAACCTAAAATCTAAACCTAACCCCAAATCTAAACCTAAAATCTAAACCTAACCCCAAATCTAAACCAAAAATCTGAACCTAACCCCAAATCTAAACCTAACCCCAAATCTAAACCTAACCCCAAATCTAAACCTAAAATCTAAACCTAACCCCAAATCTAAACCTAAAATCTAAACCTAACCCCAAATCTAAACCTAACCCCAAATCTAAACCTAAAATCTAAACCTAACCCCAAATCTAAACCTAAAATCTAAACCTAACCCCAAATCTAAACCTAACCCCAAATCTAACCCCAAATCTAAACCTAACCTCAAATCTAAACCTAAAATCTAAACCTAACCCCAAATCTAAAACAAAAATCTAAACCTAAGCCCAAATCTAAACCTAAAATCTAAACTTAACCCCAAATCTAAACCTAACCCCAAATCCAAACCTAACCCCAAATCTAAACCTAAAATCTAAACCTAACCCCAAATCTAAACCTAAAATCTAAACCTAACCCTAAATCTAAACCTAACCCCAAATCTAAACCTAACCCCAAATCTAAACCTAAAATCTAAACCTAACCCCAAATCAAAACCTAACCCCAAATCTAACCCTAAATCTCAACCTAACCCCAAATCTAAACCTAAAATCTAAACCTAACCCCAAATCTAACCCCAAATCTAAACCTAACCCCAAATCTAAACCTAAAATCTAAACCTAACCCCAAATCTAACCCTAAATCTAAACCTAACCCCAAATCTAAACCTAAAATCTAAACCTAACCCCAAATCTAAACCTAACCCCAAATCTAAACCTAAAATCTAAACCTAACCCCAACTCTAAACCTAACCCCAAATCTAACCCCAAATCTAAACCTAACCCCAAATCTAAACCTAAAATCTAAACCTAACCCCAAATCTAAACCTAAAATCTAAACCTAACCCCAAATCTAAACCTAACCCCAAATCTAAACCTAAAATCTAAACCTAACCCCAAATCTAAACCTAACCCCAAATCTAAACCTAAAATCTAAACCTAACCCCAAATCTAAACCTAAAATCTAAACCTAACCCCAAATCTAAACCTAACCCCAAATCTAAACCTAACCCCAAATCTAATCCTAAAATCTAAACCTAACCCCAAATCTAAATCTAAAATCTAAACCTAACCCCAAATCTAAACCTAAAATCTAAACCTAACCCCAAATCTAAACCTAGCCCCAAATCTAAACCTAAAATCTCAACCTAACCCCAAATCTAAACCTAAAATCTAAACCTAACCCCAAATCTAAACCTAACCCCAAATCTAAACCTAAAATCTAAACCTAACCCCAAATCTAAACCTAACCCCAAATCTAAACCTAAAATCTAAACCTAACCCCAAATCTAAACCTAAAATCTAAACCTAACCCCAAATCTAAACCTAACCCCAAATCTAACCCCAAATCTAAACCTAACCCCAAATCTAAACCTAAAATCTAAACCTAACCCCAAATCTAAAACTAACCCCAAATCTAACCCCAAATCTAAACCTAACCCCAAATCTAAACCTAAAATCTAAACCTAACCCCAAATCTAACCCTAAATCTAAACCTAACCCCAAATCTAAACCTAAAATCTAAACCTAACCCCAAATCTAAACCTAAAATCTAAACCTAACCCCAAATCTGAACCTAAAATCTAAACCTAACCCCAAATCAAAACCTAATCCCAATTCTAAACCCCAAATCTAAACCTAACCCCAAATCTAAACCTAAAATCTAAACCTAACCCCAAGTCTAAACCTAAAATCTAAACCTAACCCCAAACCTAAACCTAACCCCAAATCTAAACCTAACCCCAAATCTAAACCTAAAATCTAAACCTAACCCCAAATCAAAACCTAACCCCAAATCTAAACCTAACCCCAAATCAAAACCTAACCCCAAATCTAAACCTAACCCCAAATCTAAACCTAAAATCTAAACCTAACCCCAAATCTAAACCAAAAATCTGAACCTAACCCCAAATCTAAACCTAACCCCAAATCTAAACCTAACCCCAAATCTAAACCTAAAATCTAAACCTAACCCCAAATCTAAACCTAAAATCTAAACCTAACCCCAAATCTTGAACCTACCCCCGTATCTAAACCTAAAATCTAAACCTAACCCCAAATCTAAACCTAAAATCTAAACCTAACCCCAAATCTAAACCTAACCCCGAATCTAAACCTAAAATCTAAACCTAACCCCAAATCTAAACCTAACCCCAAATCTAAACCTAAAATCTAAACCTAACCCCAAATCTAAACCTAACCGCGAATCTAAACCTAAAATCTAAATCTAACCCCAAATCTAAACCTAAAATCTAAACCTAACCCCAAATCTAAACCTAACTCCAAATCTAAACCTAAATCTAAACCTAACCCCAAATCTAAACCTAACCCCAAATCTAAACCTAAAATCTAAACCTAACCCCAAATCTAAACCTAACCCCAAATCTAAACCTAAAATCTAAACCTAACCCCAAATCTAAACCTAAAATCTAAACCTAACCCCAAATCTAAACCTAACCCCAAATCTAACCCCAAATCTAAACCTAACCCCAAATCTAAACCTAAAATCTAAACCTAACCCCAAATCTAAAACTAACCCCAAATCTAACCCCAAATCTAAACCTAACCCCAAATCTAAACCTAAAATCTAAACCTAACCCCAAATCTAACCCTAAATCTAAACCTAACCCCAAATCTAAACCTAAAATCTAAACCTAACCCCAAATCTAAACCTAAAATCTAAACCTAACCCCAAATCTGAACCTAAAATCTAAACCTAACCCCAAATCAAAACCTAATCCCAATTCTAAACCCCAAATCTAAACCTAACCCCAAATCTAAACCTAAAATCTAAACCTAACCCCAAGTCTAAACCTAAAATCTAAACCTAACCCCAAACCTAAACCTAACCCCAAATCTAAACCTAACCCCAAATCTAAACCTAAAATCTAAACCTAACCCCAAATCAAAACCTAACCCCAAATCTAAACCTAACCCCAAATCAAAACCTAACCCCAAATCTAAACCTAACCCCAAATCTAAACCTAAAATCTAAACCTAACCCCAAATCTAAACCAAAAATCTGAACCTAACCCCAAATCTAAACCTAACCCCAAATCTAAACCTAACCCCAAATCTAAACCTAAAATCTAAACCTAACCCCAAATCTAAACCTAAAATCTAAACCTAACCCCAAATCTTGAACCTACCCCCGTATCTAAACCTAAAATCTAAACCTAACCCCAAATCTAAACCTAAAATCTAAACCTAACCCCAAATCTAAACCTAACCCCGAATCTAAACCTAAAATCTAAACCTAACCCCAAATCTAAACCTAACCCCAAATCTAAACCTAAAATCTAAACCTAACCCCAAATCTAAACCTAACCGCGAATCTAAACCTAAAATCTAAATCTAACCCCAAATCTAAACCTAAAATCTAAACCTAACCCCAAATCTAAACCTAACTCCAAATCTAAACCTAAATCTAAACCTAACCCCAAATCTAAACCTAACCCCAAATCTAAACCTAAAATCTAAACCTAACCCCAAATCTAAACCTAAAATCTAAACCTAACCCCAAATCTAAACCTAAAATCTAAACCTAACCCCAAATCTAAACCTAAAATCTAAACCTAGCCCCAAATCTGAACCTAAAATCTAAACGTAACCCCAAATCTAAACCTAACCCCAAATCTAAACCTAAAATCTAAACCTAGCCCCAAATCTGAACCTAAAATCTAAACGTAACCCCAAATCTAAACCTAACCCCAAATCTAAACCTAAAATCTAAACCTAACCCCAAATCTAAACCTAAAATCTAAACCTAACACCAAATCTAAACCTAACCCCAAATCTAAACCTAAAATCTAAACCTAACCCCAAATCTAAACCTAAAATCTAAACCTAACCCCAAATCTGAACCTAAAATCTAAACCTAACCCCAAATCTGAACCTAAAATCTAAACCTAACCCCAAATCTAAACCTAAAATCTAAACCTAACCCCAAATCTAAACCTAAAATCTAAACCTAACCCCAAATCTAAACCTAAAATCTAAACCTAACCCCAAATCTAAACCTTACCCCAAATCTAAACCTAAAATCTAAACCTAACCCCAACTCTAAACCTAACACCAAATCTAACCCCAAATCTAAACCTAACCCCAAATCTAAACCTAAAATCTAAACCTAACCCCAAGTCTAAACCTAAAATATAAACCTAACCCCAAATCTAAACCTAAAATCTAAATCTAACCCCAAATCTAAACCTAACCCCAAATCTAAACCTAACCCCAAATCTAAACCTAAAATCTAAACCTAACCCCAAATCTAAACCTAAAATCTAAACCTAACCCCAAATCAAAACCTAACCCCAAATCTAAACCTAACCCCAAATCTAAACCTAAAATCTAAACCTAACCCCAAATCTAAACCTAAAATCTAAACCTAACCCCAAATCTAAACCAAAAACCTGAACCTAACCCCAAAACTAAACCTAACCCCAAATCTAAACCTAACCCCAAATCTAAACCTAAAATCTAAACCTAACCCCAAATCTAAACCTAAAATTTAAACCTAACCCCAAATCTAAACCAAAAACCTGAACCTAACCCCAAATCTAAACCTAACCCCAAATCTAAACCTAAAATCTAAACCTAACCCCAAATCTAACCCTAAATCTCAACCTAACCCCAAATCTAAACCTAAAATCTAAACCTAACCCCAAATCTAACCCCAAATCTAAACCTAACCCCAAATCTAAACCTAAAATCTAAACCTAACCCCAAATCTAACCCTAAATCTAAACCTAACCCCAAATCTAAACCTAAAATCTAAACCTAACCCCAAATCTAAACCTAACCCCAAATCTAAACCTAAAATCTAAACCTAACCCCAACTCTAAACCTAACCCCAAATCTCACCCCAAATCTAAACCTAACCCCAAATCTAAACCTAAAATCTAAACCTAACCCCAAATCTAAACCTAAAATCTAAACCTAACCCCAAATCTAAACCTAACCCCAAATCTAAACCTAAAATCTAAACCTAACCCCAAATCTAAACCTAACCCCAAATCTAAACCTAAAATCTAAACCTAACCCCAAATCTAAACCTAAAATCTAAACCTAACCCCAAATCTAAACCTAACCCCAAATCTAAACCTAACCCCAAATCTAATCCTAAAATCTAAACCTAACCCCAAATCTAAATCTAAAATCTAAACCTAACCCCAAATCTAAACCTAAAATCTAAACCTAACCCCAAATCTAAACCTAGCCCCAAATCTAAACCTAAAATCTCAACCTAACCCCAAATCTAAACCTAAAATCTAAACCTAACCCCAAATCTAAACCTAACCCCAAATCTAAACCTAACCCCAAATCTAAACCTAAAATCTAAACCTAACCCCAAATCTAAACCGAAAATCTAAACCTAACCCCAAATCTAAACCTAACCCCAAATCTAACCCCAAATCTAAACCTAACCCCAAATCTAAACCTAAAATCTAAACCTAACCCCAAATCTAAAACTAACCCCAAATCTAACCCCAAATCTAAACCTAACCCCAAATCTAAACCTAAAATCTAAACCTAACCCCAAATCTAACCCTAAATCTAAACCTAACCCCAAATCTAAACCTAAAATCTAAACCTAACCCCAAATCTAAACCTAAAATCTAAACCTAACCCCAAATCTGAACCTAAAATCTAAACCTAACCCCAAATCAAAACCTAATCCCAATTCTAAACCCCAAATCTAAACCTAACCCCAAATCTAAACGTAAAATCTAAACCTAACCCCAAGTCTAAACCTAAAATCTAAACCTAACCCCAAACCTAAACCTAACCCCAAATCTAAACCTAACCCCAAATCTAAACCTAAAATCTAAACCTAACCCCAAATCAAAACCTAACCCCAAATCTAAACCTAACCCCAAATCAAAACCTAACCCCAAATCTAAACCTAACCCCAAATCTAAACCTAAAATCTAAACCTAACCCCAAATCTAAACCTAAAATCTAAACCTAACCCCAAATCTAAACCAAAAATCTGAACCTAACCCCAAATCTAAACCTAACCCCAAATCTAAACCTAACCCCAAATCTAAACCTAAAATCTAAACCTAACCCCAAATCTAAACCTAAAATCTAAACCTAACCCCAAATCTTGAACCTACCCCCATATCTAAACCTAAAATCTAAACCTAACCCCAAATCTAAACCTAAAATCTAAACCTAACCCCAAATCTAAACCTAACCCCGAATCTAAACCTAAAATCTAAACCTAACCCCAAATCTAAACCTAACCCCAAATCTAAACCTAAAATCTAAACCTAACCCCAAATCTAAACCTAACCGCGAATCTAAACCTAAAATCTAAATCTAACCCCAAATCTAAACCTAAAATCTAAACCTAACCCCAAATCTAAACCTAACTCCAAATCTAAACCTAAATCTAAACCTAACCCCAAATCTAAACCTAACCCCAAATCTAAACCTAAAATCTAAACCTAACCCCAAATCTAAACCTAAAATCTAAACCTAACCCCAAATCTAAACCTAAAATCTAAACCTAACCCCAAATCTAAACCTAAAATCTAAACCTAGCCCCAAATCTGAACCTAAAATCTAAACGTAACCCCAAATCTAAACCTAACCCCAAATCTAAACCTAAAATCTAAACCTAACCCCAAATCTAAACCTAAAATCTAAACCTAACACCAAATCTAAACCTAACCCCAAATCTAAACCTAAAATCTAAACCTAACCCCAAATCTAAACCTAAAATCTAAACCTAACCCCAAATCTGAACCTAAAATCTAAACCTAACCCCAAATCTGAACCTAAAATCTAAACCTAACCCCAAATCTAAACCTAAAATCTAAACCTAACCCCAAATCTAAACCTAAAATCTAAACCTAACCCCAAATCTAAACCTAAAATCTAAACCTAACCCCAAATCTAATCCTAAAATCTAAACCTAACCCCAAATCTAAACCTAACCCCAAATCTAACCCCAAATCTAAACCTAACCCCAAATTTAAACCTAAAATCCAAACCTAACCCCAAATCTAAACCTAACCCCAAATCTAACCCCAAATCTAAACCTAACCCCAAATCTAAACCTAAAATCTAAACCTAACCCCAAATCTAACCCTAAATCTAAACCTAACCCCAAATCTAAACCTAAAATCTAAACCTAACCCCAAATCTAAACCTAACCCCAAATCTAAACCTTACCCCAAATCTAAACCTAAAATCTAAACCTAACCCCAACTCTAAACCTAACAACAAATCTAACCCCAAATCTAAACCTAACCCCAAATCTAAACCTAAAATCTAAACCTAACCCCAAGTCTAAACCTAAAATATAAACCTAACCCCAAATCTAAACCTAAAATCTAAATCTAACCCCAAATCTAAACCTAACCCCAAATCTAAACCTAACCCCAAATCTAAACCTAAAATCTAAACCTAACCCCAAATCAAAACCTAACCCCAAATCTAAACCTAACCCCAAATCAAAACCTAACCCCAAATCTAAACCTAACCCCAAATCTAAACCTAAAATCTAAACCTAACCCCAAATCTAAACCTAAAATCTAAACCTAACCCCAAATCTAAACCAAAAACCTGAACCTAACCCCAAAACTAAACCTAACCCCAAATCTAAACCTAACCCCAAATCTAAACCTAAAATCTAAACCTAACCCCAAATCTAAACCTAAAATCTAAACCTAACCCCAAATCTAAACCTAGCCCCAAATCTAAACCTAAAATCTAAACCTAACCCCAAATCTAAACCTAAAATCTAAACCTAACCCCAAATCTAAACCTAACCCCAAATCTAAACCTAAAATCTAAACCTAACCCCAAATCTAAACCTAAAATCTAAACCTAACCCCAAATCTAACCCCAAATCTAAACCTAACCCCAAATCTAAACCTAAAATCTAAACCTAACCCCAAATCTAAACCTAACCCCAAATCTAACCCCAAATCTAAACCTAACCCCAAATCTAAACCTAAAATCTAAACCTAACCCCAAATCTAACCCTAAATCTAAACCTAACCCCAAATCTAAACCTAAAATCTAAACCTAACCCCAAATCTAAACCTAAAATCTAAACCTAACCCCAAATCTGAACCTAAAATCTAAACCTAACCCCAAATCAAAACCTAATCCCAATTCTAAACACCAAATCTAAACCTAAAATCTAAACCTAACCCCAAATCTAAACCTAGCCCCAAATCTAAACCTAAAATCTAAACCTAACCCCAAATCTAAACCTAACCCCAAATCTAAATCTAAAATCTAAACCTAACCTCAAATCTAAACCTAAAATCTAAACCTAACCCCAAATCTAAACCTAAAATCTAAACCTAACCCCAAATCTAAACCTAACCCCAAATCTAAACCTAAAATCTAAACCTAACCCCAAATCTAAACCTAAAATCTAAACCTAACCCCAAATCTAACCCCAAATCTAAACCTAACCCCAAATCTAAACCTAAAATCTAAACCTAACCCCAAATCTAAACCTAACCCCAAATCTAACCCCAAATCTAAACCTAACCCCAAATCTAAACCTAAAATCTAAACCTAACCCCAAATCTAACCCTAAATCTAAACCTAACCCCAAATCTAAACCTAAAATCTAAACCTAACCCCAAATCTAAACCTAAAATCTAAACCTAACCCCAAATCTGAACCTAAAATCTAAACCTAACCCCAAATCAAAACCTAATCCCAATTCTAAACACCAAATCTAAACCTAAAATCTAAACCTAACCCCAAATCTAAACCTAGCCCCAAATCTAAACCTAAAATCTAAACCTAACCCCAAATCTAAACCTAAAATCTAAACCTAACCCCAAATCTAAACCTAAAATCTAAACCTAACCCCAAATCTAAACCTAAAATCTAAACCTAGCCCCAAATCTGAACCTAAAATCTAAACGTAACCCCAAATCTAAACCTAACCCCAAATCTAAACCTAAAATCTAAACCTAACCCCAAATCTAAACCTAAAATCTAAACCTAACACCAAATCTAAACCTAACCCCAAATCTAAACCTAAAATCTAAACCTAACCCCAAATCTAAACCTAAAATCTAAACCTAACCCCAAATCTGAACCTAAAATCTAAACCTAACCCCAAATCTGAACCTAAAATCTAAACCTAACCCCAAATCTAAACCTAAAATCTAAACCTAACCCCAAATCTAAACCTAAAATCTAAACCTAACCCCAAATCTAAACCTAAAATCTAAACCTAACCCCAAATCTAATCCTAAAATCTAAACCTAACCCCAAATCTAAACCTAACCCCAAATCTAACCCCAAATCTAAACCTAACCCCAAATTTAAACCTAAAATCCAAACCTAACCCCAAATCTAAACCTAACCCCAAATCTAACCCCAAATCTAAACCTAACCCCAAATCTAAACCTAAAATCTAAACCTAACCCCAAATCTAACCCTAAATCTAAACCTAACCCCAAATCTAAACCTAAAATCTAAACCTAACCCCAAATCTAAACCTAACCCCAAATCTAAACCTTACCCCAAATCTAAACCTAAAATCTAAACCTAACCCCAACTCTAAACCTAACACCAAATCTAACCCCAAATCTAAACCTAACCCCAAATCTAAACCTAAAATCTAAACCTAACCCCAAGTCTAAACCTAAAATATAAACCTAACCCCAAATCTAAACCTAAAATCTAAATCTAACCCCAAATCTAAACCTAACCCCAAATCTAAACCTAACCCCAAATCTAAACCTAAAATCTAAACCTAACCCCAAATCAAAACCTAACCCCAAATCTAAACCTAACCCCAAATCAAAACCTAACCCCAAATCTAAACCTAACCCCAAATCTAAACCTAAAATCTAAACCTAACCCCAAATCTAAACCTAAAATCTAAACCTAACCCCAAATCTAAACCAAAAACCTGAACCTAACCCCAAAACTAAACCTAACCCCAAATCTAAACCTAACCCCAAATCTAAACCTAAAATCTAAACCTAACCCCAAATCTAAACCTAAAATCTAAACCTAACCCCAAATCTAAACCTAGCCCCAAATCTAAACCTAAAATCTAAACCTAACCCCAAATCTAAACCTAAAATCTAAACCTAACCCCAAATCTAAACCTAACCCCAAATCTAAACCTAAAATCTAAACCTAACCCCAAATCTAAACCTAAAATCTAAACCTAACCCCAAATCTAACCCCAAATCTAAACCTAACCCCAAATCTAAACCTAAAATCTAAACCTAACCCCAAATCTAAACCTAACCCCAAATCTAACCCCAAATCTAAACCTAACCCCAAATCTAAACCTAAAATCTAAACCTAACCCCAAATCTAACCCTAAATCTAAACCTAACCCCAAATCTAAACCTAAAATCTAAACCTAACCCCAAATCTAAACCTAAAATCTAAACCTAACCCCAAATCTGAACCTAAAATCTAAACCTAACCCCAAATCAAAACCTAATCCCAATTCTAAACACCAAATCTAAACCTAAAATCTAAACCTAACCCCAAATCTAAACCTAGCCCCAAATCTAAACCTAAAATCTAAACCTAACCCCAAATCTAAACCTAACCCCAAATCTAAATCTAAAATCTAAACCTAACCTCAAATCTAAACCTAAAATCTAAACCTAACCCCAAATCTAAACCTAAAATCTAAACCTAACCCCAAATCTAAACCTAACCCCAAATCTAAACCTAAAATCTAAACCTAACCCCAAATCTAAACCTAAAATCTAAACCTAACCCCAAATCTAACCCCAAATCTAAACCTAACCCCAAATCTAAACCTAAAATCTAAACCTAACCCCAAATCTAAACCTAACCCCAAATCTAACCCCAAATCTAAACCTAACCCCAAATCTAAACCTAAAATCTAAACCTAACCCCAAATCTAACCCTAAATCTAAACCTAACCCCAAATCTAAACCTAAAATCTAAACCTAACCCCAAATCTAAACCTAAAATCTAAACCTAACCCCAAATCTGAACCTAAAATCTAAACCTAACCCCAAATCAAAACCTAATCCCAATTCTAAACACCAAATCTAAACCTAAAATCTAAACCTAACCCCAAATCTAAACCTAGCCCCAAATCTAAACCTAAAATCTAAACCTAACCCCAAATCTAAACCTAAAATCTAAACCTAACCCCAAATCTAAACCTAAAATCTAAACCTAGCCCCAAATCTGAACCTAAAATCTAAACGTAACCCCAAATCTAAACCTAACCCCAAATCTAAACCTAAAATCTAAACCTAACCCCAATTCTAAACCTAAAATCTAAACCTAACACCAAATCTAAACCTAACCCCAAATCTAAACCTAAAATCTAAACCTAACCCCAAATCTAAACCTAAAATCTAAACCTAACCCCAAATCTGAACCTAAAATCTAAACCTAACCCCAAATCTGAACCTAAAATCTAAACCTAACCCCAAATCTAAACCTAAAATCTAAACCTAACCCCAAATCTAAACCTAAAATCTAAACCTAACCCCAAATCTAAACCTAAAATCTAAACCTAACCCCAAATCTAATCCTAAAATCTAAACCTAACCCCAAATCTAAACCTAACCCCAAATCTAACCCCAAATCTAAACCTAACCCCAAATTTAAACCTAAAATCCAAACCTAACCCCAAATCTAAACCTAACCCCAAATCTAACCCCAAATCTAAACCTAACCCCAAATCTAAACCTAAAATATAAACCTAACCCCAAATCTAACCCTAAATCTAAACCTAACCCCAAATCTAAACCTAAAATCTAAACCTAACCCCAAATCTAAACCTAACCCCAAATCTAAACCTTACCCCAAATCTAAACCTAAAATCTAAACCTAACCCCAACTCTAAACCTAACACCAAATCTAACCCCAAATCTAAACCTAACCCCAAATCTAAACCTAAAATCTAAACCTAACCCCAAGTCTAAACCTAAAATATAAACCTAACCCCAAATCTAAACCTAACCCCAAATCTAAACCTTACCCCAAATCTAAACCTAAAATCTAAACCTAACCCCAACTCTAAACCTAACACCAAATCTAACCCCAAATCTAAACCTAACCCCAAATCTAAACCTAAAATCTAAACCTAACCCCAAATCTAAACCTAACCCCAAATCTAAACCTAAAATCTAAACCTAACCCCAAATCTAAACCTAACCCCAAATCTAAACCTAAAATCTAAACCTAACCCCAAATCTAAACCTAACCCCAAATCTAAACCTAACCCCAAATCTAATCCTAAAATCTAAACCTAACCCCAAATCTAAACCTAACCCCAAATCTAACCCCAAATCTAAACCTAACCCCAAATCTAAACCTAAAATCCAAACCTAACCCCAAATCTAAACCTAACACCAAATCTAACCCCAAATCTAAACCTAACCCCAAATCTAAACCTAAAATCTAAACCTAACCCCAAATCTAACCCTAAATCTAAACCTAACCCCAAATCTAAACCTAAAATCTAAACCTAACCCCAAATCTAAACCTAACCCCAAATCTAAATCTAAAATCTAAACCTAACCCCAAATCTAAACCTAAAATCTAAACCTAACCCCAAATCTAAACCTAGCCCCAAATCTAAACCTAAAATCTCAACCTAACCCCAAATCTAAACCTAAAATCTAAACCTAACCCCAAATCTAAACCTAACCCCAAATCTAAACCTAAAATCTAAACCTAACCCCAAATCTAAACCTAACCCCAAATCTAACCCCAAATCTAAACCTAACCCCAAATCTAAACCTAAAATCTAAACCTAACCCCAAATCTAAACCTAACCCCAAATCTAACCCCAAATCTAAACCTAACCCCAAATCTGAACCTAAAATCTAAACCTAACCCCAAATCAAAACCTAATCCCAATTCTAAACCCCAAATCTAAACCTAACCCCAAATCTAAACCTAAAATCTAAACCTAACCCCAAGTCTAAACCTAAAATATAAACCTAACCCCAAATCTAAACCTAAAATCTAAACCTAACCCCAAATCTAAACCTAACCCCAAATCTAAACCTAACCCCAAATCTAAACCTAAAATCTAAACCTAACCCCAAATCAAAACCTAACCCCAAATCTAAACCTAACCCCAAATCAAAACCTAACCCCAAATCTAAACCTAACCCCAAATCTAAACCTAAAATCTAAACCTAACCCCAAATCTAAACCAAAAATCTGAACCTAACCCCAAATCTAAACCTAACCCCAAATCTAAACCTAAAATCTAAACCTAACCCCAAATCTAAACCTAAAATCTAAACCTAACCCCAAATCTTGAACCTACCCCCATATCTAAACCTAAAATCTAAACCTAACCCCAAATCTAAACCTAAAATCTAAACCTAACCCCAAATCTAAACCTAACCCCGAATCTAAACCTAAAATCTAAACCTAACCCCAAATCTAAACCTAACCCCAAATCTAAACCTAAAATCTAAACCTAACCCCAAATCTAAACCTAACCCCAAATCTAAACCTAAAATCTAAATCTAACCCCAAATCTAAACCTAAAATCTAAACCTAACCCCAAATCTAAACCTAACTCCAAATCTAAACCTAAATCTAAACCTAACCCCAAATCTAAACCTAAAATCTAAACCTAACCCCAAATCTAAACCTAAAATCTAAACCTAACCCCAAATCTAAACCTAACTCCAAATCTAAACCTAAATCTAAACCTAACCCCAAATCTAAACCTAAAATCTATACCTAACCCCAAATCTAAACCTAACCCCAAATCTAAACCTAAAATCTAAACCTAACCCCAAATCTAAACCTAAAATCTAAACCTAACCCCAAATCTAAACCTAACCCCAAATCTAAACCTAAAATCTAAACCTAACCCCAAATCTAAACCTAACCCCAAATCTAACCCCAAATCTAAAACTAACCTCAAATCTAAACCTAAAATCTAAACCTAACCCCAAATCTAAAACAAAAATCTAAACCTAACCCCAAATCTAAACCTAAAATCTAAACTTAACCCCAAATCTAAACCTAACCCCAAATCCAAACCTAACCCCAAATCTAAACCTAAAATCTAAACCTAACCCCAAATCTAAACCTAAAATCTAAACCTAACCCTAAATCTAAACCTAACCCCAAATCTAAACCTAACCCCAAATCTAAACCTAAAATCTAAACCTAACCCCAAATCAAAACCTAACCCCAAATCTAAACCTAACCCCAAATCTAAACCTAACCCCAAATCTAAACCTAAAATCTAAACCTAACCCCAAATCTAAACCTAAAATCTAAACCTAACCCCAAATCTAAACCTAAAATCTAAACCTAACCCCAAATCTTGAACCTACCCCCATATCTAAACCTAAAATCTAAACCTAACCCCAAATCTAAACCTAAAATCTAAACCTAACCCCAAATCTAAACCTAAAATCTAAACCTAACACCAAATCTAAACCTAACCCCAAATCTAAACCTAAAATCTAAACCTAACCCCAAATCTGAACCTAAAATCTAAACCTAACCCCAAATCTGAACCTAAAATCTAAACCTAACCCCAAATCTAAACCTAAAATCTAAACCTAACACCAAATCTAAACCTAACCCCAAATCTAAACCTAAAATCTAAACCTAACCCCAAATCTAAACCTAAAATCTAAACCTAACCCCAAATCTAAACCTAAAATCTATACCTAACCCCAAATCTAAACCTAACCCCAAATCTAAACCTAAAATCTAAACCTAACCCCAAATCTAAACCTAAAATCTAAACCTAACCCCAAATCTAAACCTAACCCCAAATCTAAACCTAAAATCTAAACCTAACCCCAAATCTAAACCTAACCCCAAATCTAACCCCAAATCTAAACCTAACCTCAAATCTAAACCTAAAATCTAAACCTAACCCCAAATCTAAAACAAAAATCTAAACCTAACCCCAAATCTAAACCTAAAATCTAAACTTAACCCCAAATCTAAACCTAACCCCAAATCCAAACCTAACCCCAAATCTAAACCTAAAATCTAAACCTAACCCCAAATCTAAACCTAAAATCTAAACCTAACCCTAAATCTAAACCTAACCCCAAATCTAAACCTAACCCCAAATCTAAACCTAAAATCTAAACCTAACCCCAAATCAAAACCTAACCCCAAATCTAAACCTAACCCCAAATCTAAACCTAACCCCAAATCTAAACCTAAAATCTAAACCTAACCCCAAATCTAAACCTAAAATCTAAACCTAACCCCAAATCTAAACCTAAAATCTAAACCTAACCCCAAATCTTGAACCTACCCCCATATCTAAACCTAAAATCTAAACCTAACCCCAAATCTAAACCTAAAATCTAAACCTAACCCCAAATCTAAACCTAAAATCTAAACCTAACACCAAATCTAAACCTAACCCCAAATCTAAACCTAAAATCTAAACCTAACCCCAAATCTAAACCTAAAATCTAAACCTAACCCCAAATATGAACCTAAAATCTAAACCTAACCCCAAATCTAAACCTAAAATCTAAACCTAACCCCAAATCTAAACCTAAAATCTAAACCTAACCCCAAATCTAAACCTAAAATCTAAACCTAACCCCAAATCTAAACCTGAAATCTAAACCTAACCCCAAATCTAAACCTAAAATCTAAACCTAACCCCAAATCTAAACCTAACCCCAAATTTAAACCTAAAATCTAAATCTAACCCTAAATCTAAACCTAAAATCTAAACCTAACCCCAAATCTAAACCTAAAATCTAAACCTAACCCCAAATCTAAACCTAACTCCAAATCTAAACCTAAATCTAAACCTAACCCCAAATCTAAACCTAAAATCTAAACCTAACCCCAAATCTAAACCTAAAATCTAAACATAACCCCAAATCTAAACCTAAAATCTAAACCTAACCCCAAATCTAAACCTAACTCCAAATCTAAACCTAAATCTAAACCTAACCCCAAATCTAAACCTAAAATCTATACCTAACCCCAAATCTAAACCTAACCCCAAATCTAAACCTAACCCCAAATCTAAACCTAAAATCTAAACCTAACCCCAAATCTAAACCTAAAATCTAAACCTAACCCCAAATCTAAACCTAACCCCAAATCTAAACCTAAAATCTAAACCTAACCCCAAATCTAAACCTAAAATCTAAACCTAACCCCAAATCTAAACCTAACCCCAAATCTAACCCCAAATCTAAACCTAACCCCAAATCTAAACCTAAAATCTAAACCTAACCCCAAATCTAAACCTAAAATCTAAACCTAACCCCAAATCTAAAACAAAAATCTAAACCTAACCCCAAATCTAAACCTAAAATCTAAACCTAACCCCAAATCTAAACCTAAAATCTAAACCTAACCCCAAATCTAAAACAAAAATCTAAACCTAACCCCAAATCTAAACCTAAAATCTAAATCTAACCCCAAATCTAAACCTAACCCCAAATCCAAACCTAACCCCAAATCTAAACCTAAAATCTAAACCTAACCCCAAATCTAAACCTAAAATCTAAACCTAACCCTAAATCTAAACCTAACCCCAAATCTAAACCTAACCCCAAATCTAAACCTAAAATCTAAACCTAACCCCAAATCTAAACCTAAAATCTAAACCTAACCCCAAATCTGAACCTAAAATCTAAACCTAACCCCAAATCTAAACCTAAAATCTAAACCTAACCCCAAATCTAAACCTAAAATCTAAACCTAACCCCAAATCTAAACCTAAAATCTAAACCTAACCCCAAATCTAATCCTAAAATCTAAACCTAACCCCAAATCTAAACCTAACCCCAAATCTAACCCCAAATCTAAACCTAACCCCAAATTTAAACCTAAAATCCAAACCTAACCCCAAATCTAAACCTAAAATCTAAATCTAACCCCAAATCTAAACCTAACCCCAAATCTAAACCTAAAATCTAAACCTAACCCCAAATCTAATCCTAAATCTAAACCTAACCCCAAATCTAAACCTAAAATCTAAACCTAACCCCAAATCTAAACCTAACCCCAAATCTAAACCTAACCCCAAATCTAAACCTAAAATCTAAACCTAACCCCAACTCTAAACCTAACCCCAAATCTAACCCCAAATCTAAACCTAACCCCAAATCTAAACCTAAAATCTAAACCTAACCCCAAATCTAAACCTAGCCCCAAATCTAAACCTAAAATCTAAACCTAACCCCAAATCTAAACCTAAAATCTAAACCTAACCCCAAATCTAAACCTAACCCCAAATCTAAACCTAAAATCTAAACCTAACCCCAAATCTAAACCTAAAATCTAAACCTAACCCCAAATCTAAACCTAACCCCAAATCTAACCCCAAATCTAAACCTAACCCCAAATCTAAACCTAAAATCTAAACCTAACCCCAAATCTAAACCTAACCCCAAATCTAACCCCAAATCTAAACCTAACCCCAAATCTAAACCTAAAATCTAAACCTAACCCCAAATCTAACCCTAAATCTAAACCTAACCCCAAATCTAAACCTAAAATCTAAACCTAACCCCAAATCTAAACCTAAAATCTAAACCTAACCCCAAATCTGAACCTAAAATCTAAACCTAACCCCAAATCAAAACCTAATCCCAATTCTAAACACCAAATCTAAACCTAAAATCTAAACCTAACCCCAAATCTAAACCTAGCCCCAAATCTAAACCTAAAATCTAAACCTAACCCCAAATCTAAATCTAAAATCTAAACCTAACCTCAAATCTAAACCTAAAATCTAAACCTAACCCCAAATCTAAACCGAAAATCTAAACCCAACCCCAAATCTAAACCTAAAATCTAAACCTAACCCCAAATCTAAACCTAACCCCAAATCTAAACCTAAAATCTAAACCTAACCCCAAATCTAAACCTAACCCCAAATCTAAACCTAAAATCTAAACCTAACCCCAAATCTAAACCTAAAATCTAAACCTAACCCCAAATCTAAACCTAACCCCAAATCTAAACCTAACCCCAAATCTAATCCTAAAATCTAAACCTAACCCCAAATCTAAACCTAACCCCAAATCTAACCCCAAATCTAAACCTAACCCCAAATCTAAACCTAAAATCCAAACCTAACCCCAAATCTAAACCTAACCCCAAATCTAACCCCAAATCTAAACCTAACCCCAAATCTAAACCTAAAATCTAAACCTAACCCCAAATCTAACCCTAAATCTAAACCTAACCCCAAATCTAAACCTAAAATCTAAACCTAACCCCAAATCTAAATCTAAAATCTAAACCTAACCTCAAATCTAAACCTAAAATCTAAACCTAACCCCAAATCTAAACCGAAAATCTAAACCCAACCCCAAATCTAAACCTAAAATCTAAACCTAACCCCAAATCTAAACCTAACCCCAAATCTAAACCTAAAATCTAAACCTAACCCCAAATCTAAACCTAACCCCAAATCTAAACCTAAAATCTAAACCTAACCCCAAATCTAAACCTAAAATCTAAACCTAACCCCAAATCTAAACCTAACCCCAAATCTAAACCTAACCCCAAATCTAATCCTAAAATCTAAACCTAACCCCAAATCTAAACCTAACCCCAAATCTAACCCCAAATCTAAACCTAACCCCAAATCTAAACCTAAAATCCAAACCTAACCCCAAATCTAAACCTAACCCCAAATCTAACCCCAAATCTAAACCTAACCCCAAATCTAAACCTAAAATCTAAACCTAACCCCAAATCTAACCCTAAATCTAAACCTAACCCCAAATCTAAACCTAAAATCTAAACCTAACCCCAAATCTAAACCTAACCCCAAATCTAAATCTAAAATCTAAACCTAACCCCAAATCTAAACCTAAAATCTAAACCTAACCCCAAATCTAAACCTAGCCCCAAATCTAAACCTAAAATCTCAACCTAACCCCAAATCTAAACCTAAAATCTAAACCTAACCCCAAATCTAAACCTAACCCCAAATCTAAACCTAAAATCTAAACCTAACCCCAAATCTAAACCTAACCCCAAATCTAAACCTAACCCCAAATCTAACCCCAAATCTAAACCTAACCCCAAATCTAAACCTAAAATCTAAACCTAACCCCAAATCTAAACCTAACCCCAAATCTAACCCCAAATCTAAACCTAACCCCAAATCTAAACCTAAAATCTAAACCTAACCCCAAATCTAACCCTAAATCTAAACCTAACCCCAAATCTGAACCTAAAATCTAAACCTAACCCCAAATCAAAACCTAATCCCAATTCTAAACCCCAAATCTAAACCTAACCCCAAATCTAAACCTAAAATCTAAACCTAACCCCAAGTCTAAACCTAAAATATAAACCTAACCCCAAATCTAAACCTAAAATCTAAACCTAACCCCAAATCTAAACCTAACCCCAAATCTAAACCTAACCCCAAATCTAAACCTAAAATCTAAACCTAACCCCAAATCAAAACCTAACCCCAAATCTAAACCTAACCCCAAAACAAAACCTAACCCCAAATCTAAACCTAACCCCAAATCTAAACCTAAAATCTAAACCTAACCCCAAATCTAAACCAAAAATCTGAACCTAACCCCAAATCTAAACCTAACCCCAAATCTAAACCTAAAATCTAAACCTAACCCCAAATCTAAACCTAAAATCTAAACCTAACCCCAAATCTTGAACCTACCCCCATATCTAAACCTAAAATCTAAACCTAACCCCAAATCTAAACCTAAAATCTAAACCTAACCCCAAATCTAAACCTAACCCCGAATCTAAACCTAAAATCTAAACCTAACCCCAAATCTAAACCTAACCCCAAATCTAAACCTAAAATCTAAACCTAACCCCAAATCTAAACCTAACCCCAAATCTAAACCTAAAATCTAAATCTAACCCCAAATCTAAACCTAAAATCTAAACCTAACCCCAAATCTAAACCTAAC
Source organism: Patagioenas fasciata (assembly GCF_037038585.1). Taxonomy (NCBI): domain Eukaryota; kingdom Metazoa; phylum Chordata; class Aves; order Columbiformes; family Columbidae; genus Patagioenas; species Patagioenas fasciata. Next base: position 627,072 of record NW_027288511.1, read on the forward strand.
TCCAAATCTAAACCTAAATCTAAACCTAACCCCAAATCTAAACCTAACCCCAAATCTAAACCTAAAATCTAAACCTAACCCCAAATCTAAACCTAAAATCTAAACCTAACCCCAAATCTAAACCTAAAATCTAAACCTAGCCCCAAATCTGAACCTAAAATCTAAACCTAACCCCAAATCTAAACCTAAAATCTAAACCTAACCACAAATCTAAACCTAAAATCTAAACCTAACACCAAATCTAAACCTAACCCCAAATCTAAACCTAAAATCTAAACCTAACCCCAAATCTAAACCTAAAATCTAAACCTAACCCCAAATCTAAACCTAACCCCAAATCTAAACCTGAAATCTAAACCTAACCCCAAATCTAAACCTAAAATCTAAACCTAACCCCAAATCTAAACCTAAAATCTAAACCTAACCCCAAATCTAATCCTAAAATCTAAACCTAACCCCAAATCTAAACCTAACCCCAAATCTAACCCCAAATCTAAACCTAACCCCAAATTTAAACCTAAAATCCAAACCTAACCCCAAATCTAAACCTAAAATCTAAATCTAACCCCAAATCTAAACCTAACCCCAAATCTAAAATCTAAACCTAACCCCAAATCTAATCCTAAATCTAAACCTAACCCCAAATCTAAACCTAAAATCTAAACCTAACCCCAAATCTGAACCTAAAATCTAAACCTAACCCCAAATCTAAACCTAAAATCTAAACCTAACCCCAAATCTAAACCTAAAATCTAAACCTAACCCCAAATCTAAACCTAAAATCTAAACCTAACCCCAAATCTAATCCTAAAATCTAAACCTAACCCCAAATCTAAACCTAACCCCAAATCTAACCCCAAATCTAAACCTAACCCCAAATTTAAACCTAAAATCCAAACCTAACCCCAAATCTAAATCTAAAATCTAAATCTAACCCCAAATCTAAACCTAACCCCAAATCTAAACCTAAAATCTAAACCTAACCCCAAATCTAATCCTAAATCTAAACCTAACCCCAAATCTAAACCTAAAATCTAAACCTAACCCCAAATCTAAACCTAACCCCAAATCTAAACCTAACCCCAAATCTAAACCTAAAATCTAAACCTAACCCCAACTCTAAACCTAACCCCAAATCTAACCCCAAATCTAAACCTAACCCCAAATCTAAACCTAAAATCTAAACCTAACCCCAAATCTAAACCTAAAATCTAAACCTAACCCCAAATCTAAACCTAGCCCCAAATCTAAACCTAAAATCTAAACCTAACCCCAAATCTAAACCTAAAATCTAAACCTAACCCCAAATCTAAACCTAACCCCAAATCTAAACCTAAAATCTAAACCTAACCCCAAATCTAAACCTAAAATCTAAACCTAACCCCAAATTTAAACCTAACCCCAAATCTAACCCCAAATCTAAACCTAACCCCAAATCTAAACCTAAAATCTAAACCTAACCCCAAATCTAAACCTAACCCCAAATCTAACCCCAAATCTAAACCTAACCCCAAATCTAAACCTAAAATCTAAACCTAACCCCAAATCTAACCCTAAATCTAAACCTAACCCCAAATCTAAACCTAAAATCTAAACCTAACCCCAAATCTAAACCTAAAATCTAAACCTAACCCCAAATCTGAACCTAAAATCTAAACCTAACCCCAAATCAAAACCTAATCCCAATTCTAAACACCAAATCTAAACCTAAAATCTAAACCTAACCCCAAATCTAAACCTAGCCCCAAATCTAAACCTAAAATCTAAACCTAACCCCAAATCTAAACCTAACCCCAAATCTAAATCTAAAATCTAAACCTAACCTCAAATCTAAACCTAAAATCTAAACCTAACCCCAAATCTAAACCGAAAATCTAAACCTAACCCCAAATCTAAACCTAAAATCTAAACCTAACCCCAAATCTAAACCTAACCCCAAATCTAAACCTAAAATCTAAACCTAACCCCAAATCTAAACCTAACCCCAAATCTAAACCTAAAATCTAAACCTAACCCCAAATCTAAACCTAAAATCTAAACCTAACCCCAAATCTAAACCTAACCCCAAATCTAAACCTAACCCCAAATCTAATCCTAAAATCTAAACCTAACCCCAAATCTAAACCTAACCCCAAATCTAACCCCAAATCTAAACCTAACCCCAAATCTAAACCTAAAATCCAAACCTAACCCCAAATCTAAACCTAACCCCAAATCTAACCCCAAATCTAAACCTAACCCCAAATCTAAACCTAAAATCTAAACCTAACCCCAAATCTAACCCTAAATCTAAACCTAACCCCAAATCTAAACCTAAAATCTAAACCTAACCCCAAATCTAAACCTAACCCCAAATCTAAACCTAAAATCTAAACCTAACCCCAAATCTAAACCTAGCCCCAAATCTAAACCTAAAATCTCAACCTAACCCCAAATCTAAACCTAAAATCTAAACCTAACCCCAAATCTAAACCTAACCCCAAATCTAAACCTAAAATCTAAACCTAACCCCAAATCTAAACCTAACCCCAAATCTAACCCCAAATCTAAACCTAACCCCAAATCTAAACCTAAAATCTAAACCTAACCCCAAATCTAAACCTAACCCCAAATCTAACCCCAAATCTAAACCTAACCCCAAATCTAAACCTAAAATCTAAACCTAACCCCAAATCTAACCCTAAATCTAAACCTAACCCCAAATCTGAACCTAAAATCTAAACCTAACCCCAAATCAAAACCTAATCCCAATTCTAAACCCCAAATCTAAACCTAACCCCAAATCTAAACCTAAAATCTAAACCTAACCCCAAGTCTAAACCTAAAATATAAACCTAACCCCAAATCTAAACCTAAAATCTAAACCTAACCCCAAATCTAAACCTAACCCCAAATCTAAACCTAACCCCAAATCTAAACCTAAAATCTAAACCTAACCCCAAATCAAAACCTAACCCCAAATCTAAACCTAACCCCAAAACAAATCCTAACCCCAAATCTAAACCTAACCCCAAATCTAAACCTAAAATCTAAACCTAACCCCAAATCTAAACCAAAAATCTGAACCTAACCCCAAATCTAAACCTAACCCCAAATCTAAACCTAAAATCTAAACCTAACCCCAAATCTAAACCTAAAATCTAAACCTAACCCCAAATCTTGAACCTACCCCCATATCTAAACCTAAAATCTAAACCTAACCCCAAATCTAAACCTAAAATCTAAACCTAACCCCAAATCTAAACCTAACCCCGAATCTAAACCTAAAATCTAAACCTAACCCCAAATCTAAACCTAACCCCAAATCTAAACCTAAAATCTAAACCTAACCCCAAATCTAAACCTAACCCCAAATCTAAACCTAAAATCTAAACCTAACCCCAAATCTAAACCTAACCCCAAATCTAAACCTAACCCCAAATCTAATCCTAAAATCTAAACCTAACCCCAAATCTAAACCTAACCCCAAATCTAACCCCAAATCTAAACCTAACCCCAAATCTAAACCTAAAATCCAAACCTAACCCCAAATCTAAACCTAACCCCAAATCTAACCCCAAATCTAAACCTAACCCCAAATCTAAACCTAAAATCTAAACCTAACCCCAAATCTAACCCTAAATCTAAACCTAACCCCAAATCTAAACCTAAAATCTAAACCTAACCCCAAATCTAAATCTAAAATCTAAACCTAACCTCAAATCTAAACCTAAAATCTAAACCTAACCCCAAATCTAAACCGAAAATCTAAACCCAACCCCAAATCTAAACCTAAAATCTAAACCTAACCCCAAATCTAAACCTAACCCCAAATCTAAACCTAAAATCTAAACCTAACCCCAAATCTAAACCTAAAATCTAAACCTAACCCCAAATCTAAACCTAAAATCTAAACCTAACCCCAAATCTAAACCTAACCCCAAATCTAAACCTAACCCCAAATCTAATCCTAAAATCTAAACCTAACCCCAAATCTAAACCTAACCCCAAATCTAACCCCAAATCTAAACCTAACCCCAAATCTAAACCTAAAATCCAAACCTAACCCCAAATCTAAACCTAACCCCAAATCTAACCCCAAATCTAAACCTAACCCCAAATCTAAACCTAAAATCTAAACCTAACCCCAAATCTAACCCTAAATCTAAACCTAACCCCAAATCTAAACCTAAAATCTAAACCTAACCCCAAATCTAAACCTAACCCCAAATCTAAATCTAAAATCTAAACCTAACCCCAAATCTAAACCTAAAATCTAAACCTAACCCCAAATCTAAACCTAGCCCCAAATCTAAACCTAAAATCTCAACCTAACCCCAAATCTAAACCTAAAATCTAAACCTAACCCCAAATCTAAACCTAACCCCAAATCTAAACCTAAAATCTAAACCTAACCCCAAATCTAAACCTAACCCCAAATCTAAACCTAACCCCAAATCTAACCCCAAATCTAAACCTAACCCCAAATCTAAACCTAAAATCTAAACCTAACCCCAAATCTAAACCTAACCCCAAATCTAACCCCAAATCTAAACCTAACCCCAAATCTAAACCTAAAATCTAAACCTAACCCCAAATCTAACCCTAAATCTAAACCTAACCCCAAATCTGAACCTAAAATCTAAACCTAACCCCAAATCAAAACCTAATCCCAATTCTAAACCCCAAATCTAAACCTAACCCCAAATCTAAACCTAAAATCTAAACCTAACCCCAAGTCTAAACCTAAAATATAAACCTAACCCCAAATCTAAACCTAAAATCTAAACCTAACCCCAAATCTAAACCTAACCCCAAATCTAAACCTAACCCCAAATCTAAACCTAAAATCTAAACCTAACCCCAAATCAAAACCTAACCCCAAATCTAAACCTAACCCCAAAACAAAACCTAACCCCAAATCTAAACCTAACCCCAAATCTAAACCTAAAATCTAAACCTAACCCCAAATCTAAACCAAAAATCTGAACCTAACCCCAAATCTAAACCTAACCCCAAATCTAAACCTAAAATCTAAACCTAACCCCAAATCTAAACCTAAAATCTAAACCTAACCCCAAATCTTGAACCTACCCCCATATCTAAACCTAAAATCTAAACCTAACCCCAAATCTAAACCTAAAATCTAAACCTAACCCCAAATCTAAACCTAACCCCGAATCTAAACCTAAAATCTAAACCTAACCCCAAATCTAAACCTAACCCCAAATCTAAACCTAAAATCTAAACCTAACCCCAAATCTAAACCTAACCCCAAATCTAAACCTAAAATCTAAATCTAACCCCAAATCTAAACCTAAAATCTAAACCTAACCCCAAATCTAAACCTAACTCCAAATCTAAACCTAAATCTAAACCTAACCCCAAATCTAAACCTAACCCCAAATCTAAACCTAAAATCTAAACCTAACCCCAAATCTAAACCTAAAATCTAAACCTAACCCCAAATCTAAACCTAAAATCTAAACCTAGCCCCAAATCTGAACCTAAAATCTAAACCTAACCCCAAATCTAAACCTAAAATCTAAACCTAACCACAAATCTAAACCTAAAATCTAAACCTAACACCAAATCTAAACCTAACCCCAAATCTAAACCTAAAATCTAAACCTAACCCCAAATCTAAACCTAAAATCTAAACCTAACCCCAAATCTAAACCTAACCCCAAATCTAAACCTGAAATCTAAACCTAACCCCAAATCTAAACCTAAAATCTAAACCTAACCCCAAATCTAAACCTAAAATCTAAACCTAACCCCAAATCTAATCCTAAAATCTAAACCTAACCCCAAATCTAAACCTAACCCCAAATCTAACCCCAAATCTAAACCTAACCCCAAATTTAAACCTAAAATCCAAACCTAACCCCAAATCTAAACCTAAAATCTAAATCTAACCCCAAATCTAAACCTAACCCCAAATCTAAAATCTAAACCTAACCCCAAATCTAATCCTAAATCTAAACCTAACCCCAAATCTAAACCTAAAATCTAAACCTAACCCCAAATCTGAACCTAAAATCTAAACCTAACCCCAAATCTAAACCTAAAATCTAAACCTAACCCCAAATCTAAACCTAAAATCTAAACCTAACCCCAAATCTAAACCTAAAATCTAAACCTAACCCCAAATCTAATCCTAAAATCTAAACCTAACCCCAAATCTAAACCTAACCCCAAATCTAACCCCAAATCTAAACCTAACCCCAAATTTAAACCTAAAATCCAAACCTAACCCCAAATCTAAACCTAAAATCTAAATCTAACCCCAAATCTAAACCTAACCCCAAATCTAAACCTAAAATCTAAACCTAACCCCAAATCTAATCCTAAATCTAAACCTAACCCCAAATCTAAACCTAAAATCTAAACCTAACCCCAAATCTAAACCTAACCCCAAATCTAAACCTAACCCCAAATCTAAACCTAAAATCTAAACCTAACCCCAACTCTAAACCTAACCCCAAATCTAACCCCAAATCTAAACCTAACCCCAAATCTAAACCTAAAATCTAAACCTAACCCCAAATCTAAACCTAAAATCTAAACCTAACCCCAAATCTAAACCTAGCCCCAAATCTAAACCTAAAATCTAAACCTAACCCCAAATCTAAACCTAAAATCTAAACCTAACCCCAAATCTAAACCTAACCCCAAATCTAAACCTAAAATCTAAACCTAACCCCAAATCTAAACCTAAAATCTAAACCTAACCCCAAATTTAAACCTAACCCCAAATCTAACCCCAAATCTAAACCTAACCCCAAATCTAAACCTAAAATCTAAACCTAACCCCAAATCTAAACCTAACCCCAAATCTAACCCCAAATCTAAACCTAACCCCAAATCTAAACCTAAAATCTAAACCTAACCCCAAATCTAACCCTAAATCTAAACCTAACCCCAAATCTAAACCTAAAATCTAAACCTAACCCCAAATCTAAACCTAAAATCTAAACCTAACCCCAAATCTGAACCTAAAATCTAAACCTAACCCCAAATCAAAACCTAATCCCAATTCTAAACACCAAATCTAAACCTAAAATCTAAACCTAACCCCAAATCTAAACCTAGCCCCAAATCTAAACCTAAAATCTAAACCTAACCCCAAATCTAAACCTAACCCCAAATCTAAATCTAAAATCTAAACCTAACCTCAAATCTAAACCTAAAATCTAAACCTAACCCCAAATCTAAACCGAAAATCTAAACCTAACCCCAAATCTAAACCTAAAATCTAAACCTAACCCCAAATCTAAACCTAACCCCAAGTCTAAACCTAAAATCTAAACCTAACCCCAAATCTAAACCTAACCCCAAATCTAAACCTAAAATCTAAACCTAACCCCAAATCTAAACCTAAAATCTAAACCTAACCCCAAATCTAAACCTAACCCCAAATCTAAACCTAACCCCAAATCTAATCCTAAAATCTAAACCTAACCCCAAATCTAAACCTAACCCCAAATCTAACCCCAAATCTAAACCTAACCCCAAATCTAAACCTAAAATCCAAACCTAACCCCAAATCTAAACCTAACCCCAAATCTAACCCCAAATCTAAACCTAACCCCAAATCTAAACCTAAAATCTAAACCTAACCCCAAATCTAACCCTAAATCTAAACCTAACCCCAAATCTAAACCTAAAATCTAAACCTAACCCCAAATCTAAACCTAACCCCAAATCTAAATCTAAAATCTAAACCTAACCCCAAATCTAAACCTAAAATCTAAACCTAACCCCAAATCTAAACCTAGCCCCAAATCTAAACCTAAAATCTCAACCTAACCCCAAATCTAAACCTAAAATCTAAACCTAACCCCAAATCTAAACCTAACCCCAAATCTAAACCTAAAATCTAAACCTAACCCCAAATCTAAACCTAACCCCAAATCTAACCCCAAATCTAAACCTAACCCCAAATCTAAACCTAAAATCTAAACCTAACCCCAAATCTAAACCTAACCCCAAATCTAACCCCAAATCTAAACCTAACCCCAAATCTAAACCTAAAATCTAAACCTAACCCCAAATCTAACCCTAAATCTAAACCTAACCCCAAATCTGAACCTAAAATCTAAACCTAACCCCAAATCAAAACCTAATCCCAATTCTAAACCCCAAATCTAAACCTAACCCCAAATCTAAACCTAAAATCTAAACCTAACCCCAAGTCTAAACCTAAAATATAAACCTAACCCCAAATCTAAACCTAAAATCTAAACCTAACCCCAAATCTAAACCTAACCCCAAATCTAAACCTAACCCCAAATCTAAACCTAAAATCTAAACCTAACCCCAAATCAAAACCTAACCCCAAATCTAAACCTAACCCCAAAACAAATCCTAACCCCAAATCTAAACCTAACCCCAAATCTAAACCTAAAATCTAAACCTAACCCCAAATCTAAACCAAAAATCTGAACCTAACCCCAAATCTAAACCTAACCCCAAATCTAAACCTAAAATCTAAACCTAACCCCAAATCTAAACCTAAAATCTAAACCTAACCCCAAATCTTGAACCTACCCCCATATCTAAACCTAAAATCTAAACCTAACCCCAAATCTAAACCTAAAATCTAAACCTAACCCCAAATCTAAACCTAACCCCGAATCTAAACCTAAAATCTAAACCTAACCCCAAATCTAAACCTAACCCCAAATCTAAACCTAAAATCTAAACCTAACCCCAAATCTAAACCTAACCCCAAATCTAAACCTAAAATCTAAATCTAACCCCAAATCTAAACCTAAAATCTAAACCTAACCCCAAATCTAAACCTAACTCCAAATCTAAACCTAAATCTAAACCTAACCCCAAATCTAAACCTAACCCCAAATCTAAACCTAAAATCTAAACCTAACCCCAAATCTAAACCTAAAATCTAAACCTAACCCCAAATCTAAACCTAAAATCTAAACCTAGCCCCAAATCTGAACCTAAAATCTAAACCTAACCCCAAATCTAAACCTAAAATCTAAACCTAACCACAAATCTAAACCTAAAATCTAAACCTAACACCAAATCTAAACCTAACCCCAAATCTAAACCTAAAATCTAAACCTAACCCCAAATCTAAACCTAAAATCTAAACCTAACCCCAAATCTAAACCTAACCCCAAATCTAAACCTGAAATCTAAACCTAACCCCAAATTTAAAACTAAAATCTAAACCTAACCCCAAATCTAAACCTAACCCCAAATTTAAACCTAAAATCTAAATCTAACCCTAAATCTAAACCTAAAATCTAAACCTAACCCCAAATCTAAACCTAAAATCTAAACCTAACCCCAAATCTAAACCTAACTCCAAATCTAAACCTAAATCTAAACCTAACCCCAAATCTAAACCTAAAATCTAAACCTAACCCCAAATCTAAACCTAACCCCAAATCTAAACCTAAAATCTAAACATAACCCCAAATCTAAACCTAAAATCTAAACCTAACCCCAAATCTAAACCTAACTCCAAATCTAAACCTAAATCTAAACCTAACCCCAAATCTAAACCTAAAATCTATACCTAACCCCAAATCTAAACCTAACCCCAAATCTAAACCTAACCCCAAATCTAAACCTAAAATCTAAACCTAACCCCAAATCTAAACCTAACCCCAAATCTAACCCCAAATCTAAACCTAACCTCAAATCTAAACCTAAAATCTAAACCTAACCCCAAATCTAAAACAAAAATCTAAACCTAACCCCAAATCTAAACCTAAAATCTAAACTTAACCCCAAATCTAAACCTAACCCCAAATCCAAACCTAACCCCAAATCTAAACCTAAAATCTAAACCTAACCCCAAATCTAAACCTAACCGCAAATCTAAACCTAAAATCTAAACCTAACCCCAAATCAAAACCTAACCCCAAATCTAAACCTAACCCCAAATCTAAACCTAACCCCAAATCTAAACCTAAAATCTAAACCTAACCCCAAATCTAAACCTAAAATCTAAACCTAACCCCAAATCTAAACCTAAAATCTAAACCTAACCCCAAATCTTGAACCTACCCCCATATCTAAACCTAAAATCTAAACCTAACCCCAAATCTAAACCTAAAATCTAAACCTAACCCCAAATCTAAACCTAAAATCTAAACCTAACACCAAATCTAAACCTAACCCCAAATCTAAACCTAAAATCTAAACCTAACCCCAAATCTAAACCTAAAATCTAAACCTAACACCAAATCTAAACCTAACCCCAAATCTAAACCTAAAATCTAAACCTAACCCCAAGTCTAAACCTAAAATATAAACCTAACCCCAAATCTAAACCTAAAATCTAAACCTAACCCCAAATCTAAACCTAACCCCAAATCTAAACCTAACCCCAAATCTAAACCTAAAATCTAAACCTAACCCCAAATCAAAACCTAACCCCAAATCTAAACCTAACCCCAAATCAAAACCTAACCCCAAATCTAAACCTAAAATCTAAACCTAACCCCAAATCTAAACCAAAAATCTGAACCTAACCCCAAATCTAAACCTAACCCCAAATCTAAACCTAAAATCTAAACCTAACCCCAAATCTAAACCTAAAATCTAAACCTAACCCCAAATCTTGAACCTACCCCCATATCTAAACCTAAAATCTAAACCTAACCCCAAATCTAAACCTAAAATCTAAACCTAACCCCAAATCTAAACCTAACCCCGAATCTAAACCTAAAATCTAAACCTAACCCCAAATCTAAACCTAACCCCAAATCTAAACCTAAAATCTAAACCTAACCCCAAATCTAAACCTAACCCCAAATCTAAACCTAAAATCTAAATCTAACCCCAAATCTAAACCTAAAATCTAAACCTAACCCCAAATCTAAACCTAACTCCAAATCTAAACCTAAATCTAAACCTAACCCCAAATCTAAACCTAACCCCAAATCTAAACCTAAAATCTAAACCTAACCCCAAATCTAAACCTAAAATCTAAACCTAACCCCAAATCTAAACCTAAAATCTAAACCTAGCCCCAAATCTGAACCTAAAATCTAAACCTAACCCCAAATCTAAACCTAAAATCTAAACCTAACCCCAAATCTAAACCTAACCCCAAATTTAAACCTAAAATCTAAATCTAACCCTAAATCTAAACCTAAAATCTAAACCTAACCCCAAATCTAAACCTAAAATCTAAACCTAACCCCAAATCTAAACCTAACTCCAAATCTAAACCTAAATCTAAACCTAACCCCAAATCTAAACCTAAAATCTAAACCTAACCCCAAATCTAAAACTAACCCCAAATCTAAACCTAAAATCTCAACATAACCCCAAATCTAAACCTAAAATCTAAACCTAACCCCAAATCTAAACCTAACTCCAAATCTAAACCTAAATCTAAACCTAACCCCAAATCTAAACCTAAAATCTATACCTAACCCCAAATCTAAACCTAACCCCAAATCTAAACCTAACCCCAAATCTAAACCTAAAATCTAAACCTAACCCCAAATCTAAACCTAAAATCTAAACCTAACCCCAAATCTAAACCTAACCCCAAATCTAAACCTAAAATCTAAACCTAACACCAAATCTAAACCTAACCCCAAATCTAACCCCAAATCTAAACCTAACCTCAAATCTAAACCTAAAATCTAAACCTAACCCCAAATCTAAAACAAAAATCTAAACCTAACCCCAAATCTAAACCTAAAATCTAAACTTAACCCCAAATCTAAACCTAACCCCAAATCCAAACCTAACCCCAAATCTAAACCTAAAATCTAAACCTAACCCCAAATCTAAACCTAACCCCAAATCTAAACCTAAAATCTAAACCTAACCCCAAATCAAAACCTAACCCCAAATCTAAACCTAACCCCAAATCTAAACCTAACCCCAAATCTAAACCTAAAATCTAAACCTAACCCCAAATCTAAACCTAAAATCTAAACCTAACCCCAAATCTAAACCTAAAATCTAAACCTAACCCGAAATCTTGAACCTACCCCCATATCTAAACCTAAAATATAAACCTAACCCCAAATCTAAACCTAAAATCTAAACCTAACCCCAAATCTAAACCTAAAATCTAAACCTAACACCAAATCTAAACCTAACCCCAAATCTAAACCTAAAATCTAAACCTAACCCCAAATCTAAACCTAAAATCTAAACCTAACACCAAATCTAAACCTAACCCCAAATCTAAACCTAAAATCTAAACCTAACCCCAAATCTAAACCTAAAATCTAAACCTAACCCCAAATCTAAACCTAACCCCAAATCTAAACCTGAAATCTAAACCTAACCCCAAATTTAAAACTAAAATCTAAACCTAACCCCAAATCTAAACCTAACCCCAAATTTAAACCTAAAATCTAAATCTAACCCTAAATCTAAACCTAAAATCTAAACCTAACGCCAAATCTAAACCTAAAATCTAAACCTAACCCCAAATCTAAACCTAACTCCAAATCTAAACCTAAATCTAAACCTAACCCCAAATCTAAACCTAAAATCTAAACCTAACCCCAAATCTAAACCTAACCCCAAATCTAAACCTAAATCTAAACCTAACCCCAAATCTAAACCTAAAATCTATACCTAACCCCAAATGTAAACCTAACCCCAAATCTAAACCTAACCCCAAATCTAAACCTAAAATCTAAACCTAACCCCAAATCTAAACCTAAAATCTAAACCTAACCCCAAATCTAAACCTAACCCCAAATCTAAACCTAAAATCTAAACCTAACCCCAAATCTAAACCTAACCCCAAATCTAACCCCAAATCTAAACCTAACCTCAAATCTAAACCTAAAATCTAAACCTAACCCCAAATCTAAAACAAAAATCTAAACCTAACCGCAAATCTAAACCTAAAATCTAAACTTAACCCCAAATCTAAACCTAACCCCAAATCCAAACCTAACCCCAAATCTAAACCTAAAATCTAAACCTAACCCCAAATCTAAACCTAACCCCAAATCTAAACCTAAAATCTAAACCTAACCCCAAATCAAAACCTAACCCCAAATCTAAACCTAACCCCAAATCTAAACCTAACCCCAAATCTAAACCTAACCCCAAATCTAAACCTAAAATCTAAACCTAACCCCAAATCTAAACCTAAAATCTAAACCTAACCCCAAATCTTGAACCTACCCCCATATCTAAACCTAAAATCTAAACCTAACCCCAAATCTAAACCTAAAATCTAAACCTAACCCCAAATCTAAACCTAAAATCTAAACCTAACACCAAATCTAAACCTAACCCCAAATCTAAACCTAAAATCTAAACCTAACCCCAAATCTAAACCTAAAATCTAAACCTAACCCCAAATCTAAACCTAACCCCAAATCTAAAGCTGAAATCTAAACCTAACCCCAAATCTAAACCTAAAATCTAAACCTAACCCCAAATCTAAACCTAACCCCAAATTTAAACCTAAAATCTAAATCTAACCCTAAATCTAAACCTAAAATCTAAACCTAACCCCAAATCTAAACCTAAAATCTAAACCTAACCCCAAATCTAAACCTAACTCCAAATCTAAACCTAAATCTAAACCTAACCCCAAATCTAAACCTAAAATCTAAACCTAACCCCAAATCTAAACCTAAAATCTAAACATAACCCCAAATCTAAACCTAAAATCTAAACCTAACCCCAAATCTAAACCTAACTCCAAATCTAAACCTAAATCTAAACCTAACCCCAAATCTAAACCTAAAATCTATACCTAACCCCAAATCTAAACCTAACCCCAAATCTAAACCTAAAATCTAAACCTAACCCCAAATCTAAACCTAAAATCTAAACCTAACCCCAAATCTAAACCTAACCCCAAATCTAAACCTAAAATCTAAACCTAACCCCAAATCTAAACCTAAAATCTAAACCTAACCCCAAATCTAAACCTAACCCCAAATCTAACCCCAAATCTAAACCTAACCCCAAATCTAAACCTAAAATCTAAACCTAACCCCAAATCTAAACCTAAAATCTAAACCTAACCCCAAATCTAAAACAAAAATCTAAACCTAACCCCAAATCTAAACCTAAAATCTAAACTTAAGCCCAAATCTAAACCTAACCCCAAATCCAAACCTAACCCCAAATCTAAACCTAAAATCTAAACCTAACCCCAAATCTAAACCTAAAATCTAAACCTAACCCTAAATCTAAACCTAACCCCAAATCTAAACCTAACCCCAAATCTAAACCTAAAATCTAAACCTAACCCCAAATCAAAACCTAACCCCAAATCTAAACCTAACCCCAAATCAAAACCTAACCCCAAATCTAAACCTAAAATGTAAACCTAACCCCAAATCTAAACCTAAAATCTAAACCTAACCCCAAATCTAAACCTAAAATCTAAACCTTACCCCAAATCTTGAACCTACCCCCATATCTAAACCTAAAATCTAAACCTAACCCCAAATCTAAACCTAAAATCTAAACCTAACCCCAAATCTAAACCTAACCCCGAATCTAAACCTAAAATCCAAACCTAACCCCAAATCTAAACCTAACCCCAAATCTAAACCTAAAATCTAAACCTAACCCCAAATCTAAACCTAACCCCAAATCTAAACCTAAAATCTAAATCTAACCCCAAATCTAAACCTAAAATCTAAACCTAACCCCAAATCTAAACCTAACTCCAAATCTAAACCTAACCCCAAATCTAAACCTAACTCCAAATCTAAACCTAAATCTAAACCTAACCCCAAATCTAAACCTAACCCCAAATCTAAACCTAAAATCTAAACCTAACCCCAAATCTAAACCTAAAATCTAAACCTAGCCCCAAATCTGAACCTAAAATCTAAACCTAACCCCAAATCTAAACCTAAAATCTAAACCTAACCCCAAATCTAAACCTAAAATCTAAACCTAACCCCAAATCTAAACCTAAAATCTAAACCTAACCCCAAATCTAAACCTAAAATCTAAACCTAACACCAAATCTAAACCTAACCCCAAATCTAAACCTAAAATCTAAACCTAACCCCAAATCTAAACCTAAAATCTAAACCTAACCCCAAATCTGAAGATAAAATCTAAACCTAACCCCAAATCTAAACCTAAAATCTAAACCTAACCCCAAATCTAAACCTAAAATCTAAACCTAACCCCAAATCTAAACCTAAAATGTAAACCTAACCCCAAATCTAAACCTAACCCCAAAACTAAACCTGAAATCTAAACCTAACCCCAAATCTAAACCTAAAATCTAAACCTAACCCCAAATCTAAACCTAACCCCAAATCTAAACCTAAAATCTAAATCTAACCCTAAATCTAAACCTAAAATCTAAACCTAACCCCAAATCTAAACCTAAAATCTAAACCTAACCCCAAATCTAAACCTAACTCCAAATCTAAACCTAAATCTAAACCTAACCCAAAATCTAAACCTAAAATCTATACCTAACCCCAAATCTAAACCTAACCCCAAATCTAAACCTAAAATCTAAACCTAACCCCAAATCTAAACCTAAAATCTAAACCTAACCCCAAATCTAAACCTAACCCCAAATCTAAACCTAAAATCTAAACCTAATCCCAAATCTAAACCTAACCCCAAATCTAACCCCAAATCTAAACCTAACCCCAAATCTAAACCTAAAATCTAAACCTAACCCCAAATCTAAACCTAAAATCTAAACCTAACCCGAAATCTAAAACAAAAATCTAAACCTAACCCCAAATCTAAACCTAAAATCTAAACTTAACCCCAAATCTAAACCTAACCCCAAATCCAAACCTAACCCCAAATCTAAACCTAAAATCTAAACCTAACCCCAAATCTAAACCTAAAATCTAAACCTAACCCCAAATCTAAACCTAACCCCAAATCTAAACCTAAAATCTAAACCTAACCCCAAATCTAAACCTAAAATCTAAACCTAACCCCAAATCTAAACCTAACCCCAAATCTAATCCTAAAATCTAAACCTAACCCCAAATCTAAACCTAACCCCAAATCTAACCCCAAATCTAAACCTAACCCCAAATCAAAACCTAAAATCCAAACCTAACCCCAAATCTAAACCTAACCCCAAATCTAACCCCAAATCTAAACCTAACCCCAAATCTAAACCTAAAATCTAAACCTAACCCCAAATCTAACCCTAATCTAAACCTAACCCCAAATCTAAACCTAAAATCTAAACCTAACCCCAAATCTAAACCTAACCCCAAATCTAAACCTAACCCCAATTCTAAACCTAAAATCTAAACCTAACCCCAACTCTAAACCTAACCCCAAATCTAACCCCAAATCTAAACCTAACCCCAAATCTAAACCTAAAATCTAAACCTAACCCCAAATCTAAATCTAAAATCTAAACCTAACCCCAAATCTAAACCTAAAATCTAAACCTAACCCCAAATCTAAACCTAGCCCCAAATCTAAACCTAAAATCTCAACCTAACCCCAAATCTAAACCTAAAATCTAAACCTAACCCCAAATCTAAACCTAAAATCTAAACCTAACCCCAAATCTAAACCTAACCCCAAATCTAAACCTAAAATCTAAACCTAACCCCAAATCTAAACCTAAAATCTAAACCTAACCCCAAATCTAAACCTAACCCCAAATCTAACCCCAAATCTAAACCTAACCCCAAATCTAAACCTAAAATCTAAACCTAACCCCAAATCTAAACCTAAAATCTAAACCTAACCCCAAATCTAAACCTAAACCCAAATCTAAACCTAAAATCTAAACCTAACCCCAAATGTAACCCTAAATCTAAACCTAACCCCAAATCTAAACCTAAAATCTAAACCTAACCCCAAATCTAAACCTAAAATCTAAACCTAACCCCAAATCAAAACCTAATCCCAATTCTAAACCCCAAATCTAAACCTAACCCCAAATCTAAACCTAAAATCTAAACCTAACCCCAAGTCTAAACCTAAAATATAAACCTAACCCCAAATCTAAACCTAACCCCAAATCTAAACCTAAAATCTAAACCTAACCCCAAATCAAAACCTAACCCCAAATCTAAACCTAACCCCAAATCAAAACCTAACCCCAAATCTAAACCTAACCCCAAATCTAAACCTAAAATCTAAACCTAACCCCAAATCTAAACCTAAAATCTAAACCTAACCCCAAATCTAAACCAAAAATCTGAACCTAACCCCAAATCTAAACCTAACCCCAAATCTAAACCCAACCCCAAATCTAAACCTAAAATCTAAACCTAACCCCAAATCTAAACCTAAAATCTAAACCTAACCCCAAATCTTGAACCTACCCACATATCTAAACCTAAAATCTAAACCTAACCCCAAATC
Organism: Patagioenas fasciata; assembly: GCF_037038585.1. Classification (NCBI taxonomy): domain Eukaryota; kingdom Metazoa; phylum Chordata; class Aves; order Columbiformes; family Columbidae; genus Patagioenas; species Patagioenas fasciata. The sequence continues at coordinate 644,358 of NW_027288511.1, forward strand.
TAAACCTAAAATCTAAACCTAACCCCAAATCTAAACCTAACCCCGAATCTAAACCTAAAATCTAAACCTAACCCCAAATCTAAACCTAACCCCAAATCTAAACCTAAAATCTAAACCTAACCCCAAATCTAAACCTAACCCCAAATCTAAACCTAAAATCTAAATCTAACCCCAAATCTAAACCTAAAATCTAAACCTAACCCCAAATCTAAACCTAACTCCAAATCTAAACCTTAATCTAAACCTAACCCCAAATCTAAACCTAACCCCAAATCTAAACCTAAAATCTAAACCTAACCCCAAATCTAAACCTAAAATCTAAACCTAACCCCAAATCTAAACCTAAAATCTAAACCTAGCCCCAAATCTGAACCTAAAATCTAAACCTAACCCCAAATTTAAACCTAAAATCTAAATCTAAACCTAAAATCTAAACCTAACCCCAAATCTAAACCTAAAATCTAAACCTAACCCCAAATCTGAACCTAAAATCTAAACCTAACCCCAAATCTAAACCTAAAATCTAAACCTAACCCCAAATCTGAACCTAAAATCTAAACCTAACCCCAAATCTAAACCTAACTCCAAATCTAAACCTAAAATCTAAACCTAACCCCAAATCTAAACCTAAAATCTAAACCTAACCCCAAATCTAAACCTAACCCCAAATCTAAACCTAACCCCAAATCTAAACCTAAAATCTAAACATAACACCAAATCTAAACCTAAAATCTAAACCTAACCCCAAATCTAAACCTAACTCCAAATCTAAACCTAAATCTAAACCTAACCCCAAATCTAAACCTAAAATCTATACCTAACCCCAAATCTAAACCTAACCCCAAATCTAAACCTAACCCCAAATCTAAACCTAAAATCTAAACCTAACCCCAAATCTAAACCTAAAATCTAAACCTAACCCCAAATCTAGACCTAACCCCAAATCTAAACCTAAAATCTAAACCTAACCCCAAATCTAAACCTAAAATCTAAACCTAACCCCAAATCTAACCCCAAATCTAAACCTAACCCCAAATCTAAACCTAAAATCTAAACCTAACCCCAAATCTAAACCTAAAATCAAAACCTAACCCCAAATCTAAAACAAAAATCTAAACCTAACCCCAAATCTAAACCTAAAATCTCAACTTAACCCCAAATCTAAACCTAACCCCAAATCCAAACCTAACCCCAAATCTAAACCTAAAATCTAAACCTAACCCCAAATCTAAACCTAAAATCTAAACCTAACCCTAAATCTAAACCTAACCCCAAATCTAAACCTAACCCCAAATCTAAACCTAAAATGTAAACCTAACCCCAAATCTAAACCTAAAATCTAAACCTAACCCCAAATCTAAACCAAAAATCTGAACCTAACCCCAAATCTAAACCTAACCCCAAATCTAAACCTAACCCCAAATCTAAACCTAAAATCTAAACCTAACCCCAAATCTAAACCTAAAATCTAAACCTAACCCCAAATCTTGAACCTACCCCCATATCTAAACCTAAAATCTAAACCTAACCCCAAATCTAAACCTAAAATCTAAACCTAACCCCAAATCTAAACCTAACCGCGAATCTAAACCTAAAATCTAAACCTAACCCCAAATCTAAACCTAACCCCAAATCTAAACCTAAAATCTAAACCTAACCCCAAATCTAAACCTAAAATCTAAATCTAACCCCAAATCTAAACCTAAAATCTGAACCTAACCCCAAATCTAAACCTAAAATCTAAACCTAAAATCTAAACCTAACCCCAAATCTGAACCTAAAATCTAAAGCTAGCCCCAAATCTGAACCTAAAATCTAAACCTAACCCCAAATCTAAACCTAAAATCTAAACCTAACCCCAAATCTAAACCTAAAATCTAAACCTAACCCCAAATCTAAACCTAACCCCAAATCTAAACCTAAAATCTAAACCTAACCCCAAATCTAAACCTAAAATCTAAACCTAACCCCAAATCTAAACCTAAAATCTAAACCTAACCCCAAATCTGAACCTAAAATCTAAACCTAACCCCAAATCTAAACCTAAAATCTAAACCTAACCCCAAATCTAAACCTAAAATCTAAACCTAACCCCAAATCTAAACCTGAAATCTAAACCTAACCCCAAATCTAAACCTAAAATCTAAACCTAACCCCAAATCTAAACCTAACCCCAAATCTAAACCTAAAATCTAAATCTAACCCTAAATCTAAACCTAAAATCTAAACCTAACCCCAAATCTAAACCTAAAATCTAAACCTAACCCCAAATCTAAACCTAACTCCAAATCTAAACCTAAATCTAAACCTAACCCCAAATCTAAACCTAAAATCTAAACCTAACCCCAAATCTAAACCTAACCCCAAATCTAAACCTAAAATCTAAACCTAACCCCAAATCTAAACCTAAAATCTAAACCTAACCCCAAATCTAAACCTAACCCCAAATCTAACCCCAAATCTAAACCTAACCCCAAATCTAAACCTAAAATCTAAACCTAACCCCAAATCTAAAACAAAAATCTAAACCTAACCCCAAATCTAAACCTAAAATCTAAACTTAACCCCAAATCTAAACCTAACCCCAAATCCAAACCTAACCCCAAATCTAAACCTAAAATCTAAACCTAACCCCAAATCTAAACCTAAAATCTAAACCTAACCCTAAATCTAAACCTAACCCCAAATCTGAACCTAACCCCAAATCTAAACCTAAAATCTAAACCTAACCCCAAATCTAAACCTAAAATCTAAACCTAACCCCAAATCTGAACCTAAAATCTAAACCTAACCCCAAATCTAAACCTAAAATCTAAACCTAACCCCAAATCTAAACCTAAAATCTAAACCTAACCCGAAATCTAAACCTAACCCCAAATCTAAACCTGAAATCTAAACCTAACCCCAAATCTAAACCTAAAATCTAAACCTAACCCCAAATCTAAACCTAACCCCAAATCTAAACCTAAAATCTAAATCTAACCCTAAATCTAAACCTAAAATCTAAACCTAACCCCAAATCTAAACCTAAAATCTAAACCTAACCCCAAATCTAAACCTAACTCCAAATCTAAACCTAAATCTAAACCTAACCCCAAATCTAAACCTAAAATCTAAACCTAACCCCAAATCTAAACCTAACCCCAAATCTAAACCTAACCCCAAATCTAAACCTAAAATCTAAACATAACACCAAATCTAAACCTAAAATCTAAACCTAACCCCAAATCTAAACCTAACTCCAAATCTAAACCTAAATCTAAACCTAACCCCAAATCTAAACCTAAAATCTATACCTAACCCCAAATCTAAACCTAACCCCAAATCTAAACCTAACCCCAAATCTAAACCTAAAATCTAAACCTAACCCCAAATCTAAACCTAAAATCTAAACCTAACCCCAAATCTAAACCTAACCCCAAATCTAAACCTAAAATCTAAACCTAACCCCAAATCTAAACCTAAAATCTAAACCTAACCCCAAATCTAACCCCAAATCTAAACCTAACCCCAAATCTAAACCTAAAATCTAAACCTAACCCCAAATCTAAACCTAAAATCTAAACCTAACCCCAAATCTAAAACAAAAATCTAAACCTAACCCCAAATCTAAACCTAAAATCTAAACTTAACCCCAAATCTAAACCTAACTCCAAATCCAAACCTAACCCCAAATCTAAACCTAAAATCTAAACCTAACCCCAAATCTAAACCTAAAATCTAAACCTAACCCTAAATCTAAACCTAACCCCAAATCTAAACCTAACCCCAAATCTAAACCTAAAATCTAAACCTAACCCCAAATCTAAACCTAAAATCTAAACCTAACCCCAAATCTAAACCTAAAATCTAAACCTAACCCCAAATCTAAACCTAACCCCAAATCTAAACCTAAAATCTAAACCTAAAATCTAAACCTAACCCCAAATCTAAACCTAACCCCAAATCTAAAGCAAAAATCTGAACCTAACCCCAAATCTAATCCTAACCCCAAATCTAAACCTAACCCCAAATCTAAACCTAAAATCTAAACCTAACCCCAAATCTAAACCTAAAATCTAAACCTAACCCCAAATCTTGAACCTACCCCCATATCTAAACCTAAAATCTAAACCTAACCCCAAATCTAAACCTAAAATCTAAACCTAACCCCAAATCTAAACCTAAAATCTAAACCTAACCCCAAATCTAAACCTAACCCCAAATCTAAACCTAAAATCTAAATCTAACCCCAAATCTAAACCTAAAATCTGAACCTAACCCCAAATCTAAACCTAACTCCAAATCTAAACCTAAATCTAAACCTAACCCCAAATCTAAACCTAACCCCAAATCTAAAACTAAAATCTAAACCTAACCCCAAATCTAAACCTAAAATCTAAACCTAACCCCAAATCTAAACCTAAAATCTAAACCTAGCCCCAAATCTGAACCTAAAATCTAAACCTAACCCCAAATCTAAACCTAACCCCAAATCTAAACCTAAAATCTAAACCTAACCCCAAATCTAAACCTAAAATCTAAACCTAACACCAAATCTAAACCTAAAATCTTAACCTAACCCCAAATCTAAACCTAAAATCTAAACCTAACCCCAAATCTAAACCTAACCCCAAATCTAAACCTGAAATCTAAACCTAACACCAAATCTAAACCTAAAATCTAAACCTAACCCCAAATCTAAACCTAAAATCTAAACCTAACCCCAAATCTGAACCTAAAATCTAAACCTAACCCCAAATCTAAACCTAAAATCTAAACCTAACCCCAAATCTAAACCTAAAATCTAAACCTAACCCCAAATCTAAACCTAAAATCTTAACCTAACCCCAAATCTAAACCTAAAATCTAAACCTAACCCCAAATCTAAACCTAACCCCAAATCTAAACCTGAAATCTAAACCTAACCCCAAATCTAAACCTAAAATCTAAACCTAACCCCAAATCTAAACCTAACCCCAAATCTAAACCTAAAATCTAAATCTAACCCTAAATCTAAACCTAAAATCTAAACCTAACCCCAAATCTAAACCTAAAATCTAAACCTAACCCCAAATCTAAACCTAACTCCAAATCTAAACCTAAATCTAAACCTAACCCCAAATCTAAACCTAAAATCTAAACCTAACCCCAAATCTAAACCTAACCCCAAATCTAAACCTAACCCCAAATCTAAACCTAAAATCTAAACCTAACACCAAATCTAAACCTAAAATCTAAACCTAACCCCAAATCTAAACCTAACTCCAAATCTAAACCTAAATCTAAACCTAACCCCAAATCTAAACCTAAAATCTATACCTAACCCCAAATCTAAACCTAACCCCAAATCTAAACCTAAAATCTAAACCTAACCCCAAATCTAAACCTAAAATCTAAACCTAACCCCAAATCTAAACCTAACCCCAAATCTAAACCTAAAATCTAAACCTAACCCCAAATGTAAACCTAAAATCTAAACCTAACCCCAAATCTAAACCTAACCCCAAATCTAACCCCTAATCTAAACCTAAGCCCAAATCTAAACCTAAAATCTAAACCTAACCCCAAATCTAAACCTAAAATCTAAACCTAACCCCAAATCTAAACCTAAAATCTAAACCTAACCCCAAATCTAAACCTAAAATCTAAACCTAACCCTAAATCTAAACCTGAAATCTAAACCTAACCCCAAATCTAAACCTAAAATCTAAACCTAACCCTAAATCTAAACCTGAAATCTAAACCTAACCCCAAATCTAACCCCTAATCTAAACCTAACCCCAAATCTAAACCTAAAATCTAAACCTAACCCCAAATCTAAACCAAAAATCTAAACCTAACCCCAAATCTAAACCTAAAATCTAAACCTAACCCCAAATCTAAACCTGAAATCTAAACCTAACCCCAAATCTAAACCTAAAATCTGAACCTAACCCCAAATATAAACCTAAAATCTAAACCTAACACCAAATCTAAACCTAACCCCAAATCTAAACCTAACCCCAAATCTAAACCTAAAATCTAAACCTAACCCCAAATCTAAACCTAAAATCTAAACCTAACCCCAAATCTAAACCTAACTCCAAATTTAACCCTAAATCTAAACCTAACCCCAAATCTAAACCTAAAATCTAAACCTAGCCCCAAATCTAAACCTAAAATCTAAACCTAACCCCAAATCTAAACCTAACCCCAAATCTAAACCTAAAATCTAAACCTAACCCCAAATCTAAACCTAAAATCTAAACCTAACCCCAAATCTAAACCCCAAATCTAAACCTAACCCCAAATCTAAACCCCAAATCTAAACCTAACCCCAAATCTAAACCTAACCCCAAATCTAAACCTAACCCCAAATCTAAACCTAACTCCAAATCTAAACCTAACCCCAAATCTAAACCTAAAATCTAAACCTAACCCCAAATCTAAACCAAAAATCTAAACCTAACCCCAAATCTAAACCTAAAATCTAAACCTAACCCCAAATCTAAACCTAACCCCAAATCTAAACCTAAAATCTAAACCTAACCCCAAATCTAAACCTAAAATCTAAACCTAACCCCAAATCTAAACCTAAAATCTAAACCTAGCCCCAAATCTGAACCTAAAATCTAAACCTAACCCCAAATCAAAACCTAACCCCAATTCTAAACCCCAAATCTAAACCTAACCCCAAATCTAAACCTAAAATCTAAACCTAACCCCAAATCTAAACCTAAAATCTAAACCTAATCCCAAATCTAAACCTAACCCCAAATGCAAACCTAACCCCAAATCTAAACCTAAAATCTAAACCTAACCCCAAATCTAAACCTAACCCCAAATCTAAACCTAAAATCTAAACCTAACCCCAAATCTAAACCTAACCCCAAATCTAAACCTAAAATCTAAACCTAACCCCAAATCTAAACCTAACTCCAAATTTAACCCTAAATCTAAACCTAACCCCAAATCTAAACCTAAAATCTAAACCTAACCCCAAATCAAAACCTAACCCCAATTCTAAACCCCAAATCTAAACCTAACCCCAAATCTAAACCTAAAATCTAAACCTAACCCCAAATCTAAACCTAAAATCTAAACCTAACCCCAAATCTAAACCTAACCCCAAATCTAAACCTAAAATCTAAACCTAACCCCAAATCTAAACCTAAAATCTAAACCTAACCCCAAATCTAAACCTAACCCCAAATCTAACCCCAAATCTAAACCTAAGCCCAAATCTAAACCTAAAATCTAAACCTAACCCCAAATCTAAACCTAAAATCTAAACCTAACCCCAAATCAAAAACAAAAATCTAAACCTAACCCCAAATCTAAACCTAAAATCTAAACCTAACCCCAAATCTGAACCTAACCCCAAATCTAAACCTAAAATCTAAACCTAACCCCAAATCTAAACCTAACCCCAAATCTAAACCTAAAATCTAAACCTAACCCCAAATCTAAACCTAACTCCAAATTTAACCCTAAATCTAAACCTAACCCCAAATCTAAACCTAAAATCTAAACCTAACCCCAAATCAAAACCTAACCCCAATTCTAAACCCCAAATCTAAACCTAACCCCAAATCTAAACCTAAAATCTAAACCTAACCCCAAATCTAAACCTAACTCCAAATTTAACCCTAAATCTAAACCTAACCCCAAATCTAAACCTAAAATCTAAACCTAACCCCAAATCAAAACCTAACCCCAATTCTAAACCCCAAATCAAAACCTAACCCCAATTCTAAACCCCAAATCTAAACCTAACCCCAAATCTAAACCTAAAATCTAAACCTAACCCCAAATCTAAACCTAAAATATAACCTAACCCCAAATCTAAACCTAACCCAAAATCTAAACCTAAGATCTAAACCTAACCCCAAATCTAAACCTAAAATCTAAACCTAGCCCCAAATCTAACCCCAAATCTAAACCTAACCCCGAATCTAAACCTAAAATCTAAACCTAACCCCAAATCTAAACCCCAAATCTAAACCTAACCCCAAATCTAAACCCCAAATCTAAACCTAACCCCAAATCTAAACCTAAAATCTAAACCTAACCCCAAATCTAAACCTAACCCCAAATCTAAACCTAACCCCAAATCTAAACCTAAAATCTAAACCTAACCCGAAATCTAAACCTAACCCCAAATCTAAACCTAACCCCAAATCTAACCCCAAATCTAAACCTAACCCCAAATCTAAACCTAAAATCTAAACCTAACCCCAAATCTAAACCTAACCCCAAATCTAAACCTAAAATCTAAACCTAACCCCAAATCTAAACCTAACCCCAAATCTAAACCTAAAATCTAAACCTAACCCCAAATCTAAACCTAAAATCTAAACCTAACCTCAAATCTAAACCTAACCCCAAATCTAACCCCAAATCTAAACCTAACCCCAAATCTAAACCTAAAATCTAAACCTAACCCCAAATCTAAACCTAAAATCTAAACCTAACCCCAAATCTAAACCTAACCCCAAATCTAAACCTAAAATCTTAACCTAACCCCAAATCTAAACCTAACCCCAAATCTAAACTTAAAATCTAAACCTAACCCCAAATCTAAACCTAAAATCTAAATCTAACCCCAAATCTAAACCTAACCCCAAATCTAAACCGAAAATCTAAACCTAACCCCAAATCTAAACCTAAAATCTAAACCTAACCCCAAATCTAAACCTAAAATCTAAATCTAAAATCTAACCCTAACCTAAAATCTAAACCTAACCCCAAATCTAAAACTAAAATCTAAACCTAACCCCAAATCTAAACCTATCCCCAAATCTAAACCTAAAATCTAAACCTAACCCCAAATCTGAACCTAAAATCTAAACCTAACCCCAAATCTAAACCGAAAATCTAAACCTAACCCCAAATCTAAACCTAAAATCTAAACCTAACCCCAAATCTAAACCTAAAATCTAAACCTAACCTAAAATCTAAACCTAACCCCAAATCTAAACCTAAAATCTAAACCTAAGCGCAAATCTAAACCTAACCCCAAATCTAAACCTAAAATCTAAACCTAACCCCAAATCTAAACCTAAAATCTAAACCTAAAATCTAAACCTAACCCCAAATCTAAACCTAAAATCTAAACCTAACCCCAACTCTAAACCTAACCCCAAATCTAACCCCAAATCTAAACCTAACCCCAAATCTAAACCTAAAATCTAAACCTAACCCCAAATCTAAACCTAAAATCTAAACCTAACCCCAAATCTAAACCTAGCCCCAAATCTAAACCTAAAATCTCAACCTAACCCCAAATCTAAACCTAAAATCTAAACCTAACCCCAAATCTAAACCTAAAATCTAAACCTAACCCCAAATCTAAACCTAACTCCAAATCTAAACCTAAGCCCAAATCTAAACCTAACCCCAAATCTAACCCCAAATCTAAACCTAACCCCAAATCTAAACCTAAAATCTAAACCTAACCCCAAATCTAAACGTACACCCAAATCTAAACCTAAAATCTAAACCTAACCCCAAATCTAAACCTAAAATCTAAACCTAAAATCTAAACCTAACCTAAAATCTAAACCTAACCCCAAATCTAAACCTAAAATCTAAACCTAACCCCAAATCTAAACCTAACTCCAAATCTAAACCTAACCCCAAATCTAAACCTAAAATCTAAACCTAACCCCAAATCTAAACCTAAAATCTAAACCTAACCCCAAATCTAAACCTAACCCCAAATCTAAACCTAAAATCTTAACCTAACACCAAATCTAAACCTAACCCCAAATCTAAACCTAAAATCTAAACCTAAACCCAAATCTAAACCTAAAATCTAAACCTAACCCCAAATCTAAACCAAAAATCTAAACCTAACCCCAAATCTAAACCTAAAATCTAAACCTAACCCCAAATCTAAACCTAACCCCAAATCCAAACCTAACCCCAAATCTAAACCTAAAATCTAAACCTAACCCCAAATCTAAACCTAAAATCCAAACCTAACCCCAAATCTAAACCTAAAATCTAAACCTAACCCCAAATCTAAACCTAAAATCTTAACCTAACCCCAAATCTAAACCTAACCCCAATTCTAAACCCCAAATCTAAACCTAACCCCAAATCTAAACCTAAAATCTAAACCTAACCCCAAATCTAAACCTAAAATCTTAACCTAACCCCAAATCTAAACCTAACCCCAATTCTAAACCCCAAATCTAAACCTAACCCCAAATCTAAACCAAAAATCTAAACCTAACCCCAAATCTAAACCTAAAATCTAAACCTAACCCCAAATCTAAACCTAACCCCAAATCCAAACCTAACCCCAAATCTAAATCTAAAATCTAAACCTAACCCCAAATCTAAACCTAAAATCTAAACCTAACCCCAAATCTAAACCTAAAATCTAAACCTAACACCAAATCTAAACCTAACCCCAAATCTAAACCTAAAATCTAAACCTAACCCCAAATCTAAACCTAACCCCAAATCTAAACCTAAAATCTAAACCTAAGCCCAAATCTAAACCTAAAATCTAAACCTAACCCCAAATCTAAACCTAACCCCAAATCTAACCCTAAATCTAAACCTAACCCCAAATCTAAACCTAAAATCTAAACCTAACCCCAAATCTAAACCTAACCCCAAATCTAACCCCAAATCTAAACCTAACCCCAAATCTAAACCTAAAATCTAAACCTAACCCGAAATCTAAACCTAAAATCTAAACCTAACCCCAAATATAAACCTATCCCCAAATCTAAACCTTAAATCTAAACCTAACCCCAAATCTAAACCTAAAATCTAAACCTAAACCCAAATCTAAACCTAACCCCAAATCTAAACCTAAAATCTAAACCTAACCCCAAATCTAAACCTAAAATCTAAACCTAACCCCAAATCTAAACCTAAAATCTAAACCTAGCCCCAAATCTGAACCTAAAATCTAAACCTAACCCCAAATCTAAACCTAAAATCTAAACCTAACCCCAAATCTAAACCTAACCCCAAATCTAAACCTAAAATCTAAACCTAACCCCAAATCTAAACCTAACCCCAAATCTAAACCTAAAATTTAAACCTAACCCCAAATCTAAACCTAAAATCTAAACCTAACCCCAAATCTAAACCTAAAATCTAAACCTAAAATCTAAACCTAACCTAAAATCTAAACCTAACCCCAAATCTAAACCTAACCCCAAATCTAAACCTAAAATCTTAACCTAACCCCAAATCTAAACCTAACCCCAATTCTAAACCCCAAATCTAAACCTAACCCCAAATCTAAACCTAAAATCTAAACCTAACCCCAAATCTAAACCAAAAATCTAAACCTAACCCCAAATCTAAACCTAAAATCTAAACCTAACCCCAAATCTAAACCTAACCCCAAATCCAAACCTAACCCCAAATCTAAACCTAAAATCTAAACCTAACCCCAAATCTAAACCTAAAATCTAAACCTAACACCAAATCTAAACCTAACCCCAAATCTAAACCTAAAATCTAAACCTAACCCCAAATCTAAACCTAACCCCAAATCTAAACCTAAAATCTAAACCTAAGCCCAAATCTAAACCTAAAATCTAAACCTAACCCCAAATCTAAACCTAACCCCAAATCTAACCCTAAATCTAAACCTAACCCCAAATCTAAACCTAAAATCTAAACCTAACCCCAAATCTAAACCTAACCCCAAATCTAACCCCAAATCTAAACCTAACCCCAAATCTAAACCTAAAATCTAAACCTAACCCCAAATTTAAACCTAAAATCTAAACCTAACCCCAAATATAAACCTATCCCCAAATCTAAACCTTAAATCTAAACCTAACCCCAAATCTAAACCTAAAATCTAAACCTAACCCCAAATCTAAACCTAACCCCAAATCTAAACCTAAAATCTAAACCTAACCCCAAATCTAAACCTAAAATCTAAACCTAACCCCAAATCTAAACCTAAAATCTAAACCTAGCCCCAAATCTGAACCTAAAATCTAAACCTAACCCCAAATCTAAACCTAAAATCTAAACCTAACCCCAAATCTAAACCTAACCCCAAATCTAAACCTAAAATCTAAACCTAACCCCAAATCTAAACCTAACCCCAAATCTAAACCTAAAATCTAAACCTAACCCCAAATCTAAACCTAAAATCTAAACCTAAAATCTAAACCTAACCTAAAATCTAAACCTAACCCCAAATCTAAACCTAAAATCTAAACCTAACCCCAAATCTAAACCTAACTCCAAATCTAAACCTAACCCCAAATCTAAACCTAAAATCTAAACCTAACCCCAAATCTAAACCAAAAATCTAAACCTAACCCCAAATCTAAACCTAAAATCTAAACCTAACCCCAAATCCAAACCTAACCCCAAATTTAAACCTAAAATCTAAACCTAACCCCAAATCTAAACCTAAAACCTAAACCTAACCCCAAATCTAAACCTAACCCCAAATATAAACCTAAAATCTTAACCTAACCCCAAATCTAAACCTAACCCCAATTCTAAACCCCAAATCTAAACCTAACCCCAAATCTAAACCTAAAATCTAAACCTAACCCCAAATCTAAACCAAAAATCTAAACCTAACCCCAAATCTAAACCTAAAATCTAAACCTAACCCCAAATCTAAACCTAACCCCAAATCCAAACCTAACCCCAAATCTAAACCTAAAATCTAAACCTAACCCCAAATCTAAACCTAACCCCAAATCTAAACCTAAAATCTAAACCTAACCCCAAATCTAAACCTAACCCCAAATCTAAACCTAAAATTTAAACCTAACCCCAAATCTAAACCTAAAATCTAAACCTAACCCCAAATCTAAACCTAAAATCTAAACCTAAAATCTAAACCTAACCTAAAATCTAAACCTAACCCCAAATCTAAACCTAACCCCAAATCTAAACCTAAAATCTTAACCTAACCCCAAATCTAAACCTAACCCCAATTCTAAACCCCAAATCTAAACCTAACCCCAAATCTAAACCTAAAATCTAAACCTAACCCCAAATCTAAACCAAAAATCTAAACCTAACCCCAAATCTAAACCTAAAATCTAAACCTAACCCCAAATCTAAACCTAACCCCAAATCCAAACCTAACCCCAAATCTAAACCTAAAATCTAAACCTAACCCCAAATCTAAACCTAAAATCTAAACCTAACACCAAATCTAAACCTAACCCCAAATCTAAACCTAAAATCTAAACCTAACCCCAAATCTAAACCTAACCCCAAATCTAAACCTAAAATCTAAACCTAAGCCCAAATCTAAACCTAAAATCTAAACCTAACCCCAAATCTAAACCTAACCCCAAATCTAACCCTAAATCTAAACCTAACCCCAAATCTAAACCTAAAATCTAAACCTAACCCCAAATCTAAACCTAACCCCAAATCTAACCCCAAATCTAAACCTAACCCCAAATCTAAACCTAAAATCTAAACCTAACCCCAAATTTAAACCTAAAATCTAAACCTAACCCCAAATATAAACCTATCCCCAAATCTAAACCTTAAATCTAAACCTAACCCCAAATCTAAACCTAAAATCTAAACCTAACCCCAAATCTAAACCTAACCCCAAATCTAAACCTAAAATCTAAACCTAACCCCAAATCTAAACCTAAAATCTAAACCTAACCCCAAATCTAAACCTAAAATCTAAACCTAGCCCCAAATCTGAACCTAAAATCTAAACCTAACCCCAAATCTAAACCTAAAATCTAAACCTAACCCCAAATCTAAACCTAACCCCAAATCTAAACCTAAAATCTAAACCTAACCCCAAATCTAAACCTAACCCCAAATCTAAACCTAAAATCTAAACCTAACCCCAAATCTAAACCTAAAATCTAAACCTAAAATCTAAACCTAACCTAAAATCTAAACCTAACCCCAAATCTAAACCTAAAATCTAAACCTAACCCCAAATCTAAACCTAACTCCAAATCTAAACCTAACCCCAAATCTAAACCTAAAATCTAAACCTAACCCCAAATCTAAACCAAAAATCTAAACCTAACCCCAAATCTAAACCTAAAATCTAAACCTAACCCCAAATCCAAACCTAACCCCAAATTTAAACCTAAAATCTAAACCTAACCCCAAATCTAAACCTAAAACCTAAACCTAACCCCAAATCTAAACCTAACCCCAAATATAAACCTAAAATCTTAACCTAACCCCAAATCTAAACCTAACCCCAATTCTAAACCCCAAATCTAAACCTAACCCCAAATCTAAACCTAAAATCTAAACCTAACCCCAAATCTAAACCAAAAATCTAAACCTAACCCCAAATCTAAACCTAAAATCTAAACCTAACCCCAAATCTAAACCTAACCCCAAATCCAAACCTAACCCCAAATCTAAACCTAAAATCTAAACCTAACCCCAAATCTAAACCTAACCCCAAATCTAAACCTAAAATCTAAACCTAACCCCAAATCTAAACCTAAAATCTAAACCTAACCCCAAATCTAAACCTAACCCCAAATCTAAACCTAAAATCTAAACCTAACCCCAAATCTAAACCTAACCCCAAATCTAAACCTAAAATCTAAACCTAACCCCAAATCTAAACCTAAAATCTAAACCTAACCCCAAATCTAAACCTAAAATCTAAACCTAGCCCCAAATCTGAACCTAAAATCTAAACCTAACCCCAAATCAAAACCTAACCCCAATTCTAAACCCCAAATCTAAACCTAACCCCAAATCTAAACCTAAAATCTAAACCTAACCCCAAATCTAAACCTAAAATCTAAACCTAATCCCAAATCTAAACCTAACCCCAAATGCAAACCTAACCCCAAATCTAAACCTAAAATCTAAACCTAACCCCAAATCTAAACCTAAAATCTAAACCTAACCCCAAATCTAAACCGAAAATCTAAACCTAACCCCAAATCTAAACCTAAAATCTAAACCTAACCCCAAATCTAAACCTAAAATCTAAACCTAACCTAAAATCTAAACCTAACCCCAAATCTAAACCTAAAATCTAAACCTAAGCCCAAATCTAAACCTAACCCCAAATCTAAACCTAAAATCTAAACCTAACCCCAAATCTAAACCTAAAATCTAAACCTAAAATCTAAACCTAACCCCAAATCTAAACCTAAAATCTAAACCTAACCCCAACTCTAAACCTAGCCCCAAATCTAAACCTAAAATCTAAACCTAACCCCAAATCTAAACCTAAAATCTAAACCTAACCCCAAATGTAAACCTAACCCCAAATCTAAACCTAAAATCTAAACCTAACCCCAAATCTAAACCTAACTCCAAATCTAAACCTAAGCCCAAATCTAAACCTAACCCCAAATCTAAACCTAAAATCTAAACCTAACCCCAAATCTAAACCTAACCCCAAATCTAACCCCAAATCTAAACCTAACCCCAAATCTAAACCTAAAATCTAAACCTAACCCCAAATCTAAACCTAAAATCTAAACCTAACCCCAAATATAAACCTATCCCCAAATCTAAACCTTAAATCTAAACCTAACCCCAAATCTAAACCTAAAATCTAAACCTAACCCCAAATCTAAACCTAACCCCAAATCTAAACCTAAAATCTAAACCTAACCCCAAATCTAAACCTAAAATCTAAACCTAACCCCAAATCTAAACCTAAAATCTAAACCTAACCCCAAATCTAAACCTAAAATCTAAACCTAGCCCCAAATCTGAACCTAAAATCTAAACCTAACCCCAAATGTAAACCTAAAATCTAAACCTAACCCCAAATCTAAACCTAACCCCAAATCTAAACCTAAAATCTAAACCTAACCCCAAATCTAAACCTAACCCCAAATCTAAACCTAAAATCTAAACCTAACCCCAAATCTAAACCTAAAATCTAAACCTAAAATCTAAACCTAACCTAAAATCTAAACCTAACCCCAAATCTAAACCTAAAATCTAAACCTAACCCCAAATCTAAACCTAACCCCAAATCTAAACCTAAAATCTAAACCTAACCCCAAATCTAAACCTAAAATCTAAACCTAAAATCTAAACCTAACCTAAAATCTAAACCTAACCCCAAATCTAAAGCAAAAATCTGAACCTAACCCCAAATCTAATCCTAACCCCAAATCTAAACCTAACCCCAAATCTAAACCTAAAATCTAAACCTAACCCCAAATCTAAACCTAAAATCTAAACCTAACCCCAAATCTTGAACCTACCCCCATATCTAAACCTAAAATCTAAACCTAACCCCAAATCTAAACCTAAAATCTAAACCTAACCCCAAATCTAAACCTAACCCCGAATCTAAAACTAAAATCTAAACCTAACCCCAAATCTAAACCTAACCCCAAATCTAAACCTAAAATCTAAACCTAACCCCAAATCTAAACCTAACCCCAAATCTAAACCTAAAATCTAAATCTAACCCCAAATCTAAACCTAAAATCTGAACCTAACCCCAAATCTAAACCTAACTCCAAATCTAAACCTAAATCTAAACCTAACCCCAAATCTAAACCTAACCCCAAATCTAAAACTAAAATCTAAACCTAACCCCAAATCTAAACCTAAAATCTAAACCTAACCCCAAATCTAAACCTAAAATCTAAACCTAGCCCCAAATCTGAACCTAAAATCTAAACCTAACCCCAAATCTAAACCTAAAATCTAAACCTAACCCCAAATCTAAACCTAAAATCTAAACCTAACACCAAATCTAAACCTAACCCCAAATCTAAACCTAAAATCTAAACCTAACCCCAAATCTAAACCTAAAATCTAAACCTAACCCCAAATCTGAACCTAAAATCTAAACCTAACCCCAAATCTAAACCTAAAATCTAAACCTAACCCCAAATCTAAACCTAAAATCTAAACCTAACCCCAAATCTAAACCTAAAATCTTAACCTTCCCCAAATCTAAACCTAAAATCTAAACCTAACCCCAAATCTAAACCTAACCCCAAATCTAAACCTGAAATCTAAACCTAACCCCAAATCTAAACCTAAAATCTAAACCTAACCCCAAATCTAAACCTAACCCCAAATCTAAACCTAAAATCTAAATCTAACCCTAAATCTAAACCTAAAATCTAAACCTAACCCCAAATCTAAACCTAAAATCTAAACCTAACCCCAAATCTAAACCTAACTCCAAATCTAAACCTAAATCTAAACCTAACCCCAAATCTAAACCTAAAATCTAAACCTAACCCCAAATCTAAACCTAACCCCAAATCTAAACCTAACCCCAAATCTAAACCTAAAATCTAAACCTAACACCAAATCTAAACCTAAAATCTAAACCTAACCCCAAATCTAAACCTAACTCCAAATCTAAACCTAAATCTAAACCTAACCCCAAATCTAAACCTAAAATCTATACCTAACCCCAAATCTAAACCTAACCCCAAATCTAAACCTAAAATCTAAACCTAACCCCAAATCTAAACCTAAAATCTAAACCTAACCCCAAATCTAAACCTAACCCCAAATCTAAACCTAAAATCTAAACCTAACCCCAAATCTAAACCTAACCCCAAATCTAACCCCTAATCTAAACCTAAGCCCAAATCTAAACCTAAAATCTAAACCTAACCCCAAATCTAAACCTAAAATCTAAACCTAACCCCAAATCTAAAACAAAAATCTAAACCTAACCCCAAATCTAAACCTAAAATCTAAACTTAACCCCAAATCTAAACCTAACCCCTAATCCAAACCTAACCCCAAATCTAAACCTAAAATCTAAACCTAACCCCAAATCTAAACCTAAAATCTAAACCTAACCCTAAATCTAAACCTAACCCCAAATCTGAACCTAACCCCAAATATAAACCTAAAATCTAAACCTAACACCAAATCTAAACCTAACCCCAAATCTAAACCTAACCCCAAATCTAAACCTAAAATCTAAACCTAACCCCAAATCTAAACCTAAAATCTAAACCTAACCCCAAATCTAAACCTAACTCCAAATTTAACCCTAAATCTAAACCTAACCCCAAATCTAAACCTAAAATCTAAACCTAGCCCCAAATCTAAACCTAAAATCTAAACCTAACCCCAAATCTAAACCTAACCCCAAATCTAAACCTAAAATCTAAACCTAACCCCAAATCTAAACCTAAAATCTAAACCTAACCCCAAATCTAAACCCCAAATCTAAACCTAACCCCAAATCTAAACCCCAAATCTAAACCTAACCCCAAATCTAAACCTAAAATCTAAACCTAACCCCAAATCTAAACCTAACTCCAAATCTAAACCTAACCCCAAATCTAAACCTAAAATCTAAACCTAACCCCAAATCTAAACCAAAAATCTAAACCTAACCCCAAATCTAAACCTAAAATCTAAACCTAACCCCAAATCTAAACCTAACCCCAAATCTAAACCTAAAATCTAAACCTAACCCCAAATCTAAACCTAAAATCTAAACCTAACCCCAAATCTAAACCTAAAATCTAAACCTAGCCCCAAATCTGAACCTAAAATCTAAACCTAACCCCAAATCAAAACCTAACCCCAATTCTAAACCCCAAATCTAAACCTAACCCCAAATCTAAACCTAAAATCTAAACCTAACCCCAAATCTAAACCTAAAATCTAAACCTAATCCCAAATCTAAACCTAACCCCAAATGCAAACCTAACCCCAAATCTAAACCTAAAATCTAAACCTAACCCCAAATCTAAACCTAACCCCAAATCTAAACCTAAAATCTAAACCTAACCCCAAATCTAAACCTAACCCCAAATCTAAACCTAAAATCTAAACCTAACCCCAAATCTAAACCTAACTCCAAATTTAACCCTAAATCTAAACCCAACCCCAAATCTAAACCTAAAATCTAAACCTAACCCCAAATCAAAACCTAACCCCAATTCTAAACGCCAAATCTAAACCTAACCCCAAATCTAAACCTAAAATCTAAACCTAACCCCAAATCTAAACCTAAAATCTAAACCTAACCCCAAATCTAAACCTAACCCCAAATCTAAACCTAAAATCTAAACCTAACCCCAAATCTAAACCTAAAATCTAAACCTAACCCCAAATCTAAACCTAACCCCAAATCTAACCCCAAATCTAAACCTAAGCCCAAATCTAAACCTAAAATCTAAACCTAACCCCAAATCTAAACCTAAAATCTAAACCTAACCCCAAATCAAAAACAAAAATCTAAACCTAACCCCAAATCTAAACCTAAAATCTAAACCTAACCCCAAATCTGAACCTAACCCCAAATCTAAACCTAAAATCTAAACCTAACCCCAAATCTAAACCTAAAATCTAAACCTAACCCCAAATCTAAACCTAACTCCAAATTTAACCCTAAATCTAAACCTAACCCCAAATCTAAACCTAAAATCTAAACCTAACCCCAAATCAAAACCTAACCCCAATTCTAAACCCCAAATCTAAACCTAAAATCTAAACCTAACCCCAAATCTAAACCTAACTCCAAATTTAACCCTAAATCTAAACCTAACCCCAAATCTAAACCTAAAATCTAAACCTAACCCCAAATCAAAACCTAACCCCAATTCTAAACCCCAAATCAAAACCTAACCCCAATTCTAAACCCCAAATCTAAACCTAACCCCAAATCTAAACCTAAAATCTAAACCTAACCCCAAATCTAAACCTAAAATATAACCTAACCCCAAATCTAAACCTAACCCAAAATCTAAACCTAAGATCTAAACCTAACCCCAAATCTAAACCTAAAATCTAAACCTAGCCCCAAATCTAACCCCAAATCTAAACCTAACCCCAAATCTAAACCTAAAATCTAAACCTAACCCCAAATCTAAACCCCAAATCTAAACCTAACCCCAAATCTAAACCCCAAATCTAAACCTAACCCCAAATCTAAACCTAAAATCTAAACCTAACCCCAAATCTAAACCTAACCCCAAATCTAAACCTAACCCCAAATCTAAACCTAAAATCTAAACCTAACCCGAAATCTAAACCTAACCCCAAATCTAAACCTAACCCCAAATCTAACCCCAAATCTAAACCTAACCCCAAATCTAAACCTAAAATCTAAACCTAACCCCAAATCTAAACCTAACCCCAAATCTAAACCTAAAATCTAAACCTAACCCCAAATCTAAACCTAAAATCTAAACCTAACCCCAAATCTAAACCTAACCCCAAATCTAAACCTAAAATCTAAACCTAACCCCAAATCTAAACCTAAAATCTAAACCTAACTTCAAATCTAAACCTAACCCCAAATCTAACCCCAAATCTAAACCTAACCCCAAATCTAAACCTAAAATCTAAACCTAACCCCAAATCTAAACCTAAAATCTAAACCTAACCCCAAATCTAAACCTAACCCCAAATCTAAACCTAAAATCTTAACCTAACCCCAAATCTAAACCTAACCCCAAATCTAAACTTAAAATCTAAACCTAACCCCAAATCTAAACCTAAAATCTAAATCTAACCCCAAATCTAAACCTAACCCCAAATCTAAACCGAAAATCTAAACCTAACCCCAAATCTAAACCTAAAATCTAAACCTAACCCCAAATCTAAACCTAAAATCTAAACCTAAAATCTAACCCTAACCTAAAATCTAAACCTAACCCCAAATCTAAAACTAAAATCTAAACCTAACCCCAAATCTAAACCTATCCCCAAATCTAAACCTAAAATCTAAACCTAACCCCAAATCTGAACCTAAAATCTAAACCTAACCCCAAATCTAAACCTAAAATCTAAACCTAACCCCAAATCTAAACCTAACCCCAAATCTAAACCTAAAATCTAAACCTAACCCCAAATCTAAACCTAAAATCTAAACCTAACCCCAAATCTAAACCTAACCCCAAATCTAAACCTAAAATCTAAACCTAACCCCAAATCTAAACCTAAAATCTAAACCTAACCCCAAATCTAAACCTAAAATCTAAACCTAACCTAAAATCTAAACCTAACCCCAAATCTAAACCTAAAATCTAAACCTAAGCGCAAATCTAAACCTAACCCCAAATCTAAACCTAAAATCTAAACCTAACCCCAAATCTAAACCTAAAATCTAAACCTAAAATCTAAACCTAACCCCAAATCTAAACCTAAAATCTAAACCTAACCCCAACTCTAAACCTAACCCCAAATCTAACCCCAAATCTAAACCTAACCCCAAATCTAAACCTAAAATCTCAACCTAACCCCAAATCTAAACCTAAAATCTAAACCTAACCCCAAATCTAAACCTAGCCCCAAATCTAAACCTAAAATCTAAACCTAACCCCAAATCTAAACCTAACTCCAAATCTAAACCTAAGCCCAAATCTAAACCTAACCCCAAATCTAACCCCAAATCTAAACCTAACCCCAAATCTAAACCTAAAATCTAAACCTAACCCCAAATCTAAACGTACACCCAAATCTAAACCTAAAATCTAAACCTAACCCCAAATCTAAACCTAAATCTAAACCTAAAATCTAAACCTAACCTAAAATCTAAACCTAACCCCAAATCTAAACCTAAAATCTAAACCTAACCCCAAATCTAAACCTAACTCCAAATCTAAACCTAACCCCAAATCTAAACCTAAAATCTAAACCTAACCCCAAATCTAAACCTAAAATCTAAACCTAACCCCAAATCTAAACCTAACCCCAAATCTAAACCTAAAATCTTAACCTAACACCAAATCTAAACCTAACCCCAAATCTAAACCTAAAATCTAAACCTAAACCCAAATCTAAACCTAAAATCTAAACCTAACCCCAAATCTAAACCAAAAATCTAAACCTAACCCCAAATCTAAACCTAAAATCTAAACCTAACCCCAAATCTAAACCTAACCCCAAATCCAAACCTAACCCCAAATCTAAACCTAAAATCTAAACCTAACCCCAAATCTAAACCTAAAATCCAAACCTAACCCCAAATCTAAACCTAAAATCTAAACCTAACCCCAAATCTAAACCTAAAATCTTAACCTAACCCCAAATCTAAACCTAACCCCAATTCTAAACCCCAAATCTAAACCTAACCCCAAATCTAAACCTAAAATCTAAACCTAACCCCAAATCTAAACCTAAAATCTTAACCTAACCCCAAATCTAAACCTAACCCCAATTCTAAACCCCAAATCTAAACCTAACCCCAAATCTAAACCAAAAATCTAAACCTAACCCCAAATCTAAACCTAAAATCTAAACCTAACCCCAAATCTAAACCTAACCCCAAATCCAAACCTAACCCCAAATCTAAATCTAAAATCTAAACCTAACCCCAAATCTAAACCTAAAATCTAAACCTAACCCCAAATCTAAACCTAAAATCTAAACCTAACACCAAATCTAAACCTAACCCCAAATCTAAACCTAAAATCTAAACCTAACCCCAAATCTAAACCTAACCCCAAATCTAAACCTAAAATCTAAACCTAAGCCCAAATCTAAACCTAAAATCTAAACCTAACCCCAAATCTAAACCTAACCCCAAATCTAACCCTAAATCTAAACCTAACCCCAAATCTAAACCTAAAATCTAAACCTAACCCCAAATCTAAACCTAACCCCAAATCTAACCCCAAATCTAAACCTAACCCCAAATCTAAACCTAAAATCTAAACCTAACCCGAAATCTAAACCTAAAATCTAAACCTAACCCCAAATATAAACCTATCCCCAAATCTAAACCTTAAATCTAAACCTAACCCCAAATCTAAACCTAAAATCTAAACCTAACCCCAAATCTAAACCTAACCCCAAATCTAAACCTAAAATCTAAACCTAACCCCAAATCTAAACCTAAAATCTAAACCTAACCCCAAATCTAAACCTAAAATCTAAACCTAGCCCCAAATCTGAACCTAAAATCTAAACCTAACCCCAAATCTAAACCTAAAATCTAAACCTAACCCCAAATCTAAACCTAACCCCAAATCTAAACCTAAAATCTAAACCTAACCCCAAATCTAAACCTAACCTCAAATCTAAACCTAAAATTTAAACCTAACCCCAAATCTAAACCTAAAATCTAAACCTAACCCCAAATCTAAACCTAAAATCTAAACCTAACCTAAAATCTAAACCTAACCCCAAATCTAAACCTAACCCCAAATCTAAACCTAAAATCTTAACCTAACCCCAAATCTAAACCTAACCCCAATTCTAAACCCCAAATCTAAACCTAACCCCAAATCTAAACCAAAAATCTAAACCTAACCCCAAATCTAAACCTAAAATCTAAACCTAACCCCAAATCTAAACCTAACCCCAAATCTAAACCTAAAATCTAAACCTAACCCCAAATCTAAACCTAAAATCTAAACCTAACCCCAAATCTAAACCTAAAATCTAAACCTAACACCAAATCTAAACCTAACCCCAAATCTAAACCTAAAATCTAAACCTAACCCCAAATCTAAACCTAACCCCAAATCTAAACCTAAAATCTAAACCTAAGCCCATATCTAAACCTAAAATCTAAACCTAACCCCAAATCTAAACCTAACCCCAAATCTAACCCTAAATCTAAACCTAACCCCAAATCTAAACCTAAAATCTAAACCTAACCCCAAATCTAAACCTAACCCCAAATCTAACCCCAAATCTAAACCTAACCCCAAATCTAAACCTAAAATCTAAACCTAACCCCAAATCTAAACCTAAAATCTAAACCTAACCCCAAATATAAACCTATCCCCAAATCTAAACCTTAAATCTAAACCTAACCCCAAATCTAAACCTAAAATCTAAACCTAACCCCAAATCTAAACCTAACCCCAAATCTAAACCTAAAATCTAAACCTAACCCCAAATCTAAACCTAAAATCTAAACCTAACCCCAAATCTAAACCTAAAATCTAAACCTAGCCCCAAATCTGAACCTAAAATCTAAACCTAACCCCAAATCTAAACCTAAAATCTAAACCTAACCCCAAATCTAAACCTAACCCCAAATCTAAACCTAAAATCTAAACCTAACCCCAAATCTAAACCTAACCCCAAATCTAAACCTAAAATCTAAACCTAACCCCAAATCTAAACCTAAAATCTAAACCTAAAATCTAAACCTAACCTAAAATCTAAACCTAACCCCAAATCTAAACCTAAAATCTAAACCTAACCCCAAATCTAAACCTAACTCCAAATCTAAACCTAACCCCAAATCTAAACCTAAAATCTAAACCTAACCCCAAATCTAAACCAAAAATCTAAACCTAACCCCAAATCTAAACCTAAAATCTAAACCTAACCCCAAATCTAAACCTAACCCCAAATCCAAACCTAACCCCAAATCTAAACCTAAAATCTAAACCTAACCCCAAATCTAAACCTAAAACCTAAACCTAACCCCAAATCTAAACCTAACCCCAAATATAAACCTAAAATCTTAACCTAACCCCAAATCTAAACCTAACCCCAATTCTAAACCCCAAATCTAAACCTAACCCCAAATCTAAACCTAAAATCTAAACCTAACCCCAAATCTAAACCAAAAATCTAAACCTAACCCCAAATCTAAACCTAAAATCTAAACCTAACCCCAAATCTAAACCTAACCCCAAATCCAAACCTAACCCCAAATCTAAACCTAAAATCTAAACCTAACCCCAAATCTAAACCTAACCCCAAATCTAAACCTAAAATCTAAACCTAACCCCAAATCTAAACCTAAAATCTAAACCTAACCCCAAATCTAAACCTAACCCCAAATCTAAACCTAAAATCTAAACCTAACCCCAAATCTAAACCTAACCCCAAATCTAAACCTAAAATCTAAACCTAACCCCAAATCTAAACCTAAAATCTAAACCTAACCCCAAATCTAAACCTAAAATCTAAACCTAGCCCCAAATCTGAACCTAAAATCTAAATCTAACCCCAAATCAAAACCTAACCCCAATTCTAAACCCCAAATCTAAACCTAACCCCAAATCTAAACCTAAAATCTAAACCTAACCCCAAATCTAAACCTAAAATCTAAACCTAATCCCAAATCTAAACCTAACCCCAAATGCAAACCTAACCCCAAATCTAAACCTAAAATCTAAACCTAACCCCAAATCTAAACCTAAAATCTAAACCTAACCCCAAATCTAAACCGAAAATCTAAACCTAACCCCAAATCTAAACCTAAAATCTAAACCTAACCCCAAATCTAAACCTAAAATCTAAACCTAACCTAAAATCTAAACCTAACCCCAAATCTAAACCTAAAATCTAAACCTAAGCACAAATCTAAACCTAACCCCAAATCTAAACCTAAAATCTAAACCTAACCCCAAATCTAAACCTAAAATCTAAACCTAAAATCTAAACCTAACCCCAAATCTAAACCTAAAATCTAAACCTAACCCCAACTCTAAACCTAGCCCCAAATCTAAACCTAAAATCTAAACCTAACCCCAAATCTAAACCTAAAATCTAAACCTAACCCCAAATCTAAACCTAAAATCTAAACCTAACCCCAAATCTAAACCTAACCCCAAATCTAACCCCAAATCTAAACCTAACCCCAAATCTAAACCTAAAATCTAAACCTAACCCCAAATCTAAACCTAAAATCTAAACCTAACCCCAAATATAAACCTATCCCCAAATCTAAACCTTAAATCTAAACCTAACCCCAAATCTAAACCTAAAATCTAAACCTAACCCCAAATCTAAACCTAACCCCAAATCTAAACCTAAAATCTAAACCTAACCCCAAATCTAAACCTAAAATCTAAACCTAACCCCAAATCTAAACCTAAAATCTAAACCTAGCCCCAAATCTGAACCTAAAATCTAAACCTAACCCCAAATCTAAACCAAAAATCTAAACCTAACCCCAAATCTAAACCTAAAATCTAAACCTAACCCCAAATCTAAACCTAACCCCAAATCTAAACCTAACCCCAAATCCAAACCTAACCCCAAATCTAAACCTAAAATCTAAACCTAACCCCAAATCTAAACCTAAAATCTAAACCTAACCCCAAATCTAAACCTAAAATCTTAACCTAACCCCAAATCTAAACCTAACCCCAATTCTAAACCCCAAATCTAAACCTAACCCCAAATCTAAACCTAAAATCTAAACCTAACCCCAAATCTAAACCAAAAATCTAAACCTAACCCCAAATCTAAACCTAAAATCTAAACCTAACCCCAAATCTAAACCTAACCCCAAATCCAAACCTAACCCCAAATCTAAACCTAAAATCTAAACCTAACCCCAAATCTAAACCTAAAATCTAAACCTAACCCCAAATCTAAACCTAAAATCTAAACCTAACACCAAATCTAAACCTAACCCCAAATCTAAACCTAACCCCAAATCTAAACCTAAAATCTAAACCTAACACCAAATCTAAACCTAAAATCTAAACCTAACCACAAATCTAAACCTAACCCCAAATCTAACCCTAAATCTAAACCTAACCCCAAATCTAAACCTAAAATATAAATCTAACCCCAAATCTAAACCTAACCCCAAATCTAACCCCAAATCTAAACCTAACCCCAAATCTAAACCTAAAATCTAAACCTAACCCCAAATCTAAACCTAAAATCTAAACCTAACCCCAAATCTAAACCTAACCCCAAATCTAAACCTAAAATCTAAACCTAACCCCAAATCTAAACCTAAAATCTAAACCTAACCCCAAATCTAAACCTAACCCCAAATCTAAACCTAAAATCTAAACCTAACCCCAAATCTAAACCTAAAATCTAAACCTAACCCCAAATCTAAACCTAAAATCTTAAACTAACCCCAAATCTAAACCTAACCCCAATTCTAAACCCCAAATCTAAACCTAACCCCAAATCTAAACCTAAAATCTAAACCTAACCCCAAATCTAAACCAAAAATCTAAACCTAACCCCAAATCTAAACCTAAAATCTAAACCTAACCCTAAATCTAAATCTAACCCCAAATCCAAACCTAACCCCAAATCTAAACCTAAAATCTAAACCTAACCCCAAATCTAAACCTAAAATCTAAACCTAACCCCAAATCTAAACCTAACCCCAATTCTAAACCCCAAATCTAAACCTAACCCCAAATCTAAACCTAAAATCTAAACCTAACCCCAAATCTAAACCAAAAATCTAAACCTAACCCCAAATCTAAACCTAAAATCTAAACCTAACCCCAAATCTAAACCTAACCCCAAATCCAAACCTAACCCCAAATCTAAACCTAAAATCTAAACCTAACCACAAATCTAAACCTAACCCCAAATCTAACCCTAAATCTAAACCTAACCCCAAATCTAAACCTAAAATCTAAACCTAACCCCAAATCTAAACCTAACCCCAAATCTAACCCCAAATCTAAACCTAAAATCTAAACCTAACCCCAAATCTAAACCTAAAATCTAAACCTAACCCCAAATATAAACCTAACCCCAAATCTAAACCTAAAATCTAAACCTAACCCCAAATCTAAACCTAAAATCTAAACCTAACCCCAAATCTAAACCTAACCCCAAATCTAAACCTAAAATCTAAACCTAACCCCAAATCTAAACCTAACCCCAAATCTAAACCTAAAATCTAAACCTAACCCCAAATCTAAACCTAACCCCAAATCTAAACCTAAAATCTAAACATAACCCCAAATCTAAACCTAAAATCTAAACCTAACCCCAAATCTAAACCTAACCCCAAATCCAAACCTAACCCCAAATCTAAACCTAAAATCTAAACCTAACCCCAAATCTAAACCTAAAATCTAAACCTAACCCTAAATCTAAACCTAACCCCAAATCTAAACCTAACCCCAAATCTAAACCTAAAATCTAAACCTAACCCCAAATCTAAACCTAACCCCAAATCTGAACCTAAAATCTAAACCTAAACCCAAATCTAAACCTAACCCCAAATCTAAACCTAAAATCTAAACCTAACCCGAAATCTAAACCTAAAATCTAAACCTAACCCCAAATCTAAACCTAACCCCAAATCTAACCCCAAATCTAAACCTAACCTCAAATCTAAACCTAAAATCTAAACCTAACCCCAAATCTAAACCTAAAATCTAAACCTAACCCCAAATCTAAACCTAACCCCAAATCTAACCCCAAATCTAAACCTAACCCCAAATCTAACCCTAAATCTAAACCTAACCCCAAATCTAAACCTAAAATCTAAACCTAACCCCAAATCTAAACCTAAACCCAAATCTAACCCCAAATCTAAACCTAACCCCAAATCTAAACCTAAAATCTAAACCTAACCCCAAATCTAAACCTAAAATCTAAACCTAACCCCAAATCTAAACCTAAAATCTAAACCTAACCCCAAATCTCAACCTAACCCCAAATCTAAACCTAAAATCTAAACCTAACCCCAAATCTAAACCTAAAATCTAAACCTAACCCCAAATGTAAACCCCAAATCTAAACCTAACCCCAAATCTAAACCTAAAATCTAAACCTAACCCCAAATCTAAACCTAAAATCTAAACCTAGCCCCAAATCTGAACCTAAAATCTAAACCTAACCCCAAATCAAAACCTAACCCCAATTCTAAACCCCAAATCTAAACCTAACCCCAAATCTAAACCTAAAATCTAAACCTAACCCCAAATCTAAACCTAAAATCTAAACCTAACCTAAAATCTAAACCTAACCCCAAATCTAAACCTAACCCCAAACCTAAACCTAAAATCTAAACCTAACCCCAAATCTAAACCTAACCCCAAATCTAAACCTAACCCCAAATCTAAACCTAAAATCTAAACCTAAAATCTAAACCTAACCTAAAATCTAAACCTAACCCCAAATCTAAACCTAAAATCTAAACCTAACCCCAAAACTAAACCTAACCCCAAATCTAAACCTAACCCCAAATCTAAACCTAAAATCTAAACCTAACCCCAAATCTAAACCTAAAATCTAAACCTAACCCCAAATCTAAACCTAACCCCAAATATAAACCTAAAATCTTAACCTAACCCCAAATCTAAACCTAACCCCAAATCTAAACCTAAAATCTAAACCTAACCCCAAATCTAAACCAAAAATCTAAACCTAACCCCAAATCTAAACCTAAAATCTAAACCTAACCCCAAATCTAAACCTAACCCCAAATCCAAACCTAACCCCAAATCTAAACCTAAAATCTAAACCTAACCCCAAATCTGAATCTAAAATCTAAACCTAACCCTAAATCTAAACCTAACCCCAAATCTAAACCTAACCCCAAATCTAAACCTAAAATCTAAACCTAACCCCAAATCTAAACCTAACCCCAAATCTAAACCTAAAATCTAAACCTAACCCCAAATCTAAACCTAAAATATAAAACTAACCACAAATCTAAACCTAACCCCAAATCTAACCCTAAATCTAAACCTAACCCCAAATCTAAACCTAAAATCTAAACCTAACCCCAAATCTGAACCTAAAATCTAAACCTAATCCCAAATCAAAACCTAACTCCAAATCTAAACCTAAAATCTAAACCTAACCCCAAATCTGAACCTAAAATCTAAACCTAATCCCAAATCTAAACCTAACCCCAAATCTAAACCTAAAATCTAAACCTAACCCCAAATCTAAACCTAACCCCAAATCTAACCCTAAATCTAAACCTAACCCCAAATCTAAACCTAAAATCTAAACCTAACCCCAAATCTAAACCTAACCCCAAATCTAACCCCAAATCTAAACCTAACCTCAAATCTAAACCTAAAATCTAAACCTAACCCCAAATCTAAACCTAAAATCTAAACCTAACCCCAAATCTAAACCTAAAATCTAAACCTAACCCCAAATCTCAACCTAACCCCAAATCTAAACCTAAAATCTAAACCTAACCCCAAATCTAAACCTAAAATCTAAACCTAACCCCAAATGTAAACCCCAAATCTAAACCTAACCCCAAATCTAAACCTAAAATCTAAACATAACCCCAAATCTAAACCTAAAATCTAAACCTAACCCCAAATCTAAACCTAAAATCTAAACCTAACCCCAAATCTAAACCTAACCCCAAATCTAAACCTAAAATCTAAACCTAATCCCAAATCTAACCCTAAATCTAAACCTAACCCCAAATCTAAACCTAAAATCTAAACCTAACCCCAAATCTAAACCTAACCCCAAATCTAACCCCAAATCTAAACCTAACCTCAAATCTAAACCTAAAATCTAAACCTAACCCCAAATCTAAACCTAAAATCTAAACCTAACCCCAAATCTAAACCTAAAATCTAAACCTAACCCCAAATCTCAACCTAACCCCAAATCTAAACCTAAAATCTAAACCTAACCCCAAATCTAAACCTAAAATCTAAACCTAACCCCAAATGTAAACCCCAAATCTAAACCTAACCCCAAATCTAAACCTAAAATCTAAACATAACCCCAAATCTAAACCTAAAATCTAAACCTAACCCCAAATCTAAACCTAAAATCTAAACCTAACCCCAAATCTAAACCTAACCCCAAATCTAAACCTAAAATCTAAACCTAATCCCAAATCCAAACCTAACCCCAAATCTAAACCTAAAATCTAAACCTAACCCCAAATCTAAACTTAACCCCAAATCTAAGCCTAAATCTAAACCTAACCCCAAATCTAAACCTAAAATCTAAACCTAAGCCCAAATCTAAACCTAACCCCAAATCTAACCCCAAATCTAAACCTAACCCCAAATCTAAACCTAAAATCTAAACCTAACCCCAAATCTAAACCTAAAATCTAAACCTAACCCCAAATCTAAACCTAACCCCAAATCTAAACCTAAAATCTAAACCTAACCCCAAATCTAAAGCTAAAATCTAAACCTAACCCCAAATCTCAACCTAAACCCAAATCTAAACCTAAAATCTAAACCTAACCCCAAATCTAAACCTAAAATCTAAACCTAACTCCAAATGTAAACCCCAAATCTAAACCTAACCCCAAATCTAAACCTAAAATCTAAACCTAAGCCCAAATCTAAACCTAAAATCTAAACCTAGCCCGAAATCTGAACCTAAAATCTAAACCTAACCCCAAATCAAAACCTAACCCCAATTCTAAACCCCAAATCTAAACCTAACCCCAAATCTAAACCTAAAATCTAAACCTAACCCCAAATCTAAACCTAAAATCTAAACCTAACCCCAAATCTAAACCTAACCCCAAATCTAAACCTAAAATCTAAACCTAACACCAAATCTAAACCTAACCCCAAATCTAAACCTAAAATCTAAACCTAACCCCAAATCTAAACCTAACCCCAAATCCAAACCTAACCCCAAATCTAAACCTAAAATCTAAACCTAACCCCAAATCTAAACCTAAAATCTAAACCTAACCCCAAATCTAAACCTAAAATCTAAACCTAACCCCAAATCTAAACCAAAAATCTAAACCTAACCCCAAATCTAAACCTAAAATCTAAACCTAACCCCAAATTTAAACCTAACCCCAAATCCAAACCTAACCCCAAATCTAAACCTAAAATCTAAACCTAACCCCAAATCTAAACCTAAAATCTAAACCTAACCCCAAATCTAAACCTAACCCCAATTCTAAACCCCAAATCTAAACCTAACCCCAAATCTAAACCTAAAATCTAAACCTAAAATCTAAACCTAACCCCAAATCTAAACCAAAAATCTAAACCTAACCCCAAATCTAAACCTAAAATCTAAACCTAACCCCAAATCTAAACCTAACCCCAAATCCAAACCTAACCCCAAATCTAAACCTAAAATCTAAACCTAACCCCAAATCTAAACCTAAAATCTAAACCTAACCCCAAATCTAAACCTAAAATCTAAACCTAACCCTAAATCTAAACCTAACCCCAAATCTAAACCTATCCCCAAATCTAAACCTAAACCCAAATCTAAACCTAAAATCTAAACCTAACCCCAAATCTAAACCTAAAATCTAAACCTAACCCCAAATCTAAACCTAACCCCAAATCCAAACCTAACCCCAAATCTAAACCTAAAATCTAAACCTAACCCCAAATCTAAACCTAAAACCTAAACCTAACCCTAAATCTAAACCTAACCCCAAATCTAAACCTAAAATCTAAACCTAACCCTAAATCTAAACCTAACCCCAAATCTAAACCTAACCCCAAATCTAAACCTAAAATCTAAACCTAACCCCAAATCTAAACCTAAAATCTAAACCTAACACCAAATCTAAACCTAACCCCAAATCTAAACCTAAAATCTAAACCTAACCCCAAATCTAAACCTAACCCCAAATCTAAACCTAAAATCTAAACCTAACCACAAATCTAAACCTAACCCGAAATCTAACCCTAAATCTAAACCTAACCCCAAATCTAAACCTAAAATCTAAACCTAACCCCAAATCTAAACCTAAAATCTAAACCTAACCCCAAATCTAAACCTAACCCCAAATCTAACCCCAAATCTAAACCTAACCCCAAATCTAAACCTAAAATCTAAACCTAACCCCAAATCTAAACCTAAAATCTAAACCTAACCCCAAATCTAAACCTAACACCAAATCTAACCCCAAATCTAAACCTAACCCCAAATCTAAACCTAAAATCTAAACCTAACCCCAAATCTAAACCTAACCCCAAATCTAAACCTAAAATCTAAACCTAACCCTAAATCTAAACCTAACCCCAAATCTAAACCTAACCCCAAATCTAAACCTAAAATCTAAACCTAACCCCAAATCTAAACCTAAAATCTAAACCTAACACCAAATCTAAACCTAACCCCAAATCTAAACCTAAAATCTAAACCTAACCCCAAATCTAAACCTAACCCCAAATCTAAACCTAAAATCTAAACCTAACCCCAAATCTAAACCTAAAATCTAAACCTAACTCCAAATCTAAACCTAACCCCAAATCTAACCCTAAATCTAAACCTAACCCCAAATCTAAACCTAAAATCTAAACCTAACCCCAAATCTAAACCTAACCCCAAATCTAACCCCAAATCTAAACCTAACCCCAAATCTAAACCTAAAATCTAAACCTAACCCCAAATCTAAACCTAAAATCTAAACCTAAAATCTAAACCTAACCCCAAATCTAAACCTAAAATCTAAACCTAACCCCAAATCTAAACCTAACCCCAAATATAAACCTAAAATCTAAACCTAACCCCAAATCTAAACCTAAAATCTAAACCTAACCCCAAATCTAAACCTAAAATCTAAACCTAACCCCAAATCTAAACCTAAAATCTAAACCTAGCCCCAAATCTGAACCTAAAATCTAAACCTAACCCCAAATCTAAACCTAACCCCAATTCTAAACCCCAAATCTAAACCTAACCCCAAATCTAAACCTAAAATCTAAACCTAACCCCAAATCTAAACCTAAAATCTAAACCTAACCCCAAATCTAAACCTAACCCCAAATCTAAACCTAAAATCTAAACCTAACCCCAAATCTAAACCAAAAATCTAAACCTAACCCCAAATCTAAACCTAAAATCTAAACCTAACCCCAAATCTAAACCTAACCCCAAATCCAAACCTAACCCCAAATCTAAACCTAAAATCTAAACCTAACCCCAAATCTAAACCTAAAATCTAAACCTAACCCCAAATCTAAACCTAAAATCTTAACCTAACCCCAAATCTAAACCAAAAATCTAAACCTAACCCCAAATCTAAACCTAAAATCTAAACCTAAGCCCAAATCTAAACCTAAAATCTAAACCTAACCCCAAATCTAAACCAAAAATCTAAACCTAACCCCAAATCTAAACCTAAAATCTAAACCTAACCCCAAATTTAAACCTAACCCCAAATCCAAACCTAACCCCAAATCTAAACCTAAAATCTAAACCTAACCCCAAATCTAAACCTAAAATCTAAACCTAACCCCAAATCTAAA
Source organism: Patagioenas fasciata (assembly GCF_037038585.1). Classification (NCBI taxonomy): domain Eukaryota; kingdom Metazoa; phylum Chordata; class Aves; order Columbiformes; family Columbidae; genus Patagioenas; species Patagioenas fasciata. The sequence continues at coordinate 678,110 of NW_027288511.1, forward strand.
CCTAACCACAATTCTAAACCCCAAATCTAAACCTAACCCCAAATCTAAACCTAAAATCTAAACCTAAAATCTAAACCTAACCCCAAATCTAAACCAAAAATCTAAACCTAACCCCAAATCTAAACCTAAAATCTAAACCTAACCCCAAATCTAAACCTAACCCCAAATCCAAACCTAACCCCAAATCTAAACCTAAAATCTAAACCTAACCCCAAATATAAACCTAAAATCTAAACCTAACCCCAAATCTAAACCTAAAATCTAAACCTAACCCTAAATCTAAACCTAACCCCAAATCTAAACCTAACCCCAAATCTAAACCTAAACCCAAATCTAAACCTAAAATCTAAACCTAACCCCAAATCTAAACCTAAAATCTAAACCTAACCCCAAATCTAAACCTAACCCCAAATCCAAACCTAACCCCAAATCTAAACCTAAAATCTAAACCTAACCCCAAATCTAAACCTAAAATCTAAACCTAACCCTAAATCTAAACCTAACCCCAAACCTAAACCTAAAATCTAAACCTAACCCTAAATCTAAACCTAACCCCAAATCTAAACCTAACCCCAAATCTAAACCTAAAATCTAAACCTAACCCCAAATCTAAACCTAAAATCTAAACCTAACACCAAATCTAAACCTAACCCCAAATCTAAACCTAAAATCTAAACCTAACCCCAAATCTAAACCTAACCCCAAATCTAAACCTAAAATCTAAACCTAACCACAAATCTAAACCTAACCCCAAATCTAACCCTAAATCTAAACCTAACCCCAAATCTAAACCTAAAATCTAAACCTAACCCCAAATCTAAACCTAAAATCTAAACCTAACCCCAAATCTAAACCTAACCCCAAATCTAACCCCAAATCTAATCCTAACCCCAAATCTAAACCTAAAATCTAAACCTAACCCCAAATCTAAACCTAAAATCTAAACCTAACCCCAAATCTAAACCTAACACCAAATCTAACCCCAAATCTAAACCTAACCCCAAATCTAAACCTAAAATCTAAACCTAACCCCAAATCTAAACCTAACCCCAAATCTAAACCTAAAATCTAAACCTAACCCTAAATCTAAACCTAACCCCAAATCTAAACCTAACCCCAAATCTAAACCTAAAATCTAAACCTAACCCCAAATCTAAACCTAAAATCTAAACCTAACACCAAATCTAAACCTAACCCCAAATCTAAACCTAAAATCTAAACCTAACCCCAAATCTAAACCTAACCCCAAATCTAAACCTAAAATCTAAACCTAACCCCAAATCTAAACCTAAAATCTAAACCTAACCACAAATCTAAACCTAACCCCAAATCTAACCCTAAATCTAAACCTAACCCCAAATCTAAACCTAAAATCTAAACCTAACCCCAAATCTAAACCTAAAATCTAAACCTAACCCCAAATCTAAACCTAACCCCAAATCTAACCCCAAATCTAAACCTAACCCCAAATCTAAACCTAAAATCTAAACCTAACCCCAAATCTAAACCTAAAATCTAAACCTAAAATCTAAACCTAACCCCAAATCTAAACCTAAAATCTAAACCTAACCCCAAATCTAAACCTAACCCCAAATATAAACCTAAAATCTAAACCTAACCCCAAATCTAAACCTAAAATCTAAACCTAACCCCAAATCTAAACCTAAAATCTAAACCTAACCCCAAATCTAAACCTAAAATCTAAACCTAGCCCCAAATCTGAACCTAAAATCTAAACCTAACCCCAAATCTAAACCTAACCCCAATTCTAAACCCCAAATCTAAACCTAACCCCAAATCTAAACCTAAAATCTAAACCTAACCCCAAATCTAAACCTAAAATCTAAACCTAACCCCAAATCTAAACCTAACCCCAAATCTAAACCTAAAATCTAAACCTAACCCCAAATCTAAACCTAAAATCTAAACCTAACCCCAAATCTAAACCTAACCCCAAATCCAAACCTAACCCCAAATCTAAACCTAAAATCTAAACCTAACCCCAAATCTAAACCTAAAATCTAAACCTAACCCTAAATCTAAACCTAACCCCAAATCTAAACCTAACCCCAAATCTAAACCTAAAATCTAAACGTAACCCCAAATTTAAACCTAAAATCTAAACCTAACCCCAAATCTAAACCTAACCCCAAATCTAAACCTAAAATCTAAACCTAACCCCAAATCTAAACCTAAAATCTAAACCTAACCCCAAATCTAAACCTAACCCCAAATCTAACCCTAAATCTAAACCTAACCCCAAATCTAAACCTAAAATCTAAACCTAACCCCAAATCTAACCCCAAATCTAAACCTAACCCCAAATCTAAACCTAAAATCTAAACCTAACCCCAAATCTAAACCTAAAATCTAAACCTAACCCCAAATCTAAACCTAACCCCAAATCTAAACCTAAAATCTAAACCTAACCCCAAATCTAAACCTAACCCCAAATCTAACCCCAAATCTAAACCTAACCCCAAATCTAAAGGTAAAATCTAAACCTAACCCCAAATCTAAACCTAAAATCTAAACCTAACCCCAAATCTAAACCTAACCCCAAATCTAAACCTAAAATCTAAACCTAACCCCAAATCTAAACCTAACCCCAAATCTAAACCTAAAATCTAAACCTAACCCCAAATCTAAACCTAAAATCTAAACCTAACCCCAAATCTAAACCTAACCCCAAATCCAAACCTAACCCCAAATCTAAACCTAAAATCTAAACCTAACCCCAAATCTAAACCTAAAATCTAAACCTAACCCTAAATCTAAACCTAACCCCAAATCTAAACCTAACCCCAAATCTAAACCTAAAATCTAAACCTAACCCCAAATCTAAACCTAACCCCAAATCTAAACCTAAAATCTAAACCTAACCCCAAATCTAAACCTAACCCCAAATCTAAACCTAAAATCTAAACCTAACCCCAAATCTAAACCTAAAATCTAAACCTAACCCCAAATCTAAACCTAACCCCAAATCTAACCCTAAATCTAAACCTAACCCCAAATCTAAACCTAAAATCTAAACCTAACCCCAAATCTAAACCTAACCCCAAATCTAACCCCAAATCTAAACCTAAAATCTAAACCTAACCCCAAATCTAAACCTAAAATCTAAACCTAACCCCAAATCTAAACCTAACCCCAAATCTAAACCTAAAATCTAAACCTAACCCCAAATCTAAACCTAAAATCTAAACCTAACCCCAAATCTCAACCTAACCCCAAATCTAAACCTAAAATCTAAACCTAACCCAAAATCTAAACCTAAAATCTAAACCTAACCCCAAATCTAAACCCCAAATCTAAACCTAACCCCAAATCTAAACCTAAAATCTAAACCTAACCCCAAATCTGAACCTAAAATCTAAACCTAACCCCAAATCAAAACCTAACCCCAAATCTAAACCTAAAATCTAAACCTAACCCCAAATCTAAACCTAAAATCTAAACCTAACCCCAAATCTAAACCTAAAATCTAAACCTAACCCCAAATCTAAACCTAAAATCAAAACCTAACCACAATTCTAAACCCCAAATCTAAACCTAACCCCAAATCTAAACCTAAAATCTAAACCTAACCCCAAATCTAAACCTAAAATCTAAACCTAACCCCAAATCTAAACCTAACCCCAAATCTAAACCTAAAATCTAAACCTAACCCCAAATCTAAACCTAACCCCAAATCTAAACCTAAAATCTAAACCTAACCCCAAATCTAAACCTAACCCCAAATCTAACCCCAAATCTAAACCTAACCCCAAATCTAAACCTAAAATCTAAACCTAACCCCAAATCTAAACCTAAAATCTAAACCTAACCCCAAATCTAAACCTAACCCCAAATCTAAACCTAAAATCTAAACCTAACCCCAAATCTAAACCTAAAATCTAAACCTAACCCCAAATCTAAACCTAAAATCTAAACCTAAAATCTAAACCTACCCTAAAATCTAAACCTAACCCCAAATCTAAACCTAAAATCTAAACCTAACCCCAAATCAAAACCTAACCCCAATTCTAAACCCCAAATCTAAACCTAACCCCAAATCTAAACCTAAAATCTAAACCTAACCCCAAATCTAAACCTAAAATCTAAACCTAATCCCAAATCTAAACCCAAATCTAAACCTAACCCCAAATCTAAACCTAAAATCTAAACCTAACCCCAAATCTAAACCTAAAATCTAAACCTAACCCCAAATCTAAACCTAACCCCAAATCTAAACCTAAAATCTAAACCTAACCCCAAATCTAAACCTAAAATCTAAACCTAACCCCAAATCTAAACCTAAAATCTAAACCTAAAATCTAAACCTACCCTAAAATCTAAACCTAACCCCAAATCTAAACCTAAAATCTAAACCTAACCCCAAATCTAAACCTAACTCCAAATCTAAACCTAACCCCAAATCTAAACCTAAAATCTAAACCTAACCCCAAATCTAAACCTAACCCCAAATCTAAACCTAAAATCTTAACCTAACACCAAATCTAAACCTAACCCCAAATCTAAACCTAAAATCTAAACCTAACCCCAAATCTAAACCTAAAATCTAAACCTAACCCCAAATCTAAACCAAAAACCTAAACCTAACCCCAAATCTAAACCTAAAATCTAAACCTAACCCCAAATCTAAACCTAACCCCAAATCCAAACCTAACCCCAAATCTAAACCTAAAATCTAAACCTAACCCCAAATCTAAACCTAACCCCAAATCTAAACCTAAAATCTTAACCTAACCCCAAATCTAAACCTAACCCCAATTCTAAACCCCAAATCTAAACCTAACCCCAAATCTAAACCTAAAATCTAAACCTAACCCCAAATCTAAACCTAACCCCAAATCTAAACCTAAAATCTAAACCTAACCCTAAATCTAAACCTAACCCCAAATCTAAACCTAACCCCAAATCTAAACCTAAAATCTAAACCTAACCCCAAATCTAAACCTAAAATCTAAACCTAACACCAAATCTAAACCTAACCCCAAATCTAAACCTAAAATCTAAACCTAACCCCAAATCTAAACCTAACCCCAAATCTAAACCTAAAATCTAAACCTAACCCCAAATCTAAACCTAAAATCTAAACCTAACCACAAATCTAAACCTAACCCCAAATCTAACCCTAAATCTAAACCTAACCCCAAATCTAAACCTAAAATCTAAACCTAACCCCAAATCTAAACCTAAAATCTAAACCTAACCCCAAATCTAACCCCAAATCTAAACCTAACCCCAAATCTAAACCTAAAATCTAAACCTAACCCCAAATCTAAACCTAAAATCTAAACCTAAAATCTAAACCTAACCCCAAATCTAAACCTAAAATCTAAACCTAACCCCAAATCTAAACCTAACCCCAAATATAAACCTAAAATCTAAACCTAACCCCAAATCTAAACCTAAAATCTAAACCTAACCCCAAATCTAAACCTAAAATCTAAACCTAACCCCAAATCTAAACCTAAAATCTAAACCTAGCCCCAAATCTGGACCTAAAATCTAAACCTAACCCCAAATCTAAACCTAACCCCAATTCTAAACCCCAAATCTAAACCTAACCCCAAATCTAAACCTAAAATCTAAACCTAACCCCAAATCTAAACCTAAAATCTAAACCTAACCCCAAATCTAAACCTAACCCCAAATCTAAACCTAAAATCTAAACCTAACCCCAAATCTAAACCTAAAATCTAAACCTAACCCCAAATCTAAACCTAACCCCAAATCCAAACCTAACCCCAAATCTAAACCTAAAATCTAAACCTAACCCCAAATCTAAACCTAAAATCTTAACCTAACCCCAAATCTAAACCTAAAATCTAAACCTAACCCTAAATCTAAACCTAACCCCAAATCTAAACCTAACCCCAAATCTAAACCTAAAATCTAAACGTAACCCCAAATTTAAACCTAAAATCTAAACCTAATCCCAAATCTAAACCTAACCCCAAATCTAAACCTAAAATCTAAACCTAACCCCAAATCTAAACCTAAAATCTAAACCTAACCCCAAATCTAACCCTAAATCTAAACCTAACCCCAAATCTAAACCTAAAATCTAAACCTAACCCCAAATCTAACCCCAAATCTAAACCTAACCCCAAATCTAAACCTAAAATCTAAACCTAACCCCAAATCTAAACCTAAAATCTAAACCTAACCCCAAATCTAAACCTAACCCCAAATCTAAACCTAAAATCTAAACCTAACCCCAAATCTAAACCTAAAATCTAAACCTAACCCCAAATCTAAACCTAACCCCAAATCTAACCCCAAATCTAAACCTAACCCCAAATCTAAACCTAAAATCTAAACCTAACCCCAAATCTAAACCTAAAATCTAAACCTAACCCCAAATCTAAACCTAACCCCAAATCTAAACCTAAAATCTAAACCTAACCCCAAATCTAAACCTAACCCCAAATCTAAACCTAAAATCTAAACCTAACCCCAAATCTAAACCTAAAATGTAAACCTAACCCCAAATCTAAACCTAACCCCAAATCCAAACCTAACCCCAAATCTAAACCTAAAATCTAAACCTAACCCCAAATCTAAACCTAAAATCTAAACCTAACCCTAAATCTAAACCTAACCCCAAATCTAAACCTAACCCCAAATCTAAACCTAAAATCTAAACCTAACCCCAAATCTAAACCTAAAATCTAAACCTAACCCCAAATCTAAACCTAACCCCAAATCTGAACCTAAAATCTAAACCTAACCCCAAATCTAAACCTAACCCCAAATCTAAACCTAAAATCTAAACCTAACCCCAAATCTAAACCTAAAATCTAAACCTAACCCCAAATCTAAACCTAACCCCAAATCTAACCCTAAATCTAAACCTAACCCCAAATCTAAACCTAAAATCTAAACCTAACCCCAAATCTAAACCTAACCCCAAATCTAACCCCAAATCTAAACCTAACCCCAAATCTAAACCTAAAATCTAAACCTAACCCCAAATCTAAACCTAAAATCTAAACCTAACCCCAAATCTAAACCTAACCCCAAATCTAAACCTAAAATCTAAACCTAACCCCAAATCTAAACCTAAAATCTAAACCTAACCCCAAATCTCAACCTAACCCCAAATCTAAACCTAAAATCTAAACCTAACCCCAAATCTCAACCTAACCCCAAATCTAAACCTAAAATCTAAACCTAACCCAAAATCTAAACCTAAAATCTAAACCTAACCCCAAATGTAAACCCCAAATCTAAACCTAAAATCTAAACCTAACCCAAAATCTAAACCTAAAATCTAAACCTAACCCCAAATGTAAACCCCAAATCTAAACCTAACCCCAAATCTAAACCTAAAATCTAAACCTAACCCCAAAACTGAACCTAAAATCTAAACCTAACCCCAAATCAAAACCTAACCCCAATTCTAAACCCCAAATCTAAACCTAACCCCAAATCTAAACCTAAAATCTAAACCTAACCCCAAATCTAAACCTAAAATCAAAACCTAACCCCAATTCTAAACCCCAAATCTAAACCTAACCCCAAATCTAAACCTAAAATCTAAACCTAACCCCAAATCTAAACCTAAAATCTAAACCTAACCCCAAATCTAAACCTAACCCCAAATCTAAACCTAAAATCTAAACCTAACCCCAAATCTAAACCTAACCCCAAATCTAAACCTAAAATCTAAACCTAACCCCAAATCTAAACCTAACCCCAAATCTAACCCCAAATCTAAACCTAACCCCAAATCTAAACCTAAAATCTAAACATAACCCCAAATCTAAACCTAAAATCTAAACCTAACCCCAAATCTAAACCTAACCCCAAATCTAAACCTAAAATCTAAACCTAACCCCAAATCTAAACCTAAAATCTAAACCTAACCCCAAATCTAAACCTAAAATCTAAACCTAAAATCTAAACCTACCCTAAAATCTAAACCTAACCCCAAATCTAAACCTAAAATCTAAACCTAACCCCAAATCTAAACCTAACCCCAAATCTAAACCTAAAATCTAAACCTAACCCCAAATCTAAACCTAAAATCTAAACCTAACCCCAAATCTAAACCTAACCCCAAATCTAATCCTAACCCCAAATCTAAACCTAAAATCTAAACCTAACCCCAAATGTAAACCCCAAATCTAAACCTAACCCCAGATCTAAACCTAAAATCTAAACCTAACCCCAAATCTAAACCTAAAATCTAAACCTAGCCCCAAATCTGAACCTAAAATCTAAACCTAACCCCAAATCAAAACCTAACCCCAATTCTAAACCCCAAATCTAAACCTAACCCCAAATCTAAACCTAAAATCTAAACCTATCCCCAAATCTAAACCTAAAATCTAAACCTAACCCCAAATCTAAACCTAAAATCTAAACCTAACCCCAAATCTAAACCTAAAATCTAAACCTAATCCCAAATCTAACCCCAAATCTAAACCTAACCCCAAATCTAAACCTAAAATCTAAACCTAACCCCAAATCTAAACCTAAAATCTAAACCTAACCCCAAATCTAAACCTAACCCCAAATCTAAACCTAAAATCTAAACCTAACCCCAAATCTAAACCTAAAATCTAAACCTAAAATCTAAACCTACCCTAAAATCTAAACCTAACCCCAAATCTAAACCTAAAATCTAAACCTAACCCCAAATCTAAACCTAACTCCAAATCTAAACCTAACCCCAAATCTAAACCTAAAATCTAAACCTAACCCCAAATCTAAACCTAACCCCAAATCTAAACCTAAAATCTTAACCTAACACCAAATCTAAACCTAACCCCAAATCTAAACCTAAAATCTAAACCTAACCCCAAATCTAAACCTAAAATCTAAACCTAACCCCAAATCTAAACCTAAAATCTAAACCTAACCCCAAATCTAAACCAAAAACCTAAACCTAACCCCAAATCTAAACCTAAAATCTAAACCTAACCCCAAATCTAAACCTAACCCCAAATCCAAACCTAACCCCAAATCTAAACCTAAAATCTAAACCTAACCCCAAATCTAAACCTAACCCCAAATCTAAACCTAAAATCTTAACCTAACCCCAAATCTAAACCTAACCCCAATTCTAAACCCCAAATCTAAAACTAACCCCAAATCTAAACCTAAAATCTAAACCTAACCCCAAATCTAAACCAAAAATCTAAACCTAACCCCAAATCTAAACCTAAAATCTAAACCTAACCCCAAATCTAAACCTAACCCCAAATACAAACCTAACCCCAAATCTAAACCTAAAATCTAAACCTAACCCCAAATCTAAACCTAAAATCTAAACCTAACCCCAAATCTAAACCTAAAATCTAAACCTAACCCTAAATCTAAATGTAACCCCAAATCTAAACCTAACCCCAAATCTAAACCTAAATTCTAAACCTAACCCCAAATCTAAACCTAAAATCTAAACCTAACCCCAAATCTAAACCTAAAATCTAAACCTAACACCAAATCTAAACCTAACCCCAAATCTAAACCTAAAATCTAAACCTAACCCCAAATCTAAACCTAACCCCAAATCTAAACCTAAAATCTAAACCTAACCCCAAATCTAAACCTAAAATCTAAACCTAACCACAAATCTAAACCTAACCCCAAATCTAAACCTAAAATCTAAACCTAACCCCAAATCTAAACCTAAAATCTAAACCTAACCCCAAATCTAAACCTAACCCCAAATCTAACCCCAAATCTAAACCTAACCCCAAATCTAAACCTAAAATCTTAACCTAACCCAAAATCTAAACCTAAAATCTAAACCTAACCCCAAATCTAAACCTAAAATCTAAACCTAGCCCCAAATCTGAACCTAAAATCTAAACCTAACCCCAAATCTAAACCTAACCCCAATTCTAAACCCCAAATCTAAACCTAACCCCAAATCTAAACCTAAAATCTAAACCTAACCCCAAATCTAAACCTAACCCCAAATCTAAACCTAAAATCTAAACCTAACCCCAAATCTAAACCTAAAATCTAAACCTAACCCCAAATCTAAACCTAATCCCAAATCCAAACCTAACCCCAAATCTAAACCTAAAATCTAAACCTAACCCCAAATCTAAACCTAAAATCTAAACCTAACCCCAAATCTAAACCTAAAATCTAAACCTAACCCTAAATCTAAACCTAACCCCAAATCTAAACCTAACCCCAAATCTAAACCTAAAATCTAAACCTAACCCCAAATCTAAACCTAAAATCTAAAACTAACCCCAAATCTAAACCAAAAACCTAAACCTAACCCCAAATCTAAACCTAAAATCTAAACCTAACCCCAAATCTAAACCTTTCCCCAAATCCAAACCTAACCCCAAATCTAAACCTAAAATCTAAACCTAACCCCAAATCTAAACCTAACCCCAAATCTAAACCTAAAATCTTAACCTAACCCCAAATCTAAACCTAACCCCAATTCTAAACCCCAAATCTAAAACTAACCCCAAATCTAAACCTAAAATCTAAACCTAACCCCAAATCTAAACCAAAAATCTAAACCTAACCCCAAATCTAAACCTAACCCCAAATACAAACCTAACCCCAAATCTAAACCTAAAATCTAAACCTAACCCCAAATCTAAACCTAAAATCTAAACCTAACCCTAAATCTAAATGTAACCCCAAATCTAAACCTAACCCCAAATCTAAACCTAAATTCTAAACCTAACCCCAAATCTAAACCTAAAATCTAAACCTAACCCCAAATCTAAACCTAAAATCTAAACCTAACACCAAATCTAAACCTAACCCCAAATCTAAACCTAAAATCTAAACCTAACCCCAAATCTAAACCTAACCCCAAATCTAAACCAAAAATCTAAACCTAACCCCAAATCTAAACCTAAAATCTAAACCTAACCACAAATCTAAACCTAACCCCAAATCTAAACCTAAAATCTAAACCTAACCCCAAATCTAAACCTAAAATCTAAACCTAACCCCAAATCTAAACCTAACCCCAAATCTAACCCCAAATCTAAACCTAACCCCAAATCTAAACCTAAAATCTTAACCTAACCCAAAATCTAAACCTAAAATCTAAACCTAACCCCAAATCTAAACCTAAAATCTAAACCTAGCCCCAAATCTAAACCTAACCCCAATTCTAAACCCCAAATCTAAACCTAACCCCAAATCTAAACCTAAAATCTAAACCTAACCCCAAATCTAAACCTAACCCCAAATCTAAACCTAAAATCTTAACCTAACCCAAAATCTAAACCTAAAATCTAAACCTAACCCCAAATCTGAACCTAAAATCTAAACCTAACCCCAAATCTAAACCTAACCCCAATTCTAAACCCCAAATCTAAACCTAACCCCAAATCTAAACCTAAAATCTAAACCTAACCCCAAATCTAAACCTAACCCCAAATCTAAACCTAAAATCTAAACCTAACCCCAAATCTAAACCTAACCCCAAATCTAAACCTAAAATCTAAACCTAACCCCAAATCTAAACCTAAAATCTAAACCTAACCCCAAATCTAAACCTAATCCCAAATCCAAACCTAACCCCAAATCTAAACCTAAAATCTAAACCTAAAATCTAAACCTAACCCCAAATCTAAACCTAATCCCAAATCCAAACCTAACCCCAAATCTAAACCTAAAATCTAAACCTAACCCCAAATCTAAACCTAAAATCTAAACCTAACCCCAAATCTAAACCTAAAATCTAAACCTAACCCTAAATCTAAACCTAACCCCAAATCTAAACCTAACCCCAAATCTAAACCTAAAATCTAAACCTAACCCCAAATCTAAACCTAAAATCTAAACCTAACCCCAAATCTAAACCTAACCCCAAATCTAAACCTAAAATCTAAACCTAACCCCAAATCTAAACCTAACCCCAAATCTAAACCTAAAATCTAAACCTAACCCCAAATCTAAACCTAGCCCCAAATCTAAACCTAAAATCTAAACCTAACCCCAAATCTAAACCTAAAATCTAAACATAACCCCAAATCTAAACCTAAAATCTAAACCTAACCCCAAATCTAAACCTAACCCCAAATCTAAACCTAACCCCAAATCTAAACCTAAAATCTAAACCTAACCCCAAATCTCAACCTAAACCCAAATCTAAACCTAAAATCTAAACCTAACCCCAAATCTAAACCTAAAATCTAGACCTAACCCCAAATGTAAACCCCAAATCTAAACCTAACCCCAAATCTAAACCTAAAATCTAAACCTAACCCCAAATCTAAACCTAAAATCTAAACCTAGCCCCAAATCTGAACCTAAAATCTAAATCTAACCCCAAATCAAAACCTAACCCCAATTCAAAACCCCAAATCTAAACCTAACCCCAAATCTAAACCTAAAATCTAAACCTAACCCCAAATCTAAACCTAAAATCTAAACCTAACCCCAAATCTAAACCTAACCCCAAATCTAAACCTAAAATCTTAACCTAACCCCAAATCTAAACCTAACCCCAAATCTAAACCTAAAATCTAAACCTAACCCCAAATCTAAACCAAAAATCTAAACCTAACCTCAAATCTAAACCTAAAATCTAAACCTAACCCCAAATCCAAACCTAACCCCAAATCTAAACCTAAAATCTAAACCTAACCCCAAATCTAAACCTAAAATCTAAACCTAACCCTAAATCTAAACCTAACCCCAAATCTAAACCTAACCCCAAATCTAAACCTAAAATCTAAACCTAACCCCAAATCTAAACCTAAAATCTAAACCTAACACCAAATCTAAACCTAACCCCAAATCTAAACCTAAAATCTAAACCTAACCACAAATCTAAACCTAACCCCAAATCTAACCCTAAATCTAAACCTAACCCCAAATCTAAACCTAACCCCAAATCTAAACCTAAAATCTAAACATAACCCCAAATCTAAACCTAAAATCTAAACCTAACCCCAAATCTAAACCTAATCCCAAATCCAAACATAACCCGAAATCTAAACCTAAAATCTAAACCTAACCCCAAATCTAAACCTCAAATCTAAACCTAACCCCAAATCTAAACCTAAAATCTAAACCTAACCCCAAATCTAAACCTAACCCCAAATCTAAACCTAAAATCTAAACCTAACCCCAAATCTAAACCTAACCCCAAATCTAACCCTAAATCTAAACCTAACCCCAAATCTAAACCTAAAATCTAAACCTAACCCCAAATCTAAACCTAATCCCAAATCTAACCCCAAATCTAAACCTAACCCCAAATCTAAACCTAAAATCTAAACCTAACCCCAAATCTAAACCTAACCCCAAATCTAAACCTAAAATCTAAACCTAACCCCAAATCTAAACCTAAAATCTAAACCTAACCCCAAATCTCAACCTAACCCCAAATCTAAACCTAAAATCTAAACCTAACCCAAAATCTAAACCTAAAATCTAAACCTAACCCCAAATGTAAACCCCAAATCTAAACCTAACCCCAAATCTAAACCTAAAATCTAAACCTAACCCCAAATCTGAACCTAAAATCTAAACCTAACCCCAAATCAAAACCTAACCCCAATTCTAAACCCCAAATCTAAACCTAACCCCAAATCTAAACCAAAAATCTAAACCTAACCCCAAATCTAAACCTAAAATCAAAACCTAACCCCAATTCTAAACCCCAAATCTAAACCTAACCCCAAATCTAAACCTAAAATCTAAACCTAACCCCAAATCTAAACCTAAAATCTAAACCTAAAATATAAACCTAACCCCAAATCTAAACCTAAAATCTAAACCTAACCCCAAATCTAAACCTAACCCCAAATCTAAACCTAAAATCTAAACCTAACCCCAAATCTAAACCTAAAATCTAAACCTAAAATCTAAACCTACCCTAAAATCTAAACCTAACCCCAAATCTAAACCTAAAATCTAAACCTAACCCCAAATCAAAACCTAACCCCAAATCTAAACCTAAAATCTAAACCTAACCCCAAATCTAAACCTAACCCCAAATCTAAACCTAAAATCTAAACCTAACCCCAAATCTAAACCTAACCCCAAATCTAAACCTAAAATCTAAACCTAACCCCAAATGTAAACCCCAAATCTAAACCTAACCCCAGATCTAAACCTAAAATCTAAACCTAACCCCAAATCTAAACCTAAAATCTAAACCTAGCCCCAAATCTGAACCTAAAATCTAAACCTAACCCCAAATCAAAACCTAACCCCAATTCTAAACCCCAAATCTAAACCTAACCCCAAATCTAAACCTAAAATCTAAACCTAACCCCAAATCTAAACCTAAAATCTAAACCTAACCCCAAATCTAAACCTAACCCCAAATCTAAACCTAAAATCTAAACCTAGCCCCAAATCTGAACCTAAAATCTAAACCTAACCCCAAATCAAAACCTAACCCCAATTGTAAACCCCAAATCTAAACCTAACCCCAAATCTAAACCTAAAATCTAAACCTAAAACCAAATCTAAACCTAAAATCTAAACCTAACCCCAAATCTAAACCTAAAATCTAAACCTAACCCCAAATCTAAACCTAAAATCTAAACCTAACCCCAAATCTAAACCTAACCCCAAATCTAAACCTAAATCTAAACCTAACCCCAAATCTAAACCTAAAATCTAAACCTAATCCCAAATCTAACCCCAAATCTAAACCTAACCCCAAATCTAAACCTAAAATCTAAACCAAACCCCAAATCTAAACCTAAAATCTAAACGTAACCCCAAATCTAAACCTAACCCCAAATCTAAACCTAAAATCTAAACCTAACCCCAAATCTAAACCTAAAATCTAAACCTAACCCCAAATCTAAACCTAAAATCTAAACCTAAAATCTAAACCTACCCTAAAATCTAAACCTAACCCCAAATCTAAACCTAAAATCTAAACCTAACCCCAAATCTAAACCTAACTCAAATTCTAAACCTAACCCCAAATCTAAACCTAAAATCTAAACCTAACCCCAAATCTAAACCTAACCCCAAATCTAAACCTAAAATCTTAACCTAACACCAAATCTAAACCTAACCCCAAATCTAAACCTAAAATCTAAACCTAACCCCAAATCTAAACCTAAAATCTAAACCTAACCCCAAATCTAAACCTAAAATCTAAACCTAACACCAAATCTAAACCAAAAACCTAAACCTAACCCCAAATCTAAACCTAAAATCTAAACCTAACCCCAAATCTAAACCTAACCCCAAATCCAAACCTAACCCCAAATCTAAACCTAAAATCTAAACCTAACCCCAAATCTAAACCTAACCCCAAATCTAAACCTAAAATCTTAACCTAACCCCAAATCTAAACCTAACCCCAATTCTAAACCCCAAATCTAAACCTAACCCCAAATCTAAACCTAAAATCTAAACCTAACCCCAAATCTAAACCAAAAATCTAAACCTAACCCCAAATCTAAACCTAAAATCTAAACCTAACCCCAAATCTAAACCTAACCCCAAATACAAACCTAACCCCAAATCTAAACCTAAAATCTAAACCTAACCCCAAATCTAAACCTAACCCCAAATCTAAACCTAAAATCTAAACCTAACCCCAAATCTAAACCTAAAATCTATACCTAACCCTAAATCTAAACGTAACCCCAAATCTAAACCTAACCCCAAATCTAAACCTAAAATCTAAACCTAACCCCAAATCTAAACCTAAAATCTAAACCTAACACCAAATCTAAACCTAACCCCAAATCTAAACCTAAAATCTAAACCTAACCCCAAATCTAAACCTAACCCCAAATCTAAACCTAAAATCTAAACCTAACCCCAAATCTAAACCTAAAATCTAAACCTAACCACAAATCTAAACCTAACCCCAAATCTAACCCTAAATCTAAACCTAACCCCAAATCTAAACCTAAAATCTAAACCTAACCCCAAATCTAAACCTAAAATCTAAACCTAACCCCAAATCTAAACCTAACCCCAAATCTAACCCCAAATCTAAACCTAACCCCAAATCTAAACCTAAAATCTTAACCTAACCCCAAATCTAAACCTAAAATCTAAACTTAACCCCAAATCTAAACCTAAAATCTAAACCTAGCCCCAAATCTGAACCTAAAATCTAAACCTAACCCCAAATCTAAACCTAACCCCAATTCTAAACCCCAAATCTAAACCTAACCCCAAATCTAAACCTAAAATCTAAACCTAACCCCAAATCTAAACCTAACCCCAAATCTAAACCTAAAATCTAAACCTAACCCCAAATCTAAACCTAACCCCAAATCTAAACCTAAAATCTAAACCTAACCCCAAATCTAAACCTAAAATCTAAACCTAACCCCAAATCTAAACCTAATCCCAAATCCAAACCTAACCCCAAATCTAAACCTAAAATCTAAACCTAACCCCAAATCTAAACCTAAAATCTAAACCTAACCCTAAATCTAAACCTAACCCCAAATCTAAACCTAACCCCAAATCTAAACCTAAAATCTAAACCTAACCCCAAATCTAAACCTAAAATCTAAACATAACCCCAAATCTAAACCTAACCCCAAATCTAAACCTAAAATCTAAACCTAACCCCAAATCTAAACCTAACCCCAAATCTAAACCTAAAATCTAAACCTAACCCCAAATCTAAACCTAAAATCTAAACCTAACCCCAAATCTAAACCTAACCCCAAATCTAACCCTAAATCTAAACCTAACCCCAAATCTAAACCTAAAATCTAAACCTAACCCCAAATCTAAACCTAACCCCAAATCTAACACCAAATCTAAACCTAACCCCAAATCTAAACCTAAAATCTAAACCTAACCCCAAATCTAAACCCCAAATCTAAACCTAACCCCAAATCTAAACCTAACCCCAAATCTAAACCTAAAATCTAAACCTAACCCCAAATCTAAACCTAAAATCTAAACCTAACCCCAAATCTCAACCTAAACCCAAATCTAAACCTAAAATCTAAACCTAACCCCAAATCTAACCCTAAAATCTAAACCTAACCCCAAATGTAAACCCCAAATCTAAACCTAACCCCAAATCTAAACCTAAAATCTAAACCTAACCCCAAATCTAAACCTAAAATCTAAACCTAGCCCCAAATCTGAACCTAAAATCTAAACCTAACCCCAAATCAAAACCTAACCCCAATTCAAAACCCCAAATCTAAACCTAAAATCTAAACCTAACCCCAAATCTAAACCTAAAATCTAAACCTAACCCCAAATCTAAACCTAACCCCAAATCTAAACCTAACCCCAAATCTAAACCTAAAATCTAAACCTAACCCCAAATCTAAACCTAAAATCTAAACCTAACCCCAAATCTAAACCTAAAATCTTAACCTAACCCCAAATCTAAACCTAACCCCAAATCTAAACCTAAAATCTAAACCTAACCCCAAATCTAAACCTAAAATCTAAACCTAACCCCAAATCTAAACCAAAAATCTAAACCTAACCTCAAATCTAAACCTAAAATCTAAACCTAACCCCAAATCTAAACCTAACCCCAAATCCAAACCTAACCCCAAATCTAAACCTAAAATCTAAACCTAACCCCAAATCTAAACCTAAAATCTAAACCTAACCCCAAATCTAAACCTAACCCCAAATCTAAACCTAACCCCAAATCTAAACCTAAAATCTAAACCTAACCCCAAATCTAAACCTAAAATCTAAACCTAACACCAAATCTAAACCTAACCCCAAATCTAAACCTAAAATCTAAACCTAACCACAAATCTAAACCTAACCCCAAATCTAACCCTAAATCTAAACCTAACCCCAAATCTAAACCTAAAATCTAAACCTAACCCCAAATCTAAACCTAATCCGAAATCTAAATCTAAAATCTAAACCTAACCCCAAATCTAAACCTAACCCCAAATCTAAACCTAAAATCTAAACATAACCCCAAATCTAAACCTAAAATCTAAACCTAACCCCAAATCTAAACCTAAAATCTAAACCTAACCCCAAATCTAAACCTAATCCCAAATCCAAACATAACCCCAAATCTAAACCTAAAATCTAAACCTAACCCCAAATCTAAACCTCAAATCTAAACCTAACCCCAAATCTAAACCTAAAATCTAAACCTAACCCCAAATCTAAACCTAACCCCAAATCTAAACCTAAAATCTAAACCTAACCCCAAATCTAAACCTAAAATCTAAACCTAACCCCAAATCTAAACCAAAAACCTAAACCTAACCCCAAATCTAAACCTAAAATCTAAACCTAACCCCAAATCTAAACCTAACCCCAAATCCAAACCTAACCCCAAATCTAAACCTAAAATCTAAACCTAACCCCAAATCTAAACCTAACCCCAAATCTAAACCTAAAATCTTAACCTAACCCCAAATCTAAACCTAAAATCTAAACCTAACCCCAAATCTAAACCTAAAATCTAAACCTAACCCCAAATCTAAACCTAAAATCTAAACCTAACCCCAAATCTAAACCTAACCCCAAATACAAATCTAACCCCAAATCTAAACCTAAAATCTAAACCTAACCCCAAATCTAAACCTAAAATCTAAACCGAACCCCAAATCTAAACCTAAAATCTAAACCTAACCCTAAATCTAAACGTAACCCCAAATCTAAACCTAACCCCAAATCTAAACCTAAAATCTAAACCTAACCCCAAATCTAAACCTAAAATCTAAACCTAACCCCAAATCTAAACCTAAAATCTAAACCTAACACCAAATCTAAACCTAACCCCAAATCTAAACCTAAAATCTAAACCTAACCCCAAATCTAAACCTAACCCCAAATCTAAACCTAAAATCTAAACCTAACCCCAAATCTAAACCTAAAATCTAAACCTAACCACAAATCTAAACCTAACCCCAAATCTAACCCTAAATCTAAACCTAACCCCAAAACTAAACCTAAAATCTAAACCTAACCCCAAATCTAAACCTAAAATCTAAACCTAACCCCAAATCTAAACCTAACCCCAAATCTAACCCCAAATCTAAACCTAACCCCAAATCTAAACCTAAAATCTAAACCTAACCCCAAATCTAAACCTAAAATCTAAACCTAACCCCAAATCTAAACCTAACCCCAAATCTAAACCTAAAATCTAAACCTAACCCCAAATCTAAACCTAAAATCTAAACCTAACCCCAAATCTAAACCTAAAATCTAAACCTAGCCCCAAATCTGAACCTAAAATCTAAACCTAACCCCAAATCTAAACCTAACCCCAATTCTAAACCCCAAATCTAAACCTAAAATCTAAACCTAACCCCAAATCTAAACCTAAAATCTAAACCTAACCCCAAATCTAAACCTAACCCCAAATCTAAACCTAAAATCAAAACCTAACCCCAAATCTAAAACTAACCCCAAACCTAAACCTAAAATCTAAACCTAACCCCAAATCTAAACCTAAAATCTAAACCTAACCCCAAATCTAAACCTAATCCCAAATCCAAACCTAACCCCAAATCTAAACCTAAAATCTAAACCTAACCCCAAATCTAAACCTAAAATCTAAACCTAACCCTAAATCTAAACCTAACCCCAAATCTAAACCTAACCCCAAATCTAAACCTAAAATCTAAACCTAACCCCAAATCTAAACCTAAAATCTAAACCTAACCCCAAATCTAAACCTAAAATCTAAACCTAACCCCAAATCTAAACCTAACCCCAAATCTAAACCTAAAATCTAAACCTAACCCCAAATCTAAACCTAACCCCAAATCTAACCCTAAATCTAAACCTAACCCCAAATCTAAACCTAAAATCTAAACCCAACCACAAATCTAAACCTAACCCCAAATCTAACCCCAAATCTAAACCTAACCCCAAATCTAAACCTAAAATCTAAACCTAACCCCAAATCTAAACCTAAAATCTAAACCTAACCCCAAATCTAAACCTAAAATCTAAACCTAACCCCAAATCTAAACCTAACCCCAAATCTAAACCTAAAATCTAAACCTAACCCCAAATCTAAACCTAAAATCTAAACCTAACCCCAAATCTCAAACTAACCCCAAATCTAAACCTAAAATCTAAACCTAACCCCAAATCTAAACCTAAAATCTAAACCTAACCCCAAATGTAAACCCCAAATCTAAACCTAACCTCAAATCTAAACCTAAAATCTAAACCTAACCCCAAATCTAAACCTAAAATCTAAACCTAGCCCCAAATCTGAACCTAAAATCTAAACCTAACCCCAAATCAAAACCTAACCCCAATTCAAAACCCCAAATCTAAACCTAACCCCAAATCTAAACCTAAAATCTAAACCTAACCCCAAATCTAAACCTAACCCCAAATCTAAACCTAAAATCTAAACCTAACCCCAAATCGAAACCTAAAATCTAAACCTAACCCCAAATCTAAACCTAACACCAAATACAAACCTAACCCCAAATCTAAACCTAAAATCTAAACCTAACCCCAAATCTAAACCTAAAATCTAAACCGAACCCCAAATCTAAACCTAAAATCTAAACCTAACCCTAAATCTAAACGTAACCCCAAATCTAAACCTAACCCCAAATCTAAACCTAAAATCTAAACCTAACCCCAAATCTAAACCTAAAATCTAAACCTAACCCCAAATCTAAACCTAAAATCTAAACCTAACACCAAATCTAAACCTAACCCCAAATCTAAACCTAAAATCTAAACCTAACCCCAAATCTAAACCTAACCCCAAATCTAAACCTAAAATCTAAACCTAACCCCAAATCTAAACCTAAAATCTAAACCTAACCACAAATCTAAACCTAACCCCAAATCTAACCCTAAATCTAAACCTAACCCCAAAACTAAACCTAAAATCTAAACCTAACCCCAAATCTAAACCTAAAATCTAAACCTAACCCCAAATCTAAACCTAACCCCAAATCTAACCCCAAATCTAAACCTAACCCCAAATCTAAACCTAAAATCTAAACCTAACCCCAAATCTAAACCTAAAATCTAAACCTAACCCCAAATCTAAACCTAACCCCAAATCTAAACCTAAAATCTAAACCTAACCCCAAATCTAAACCTAAAATCTAAACCTAACCCCAAATCTAAACCTAAAATCTAAACCTAGCCCCAAATCTGAACCTAAAATCTAAACCTAACCCCAAATCTAAACCTAACCCCAATTCTAAACCCCAAATCTAAACCTAACCCCAAATCTAAACCTAAAATCTAAACCTAACCCCAAATCTAAAACTAACCCCAAACCTAAACCTAAAATCTAAACCTAACCCCAAATCTAAACCTAAAATCTAAACCTAACCCCAAACCTAAACCTAATCCCAAATCCAAACCTAACCCCAAATCTAAACCTAAAATCTAAACCTAACCCCAAATCTAAACCTAAAATCTAAACCTAACCCCAAATCTAAAACTAACCCCAAACCTAAACCTAAAATCTAAACCTAACCCCAAATCTAAACCTAAAATCTAAACCTAACCCCAAACCTAAACCTAATCCCAAATCCAAACCTAACCCCAAATCTAAACCTAAAATCTAAACCTAACCCCAAATCTAAACCTAAAATCTAAACCTAACCCCAAATCTAAACCTAAAATCTAAACCTAACCCTAAATCTAAACCTAACCCCAAATCTAAACCTAACCCCAAATCTAAACCTAAAATCTAAACCTAACCCCAAATCTAAACCTAAAATCTAAACCTAACCCCAAATCTAAACCTAACCCCAAATCTAAACCTAAAATCTAAACCTAACCCCAAATCTAAACCTAACCCCAAATCTAAACCTAAAATCTAAACCTAACCCCAAATCTAAACCTAACCCCAAATCTAACCCTAAATCTAAACCTAACCCCAAATCTAAACCTAAAATCTAAACCCAACCCCAAATCTAAACCTAACCCCAAATCTAACCCCAAATCTAAACCTAACCCCAAATCTAAACCTAAAATCTAAACCTAACCCCAAATCTAAACCTAAAATCTAAACCTAACCCCAAATCTAAACCTAACCCCAAATCTAAACCTAAAATCTAAACCTAACCCCAAATCTAAACCTAAAATCTAAACCTAACCCCAAATCTCAACCTAACCCCAAATCTAAACCTAAAATCTAAACCTAACCCCAAATCTAAACCTAACCCCAAATCTAAACCTAAAATCTAAACCTAACCCCAAATCTAAACCTAAAATCTAAACCTAACCCCAAATCTAAACCAAAAACCTAAACCTAACCCCAAATCTAAACCTAAAATCTAAACCTAACCCCAAATCTAAACCTAACCCCAAATCCAAACCTAACCCCAAATCTAAACCTAAAATCTAAACCTAAACCCAAATCTAAACCTAACCCCAAATCTAAACCTAAAATCTTAACCTAACCCCAAATCTAAACCTAAAATCTAAACCTAACCCCAAATCTAAACCTAAAATCTAAACCTAACCCCAAATCTAAACCTAAAATCTAAACCTAACCCCAAATCTAAACCTAACCCCAAATACAAATCTAACCCCAAATCTAAACCTAAAATCTAAACCTAACCCCAAATCTAAACCTAAAATCTAAACCGAACCCCAAATCTAAACCTAAAATCTAAACCTAACCCTAAATCTAAACGTAACCCCAAATCTAAACCTAACCTCAAATCTAAACCTAAAATCTAAACCTAACCCCAAATCTAAACCTAAAATCTAAACCTAACCCCAAATCTAAACCTAAAATCTAAACCTAACACCAAATCTAAACCTAACCCCAAATCTAAACCTAAAATCTAAACCTAACCCCAAATCTAAACCTAACCCCAAATCTAAACCTAAAATCTAAACCTAACCCCAAATCTAAACCTAAAATCTAAACCTAACCACAAATCTAAACCTAACCCCAAACCTAACCCCAAATCTCAACCTAAACCCAAAACTAAACCTAAAATCTAAACCTAACCCCAAATCTAAACCTAAAATCTAAACCTAACCCCAAATCTAAACCTAACCCCAAATCTAACCCCAAATCTAAACCTAACCCCAAATCTAAACCTAAAATCTAAACCTAACCCCAAATCTAAACCTAAAATCTAAACCTAACCCCAAATCTAAACCTAACCCCAAATCTAAACCTAAAATCTAAACCTAACCCCAAATCTAAACCTAAAATCTAAACCTAACCCCAAATCTAAACCTAAAATCTAAACCTAGCCCCAAATCTGAACCTAAAATCTAAACCTAACCCCAAATCTAAACCTAACCCCAATTCTAAACCCCAAATCTAAACCTAAAATCTAAACCTAACCCCAAATCTAAACCTAAAATCTAAACCTAACCCCAAATCTAAACCTAACCCCAAATCTAAACCTAAAATCAAAACCTAACCCCAAATCTAAAACTAACCCCAAACCTAAACCTAAAATCTAAACCTAACCCCAAATCTAAACCTAAAATCTAAACCTAACCCCAAATCTAAACCTAATCCCAAATCCAAACCTAACCCCAAATCTAAACCTAAAATCTAAACCTAACCCCAAATCTAAACCTAAAATCTAAACCTAACCCTAAATCTAAACCTAACCCCAAATCTAAACCTAACCCCAAATCTAAACCTAAAATCTAAACCTAACCCCAAATCTAAACCTAAAATCTAAACCTAACCCCAAATCTAAACCTAAAATCTAAACCTAACCCCAAATCTAAACCTAACCCCAAATCTAAACCTAAAATATAAACCTAACCCCAAATCTAAACCTAACCCCAAATCTAACCCTAAATCTAAACCTAACCCCAAATCTAAACCTAAAATCTAAACCCAACCACAAATCTAAACCTAACCCCAAATCTAACCCCAAATCTAAACCTAACCCCAAATCTAAACCTAAAATCTAAACCTAACCCCAAATCTAAACCTAAAATCTAAACCTAACCCCAAATCTAAACCTAAAATCTAAACCTAACCCCAAATCTAAACCTAACCCCAAATCTAAACCTAAAATCTAAACCTAACCCCAAATCTAAACCTAAAATCTAAACCTAACCCCAAATCTAAACCTAAAATCTAAACCTAACCCCAAATGTAAACCCCAAATCTAAACCTAACCTCAAATCTAAACCTAAAATCTAAACCTAACCCCAAATCTAAACCTAAAATCTAAACCTAGCCCCAAATCTGAACCTAAAATCTAAACCTAACCCCAAATCAAAACCTAACCCCAATTCAAAACCCCAAATCTAAACCTAACCCCAAATCTAAACCTAAAATCTAAACCTAACCCCAAATCTAAACCTAACCCCAAATCTAAACCTAAAATCTAAACCTAACCCCAAATCTAAACCTAAAATCTAAACCTAACCCCAAATCTAAACCTAACACCAAATACAAACCTAACCCCAAATCTAAACCTAAAATCTAAACCTAACCCCAAATCTAAACCTAAAATCTAAACCGAACCCCAAATCTAAACCTAAAATCTAAACCTAACCCTAAATCTAAACGTAACCCCAAATCTAAACCTAACCCCAAATCTAAACCTAAAATCTAAACCTAACCCCAAATCTAAACCTAAAATCTAAACCTAACCCCAAATCTAAACCTAAAATCTAAACCTAACACCAAATCTAAACCTAACCCCAAATCTAAACCTAAAATCTAAACCTAACCCCAAATCTAAACCTAACCCCAAATCTAAACCTAAAATCTAAACCTAACCCCAAATCTAAACCTAAAATCTAAACCTAACCACAAATCTAAACCTAACCCCAAATCTAACCCTAAATCTAAACCTAACCCCAAAACTAAACCTAAAATCTAAACCTAACCCCAAATCTAAACCTAAAATCTAAACCTAACCCCAAATCTAAACCTAACCCCAAATCTAACCCCAAATCTAAACCTAACCCCAAATCTAAACCTAAAATCTAAACCTAACCCCAAATCTAAACCTAAAATCTAAACCTAACCCCAAATCTAAACCTAAAATCTAAACCTAACCCCAAATCTAAACCTAACCCCAAATCTAAACCTAACCCCAATTCTAAACCCCAAATCTAAACCTAACCCCAAATCTAAACCAAAAATCTAAACCTAACCCCAAATCTAAACCTAACCCCAAATCTAAACCTAAAATCTAAACCTAACCCCAAATCTAAACCTAACCCCAAATCTAAACCTAAAATCTAAACCTAACCCCAAATCTAAACCTAAAATCTAAACCTAACCCCAAATCTAAACCTAATCCCAAATCCAAACCTAACCCCAAATCTAAACCTAAAATCTAAACCTAACCCCAAATCTAAACCTAAAATCTAAACCTAACCCTAAATCTAAACCTAACCCCAAATCTAAACCTAACCCCAAATCTAAACCTAAAATCTAAACCTAACCCCAAATCTAAACCTAAAATCTAAACATAACCCCAAATCTAAACCTAACCCCAAATCTAAACCTAAAATCTAAACCTAA
This sequence comes from Patagioenas fasciata, assembly GCF_037038585.1. Taxonomy (NCBI): domain Eukaryota; kingdom Metazoa; phylum Chordata; class Aves; order Columbiformes; family Columbidae; genus Patagioenas; species Patagioenas fasciata. The sequence continues at coordinate 703,473 of NW_027288511.1, forward strand.
CCCCAAATCTAAACCTAACCCCAAATCTAAACCTAAAATCTAAACCTAACCCCAAATCTAAACCTAAAATCTAAACCTAACCCCAAATCTAAACCTAACCCCAAATCTAACCCTAAATCTAAACCTAACCCCAAATCTAAACCTAAAATCTAAACCTAACCCCAAATCTAAACCTAACCCCAAATCTAACACCAAATCTAAACCTAACCCCAAATCTAAACCTAAAATCTAAACCTAACCCCAAATCTAAACCTAAAATCTAAACCTAACCCCAAATCTAAACCCCAAATCTAAACCTAACCCCAAATCTAAACCTAACCCCAAATCTAAACCTAAAATCTAAACCTAACCCCAAATCTAAACCTAAAATCTAAACCTAACCCCAAATCTCAACCTAAACCCAAATCTAAACCTAAAATCTAAACCTAACCCCAAATCTAACCCTAAAATCTAAACCTAACCCCAAATGTAAACCCCAAATCTAAACCTAACCCCAAATCTAAACCTAAAATCTAAACCTAACCCCAAATCTAAACCTAAAATCTAAACCTAGCCCCAAATCTGAACCTAAAATCTAAACCTAACCCCAAATCAAAACCTAACCCCAATTCAAAACCCCAAATCTAAACCTAAAATCTAAACCTAACCCCAAATCTAAACCTAAAATCTAAACCTAACCCCAAATCTAAACCTAACCCCAAATCTAAACCTAACCCCAAATCTAAACCTAAAATCTAAACCTAACCCCAAATCTAAACCTAAAATCTAAACCTAACCCCAAATCTAAACCTAAAATCTTAACCTAACCCCAAATCTAAACCTAACCCCAAATCTAAACCTAAAATCTAAACCTAACCCCAAATCTAAACCTAAAATCTAAACCTAACCCCAAATCTAACCCAAAAATCTAAACCTAACCCCAAATCTAAACCTAAAATCTAAACCTAACCCCAAATCTAAACCTAACCCCAAATCCAAACCTAACCCCAAATCTAAACCTAAAATCTAAACCTAACCCCAAATCTAAACCTAAAATCTAAACCTAACCCCAAATCTAAACCTAACCCCAAATCTAAACCTAACCCCAAATCTAAACCTAAAATCTAAACCTAACCCCAAATCTAAACCTAAAATCTAAACCTAACACCAAATCTAAACCTAACCCCAAATCTAAACCTAAAATCTAAACCTAACCACAAATCTAAACCTAACCCCAAATCTAACCCTAAATCTAAACCTAACCCCAAATCTAAACCTAAAATCTAAACCTAACCCCAAATCTAAACCTAATCCGAAATCTAAATCTAAAATCTAAACCTAACCCCAAATCTAAACCTAACCCCAAATCTAAACCTAAAATCTAAACATAACCCCAAATCTAAACCTAAAATCTAAACCTAACCCCAAATCTAAACCTAAAATCTAAACCTAACCCCAAATCTAAACCTAATCCCAAATCCAAACATAACCCCAAATCTAAACCTAAAATCTAAACCTAACCCCAAATCTAAACCTCAAATCTAAACCTAACCCCAAATCTAAACCTAAAATCTAAACCTAACCCCAAATCTAAACCTAACCCCAAATCTAAACCTAAAATCTAAACCTAACCCCAAATCTAAACCTAAAATCTAAACCTAACCCCAAATCTAAACCAAAAACCTAAACCTAACCCCAAATCTAAACCTAAAATCTAAACCTAACCCCAAATCTAAACCTAACCCCAAATCCAAACCTAACCCCAAATCTAAACCTAAAATCTAAACCTAACCCCAAATCTAAACCTAACCCCAAATCTAAACCTAAAATCTTAACCTAACCCCAAATCTAAACCTAAAATCTAAACCTAACCCCAAATCTAAACCTAAAATCTAAACCTAACCCCAAATCTAAACCTAACCCCAAATACAAATCTAACCCCAAATCTAAACCTAAAATCTAAACCTAACCCCAAATCTAAACCTAAAATCTAAACCGAACCCCAAATCTAAACCTAAAATCTAAACCTTACCCTAAATCTAAACGTAACCCCAAATCTAAACCTAACCCCAAATCTAAACCTAAAATCTAAACCTAACCCCAAATCTAAACCTAAAATCTAAACCTAACCCCAAATCTAAACCTAAAATCTAAACCTAACACCAAATCTAAACCTAACCCCAAATCTAAACCTAAAATCTAAACCTAACCCCAAATCTAAACCTAACCCCAAATCTAAACCTAAAATCTAAACCTAACCCCAAATCTAAACCTAAAATCTAAACCTAACCACAAATCTAAACCTAACCCCAAATCTAACCCTAAATCTAAACCTAACCCCAAAACTAAACCTAAAATCTAAACCTAACCCCAAATCTAAACCTAAAATCTAAACCTAACCCCAAATCTAAACCTAACCCCAAATCTAACCCCAAATCTAAACCTAACCCCAAATCTAAACCTAAAATCTAAACCTAACCCCAAATCTAAACCTAAAATCTAAACCTAACCCCAAATCTAAACCTAACCCCAAATCTAAACCTAAAATCTAAACCTAACCCCAAATCTAAACCTAAAATCTAAACCTAACCCCAAATCTAAACCTAGCCCCAAATCTGAACCTAAAATCTAAACCTAACCCCAAATCTAAACCTAACCCCAATTCTAAACCCCAAATCTAAACCTAAAATCTAAACCTAACCCCAAATCTAAACCTAAAATCTAAACCTAACCCCAAATCTAAACCTAACCCCAAATCTAAACCTAAAATCAAAACCTAACCCCAAATCTAAAACTAACCCCAAACCTAAACCTAAAATCTAAACCTAACCCCAAATCTAAACCTAAAATCTAAACCTAACCCCAAATCTAAACCTAATCCCAAATCCAAACCTAACCCCAAATCTAAACCTAAAATCTAAACCTAACCCCAAATCTAAACCTAAAATCTAAACCTAACCCTAAATCTAAACCTAACCCCAAATCTAAACCTAACCCCAAATCTAAACCTAAAATCTAAACCTAACCCCAAATCTAAACCTAAAATCTAAACCTAACCCCAAATCTAAACCTAAAATCTAAACCTAACCCCAAATCTAAACCTAACCCCAAATCTAAACCTAAAATCTAAACCTAACCCCAAATCTAAACCTAACCCCAAATCTAACCCTAAATCTAAACCTAACCCCAAATCTAAACCTAAAATCTAAACCCAACCACAAATCTAAACCTAACCCCAAATCTAACCCCAAATCTAAACCTAACCCCAAATCTAAACCTAAAATCTAAACCTAACCCCAAATCTAAACCTAAAATCTAAACCTAACCCCAAATCTAAACCTAAAATCTAAACCTAACCCCAAATCTAAACCTAACCCCAAATCTAAACCTAAAATCTAAACCTAACCCCAAATCTAAACCTAAAATCTAAACCTAACCCCAAATCTCAAACTAACCCCAAATCTAAACCTAAAATCTAAACCTAACCCCAAATCTAAACCTAAAATCTAAACCTAACCCCAAATGTAAACCCCAAATCTAAACCTAACCTCAAATCTAAACCTAAAATCTAAACCTAACCCCAAATCTAAACCTAAAATCTAAACCTAGCCCCAAATCTGAACCTAAAATCTAAACCTAACCCCAAATCAAAACCTAACCCCAATTCAAAACCCCAAATCTAAACCTAACCCCAAATCTAAACCTAAAATCTAAACCTAACCCCAAATCTAAACCTAACCCCAAATCTAAACCTAAAATCTAAACCTAACCCCAAATCTAAACCTAAAATCTAAACCTAACCCCAAATCTAAACCTAACACCAAATACAAACCTAACCCCAAATCTAAACCTAAAATCTAAACCTAACCCCAAATCTAAACCTAAAATCTAAACCGAACCCCAAATCTAAACCTAAAATCTAAACCTAACCCTAAATCTAAACGTAACCCCAAATCTAAACCTAACCCCAAATCTAAACCTAAAATCTAAACCTAACCCCAAATCTAAACCTAAAATCTAAACCTAACCCCAAATCTAAACCTAAAATCTAAACCTAACACCAAATCTAAACCTAACCCCAAATCTAAACCTAAAATCTAAACCTAACCCCAAATCTAAACCTAACCCCAAATCTAAACCTAAAATCTAAACCTAACCCCAAATCTAAACCTAAAATCTAAACCTAACCACAAATCTAAACCTAACCCCAAATCTAACCCTAAATCTAAACCTAACCCCAAAACTAAACCTAAAATCTAAACCTAACCCCAAATCTAAACCTAAAATCTAAACCTAACCCCAAATCTAAACCTAACCCCAAATCTAACCCCAAATCTAAACCTAACCCCAAATCTAAACCTAAAATCTAAACCTAACCCCAAATCTAAACCTAAAATCTAAACCTAGCCCCAAATCTGAACCTAAAATCTAAACCTAACCCCAAATCAAAACCTAACCCCAATTCAAAACCCCAAATCTAAACCTAAAATCTAAACCTAACCCCAAATCTAAACCTAAAATCTAAACCTAACCCCAAATCTAAACCTAACCCCAAATCTAAACCTAACCCCAAATCTAAACCTAAAATCTAAACCTAACCCCAAATCTAAACCTAAAATCTAAACCTAACCCCAAATCTAAACCTAAAATCTTAACCTAACCCCAAATCTAAACCTAACCCCAAATCTAAACCTAAAATCTAAACCTAACCCCAAATCTAAACCTAAAATCTAAACCTAACCCCAAATCTAACCCAAAAATCTAAACCTAACCCCAAATCTAAACCTAAAATCTAAACCTAACCCCAAATCTAAACCTAACCCCAAATCCAAACCTAACCCCAAATCTAAACCTAAAATCTAAACCTAACCCCAAATCTAAACCTAAAATCTAAACCTAACCCCAAATCTAAACCTAACCCCAAATCTAAACCTAAAATCTAAACCTAACCCCAAATCTAAACCTAAAATCTAAACCTAACACCAAATCTAAACCTAACCCCAAATCTAAACCTAAAATCTAAACCTAACCACAAATCTAAACCTAACCCCAAATCTAACCCTAAATCTAAACCTAACCCCAAATCTAAACCTAAAATCTAAACCTAACCCCAAATCTAAACCTAATCCGAAATCTAAATCTAAAATCTAAACCTAACCCCAAATCTAAACCTAACCCCAAATCTAAACCTAAAATCTAAACATAACCCCAAATCTAAACCTAAAATCTAAACCTAACCCCAAATCTAAACCTAAAATCTAAACCTAACCCCAAATCTAAACCTAATCCCAAATCCAAACATAACCCCAAATCTAAACCTAAAATCTAAACCTAACCCCAAATCTAAACCTCAAATCTAAACCTAACCCCAAATCTAAACCTAAAATCTAAACCTAACCCCAAATCTAAACCTAACCCCAAATCTAAACCTAAAATCTAAACCTAACCCCAAATCTAAACCTAAAATCTAAACCTAACCCCAAATCTAAACCAAAAACCTAAACCTAACCCCAAATCTAAACCTAAAATCTAAACCTAACCCCAAATCTAAACCTAACCCCAAATCCAAACCTAACCCCAAATCTAAACCTAAAATCTAAACCTAACCCCAAATCTAAACCTAACCCCAAATCTAAACCTAAAATCTTAACCTAACCCCAAATCTAAACCTAAAATCTAAACCTAACCCCAAATCTAAACCTAAAATCTAAACCTAACCCCAAATCTAAACCTAAAATCTAAACCTAACCCCAAATCTAAACCTAACCCCAAATACAAATCTAACCCCAAATCTAAACCTAAAATCTAAACCTAACCCCAAATCTAAACCTAAAATCTAAACCGAACCCCAAATCTAAACCTAAAATCTAAACCTTACCCTAAATCTAAACGTAACCCCAAATCTAAACCTAACCCCAAATCTAAACCTAAAATCTAAACCTAACCCCAAATCTAAACCTAAAATCTAAACCTAACCCCAAATCTAAACCTAAAATCTAAACCTAACACCAAATCTAAACCTAACCCCAAATCTAAACCTAAAATCTAAACCTAACCCCAAATCTAAACCTAACCCCAAATCTAAACCTAAAATCTAAACCTAACCCCAAATCTAAACCTAAAATCTAAACCTAACCACAAATCTAAACCTAACCCCAAATCTAACCCTAAATCTAAACCTAACCCCAAAACTAAACCTAAAATCTAAACCTAACCCCAAATCTAAACCTAAAATCTAAACCTAACCCCAAATCTAAACCTAACCCCAAATCTAACCCCAAATCTAAACCTAACCCCAAATCTAAACCTAAAATCTAAACCTAACCCCAAATCTAAACCTAAAATCTAAACCTAACCCCAAATCTAAACCTAACCCCAAATCTAAACCTAAAATCTAAACCTAACCCCAAATCTAAACCTAAAATCTAAACCTAACCCCAAATCTAAACCTAGCCCCAAATCTGAACCTAAAATCTAAACCTAACCCCAAATCTAAACCTAACCCCAATTCTAAACCCCAAATCTAAACCTAAAATCTAAACCTAACCCCAAATCTAAACCTAAAATCTAAACCTAACCCCAAATCTAAACCTAACCCCAAATCTAAACCTAAAATCAAAACCTAACCCCAAATCTAAAACTAACCCCAAACCTAAACCTAAAATCTAAACCTAACCCCAAATCTAAACCTAAAATCTAAACCTAACCCCAAATCTAAACCTAATCCCAAATCCAAACCTAACCCCAAATCTAAACCTAAAATCTAAACCTAACCCCAAATCTAAACCTAAAATCTAAACCTAACCCTAAATCTAAACCTAACCCCAAATCTAAACCTAACCCCAAATCTAAACCTAAAATCTAAACCTAACCCCAAATCTAAACCTAAAATCTAAACCTAACCCCAAATCTAAACCTAAAATCTAAACCTAACCCCAAATCTAAACCTAACCCCAAATCTAAACCTAAAATCTAAACCTAACCCCAAATCTAAACCTAACCCCAAATCTAACCCTAAATCTAAACCTAACCCCAAATCTAAACCTAAAATCTAAACCCAACCACAAATCTAAACCTAACCCCAAATCTAACCCCAAATCTAAACCTAACCCCAAATCTAAACCTAAAATCTAAACCTAACCCCAAATCTAAACCTAAAATCTAAACCTAACCCCAAATCTAAACCTAACCCCAAATCTAAACCTAAAATCTAAACCTAACCCCAAATCTAAACCTAAAATCTAAACCTAACCCCAAATCTCAAACTAACCCCAAATCTAAACCTAAAATCTAAACCTAACCCCAAATCTAAACCTAAAATCTAAACCTAACCCCAAATGTAAACCCCAAATCTAAACCTAACCTCAAATCTAAACCTAAAATCTAAACCTAACCCCAAATCTAAACCTAAAATCTAAACCTAGCCCCAAATCTGAACCTAAAATCTAAACCTAACCCCAAATCAAAACCTAACCCCAATTCAAAACCCCAAATCTAAACCTAACCCCAAATCTAAACCTAAAATCTAAACCTAACCCCAAATCTAAACCTAACCCCAAATCTAAACCTAAAATCTAAACCTAACCCCAAATCTAAACCTAAAATCTAAACCTAACCCCAAATCTAAACCAACCCCAAATCTAAACCTAAAATCTAAACCTAACCCCAAATCTAAACCTAAAATCTAAACCTAACCCCAAATGTAAACCCCAAATCTAAACCTAACCTCAAATCTAAACCTAAAATCTAAACCTAACCCCAAATCTAAACCTAAAATCTAAACCTAGCCCCAAATCTGAACCTAAAATCTAAACCTAACCCCAAATCAAAACCTAACCCCAATTCAAAACCCCAAATCTAAACCTAACCCCAAATCTAAACCTAAAATCTAAACCTAACCCCAAATCTAAACCTAACCCCAAATCTAAACCTAAAATCTAAACCTAACCCCAAATCTAAACCTAAAATCTAAACCTAACCCCAAATCTAAACCTAACACCAAATACAAACCTAACCCCAAATCTAAACCTAAAATCTAAACCTAACCCCAAATCTAAACCTAAAATCTAAACCGAACCCCAAATCTAAACCTAAAATCTAAACCTAACCCTAAATCTAAACGTAACCCCAAATCTAAACCTAACCCCAAATCTAAACCTAAAATCTAAACCTAACCCCAAATCTAAACCTAAAATCTAAACCTAACACCAAATCTAAACCTAACCCCAAATCTAAACCTAAAATCTAAACCTAACCCCAAATCTAAACCTAACCCCAAATCTAAACCTAAAATCTAAACCTAACCCCAAATCTAAACCTAAAATCTAAACCTAACCACAAATCTAAACCTAACCCCAAATCTAACCCTAAATCTAAACCTAACCCCAAAACTAAACCTAAAATCTAAACCTAACCCCAAATCTAAACCTAAAATCTAAACCTAACCCCAAATCTAAACCTAACCCCAAATCTAACCCCAAATCTAAACCTAACCCCAAATCTAAACCTAAAATCTAAACCTAACCCCAAATCTAAACCTAAAATCTAAACCTAGCCCCAAATCTGAACCTAAAATCTAAACCTAACCCCAAATCAAAACCTAACCCCAATTCAAAACCCCAAATCTAAACCTAAAATCTAAACCTAACCCCAAATCTAAACCTAAAATCTAAACCTAACCCCAAATCTAAACCTAACCCCAAATCTAAACCTAACCCCAAATCTAAACCTAAAATCTAAACCTAACCCCAAATCTAAACCTAAAATCTAAACCTAACCCCAAATCTAAACCTAAAATCTTAACCTAACCCCAAATCTAAACCTAACCCCAAATCTAAACCTAAAATCTAAACCTAACCCCAAATCTAAACCTAAAATCTAAACCTAACCCCAAATCTAACCCAAAAATCTAAACCTAACCCCAAATCTAAACCTAAAATCTAAACCTAACCCCAAATCTAAACCTAACCCCAAATCCAAACCTAACCCCAAATCTAAACCTAAAATCTAAACCTAACCCCAAATCTAAACCTAAAATCTAAACCTAACCCCAAATCTAAACCTAACCCCAAATCTAAACCTAACCCCAAATCTAAACCTAAAATCTAAACCTAACCCCAAATCTAAACCTAAAATCTAAACCTAACACCAAATCTAAACCTAACCCCAAATCTAAACCTAAAATCTAAACCTAACCACAAATCTAAACCTAACCCCAAATCTAACCCTAAATCTAAACCTAACCCCAAATCTAAACCTAAAATCTAAACCTAACCCCAAATCTAAACCTAATCCGAAATCTAAATCTAAAATCTAAACCTAACCCCAAATCTAAACCTAACCCCAAATCTAAACCTAAAATCTAAACATAACCCCAAATCTAAACCTAAAATCTAAACCTAACCCCAAATCTAAACCTAAAATCTAAACCTAACCCCAAATCTAAACCTAATCCCAAATCCAAACATAACCCCAAATCTAAACCTAAAATCTAAACCTAACCCCAAATCTAAACCTCAAATCTAAACCTAACCCCAAATCTAAACCTAAAATCTAAACCTAACCCCAAATCTAAACCTAACCCCAAATCTAAACCTAAAATCTAAACCTAACCCCAAATCTAAACCTAAAATCTAAACCTAACCCCAAATCTAAACCAAAAACCTAAACCTAACCCCAAATCTAAACCTAAAATCTAAACCTAACCCCAAATCTAAACCTAACCCCAAATCCAAACCTAACCCCAAATCTAAACCTAAAATCTAAACCTAACCCCAAATCTAAACCTAACCCCAAATCTAAACCTAAAATCTTAACCTAACCCCAAATCTAAACCTAAAATCTAAACCTAACCCCAAATCTAAACCTAAAATCTAAACCTAACCCCAAATCTAAACCTAACCCCAAATACAAATCTAACCCCAAATCTAAACCTAAAATCTAAACCTAACCCCAAATCTAAACCTAAAATCTAAACCGAACCCCAAATCTAAACCTAAAATCTAAACCTTACCCTAAATCTAAACGTAACCCCAAATCTAAACCTAACCCCAAATCTAAACCTAAAATCTAAACCTAACCCCAAATCTAAACCTAAAATCTAAACCTAACCCCAAATCTAAACCTAAAATCTAAACCTAACACCAAATCTAAACCTAACCCCAAATCTAAACCTAAAATCTAAACCTAACCCCAAATCTAAACCTAACCCCAAATCTAAACCTAAAATCTAAACCTAACCCCAAATCTAAACCTAAAATCTAAACCTAACCACAAATCTAAACCTAACCCCAAATCTAACCCTAAATCTAAACCTAACCCCAAAACTAAACCTAAAATCTAAACCTAACCCCAAATCTAAACCTAAAATCTAAACCTAACCCCAAATCTAAACCTAACCCCAAATCTAACCCCAAATCTAAACCTAACCCCAAATCTAAACCTAAAATCTAAACCTAACCCCAAATCTAAACCTAAAATCTAAACCTAACCCCAAATCTAAACCTAACCCCAAATCTAAACCTAAAATCTAAACCTAACCCCAAATCTAAACCTAAAATCTAAACCTAACCCCAAATCTAAACCTAGCCCCAAATCTGAACCTAAAATCTAAACCTAACCCCAAATCTAAACCTAACCCCAATTCTAAACCCCAAATCTAAACCTAAAATCTAAACCTAACCCCAAATCTAAACCTAAAATCTAAACCTAACCCCAAATCTAAACCTAACCCCAAATCTAAACCTAAAATCAAAACCTAACCCCAAATCTAAAACTAACCCCAAACCTAAACCTAAAATCTAAACCTAACCCCAAATCTAAACCTAAAATCTAAACCTAACCCCAAATCTAAACCTAATCCCAAATCCAAACCTAACCCCAAATCTAAACCTAAAATCTAAACCTAACCCCAAATCTAAACCTAAAATCTAAACCTAACCCTAAATCTAAACCTAACCCCAAATCTAAACCTAACCCCAAATCTAAACCTAAAATCTAAACCTAACCCCAAATCTAAACCTAAAATCTAAACCTAACCCCAAATCTAAACCTAAAATCTAAACCTAACCCCAAATCTAAACCTAACCCCAAATCTAAACCTAAAATCTAAACCTAACCCCAAATCTAAACCTAACCCCAAATCTAACCCTAAATCTAAACCTAACCCCAAATCTAAACCTAAAATCTAAACCCAACCACAAATCTAAACCTAACCCCAAATCTAACCCCAAATCTAAACCTAACCCCAAATCTAAACCTAAAATCTAAACCTAACCCCAAATCTAAACCTAAAATCTAAACCTAACCCCAAATCTAAACCTAAAATCTAAACCTAACCCCAAATCTAAACCTAACCCCAAATCTAAACCTAAAATCTAAACCTAACCCCAAATCTAAACCTAAAATCTAAACCTAACCCCAAATCTCAAACTAACCCCAAATCTAAACCTAAAATCTAAACCTAACCCCAAATCTAAACCTAAAATCTAAACCTAACCCCAAATGTAAACCCCAAATCTAAACCTAACCTCAAATCTAAACCTAAAATCTAAACCTAACCCCAAATCTAAACCTAAAATCTAAACCTAGCCCCAAATCTGAACCTAAAATCTAAACCTAACCCCAAATCAAAACCTAACCCCAATTCAAAACCCCAAATCTAAACCTAACCCCAAATCTAAACCTAAAATCTAAACCTAACCCCAAATCTAAACCTAACCCCAAATCTAAACCTAAAATCTAAACCTAACCCCAAATCTAAACCTAAAATCTAAACCTAACCCCAAATCTAAACCTAACACCAAATACAAACCTAACCCCAAATCTAAACCTAAAATCTAAACCTAACCCCAAATCTAAACCTAAAATCTAAACCGAACCCCAAATCTAAACCTAAAATCTAAACCTAACCCTAAATCTAAACGTAACCCCAAATCTAAACCTAACCCCAAATCTAAACCTAAAATCTAAACCTAACCCCAAATCTAAACCTAAAATCTAAACCTAACCCCAAATCTAAACCTAAAATCTAAACCTAACACCAAATCTAAACCTAACCCCAAATCTAAACCTAAAATCTAAACCTAACCCCAAATCTAAACCTAAAATCTAAACCTAACCCCAAATCTAAACCTAAAATCTAAACCTAACCACAAATCTAAACCTAACCCCAAATCTAACCCTAAATCTAAACCTAACCCCAAAACTAAACCTAAAATCTAAACCTAACCCCAAATCTAAACCTAAAATCTAAACCTAACCCCAAATCTAAACCTAACCCCAAATCTAACCCCAAATCTAAACCTAACCCCAAATCTAAACCTAAAATCTAAACCTAACCCCAAATCTAAACCTAAAATCTAAACCTAACCCCAAATCTAAACCTAACCCCAAATCTAAACCTAAAATCTAAACCTAACCCCAAATCTAAACCTAAAATCTAAACCTAACCCCAAATCTAAACCTAAAATCTAAACCTAGCCCCAAATCTGAACCTAAAATCTAAACCTAACCCCAAATCTAAACCTAACCCCAATTCTAAACCCCAAATCTAAACCTAACCCCAAATCTAAACCTAAAATCTAAACCTAACCCCAAATCTAAAACTAACCCCAAACCTAAACCTAAAATCTAAACCTAACCCCAAATCTAAACCTAAAATCTAAACCTAACCCCAAACCTAAACCTAATCCCAAATCCAAACCTAACCCCAAATCTAAACCTAAAATCTAAACCTAACCCCAAATCTAAACCTAAAATCTAAACCTAACCCCAAATCTAAACCTAAAATCTAAACCTAACCCTAAATCTAAACCTAACCCCAAATCTAAACCTAACCCCAAATCTAAACCTAAAATCTAAACCTAACCCCAAATCTAAACCTAAAATCTAAACCTAACCCCAAATCTAAACCTAACCCCAAATCTAAACCTAAAATCTAAACCTAACCCCAAATCTAAACCTAACCCCAAATCTAAACCTAAAATCTAAACCTAACCCCAAATCTAAACCTAACCCCAAATCTAACCCTAAATCTAAACCTAACCCCAAATCTAAACCTAAAATCTAAACCCAACCCCAAATCTAAACCTAACCCCAAATCTAACCCCAAATCTAAACCTAACCCCAAATCTAAACCTAAAATCTAAACCTAACCCCAAATCTAAACCTAAAATCTAAACCTAACCCCAAATCTAAACCTAACCCCAAATCTAAACCTAAAATCTAAACCTAACCCCAAATCTAAACCTAAAATCTAAACCTAACCCCAAATCTCAACCTAACCCCAAATCTAAACCTAAAATCTAAACCTAACCCCAAATCTAAACCTAACCCCAAATCTAAACCTAAAATCTAAACCTAACCCCAAATCTAAACCTAAAATCTAAACCTAACCCCAAATCTAAACCAAAAACCTAAACCTAACCCCAAATCTAAACCTAAAATCTAAACCTAACCCCAAATCTAAACCTAACCCCAAATCCAAACCTAACCCCAAATCTAAACCTAAAATCTAAACCTAACCCCAAATCTAAACCTAACCCCAAATCTAAACCTAAAATCTTAACCTAACCCCAAATCTAAACCTAAAATCTAAACCTAACCCCAAATCTAAACCTAAAATCTAAACCTAACCCCAAATCTAAACCTAACCCCAAATACAAATCTAACCCCAAATCTAAACCTAAAATCTAAACCTAACCCCAAATCTAAACCTAAAATCTAAACCGAACCCCAAATCTAAACCTAAAATCTAAACCTAACCCTAAATCTAAACGTAACCCCAAATCTAAACCTAACCCCAAATCTAAACCTAAAATCTAAACCTAACCCCAAATCTAAACCTAAAATCTAAACCTAACCCCAAATCTAAACCTAAAATCTAAACCTAACACCAAATCTAAACCTAACCCCAAATCTAAACCTAAAATCTAAACCTAACCCCAAATCTAAACCTAACCCCAAATCTAAACCTAAAATCTAAACCTAACCCCAAATCTAAACCTAAAATCTAAACCTAACCACAAATCTAAACCTAACCCCAAATCTAACCCTAAATCTAAACCTAACCCCAAAACTAAACCTAAAATCTAAACCTAACCCCAAATCTAAACCTAAAATCTAAACCTAACCCCAAATCTAAACCTAACCCCAAATCTAACCCCAAATCTAAACCTAACCCCAAATCTAAACCTAAAATCTAAACCTAACCCCAAATCTAAACCTAAAATCTAAACCTAACCCCAAATCTAAACCTAACCCCAAATCTAAACCTAAAATCTAAACCTAACCCCAAATCTAAACCTAAAATCTAAACCTAACCCCAAATCTAAACCTAAAATCTAAACCTAGCCCCAAATCTGAACCTAAAATCTAAACCTAACCCCAAATCTAAACCTAACCCCAATTCTAAACCCCAAATCTAAACCTAAAATCTAAACCTAACCCCAAATCTAAACCTAAAATCTAAACCTAACCCCAAATCTAAACCTAACCCCAAATCTAAACCTAAAATCAAAACCTAACCCCAAATCTAAAACTAACCCCAAACCTAAACCTAAAATCTAAACCTAACCCCAAATCTAAACCTAAAATCTAAACCTAACCCCAAATCTAAACCTAATCCCAAATCCAAACCTAACCCCAAATCTAAACCTAAAATCTAAACCTAACCCCAAATCTAAACCTAAAATCTAAACCTAACCCTAAATCTAAACCTAACCCCAAATCTAAACCTAACCCCAAATCTAAACCTAAAATCTAAACCTAACCCCAAATCTAAACCTAAAATCTAAACCTAACCCCAAATCTAAACCTAACCCCAAATCTAAACCTAAAATCTAAACCTAACCCCAAATCTAAACCTAACCCCAAATCTAACCCTAAATCTAAACCTAACCCCAAATCTAAACCTAAAATCTAAACCCAACCACAAATCTAAACCTAACCCCAAATCTAACCCCAAATCTAAACCTAACCCCAAATCTAAACCTAAAATCTAAACCTAACCCCAAATCTAAACCTAAAATCTAAACCTAACCCCAAATCTAAACCTAAAATCTAAACCTAGCCCCAAATCTGAACCTAAAATCTAAACCTAACCCCAAATCTAAACCTAACCCCAATTCTAAACCCCAAATCTAAACCTAAAATCTAAACCTAACCCCAAATCTAAACCTAAAATCTAAACCTAACCCCAAATCTAAACCTAACCCCAAATCTAAACCTAAAATCAAAACCTAACCCCAAATCTAAAACTAACCCCAAACCTAAACCTAAAATCTAAACCTAACCCCAAATCTAAACCTAAAATCTAAACCTAACCCCAAATCTAAACCTAATCCCAAATCCAAACCTAACCCCAAATCTAAACCTAAAATCTAAACCTAACCCCAAATCTAAACCTAAAATCTAAACCTAACCCTAAATCTAAACCTAACCCCAAATCTAAACCTAACCCCAAATCTAAACCTAAAATCTAAACCTAACCCCAAATCTAAACCTAAAATCTAAACCTAACCCCAAATCTAAACCTAACCCCAAATCTAAACCTAAAATCTAAACCTAACCCCAAATCTAAACCTAACCCCAAATCTAACCCTAAATCTAAACCTAACCCCAAATCTAAACCTAAAATCTAAACCCAACCACAAATCTAAACCTAACCCCAAATCTAACCCCAAATCTAAACCTAACCCCAAATCTAAACCTAAAATCTAAACCTAACCCCAAATCTAAACCTAAAATCTAAACCTAACCCCAAATCTAAACCTAAAATCTAAACCTAACCCCAAATCTAAACCTAACCCCAAATCTAAACCTAAAATCTAAACCTAACCCCAAATCTAAACCTAAAATCTAAACCTAACCCCAAATCTAAACCTAAAATCTAAACCTAACCCCAAATGTAAACCCCAAATCTAAACCTAACCTCAAA
Organism: Patagioenas fasciata; assembly: GCF_037038585.1. Classification (NCBI taxonomy): domain Eukaryota; kingdom Metazoa; phylum Chordata; class Aves; order Columbiformes; family Columbidae; genus Patagioenas; species Patagioenas fasciata. Next base: position 719,389 of record NW_027288511.1, read on the forward strand.
TCTAAACCTAAAATCTAAACCTAACCCCAAATCTAAACCTAAAATCTAAACCTAGCCCCAAATCTGAACCTAAAATCTAAACCTAACCCCAAATCAAAACCTAACCCCAATTCAAAACCCCAAATCTAAACCTAACCCCAAATCTAAACCTAAAATCTAAACCTAACCCCAAATCTAAACCTAACCCCAAATCTAAACCTAAAATCTAAACCTAACCCCAAATCTAAACCTAAAATCTAAACCTAACCCCAAATCTAAACCTAACACCAAATACAAACCTAACCCCAAATCTAAACCTAAAATCTAAACCTAACCCCAAATCTAAACCTAAAATCTAAACCGAACCCCAAATCTAAACCTAAAATCTAAACCTAACCCTAAATCTAAACGTAACCCCAAATCTAAACCTAACCCCAAATCTAAACCTAAAATCTAAACCTAACCCCAAATCTAAACCTAAAATCTAAACCTAACCCCAAATCTAAACCTAAAATCTAAACCTAACACCAAATCTAAACCTAACCCCAAATCTAAACCTAAAATCTAAACCTAACCCCAAATCTAAACCTAACCCCAAATCTAAACCTAAAATCTAAACCTAACCCCAAATCTAAACCTAAAATCTAAACCTAACCACAAATCTAAACCTAACCCCAAATCTAACCCTAAATCTAAACCTAACCCCAAAACTAAACCTAAAATCTAAACCTAACCCCAAATCTAAACCTAAAATCTAAACCTAACCCCAAATCTAAACCTAACCCCAAATCTAACCCCAAATCTAAACCTAACCCCAAATCTAAACCTAAAATCTAAACCTAACCCCAAATCTAAACCTAAAATCTAAACCTAACCCCAAATCTAAACCTAACCCCAAATCTAAACCTAAAATCTAAACCTAACCCCAAATCTAAACCTAAAATCTAAACCTAACCCCAAATCTAAACCTAAAATCTAAACCTAGTCCCAAATCTGAACCTAAAATCTAAACCTAACCCCAAATCTAAACCTAACCCCAATTCTAAACCCCAAATCTAAACCTAACCCCAAATCTAAACCTAAAATCTAAACCTAACCCCAAATCTAAAACTAACCCCAAACCTAAACCTAAAATCTAAACCTAACCCCAAATCTAAACCTAAAATCTAAACCTAACCCCAAACCTAAACCTAATCCCAAATCCAAACCTAACCCCAAATCTAAACCTAAAATCTAAACCTAACCCCAAATCTAAACCTAAAATCTAAACCTAACCCCAAATCTAAACCTAAAATCTAAACCTAACCCTAAATCTAAACCTAACCCCAAATCTAAACCTAACCCCAAATCTAAACCTAAAATCTAAACCTAACCCCAAATCTAAACCTAAAATCTAAACCTAACCCCAAATCTAAACCTAACCCCAAATCTAAACCTAAAATCTAAACCTAACCCCAAATCTAAACCTAACCCCAAATCTAAACCTAAAATCTAAACCTAACCCCAAATCTAAACCTAACCCCAAATCTAACCCTAAATCTAAACCTAACCCCAAATCTAAACCTAAAATCTAAACCCAACCCCAAATCTAAACCTAACCCCAAATCTAACCCCAAATCTAAACCTAACCCCAAATCTAAACCTAAAATCTAAACCTAACCCCAAATCTAAACCTAAAATCTAAACCTAACCCCAAATCTAAACCTAACCCCAAATCTAAACCTAAAATCTAAACCTAACCCCAAATCTAAACCTAAAATCTAAACCTAACCCCAAATCTCAACCTAACCCCAAATCTAAACCTAAAATCTAAACCTAACCCCAAATCTAAACCTAAAATCTAAACCTAACCCCAAATGTAAACCCCAAATATAAACCTAACCCCAAATCTAAACCTAAAATCTAAACCTAACCCCAAATCTAAACCTAAAATCTAAACCTAGCCCCAAATCTGAACCTAAAATCTAAACCTAACCCCAAATCAAAACCTAACCCCAATTCAAAACCCCAAATCTAAACCTAACCCCAAATCTAAACCTAAAATCTAAACCTAACCCCAAATCTAAACCTAAAATCTAAACCTAACCCCAAATCTAAACCTAACCCCAAATCTAAACCTAACCCCAAATCTAAACCTAAAATCTAAACCTAACCCCAAATCTAAACCTAAAATCTAAACCTAACCCCAAATCTAAACCTAACCCCAAATCTAAACCTAAAATCTTAACCTAACCCCAAATCTAAACCTAACCCCAAATCTAAACCTAAAATCTAAACCTAACCCCAAATCTAAACCAAAAATCTAAACCTAACCTCAAATCTAAACCTAAAATCTAAACCTAACCCCAAATCTAAACCTAACCCCAAATCCAAACCTAACCCCAAATCTAAACCTAAAATCTAAACCTAACCCCAAATCTAAACCTAAAATCTAAACCTAACCCTAAATCTAAACCTAACCCCAAATCTAAACCTAACCCCAAATCTAAACCTAAAATCTAAACCTAACCCCAAATCTAAACCTAACCCCAAATCTAAACCTAAAATCTAAACCTAACCCCAAATCTAAACCAAAAATCTAAACCTAACCCCAAATCTAAACCTAAAATCTAAACCTAACCCCAAATCTAAACCTAATCCCAAATCCAAACCTAACCCCAAATCTAAACCTAAAATCTAAACCTAACCCCAAATCTAAACCTAAAATCTAAACCTAACCCCAAATCTAAACCTAAAATCTAAACCTAACCCTAAATCTAAACCTAACCCCAAATCTAAACCTAACCCCAAATCTAAACCTAAAATCTAAACCTAACCCCAAATCTAAACCTAAAATCTAAACCTAACCCCAAATCTAAACCTAACCCCAAATCTAAACCTAAAATCTAAACCTAACCCCAAATCTAAACCTAACCCCAAATCTAAACCTAAAATCTAAACCTAACCCCAAATCTAAACCTAAAATCTAAACCTAACCCCAAATCTAAACCTAACCCCAAATCTAACCCTAAATCTAAACCTAACCCCAAATCTAAACCTAAAATCTACACCTAACCCCAAATCTAAACCTAACCCCAAATCTAAACCTAAAATCTAAACCTAACACCAAATCTAAACCTAACCCCAAATCTAAACCTAAAATCTAAACCTAACCCCAAATCTAAACCTAAAATCTAAACCTAACCCCAAATCTAAACCAAAAACCTAAACCTAACCCCAAATCTAAACCTAAAATCTAAACCTAACCCCAAATCTAAACCTAACCCCAAATCCAAACCTAACCCCAAATCTAAACCTAAAATCTAAACCTAACCCCAAATCTAAACCTAACCCCAAATCTAAACCTAAAATCTTAACCTAACCCCAAATCTAAACCTAACCCCAATTCTAAACCCCAAATCTAAACCTAACCCCAAATCTAAACCTAAAATCTAAACCTAACCCCAAATCTAAACCAAAAATCTAAACCTAACCCCAAATCTAAACCTAACCCCAAATACAAACCTAACCCCAAATCTAAACCTAAAATCTAAACCTAACCCCAAATCTAAACCTAAAATCTAAACCTAACCCTAAATCTAAACGTAACCCCAAATCTAAACCTAAAATCTAAACCTAACCCCAAATCTAAACCTAAAATCTAAACCTAACCCCAAATCTAAACCTAACCCCAAATCTAAACCTAAAATCTAAACCTAACCCCAAATCTAAACCTAAAATCTAAACCTAACCACAAATCTAAACCTAACCCCAAATCTAACCCTAAATCTAAACCTAACCCCAAATCTAAACCTAAAATCTAAACCTAACCCCAAATCTAAACCTAAAATCTAAACCTAACCCCAAATCTAAACCTAACCCCAAATCTAACCCCAAATCTAAACCTAACCCCAAATCTAAACCTAAAATCTAAACCTAACCCCAAATCTAAACCTAACCCCAAATCTAAACCTAAAATCTAAACCTAACCCCAAATCTAAACCTAAAATCTTAACCTAACCCCAAATCTAAACCTAAAATCTAAACCTAACCCCAAATCTAAACCTAAAATCTAAACCTAGCCCCAAATCTGAACCTAAAATCTAAACCTAACCCCAAATCTAAACCTAACCCCAATTCTAAACCTAAATCTAAACCTAACCCCAAATCTAAAACTAAAATCTAAACCTAACCCCAAATCTAAACCCCAAATCTAAACCTAACCCCAAATCTAAACCTAAAATCTAAACCTAACCCCAAATCTAAACCTAACCCCAACCCCTAACCCCAAATCTAAACCTAACCCCAAATCTAAACCTAAAATCTAAACCTAACCCCAAATCTAAACCTAACCCCAAATCTAAACCTAAAATCTAAACCTAACCCCAAATCTAAACCTAAAATCTAAACCTAACCCCAAATCTAAACCTAATCCCAAATCCAAACCTAACCCCAAATCTAAACCTAAAATCTAAACCTAACCCCAAATCTAAACCTAAAATCTAAACCTAACCCTAAATCTAAACCTAACCCCAAATCTAAACCTAACCCCAAATCTAAACCTAAAATCTAAACCTAACCCCAAATCTAAACCTAAAATCTAAACCTAACCCCAAATCTAAACCTAACCCCAAATCTAAACCTAAAATCTAAACCTAACCCCAAATCTAAACCTAACCCCAAATCTAAACCTAAAATCTAAACCTAACCCCAAATCTAAACCTAAAATCTAAACCTAACCCCAAATCTAAACCTAACCCCAAATCTAACCCTAAATCTAAACCTAACCCCAAATCTAAACCTAAAATCTAAACCTAACCCCAAATCTAAACCTAACCCCAAATCTAACCCCAAATCTAAACCTAAGCCCAAATCTAAACCTAAAATCTAAACCTAACCCCAAATCTAAACCTAAAATCTAAACCTAACCCCAAATCTAAACCTAACCCCAAATGTAAACCCCAAATCTAAACCTAACCCCAAATCTAAACCTAAAATCTAAACCTAACCCCAAATCTAAACCTAAAATCTAAACCTAGCCCCAAATCTGAACCTAAAATCTAAACCTAACCCCAAATCAAAACCTAACCCCAATTCAAAACCCCAAATCTAAACCTAACCCCAAATCTAAACCTAAAATCTAAACCTAACCCCAAATCTAAACCTAAAATCTAAACCTAACCCCAAATCTAAATCTAAAATCTAAACCTAACCCCAAATCTAAACCTAACCCCAAATCTAAACCTAACCCCAAATCTAAACCTAAAATCTAAACCTAACCCCAAATCTAAACCTAAAATCTAAACCTAACCCCAAATCTAAACCTAACCCCAAATCTAAACCTAAAATCTTAACCTAACCCCAAATCTAAACCTAACCCCAAATCTAAACCTAAAATCTAAACCTAACCCCAAATCTAAACCTAAAATCTAAACCTAACCCCAAATCTAAACCAAAAATCTAAACCTAACCTCAAATCTAAACCTAAAATCTAAACCTAACCCCAAATCTAAACCTAACCCCAAATCCAAACCTAACCCCAAATCTAAACCTAAAATCTAAACCTAACCCCAAATCTAAACCTAAAATCTAAACCTAACCCTAAATCTAAACCTAACCCCAAATCTAAACCTAACCCCAAATCTAAACCTAAAATCTAAACCTAACCCCAAATCTAAACCTAAAATCTAAACCTAACACCAAATCTAAACCTAACCCCAAATCTAAACCTAAAATCTAAACCTAACCACAAATCTAAACCTAACCCCAAATCTAACCCTAAATCTAAACCTAACCCCAAATCTAAACCTAAAATCTAAACCTAACCCCAAATCTAAACCTAACCCCAAATCTAAATCTAAAATCTAAACCTAACCCCAAATCTAAACCTAACCCCAAATCTAAACCTAAAATCTAAACATAACCCCAAATCTAAACCTAAAATCTAAACCTAACCCCAAATCTAAACCTAATCCCAAATCCAAACCTAACCCCAAATCTAAACCTAAAATCTAAACCTAATCCCAAATCTAAACCTCAAATCTAAACCTAACCCCAAATCTAAACCTAAAATCTAAACCTAACCCCAAATCTAAACCTAACCCCAAATCTAAACCTAAAATCTAAACCTAACCCCAAATCTAAACCTAAAATCTAAACCTAACCCCAAATCTAAACCTAACCCCAAATCTAAACCTAAAATCTAAACCTAACCCCAAATCTAAACCTAACCCAAATCTAACCCTAAATCTAAACCTAACCCCAAATCTAAACCTAAAATCTAAACCTAACCCCAAATCTAAACCTAACCCCAAATCTAACCCCAAATCTAAACCTAACCCCAAATCTAAACCTAAAATCTAAACCTAACCCCAAATCTAAACCTAAAATCTAAACCTAACCCCAAATCTAAACCTAACCCCAAATCTAAACCTAAAATCTAAACCTAACCCCAAATCTAAACCTAAAATCTAAACCTAACCCCAAATCTCAACCTAACCCCAAATCTAAACCTAAAATCTAAACCTAACCCCAAATCTAAACCTAAAATCTAAACCTAGCCCCAAATCTGAACCTAAAATCTAAACCTAACCCCAAATCAAAACCTAATCCCAATTCTAAACCCCAAATCTAAACCTAACCCCAAATCTAAACCTAAAATCTAAACCTAACCCCAAATCTAAACCTAAAATCTAAACCTAACCCCAAATCTAAACCTAACCCCAAATCTAAACCTAAAATCTAAACCTAACCCCAAATCTAAACCTAAAATCTAAACCTAACCCCAAATCTAAACCTAACCCCAAATCTAAACCTAAAATCTTAACCTAACCCCAAATCTAAACCTAACCCCAAATCTAAACCTAAAATCTAAACCTAACCCCAAATCTAAACCTAAAATCTAAACCTAACCCCAAATCTAAACCAAAAATCTAAACCTAACCTCAAATCTAAACCTAAAATCTAAACCTAACCCCAAATCTAAACCTAACCCCAAATCCAAACCTAACCCCAAATCTAAACCTAAAATCTAAACCTAACCCCAAATCTAAACCTAAAATCTAAACCTAACCCTAAATCTAAACCTAACCCCAAATCTAAACCTAACCCCAAATCTAAACCTAAAATGTAAACCTAACCCCAAATCTAAACCTAAAATCTAAACCTAACACCAAATCTAAACCTAACCCCAAATCTAAACCTAAAATCTAAACCTAACCCCAAATCTAAACCTAACCCCAAATCTAAACCTAAAATCTAAACCTAACCCCAAATCTAAACCTAAAATCTAAACCTAACCCCAAATCTAAACCTAACCCCAAACCTAACCCCAAATCTAAACCTAACCCCAAATCTAAACCTAAAATCTAAACCTAACCCCAAATCTAAACCTAAAATCTAAACCTAACCCCAAATCTAAAACTAACCACAAACCTAAACCTAAAATCTAAACCTAACCCCAAATCTAAACCTAAAATCTAAACCTAACCCCAAATCTAAACCTAATCCCAAGTCCAAACCTAACCCCAAATCTAAACCTAAAATCTAAACCTAACCCCAAATCTAAACCTAAAATCTAAACCTAACCCTAAATCTAAACCTAACCCCAAATCTAAACCTAACCCCAAATCTAAACCTAAAATCTAAACCTAACCCCAAATCTAAACCTAAAATCTAAACCTAACCCCAAATCTAAACCTAACCCCAAATCTAAACCTAAAATCTAAACCTAACCCCAAATCTAAACCTAACCCCAAATCTAAACCTAAAATCTAAACCTAACCCCAAATCTGAACCTAAAATCTAAACCTAACCCCAAATCTAAACCTAACCCCAAATCTAACCCTAAATCTAAACCTAACCCCAAATCTAAACCTAAAATCTAAACCTAACCCCAAATCTCAACCTAACCCCAAATCTAAACCTAAAATCTAAACCTAACCCCAAATCTAAACCTAAAATCTAAACCTAACCCCAAATGTAAACCCCAAATCTAAACCTAACCCCAAATCTAAACCTAAAATCTAAACCTAACCCCAAATCTAAACCTAAAATCTAAACCTAGCCCCAAATCTCAACCTAACCCCAAATCTAAACCTAAAATCTAAACCTAACCCCAAATCTAAACCTAAAATCTAAACCTAACCCCAAATGTAAACCCCAAATCTAAACCTAACCCCAAATCTAAACCTAAAATCTAAACCTAACCCCAAATCTAAACCTAAAATCTAAACCTAGCCCCAAATCTGAACCTAAAATCTAAACCTAACCCCAAATCAAAACCTAACCCCAATTCAAAACCCCAAATCTAAACCTAACCCCAAATCTAAACCTAAAATCTAAACCTAACCCCAAATCTAAACCTAACCCCAAATCTAACCCCAAATCTAAACCTAACCCCAAATCTAACCCTAAAATCTAAACCTAACCCCAACTCTAAACCTAACCCCAAATCTAACCCCAAATCTAAACCTAACCCCAAATCTAAACCTAACCCCAAATCTAAACCTAACCCCAAATCTAAACCTAAAATCTAAACCTAACCCCAACTCTAAACCTAACCCCAAATCTAACCCCAAATCTAAACCTAACCCCAAATCTAACCCTAAATCTAAACCTAACCCCAAATCTAAACCTAAAATCTAAACCTAACCCCAAATCTAAACCTAACCCCAAATCTAATCCCAAATCTAAACCTAACCCCAAATCTAAACCTAAAATCTAAACCTAACCCCAAATCTAAACCTAAAATCTAAACCTAACCCCAAATCTAAACCTAACCCCAAATCTAAACCTAAAATCTAAACCTAACCCCAAATCTAAACCTAAAATCTAAACCTAACCCCAAATCTCAACCTAACCCCAAATCTAAACCTAAAATCTAAACCTAACCCCAAATCTAAACCTAAAATCTAACCCTAACCCCAAATGTAAACCCCAAATCTAAACCTAACCCCAAATCTAAACCTAAAATCTAAACCTAACCCCAAATCTAAACCTAAAATCTAAACCTAGCCCCAAATCTGAACCTAAAATCTAAACCTAACCCCAAAACAAAACCTAATCCCAATTCTAAACCCCAAATCTAAACCTAACCCCAAATCTAAACCTAAAATCTAAACCTAACCCCAAATCTAAACCTAAAATCTAAACCTAACCCCAAATCTAAACCTAACCCCAAATCTAAACCTAACCCCAAATCTAAACCTAAAATCTAAACCTAACCCCAAATCTAAACCTAAAATCTAAACCTAACCCCAAATCTAAACCTAACCCCAAATCTAAACCTAAAATCTTAACCTAACCCCAAATCTAAACCTAACCCCAAATCTAAACCTAAAATCTAAACCTAACCCCAAATCTAAACCTAAAATCTAAACCTAACCCCAAATCTAAACCAAAAATCTAAACCTAACCTCAAATCTAAACCTAAAATCTAAACCTAACCCCAAATCTAAACCTAACCCCAAATCCAAACCTAACCCCAAATCTAAACCTAAAATCTAAACATAACCCCAAATCTAAACCTAAAATCTAAACCTAACCCTAAATCTAAACCTAACCCCAAATCTAAACCTAACCCCAAATCTAAACCTAAAATCTAAACCTAACCCCAAATCTAAACCTAAAATCTAAACCTAACACCAAATCTAAACCTAACCCCAAATCTAAACCTAAAATCTAAACCTAACCCCAAATCTAAACCTAACCCCAAATCTAAACCTAAAATCTAAACCTAACCCCAAATCTAAACCTAAAATCTAAACCTAACCCCAAATCTAAACCTAACCCCAAATCTAACCCCAAATCTAAACCTAACCCCAAATCTAAACCTAAAATCTAAACCTAACCCCAAATCTAAACCTAAAATCTAAACCTAACCCCAAATCTAAACCTAACCCCAAATCTAAACCTAAAATCTAAACCTAACCCCAAATCTAAACCTAAAATCTAAACCTAACCCCAAATCTAAACCTAACCCCAAATCTAAACCTAAAATCTAAACCTAACCCCAAATCTAAACCTAAAATCTAAACCTAACCCCAAATCTAAACCTAAAATCTAAACCTAACCCCAAATCTAAACCTAAAATCTAAACCTAGCCCCAAATCTGAACCTAAAATCTAAACCTAACCCCAAATCTAAACCTAACCCCAATTCTAAACCCCAAATCTAAACCTAACCCCAAATCTAAACCTAAAATCTAAACCTAACCCCAAATCTAAACCTAAAATCTAAACCTAACCCCAAATCTAAACCTAAAACCTAAACCTAACCCCAAATCTCAACCTAACCCCAAATCTAAACCTAAAATCTAAACCTAACCCCAAATCTAAACCTAAAACCTAAACCTAACCCCAAATCTAAACCTAACCCCAAATCTAAACCTAAAATCTAAACCTAACCCCAAATCTAAACCTAAAATCTAAACCTAACCCCAAATCTAAACCTAACCCCAAATCTAAACCTAACCCCAAATCTAAACCTAAAATCTAAACCTAACCCCAACTCTAAACCTAACCCCAAATCTAACCCCAAATCTAAACCTAACCCCAAATCTAACCCTAAATCTAAACCTAACCCCAAATCTAAACCTAAAATCTAAACCTAACCCCAAATCTAAACCTAACCCCAAATCTAATCCCAAATCTAAACCTAACCCCAAATCTAAACCTAAAATCTAAACCTAACCCCAAATCTAAACCTAAAATCTAAACCTAACCCCAAATCTAAACCTAACCCCAAATCTAAACCTAAAATCTAAACCTAACCCCAAATCTAAACCTAAAATCTAAACCTAACCCCAAATCTCAACCTAACCCCAAATCTAAACCTAAAATCTAAACCTAACCCCAAATCTAAACCTAAAATCTAACCCTAACCCCAAATGTAAACCCCAAATCTAAACCTAACCCCAAATCTAAACCTAAAATCTAAACCTAACCCCAAATCTAAACCTAAAATCTAAACCTAACCCCAAATCTAAACCTAACCCCAAATCTAAACCTAAAATCTTAACCTAACCCCAAATCTAAACCTAACCCCAAATCTAAACCTAAAATCTAAACCTAACCCCAAATCTAAACCTAAAATCTAAACCTAACCCCAAATCTAAACCAAAAATCTAAACCTAACCTCAAATCTAAACCTAAAATCTAAACCTAACCCCAAATCTAAACCTAACCCCAAATCCAAACCTAACCCCAAATCTAAACCTAAAATCTAAACATAACCCCAAATCTAAACCTAAAATCTAAACCTAACCCTAAATCTAAACCTAACCCCAAATCTAAACCTAACCCCAAATCTAAACCTAAAATCTAAACCTAACCCCAAATCTAAACCTAAAATCTAAACCTAACACCAAATCTAAACCTAACCCCAAATCTAAACCTAAAATCTAAACCTAACCCCAAATCTAAACCTAACCCCAAATCTAAACCTAAAATCTAAACCTAACCCCAAATCTAAACCTAAAATCTAAACCTAACCCCAAATCTAAACCTAACCCCAAATCTAACCCCAAATCTAAACCTAACCCCAAATCTAAACCTAAAATCTAAACCTAACCCCAAATCTAAACCTAAAATCTAAACCTAACCCCAAATCTAAACCTAACCCCAAATCTAAACCTAAAATCTAAACCTAACCCCAAATCTAAACCTAAAATCTAAACCTAACCCCAAATCTAAACCTAACCCCAAATCTAAACCTAAAATCTAAACCTAACCCCAAATCTAAACCTAAAATCTAAACCTAACCCCAAATCTAAACCTAAAATCTAAACCTAACCCCAAATCTAAACCTAAAATCTAAACCTAGCCCCAAATCTGAACCTAAAATCTAAACCTAACCCCAAATCTAAACCTAACCCCAATTCTAAACCCCAAATCTAAACCTAACCCCAAATCTAAACCTAAAATCTAAACCTAACCCCAAATCTAAACCTAAAATCTAAACCTAACCCCAAATCTAAACCTAAAACCTAAACCTAACCCCAAATCTCAACCTAACCCCAAATCTAAACCTAAAATCTAAACCTAACCCCAAATCTAAACCTAAAACCTAAACCTAACCCCAAATCTAAACCTAACCCCAAATCTAAACCTAAAATCTAAACCTAACCCCAAATCTAAACCTAAAATCTAAACCTAACCCCAAATCTAAACCTAACCCCAAATCTAAACCTAACCCCAAATCTAAACCTAAAATCTAAACCTAACCCCAACTCTAAACCTAACCCCAAATCTAAACCTAAAATCTAAACCTAACCCCAAATCTAAACCTAACCCCAAATCTAAACCTAAAATCTAAACCTAACCCCAAATCTAAACCTAACCCCAAATCTAAACCTAAAATCTAAACCTAACCCCAAATCTAAACCTAAAATCTAAACCTAACCCCAAATCTAAACCTAACCCCAAATCTAAACCTAAAATCTAAACCTAACCCCAAATCTAAACCTAAAATCTAAACCTAACCCCAAATCTAAACCTAACCCCAAATCTAACCCCAAATCTAAACCTAACCCCAAATCTAAACCTAAAATCTAAACCTAACCCCAAATCTAAACCTAAAATCTAAACCTTACCCCAAATCTAAACCTAAAATCTAAACCTAACCCCAAATCTAAACCTAACCCCAAATCTAAACCTAAAATCTAAACCTAACCCCAAATCTAAACCTAAAATCTAAACCTAACCCCAAATCTAAACCTAACCCCAAATCTAAACCTAAAATCTAAACCTAACCCCAAATCTAAACCTAGCCCCAAATCTAAACCTAAAATCTAAACATAACACCAAATCTAAACCTAAAATCTAAACCTAACCCCAAATCTAAACCTAACTCCAAATCTAAACCTAAATCTAAACCTAACCCCAAATCTAAACCTAAAATCTATACCTAACCCCAAATCTAAACCTAACCCCAAATCTAAACCTAAAATCTAAACCTAACCCCAAATCTAAACCTAAAATCTAAACCTAACCCCAAATCTAAACCTAACCCCAAATCTAAACCTAAAATCTAAACCTAACCCCAAATCTAAACCTAACCCCAAATCTAACCCCAAATCTAAACCTAACCCCAAATCTAAACCTAAAATCTAAACCTAAGCCCAAATCTAAACCTAAAATCTAAACCTAACCCCAAATCTAAACCTAAAATCTAAACTTAACCCCAAATCTAAACCTAACCCCAAAACCAAACCTAACCCCAAATCTAAACCTAAAATCTAAATCTAACCCCAAATCTAAACCTAAAATCTAAACCTAACCCTAAATCTAAACCTAACCCCAAATCTAAACCTAACCCCAAATCTAAACCTAAAATCTAAACCTAACCCCAAATCAAAAACTAACCCCAAATCTAAACCTAACCCCAAATCAAAACCTAACCCCAAATCTAAACCTAACCCCAAATATAAACCTAAAATCTAAACCTAACCCCAAATCTAAACCTAAAATCTAAACCTAACCCCAAATCTAAACCAAAAATCTGAACCTAACCCCAAATCTAAACCTAACCCCAAATCTAAACCTAACCCCAAATCTAAACCTAAAATCTAAACCTAACCCCAAATCTAAACCTAAAATCTAAACCTAACCCCAAATCTTGAACCTACCCCCATATCTAAACCTAAAATCTAAACCTAACCCCAAATCTAAACCTAAAATCTAAACCTAACCCCAAATCTAAACCTAACCCCGAATCTAAACCTAAAATCTAAACCTAACCCCAAATCTAAACCTAACCCCGAATCTAAACCTAAAATCTAAACCTAACCCCAAATCTAAACCTAACCCCAAATCTAAACCTAAAATCTAAATCTAACCCCAAATCTAAACCTAAAATCTAAACCTAACCCCAAATCTAAACCTAACTCCAAATCTAAACCTAAATCTAAACCTAACCCCAAATCTAAACCTAACCCCAAATCTAAACCTAAAATCTAAACCTAACCCCAAATCTAAACCTAAAATCTAAACCTAGCCCCAAATCTGAACCTAAAATCTAAACCTAACCCCAAATCTAAACCTAAAATCTAAACCTAACCCCAAATATAAACCTAAAATCTAAACCTAACCCCAAATCTAAACCTGAAATCTAAACATAACACCAAATCTAAACCTAACCCCAAATCTAAACCTAAAATCTAAACCTAACCCCAAATCTAAACCTAAAATCTAAACCTAACCCCAAATCTAAACCTAAAATCTAAACCTAACCCCAAATCTGAACCTAAAATCTAAACCTAACCCCAAATCTAAACCTAAAATCTAAACCTAACCCCAAATCTAAACCTAAAATCTAAATCTAACCCTTAATCTAAACCTAAAATCTAAACCTAACCCCAAATCTAAACCTAACCCCAAATCTAAACCTAAAATCTAAACCTAACACCAAATCTAAACCTAAAATCTAAACCTAACCCCAAATCTAAACCTAACTCCAAATCTAAACCTAAATCTAAACCTAACCCCAAATCTAAACCTAAAATCTATACCTAACCCCAAATCTAAACCTAACCCCAAATCTAACACCAAATCTAAACCTAACCCCAAATCTAAACCTAAAAGCTAAACCTAACCCCAAATCTAAACCTAAAATATAACCTAACCCCAAATCTAAACCTAACCCAAAATCTAAACCTAAAATCTAAACCTAACCCCAAATCTAAACCTAAAATCTAAACCTAACCCCAAATCTAAACCTAACCCCAAATCTAAACCTAAAATCTAAACCTAACCCCAAATCTAAACCCCAAATCTAAACCTAACCCCAAATCTAAACCCCAAATCTAAACCTAACCCCAAATCTAAACCTAAAATCTAAACCTAACCCCAAATCTAAACCTAACCCCAAATCTAAACCTAAAATCTAAACCTAACCCCAAATCTAAACCTAACCCCAAATCTAAACCTAACCCCAAATCTAACCCCAAATCTAAACCTAACCCCAAATCTAAACCTAAAATCTAAACCTAACCCCAAATCTAAACCTAACCCCAAATCTAAACCTAAAATCTAAACCTAACCCCAAATCTAAACCTAACCCCAAATCTAAACCTAACCCCAAATCTAAACCTAAAATCTAAACCTAACACCAAATCTAAACCTAAAATCTAAACCTAACCCCAAATCTAAACCTAACTCCAAATCTAAACCTAAATCTAAACCTAACCCCAAATCTAAACTTAAAATCTATACCTAACCCCAAATCTAAACCTAACCCCAAATCTAAACCTAACCCCAAATCTAAACCTAAAATCTAAACCTAACCCCAAATCTAAACCTAAAATCTAAACCTAACCCCAAATCTAAACCTAACCCCAAATCTAAACCTAAAATCTAAACCTAACCCCAAATCTAAACCTAACCCCAAATCTAACCCCAAATCTAAACCTAACCCCAAATCTAAACCTAAAATCTAAACCTAACCCCAAATCTAAACCTAAAATCTAAACCTAACCCCAAATCTAAAACAAAAATCTAAACCTAACCCCAAATCTAAACCTAAAATCTAAACTTAACCCCAAATCCAAACCTAACCCCAAATCTAAACCTAAAATCTAAACCTAACCCCAAATCTAAACCTAAAATCTAAACCTAACCCTAAATCTAAACCTAACCCCAAATCTAAACCTAAAATCTAAACCTAACCCCAAATCTAAACCTAACCCCAAATCTAAACCTAACCCCAAATCTAAACCTAAAATCTAAACCTAACCCCAAATCTAAACCTAACCCCAAATCTAAACCTAACGCCAAATCTAACCCCAAATCTAAACCTAACCCCAAATCTAAACCTAAAATCTAAACCTAACCCCAAATCTAAACCTAACCCCAAATCTAAACCTAAAATCTAAACCTAACCCCAAATCTAAACCTAACCCCAAATCTAAACCTAACCCCAAATCTAAACCTAAAATCTAAACCTAACACCAAATCTAAACCTAAAATCTAAACCTAACCACAAATCTAAACCTAACTCCAAATCTAAACCTAAATCTAAACCTAACCCCAAATCTAAACCTAAAATCTATACCTAACCCCAAATCTAAACCTAACCTCAAATCTAAACCTAACCCCAAATCTAAACCTAAAATCTAAACCTAACCCCAAATCTAAACCTAAAATCTAAACCTAACCCCAAATCTAAACCTAACCCCAAATCTAAACCTAAAATCTAAACCTAACCCCAAATCTAAACCTAAAATCTAAACCTAACCCCAAATCTAAAACAAAAATCTAAACCTAACCCCAAATCTAAACCTAAAATCTAAATCTAACCCCAAATCTAAACCTAAAATCTAAACCTAACCCTAAATCTAAACCTAACCCCAAATCTAAACCTAACCCCAAATCTAAACCTAAAATCTAAACCTAACCCCAAATCAAAAACTAACCCCAAATCTAAACCTAACCCCAAATCAAAACCTAACCCCAAATCTAAACCTAACCCCAAATATAAACCTAAAATCTAAACCTAACCCCAAATCTAAACCTAAAATCTAAACCTAACCCCAAATCTAAACCAAAAATCTGAACCTAACCCCAAATCTAAACCTAACCCCAAATCTAAACCTAACCCCAAATCTAAACCTAAAATCTAAACCTAACCCCAAATCTAAACCTAAAATCTAAACCTAACCCCAAATCTTGAACCTACCCCCATATCTAAACCTAAAATCTAAACCTAACCCCAAATCTAAACCTAAAATCTAAACCTAACCCCAAATCTAAACCTAACCCCGAATCTAAACCTAAAATCTAAACCTAACCCCAAATCTAAACCTAACCCCGAATCTAAACCTAAAATCTAAACCTAACCCCAAATCTAAACCTAACCCCAAATCTAAACCTAAAATCTAAATCTAACCCCAAATCTAAACCTAAAATCTAAACCTAACCCCAAATCTAAACCTAACTCCAAATCTAAACCTAAATCTAAACCTAACCCCAAATCTAAACCTAACCCCAAATCTAAACCTAAAATCTAAACCTAACCCCAAATCTAAACCTAAAATCTAAACCTAGCCCCAAATCTGAACCTAAAATCTAAACCTAACCCCAAATCTAAACCTAAAATCTAAACCTAACCCCAAATATAAACCTAAAATCTAAACCTAACCCCAAATCTAAACCTGAAATCTAAACATAACACCAAATCTAAACCTAACCCCAAATCTAAACCTAAAATCTAAACCTAACCCCAAATCTAAACCTAAAATCTAAACCTAACCCCAAATCTGAACCTAAAATCTAAACCTAACCCCAAATCTAAACCTAAAATCTAAACCTAACCCCAAATCTAAACCTAAAATCTAAATCTAACCCTTAATCTAAACCTAAAATCTAAACCTAACCCCAAATCTAAACCTAACCCCAAATCTAAACCTAAAATCTAAACCTAACACCAAATCTAAACCTAAAATCTAAACCTAACCCCAAATCTAAACCTAACTCCAAATCTAAACCTAAATCTAAACCTAACCCCAAATCTAAACCTAAAATCTATACCTAACCCCAAATCTAAACCTAACCCCAAATCTAACACCAAATCTAAACCTAACCCCAAATCTAAACCTAAAAGCTAAACCTAACCCCAAATCTAAACCTAAAATATAACCTAACCCCAAATCTAAACCTAACCCAAAATCTAAACCTAAAATCTAAACCTAACCCCAAATCTAAACCTAAAATCTAAACCTAACCCCAAATCTAAACCTAACCCCAAATCTAAACCTAAAATCTAAACCTAACCCCAAATCTAAACCCCAAATCTAAACCTAACCCCAAATCTAAACCCCAAATCTAAACCTAACCCCAAATCTAAACCTAAAATCTAAACCTAACCCCAAATCTAAACCTAACCCCAAATCTAAACCTAAAATCTAAACCTAACCCCAAATCTAAACCTAACCCCAAATCTAAACCTAACCCCAAATCTAACCCCAAATCTAAACCTAACCCCAAATCTAAACCTAAAATCTAAACCTAACCCCAAATCTAAACCTAACCCCAAATCTAAACCTAAAATCTAAACCTAACCCCAAATCTAAACCTAACCCCAAATCTAAACCTAACCCCAAATCTAAACCTAAAATCTAAACCTAACACCAAATCTAAACCTAAAATCTAAACCTAACCCCAAATCTAAACCTAACTCCAAATCTAAACCTAAATCTAAACCTAACCCCAAATCTAAACTTAAAATCTATACCTAACCCCAAATCTAAACCTAACCCCAAATCTAAACCTAACCCCAAATCTAAACCTAAAATCTAAACCTAACCCCAAATCTAAACCTAAAATCTAAACCTAACCCCAAATCTAAACCTAACCCCAAATCTAAACCTAAAATCTAAACCTAACCCCAAATCTAAACCTAACCCCAAATCTAACCCCAAATCTAAACCTAACCCCAAATCTAAACCTAAAATCTAAACCTAACCCCAAATCTAAACCTAAAATCTAAACCTAACCCCAAATCTAAAACAAAAATCTAAACCTAACCCCAAATCTAAACCTAAAATCTAAACTTAACCCCAAATCTAAACCTAACCCCACATCCAAACCTAACCCCAAATCTAAACCTAAAATCTAAACCTAACCCCAAATCTAAACCTAAAATCTAAACCTAACCCTAAATCTAAACCTAACCCCAAATCTAAACCTAAAATCTAAACCTAACCCCAAATCTAAACCTAACCCCAAATCTAAACCTAACCCCAAATCTAAACCTAAAATCTAAACCTAACCCCAAATCTAAACCTAACCCCAAATCTAAACCTAACGCCAAATCTAACCCCAAATCTAAACCTAACCCCAAATCTAAACCTAAAATCTAAACCTAACCCCAAATCTAAACCTAACCCCAAATCTAAACCTAAAATCTAAACCTAACCCCAAATCTAAACCTAACCCCAAATCTAAACCTAAAATCTAAACCTAACACCAAATCTAAACCTAAAATCTAAACCTAACCACAAATCTAAACCTAACTCCAAATCTAAACCTAAATCTAAACCTAACCCCAAATCTAAACCTAAAATCTATACCTAACCCCAAATCTAAACCTAACCTCAAATCTAAACCTAACCCCAAATCTAAACCTAAAATCTAAACCTAACCCCAAATCTAAACCTAAAATCTAAACCTAACCCCAAATCTAAACCTAACCCCAAATCTAAACCTAAAATCTAAACCTAACCCCAAATCTAAACCTAACCCCAAATCTAACCCCAAATCTAAACCTAACCCCAAATCTAAACCTAAAATCTAAACCTAACCCCAAATCTAAACCTAAAATCTAAACCTAACCCCAAATCTAAAACAAAAATCTAAACCTAACCCCAAATCTAAACCTAAAATCTAAACTTAACCCCAAATCTAAACCTAACCCCAAATCCAAACCTAACCCCAAATCTAAACCTAAAATCTAAACCTAACCCTAAATCTAAACCTAACCCCAAATCTAAACCTAACCCCAAATCTAAACCTAAAATCTAAACCTAACCCCAAATCTAAACCTAACCCCAAATCTAAACCTAACCCCAAATCTAAACCTAAAATCTAAACCTAACCCCAAATCTAAACCTAAAATCTAAACCTAACCCCAAATCTAAACCTAACTCCAAATTTAACCCTATATCTAAACCTAACCCCAAATCTAAACCTAAAATCTAAACCTAACCCCAAATCAAAACCTAACCCCAATTCTAAACCCCAAATCTAAACCTAACCCCAAATCTAAACCTAAAATCTAAACCTAACCCCAAATCTAAACCTAAAATATAACCTAACCCCAAATCTAAACCTAACCCCAAATCTAAACCTAAAATCTAAACCTAACCCCAAATCTAAACCTAAAATCTAAACCTAACCCCAAATCTAAACCTAAAATCTAAACCTAACCCCAAATGTAAACCAAAAATCTAAATCTAACCCCAAATCTAAACCTAAAATCTAAACCTAACCCCAAATCTAAACCTAACCCCAAATCTAAACCTAAAATCTAAACCTAACCCCAAATCAAAACCTAACCCCAATTCTAAACCCCAAATCTAAACCTAACCCCAAATCTAAACCTAAAATCTAAACCTAACCCCAAATCTAACCCCAAATCTAAACCTAACCCCAAATCTAAACCTAAAATCTAAACCTAACCCCAAATCTAAACCTAACCCCAAATCTAAACCTAAAATCTAAACCTAATCCCAAATCTAAACCTAAAATCTAAACCTAACCCCAAATCTAAACCTAACCCCAAATCTAAACCTAAAATCTAAACCTAACCCCAAATCTAAACCTAAAATCTAAACCTAACCTCAAATCTAAACCTAACCCCAAATCTAACCCCAAATCTAAACCTAACCCCAAATCTAAACCTAAAATCTAAACCTAACCCCAAATCTAAACCTAAAATCTAAACCTAACCCCAAATCTAAACCTAACCCCAAATCTAAACCTAAAATCTTAACCTAACCCCAAATCTAAACCTAACCCCAAATCTAAACTTAAAATCTAAACCTAACCCCAAATCTAAACCTAAAATCTAAATCTAACCCCAAATCTAAACCGAAAATCTAAACCTAACCCCAACTCTAAACCTAAAATCTAAACCTAACCCCAAATCTAAACCTAAAATCTAAACCTAAAATCTAACCCTAACCTAAAATCTAAACCTAACCCCAAATCTAAAACTAAAATCTAAACCTAACCCCAAATCTAAACCTATCCCCAAATCTAAACCTAAAATCTAAACCTAACCCCAAATCTAAACCTAAAATCTAAACCTAACCCCAAATCTAAACCTAACCCCAAATCTAAACCGAAAATCTAAACCTAACCCCAAATCTAAACCTAAAATCTAAACCTAACCTAAAATCTAAACCTAAAATCTAAACCTAACCCCAAATCTAAACCTAACCCCAAATCTAAACCTAACCCCAAATCTAAACCTAAAATCTAAACCTAACCCCAAATCTAAACCTAAAATCTAAACCTAAAATCCAAACCTAACCCCAAATCTAAACCTAAAATCTAAACCTAACCCCAACTCTAAACCTAACCCCAAATCTAACCCCAAATCTAAACCTAACCCCAAATCTAAACCTAAAATCTAAACCTAACCCCAAATCTAAACCTAAAATCTAAACCTAACCCCAAATCTAAACCTAGCCCCAAATCTAAACCTAAAATCTAAACCTAACCCCAAATCTAAACCTAAAATCTAAACCTAACCACAAATCTAAACCTAACCCCAAATCTAACCCTAAATCTATACCTAACCCCAAATCTAAACCTAAAATCTAAACCTAACCCCAAATCTAAACCTAACCCCAAATCTAAACCTAAAATCTAAACCTAACCCCAAATCTAAACCTAAAATCTAAACCTAGCCCCAAATCTGAACCTAAAATCTAAACCTAACCCCAAATCTAAACCTAACCCCAAATCTAAACCTAAAATCTAAACCTAACCCCAAATCTAAACCTAAAATCTAAACCTAACCCCAAATCTAAACCTAACCCCAAATCTAAACCTAAAATCTAAACCTAACCCCAAATCTAAACCTAGCCCCAAATCTAAACCTAAAATCTAAACATAACACCAAATCTAAACCTAAAATCTAAACCTAACCCCAAATCTAAACCTAACTCCAAATCTAAACCTAAATCTAAACCTAACCCCAAATCTAAACCTAAAATCTATACCTAACCCCAAATCTAAACCTAACCCCAAATCTAAACCTAAAATCTAAACCTAACCCCAAATCTAAACCTAACCCCAAATCTAAACCTAAAATCTAAACCTAACCCCAAATCTAAACCTAAAATCTAAACCTAACCCCAAATCTAAACCTAACCCCAAATCTAACCCCAAATCTAAACCTAACCCCAAATCTAAACCTAAAATCTAAACCTAAGCCCAAATCTAAACCTAAAATCTAAACCTAACCCCAAATCTAAAACAAAAATCTAAACCTAACCCCAAATCTAAACCTAAAATCTAAACTTAACCCCAAATCTAAACCTAACCCCAAAACCAAACCTAACCCCAAATCTAAACCTAAAATCTAAATCTAACCCCAAATCTAAACCTAAAATCTAAACCTAACCCCAAATCTAAACCTAACCCCAAATCTAAACCTAAAATCTAAACCTAACCCCAAATCTAACCCCAAATCTAAACCTAACCCCAAATCTAAACCTAAAATCTAAACCTAACCCCAAATCTAAACCTAACCCCAAATCTAAACCTAAAATCTAAACCTAATCCCAAATCTAAACCTAAAATCTAAACCTAACCCCAAATCTAAACCTAAAATCTAAACCTAACCTCAAATCTAAACCTAACCCCAAATCTAACCCCAAATCTAAACCTAACCCCAAATCTAAACCTAAAATCTAAACCTAACCCCAAATCTAAACCTAAAATCTAAACCTAACCCCAAATCTAAACCTAACCCATAATCTAAACCTAAAATCTTAACCTAACCCCAAATCTAAACCTAACCCCAAATCTAAACTTAAAATCTAAACCTAACCCCAAATCTAAACCTAAAATCTAAATCTAACCCCAAATCTAAACCTAACCCCAAATCTAAACCGAAAATCTAAACCTAACCCCAAATCTAAACCTAAAATCTAAACCTAACCCCAAATCTAAACCTAAAATCTAAACCTAAAATCTAACCCTAACCTAAAATCTAAACCTAACCCGAAATCTAAAACTAAAATCTAAACCTAACCCCAAATCTAAACCTATCCCCAAATCTAAACCTAAAATCTAAACCTAACCCCAAATCTAAACCTAAAATCTAAACCTAACCCCAAATCTAAACCTAAAATCTAAACCTAACCCCAAATCTAAACCTAAAATCTAAACCTAACCCCAAATCTAAACCTAAAATCTAAACCTAACCCCAAATCTAAACCTAACCCCAAATCTAAACCTAAAATCTAAACCTAACCCCAAATCTAAACCTAAAATCTAAACCTAACCCCAAATCTAAACCTAAAATCTAAACCTAACCCCAAATCTAAACCTAACCCCAAATCTAAACCGAAAATCTAAACCTAACCCCAAATCTAAACCTAAAATCTAAACCTAACCTAAAATCTAAACCTAAAATCTAAACCTAACCCCAAATCTAAACCTAACCCCAAATCTAAACCTAAAATCTAAACCTAACCCCAAATCTAAACCTAAAATCTAAACCTAAAATCTAAACCTAACCCCAAATCTAAACCTAAAATCTAAACCTAACCCCAAATCTAAACCTAGCCCCAAATCTAAACCTAAAATCTCAACCTAACCCCAAATCTAAACCTAAAATCTAAACCTAACCCCAAATCTAAACCTAACCCCAAATCTAAACCTAAAATCTAAACCTAACCACAAATCTAAACCTAACCCCAAATCTAACCCTAAATCTAAACCTAACCCCAAATCTAAACCTAAAATCTAAACCTAACCCCAAATCTAAACCTAACCCCAAATCTAAACCTAAAATCTAAACCTAACCCCAAATCTAAACCTAAAATCTAAACCTAGCCCCAAATCTGAACCTAAAATCTAAACCTAACCCCAAATCTAAACCTAACCCCAAATCTAAACCTAAAATCTAAACCTAACCCCAAATCTAAACCTAAAATCTAAACCTAACCCCAAATCTAAACCTAACCCCAAATCTAAACCTAAAATCTAAACCTAACCCCAAATCTAAACCTAGCCCCAAATCTAAACCTAAAATCTAAACATAACACCAAATTTAACCTAAAATCTAAACCTAACCCCAAATCTAAACCTAACTCCAAATCTAAACCTAAATCTAAACCTAACCCCAAATCTAAACCTAAAATCTATACCTAACCCCAAATCTAAACCTAACCCCAAATCTAAACCTAAAATCTAAACCTAACCCCAAATCTAAACCTAAAATCTAAACCTAACCCCAAATCTAAACCTAACCCCAAATCTAAACCTAAAATCTAAACCTAACCCCAAATCTAAACCTAAAATCTAAACCTAACCCCAAATCTAAACCTAACCCCAAATCTAACCCCAAATCTAAACCTAACCCCAAATCTAAACCTAAAATCTAAACCTAAGCCCAAATCTAAACCTAAAATCTAAACCTAACCCCAAATATAAAACAAAAATCTAAACCTAACCCCAAATCTAAACCTAAAATCTAAACTTAACCCCAAATCTAAACCTAACCCAAAAACCAAACCTAACCCCAAATCTAAACCTAAAATCTAAATCTAACCCCAAATCTAAACCTAAAATCTAAACCTAACCCTAAATCAAAACCTAACCCCAAATCTAAACCTAACCCCAAATCTAAACCTAAAATCTAAACCTAACCCCAAATCTAAACCTAACTCCAAATCTAAACCTAAATCTAAACCTAACCCCAAATCTAAACCTAAAATCTAAACCTAACCCCAAAACCAAACCTAACCCCAAATCTAAACCTAAAATCTAAACTTAACCCCAAATCTAAACCTAACCCCAAAACCAAACCTAACCCCAAACCTAACCCCAAATCTAAACCTAACCCCAAATCTAAACCTAAAATCTAAACCTAACCCCAAATCAAAACCTAACCCCAAATCTAAACATAAAATCTAAACCTAACCCCAAATCTAAACCTAAAATCTAAACCTAAACCCAAATCTAAACCAAAAATCTGAACCTAACCCCAAATCTAAACCTAACCCCAAATCTAAACCTAAAATCTAAACCTAACCCCAAATCTAAACCTAAAATCTAAACCTAACCCCAAATCTTGAACCTACCCCCATATCTAAACCTAAAATCTAAACCTAACCCCAAATCTAAACCTAAAATCTAAACCTAACCCCAAATCTAAACCTAACCCCGAATCTAAACCTAAAATCTAAACCTAACCCCAAATCTAAACCTAAAATCTAAACCTAACCCCAAATCTAAACCTAACCCCGAATCTAAACCTAAAATCTAAACCTAACCCCAAATCTAAACCTAACCCCAAATCTAAACCTAAAATCTAAATCTAACCCCAAATCTAAACCTAAAATCTAAACCTAACCCCAAATCTAAACCTAACTCCAAATCTAAACCTAAATCTAAACCTAACCCCAAATCTAAACCTAACCCCAAATCTAAACCTAAAATCTAAATATAACCCCAAATCTAAACCTAAAATCTAAACCTAACCCCAAATCTAAACCTAAAATCTAAACCTAGCCCCAAATCTGAACCTAAAATCTAAACCTAACCCCAAATCTAAACCTAAAATCTAAACCTAACCCCAAATATAAACCTAAAATCTAAACCTAACCCCAAATCTAAACCTAAAATCTAAACATAACACCAAATCTAAACCTAACCCCAAATCTAAACCTAAAATCTAAACCTAACCCCAAATCTAAACCTAAAATCTAAACCTAACCCCAAATCTAAACCTAAAATCTAAACCTAACCCCAAATCTGAACCTAAAATCTAAACCTAACCCCAAATCTAAACCTAAAATCTAAACCTAACCCCAAATCTAAACCTAAAATCTAAACCTAACCCCAAATCTAACCCTAAAATCTAAACCTAACCCCAAATCTAAACCTAAAATCTAAATCTAACCCTAAATCTAAACCTAAAATCTAAACCTAACCCCAAATCTAAACCTAACCCCAAATCTAAACCTAAAATCTAAACCTAACACCAAATCTAAACCTAAAATCTAAACCTAACCCCAAATCTAAACCTAACTCCAAATCTAAACCTAAATCTAAACCTAACCCCAAATCTAAACCTAAAATCTATACCTAACCCCAAATCTAAACCTAACCCCAAATCTAACCCCAAATCTAAACCTAACCCCAAATCTAAACCTAAAATCTAAACCTGACCCCAAATCTAAACCTAAAATATAACCTAACCCCAAATCTAAACCTAACCCCAAATGTAAACCAAAAATCTAAACCTAACCCCAAATCTAAACCTAAAATCTAAACCTAACCCCAAATCTAAACCTAACCCCAAATCTAAACCGAAAATCTAAACCTAACCCCAAATCTAAACCTAAAATCTAAACCTAACCCCAAATCTAAACCTAAAATATAACCTAACCCCAAATCTAAACCTAACCCCAAATCTAAACCTAAAATCTAAACCTAGCCCCAAATCTAAACCTAAAATCTAAACCTAACCCCAAATGTAAACCAAAAATCTAAATCTAACCCCAAATCTAAACCTAAAATCTAAACCTAACCCCAAATCTAAACCTAACCCCAAATCTAAACCTAAAATCTAAACCTAACCCCAAATCTAAACCCCAAATCTAAACCTAACCCCAAATCTAAACCCCAAATCTAAACCTAACCCCAAATATAAACCTAAAATCTAAACTTAACCCCAAATCTAAACCTAACCGCAAATCTAAACCTAACCCCAAATCTAAACCTAAAATCTAAACCTAACCCCAAATCTAAACCTAACCCCAAATCTAAACCTAACCCCAAATCTAACCCCAAATCTAAACCTAACCCCAAATCTAAACCTAAAATCTAAACCTAACCCCAAATCTAAACCTAACCCCAAATCTAAACCTAAAATCTAAACCTAATCCCAAATCTAAACCTAAAATCTAAACCTAACCCCAAATCTAAACCTAACCCCAAATCTAAACCTAACATCTAAACCTAACCCCAAATCTAAACCTAAAATCTAAACCTAACCTCAAATCTAAACCTAACCCCAAATCTAACCCCAAATCTAAACCTAACCCCAAATCTAAACCTAAAATCTAAACCTAACCCCAAATCTAAACCTAAAATCTAAACCTAACCCCAAATCTAAACCTAACCCCAAATCTAAACCTAAAATCTTAACCTAACCCCAAATCTAAACCTAACCCCAAATCTAAACTTAAAATCTAAACCTAACCCCAAATCTAAACCTAAAATCTAAATCTAACCCCAAATCTAAACCTAACCCCAAATCTAAACCGAAAATCTAAACCTAACCCCAAATCTAAACCTAAAATCTAAACCTAACCCCAAATCTAAACCTAAAATCTAAACCTAAAATCTAACCCTAACCTAAAATCTAAACCTAACCCCAAATCTAAAACTAAAATCTAAACCTAACCCCAAATCTAAACCTATCCCCAAATCTAAACCTAAAATCTAAACCTAACCCCAAATCTAAACCTAAAATCTAAACCTAACCCCAAATCTAAACCTAAAATCTAAACCTAACCCCAAATCTAAACCTAACCCGAAATCTAAACCGAAAATCTAAACCTAACCCCAAATCTAAACCTAAAATCTAAACCTAACCTAAAATCTAAACCTAAAATCTAAACCTAACCCCAAATCTAAACCTAACCCCAAATCTAAACCTAAAATCCAAACCTAACCCCAAATCTAAACCTAAAATCTAAACCTAACCCCAACTCTAAACCTAACCCCAAATCTAACCCCAAATCTAAGCCTAACCCCAAATCTAAACCTAAAATCTAAACCTAACCCCAAATCTAAACCTAAAATCTAAACCTAACCCCAAATCTAAACCTAGCCCCAAATCTAAACCTAAAATCTAAACCTAACCCCAAATCTAAACCTAACCCCAAATCTAACCCCAAATCTAAACCTAACCCCAAATCTAAACCTAAAATCTAAACCTAACCCCAAATCTAAACCTAAAATCTAAACCTAACCCCAAATCTAAACCTAGCCCCAAATATAAACCTAAAATCTCAACCTAACCCCAAATCTAAACCTAAAATCTAAACCTAACCCCAAATCTAAACCTAACCCCAAATCTAAACCTAAAATCTAAACCTAACCACAAATCTAAACCTAACCCCAAATCTAACCCTAAATCTAAACCTAACCCCAAATCTAAACCTAAAATCTAAACCTAACCCCAAATCTAACCCCAAATCTAAACCTAACCCCAAATCTAAACCTAAAATCTAAACCTAACCCCAAATCTAAACCTAAAATCAAAACCTAACCCCAAATATAAACCTAACCCCAAATCTAAACCTAAAATCTAAACCTAACCCCAAATCTAAACCTAAAATCTAAACCTAACCCCAAATCTAAACCTAACCCCAAATCTAAACCTAAAATCTAAACCTAACCCCAAATCTAAACCTAAAATCTAAACCTAACCCCAAATCTAAACCTAACCCCAAATCTAAACCTAAAATCTAAACCTAACCCCAAATCTAAACCTAACCCCAAATCTAAACCTAAAATCTAAACCTAACCCCAAATCTAAACCTAACCCCAAATCTAAACCTAAAATCTAAACCTAACCCCAAATCTAAACCTAACCCCAAATCTAACCCTAAATCTAAACCTAACCCCAAATCTAAACCTAAAATCTAAACCTAACCCCAAATCTAAACCTAACCCCAAATCTAACCCCAAATCTAAACCTAAAATCTAAACCTAACCCCAAATCTAAACCTAAAATCTAAACCTAACCCCAAATCTAAACCTAACCCCAAATCTAAACCTAAAATCTAAACCTAACCCCAAATCTAAACCTAACCCCAAATCTAAACCTAACCCCAAATCTAACCCCAAATCTAAACCTAACCCCAAATCTAAACCTAAAATCTAAACCTAACCCCAAATCTAAACCTAACCCCAAATCTAAACCTAACCCCAAATCTAAACCTAAAATCTAAACCTAACCCCAAATCTAAACCTAACCCCAAATCTAAACCTAACCCCAAATCTAAACCTAAATCTAAACCTAACCCCAACTCTAAACCTAACCCCAAATCTAACCCCAAATCTAAACCTAACCCCAAATCTAAACCTAAAATCTAAACCTAACCCCAAATCTAAACCTAAAATCTAAACCTAACCCCAAATCTAAACCTAGCCCCAAATCTAAACCTAAAATCTCAACCTAACCCCAAATCTAAACCTAAAATCTAAACCTAACCCCAAATCTAAACCTAACCCCAAATCTAAACCTAAAATCTAAACCTAACCCCAAATCTAAACCTAACCCCAAATCTAACCCTAAATCTAAACCTAACCCCAAATCTAAACCTAAAATCTAAACCTAACCCCAAATCTAAACCTAAAATCTAAACCTAACCCCAAATCTGAACCTAAAATCTAAACCTAACCCCAAATCTAAACCTAACCCCAAATCTAAACCTAAAATCTAAACCTAACCCCAAATCTAAACCTAAAATCTAAACCTAACCCCAAATCTAAACCTAACCCCAAATCTAAATCTAAAATCTAAACCTAACCCCAAATCTAAACCTAGCCCCAAATCTAAACCTAAAATCTAAACATAACACCAAATCTAAACCTAAAATCTAAACCTAACCCCAAATCTAAACCTAACTCCAAATCTAAACCTAAATCTAAACCTAACCCCAAATCTAAACCTAAAATCTATACCTAACCCCAAATCTAAACCTAACCCCAAATCTAAACCTAAAATCTAAACCTAACCCCAAATCTAAACCTAAAATCTAAACCTAACCCCAAATCTAAACCTAACCCCAAATCTAAACCTAAAATCTAAACCTAACCCCAAATCTAAACCTAAAATCTAAACCTAACCCCAAATCTAAACCTAACCCCAAATCTAACCCGAAATCTAAACCTAACCCCAAATCTAAACCTAAAATCTAAACCTAAGCCCAAATCTAAACCTAAAATCTAAACCTAACCCCAAATCTAAAACAAAAATCTAAACCTAACCCCAAATCTAAACCTAAAATCTAAACTTAACCCCAAATCTAAACCTAACCCCAAAACCAAACCTAACCCCAAATCTAAACCTAAAATCTAAATCTAACCCCAAATCTAAACCTAAAATCTAAACCTAACCCCAAATCTAAACCTAACCCCAAATCTAAACCTAAAATCTAAACCTAACCCCAAATCAAAACCTAACCCCAAATCTAAACCTAACCCCAAATCTAAACATAAAATCTAAACCTAACCCCAAATCTAAACCTAAAATCTAAACCTAACCCCAAATCTAAACCAAAAATCTGAACCTAACCCCAAATCTAAACCTAACCCCAAATCTAAACCTAACCCCAAATCTAAACCTAAAATCTAAACCTAACCCCAAATCTAAACCTAAAATCTAAACCTAACCCCAAATCTTGAACCTACCCCCATATCTAAACCTAAAATCTAAACCTAACCCCAAATCTAAACCGAAAATCTAAACCTAACCCCAAATCTAAACCTAACCCCAAATCTAAACCTAAAATCTAAACCTAACCCCAAATCTAAACCTAACCCCGAATCTAAACCTAAAATCTAAACCTAACCCCAAATCTAAACCTAACCCCAAATCTAAACCTAAAATCTAAATCTAACCCCAAATCTAAACCTAAAATCTAAACCTAACCCCAAATCTAAACCTAACTCCAAATCTAAACCTAAATCTAAACCTAACCCCAAATCTAAACCTAAAATCTAAACATAACACCGAATCTAAACCTAACCCCAAATCTAAACCTAAAATCTAAACCTAACCCCAAATCTAAACCTAAAATCTAAACCTAACCCCAAATCTGAACCTAAAATCTAAACCTAACCCCAAATCTAAACCTAAAATCTAAACCTAACCCCAAATCTAAACCTAAAATCTAAACCTAACCCCAAATCTAACCCTAAAATCTAAACCTAACCCCAAATCTAAACCTAAAATCTAAATCTAACCCTAAATCTAAACCTAAAATCTAAACCTAACCCCAAATCTAAACCTAACCCCAAATCTAAACCTAAAATCTAAACCTAACCCCAAATCTAAACCTAAAATCTAAACCTAACCCCAAATCTAAACCAAAAATCTGAACCTAACCCCAAATCTAAACCTAACCCCAAATCTAAACCTAACCCCAAATCTAAACCTAAAATCTAAACCTAACCCCAAATCTAAACCTAAAATCTAAACCTAAAATCTAACCCTAACCTAAAATCTAAACCTAACCCCAAATCTAAAACTAAAATCTAAACCTAACCCCAAATCTAAACCTATCCCCAAATCTAAACCTAAAATCTAAACCTAACCCCAAATCTAAACCTAAAATCTAAACCTAACCCCAAATCTAAACCTAAAATCTAAACCTAACCCCAAATCTAAACCTAACCCCAAATCTAAACCGAAAATCTAAACCTAACCCCAAATCTAAACCTAAAATCTAAACCTAACCTAAAATCTAAACCTAAAATCTAAACCTAACCCCAAATCTAAACCTAACCCCAAATCTAAACCTAAAATCCAAACCTAACCCCAAATCTAAACCTAAAATCTAAACCTAACCCCAACTCTAAACCTAACCCCAAATCTAACCCCAAATCTAAGCCTAACCCCAAATCTAAACCTAAAATCTAAACCTAACCCCAAATCTAAACCTAAAATCTAAACCTAACCCCAAATCTAAACCTAGCCCCAAATCTAAACCTAAAATCTAAACCTAACCCCAAATCTAAACCTAACCCCAAATCTAACCCCAAATCTAAACCTAACCCCAAATCTAAACCTAAAATCTAAACCTAACCCCAAATCTAAACCTAAAATCTAAACCTAACCCCAAATCTAAACCTAGCCCCAAATATAAACCTAAAATCTCAACCTAACCCCAAATCTAAACCTAAAATCTAAACCTAACCCCAAATCTAAACCTAACCCCAACTCTAACCCTAAATCTAAACCTAACCCCAAATCTAAACCTAAAATCTAAACCTAACCCCAAATCTAAACCTAACCCCAAATCTAACCCCAAATCTAAACCTAACCCCAAATCTAAACCTAAAATCTAAACCTAACCCCAAATCTAAACCTAAAATCTAAACCTAACCCCAAATATAAACCTAACCCCAAATCTAAACCTAAAATCTAAACCTAACCCCAAATCTAAACCTAAAATCTAAACCTAACCCCAAATCTAAACCTAACCCCAAATCTAAACCTAAAATCTAAACCTAACCCCAAATCTAAACCTAAAATCTAAACCTAACCCCAAATCTAAACCTAACCCCAAATCTAAACCTAAAATCTAAACCTAACCCCAAATCTAAACCTAACCCCAAATCTAAACCTGAAATCTAAACCTAACCCTAAATCTAAACCTAACCCCAAATCTAAACCTAACCCCAAATCTAAACCTAAAATCTAAACCTAACCCCAAATCTAAACCTAAACCCAAATCTAAACCTAAAATCTAAACCTAACCCCAAATCTAAACCTAAAATCTAAACCTAACCCCAAATCTAAACCTAACCCCAAATCTAAACCTAAAATCTAAACCTAACCCCAAATCTAAACCTAACCCCAAATCTAACCCCAAATCTAAACCTAACCCCAAATCTAAACCTAAAATCTAAACCTAACCCCAAATCTAAACCTAACCCCAAATCTAACCCCAAATCTAAACCTAAAATCTAAACCTAACCCCAAATCTAAACCTAAAATCTAAACCTAACCCCAAATCTAAACCTAACCCCAAATCTAAACCTAAAATCTAAACCTAACCCCAAATCTAAACCTAACCCCAAATCTAAACCTAACCCCAAATCTAACCCCAAATCTAAACCTAACCCCAAATCTAAACCTAAAATCTAAACCTAACCCCAAATCTAAAACAAAAATCTAAACCTAACCCCAAATCTAAACCTAAAATCTAAACTTAACCCCAAATCTAAACCTAACCCCAAAACCAAACCTAACCCCAAATCTAAACCTAAAATCTAAATCTAACCCCAAATCTAAACCTAAAATCTAAACCTAACCCCAAATCTAAACCTAACCCCAAATCTAAACCTAAAATCTAAACCTAACCCCAAATCAAAACCTAACCCCAAATCTAAACCTAACCCCAAATCTAAACATAAAATCTAAACCTAACCCCAAATCTAAACCTAAAATCTAAACCTAACCCCAAATCTAAACCAAAAATCTGAACCTAACCCCAAATCTAAACCTAACCCCAAATCTAAACCTAACCCCAAATCTAAACCTAAAATCTAAACCTAACCCCAAATCTAAACCTAAAATCTAAACCTAACCCCAAATCTTGAACCTACCCCCATATCTAAACCTAAAATCTAAACCTAACCCCAAATCTAAACCGAAAATCTAAACCTAACCCCAAATCTAAACCTAACCCCAAATCTAAACCTAAAATCTAAACCTAACCCCAAATCTAAACCTAACCCCGAATCTAAACCTAAAATCTAAACCTAACCCCAAATCTAAACCTAACCCCAAATCTAAACCTAAAATCTAAATCTAACCCCAAATCTAAACCTAAAATCTAAACCTAACCCCAAATCTAAACCTAACTCCAAATCTAAACCTAAATCTAAACCTAACCCCAAATCTAAACCTAAAATCTAAACATAACACCGAATCTAAACCTAACCCCAAATCTAAACCTAAAATCTAAACCTAACCCCAAATCTAAACCTAAAATCTAAACCTAACCCCAAATCTGAACCTAAAATCTAAACCTAACCCCAAATCTAAACCTAAAATCTAAACCTAACCCCAAATCTAAACCTAAAATCTAAACCTAACCCCAAATCTAACCCTAAAATCTAAACCTAACCCCAAATCTAAACCTAAAATCTAAATCTAACCCTAAATCTAAACCTAAAATCTAAACCTAACCCCAAATCTAAACCTAACCCCAAATCTAAACCTAAAATCTAAACCTAACCCCAAATCTAAACCTAAAATCTAAACCTAACCCCAAATCTAAACCAAAAATCTGAACCTAACCCCAAATCTAAACCTAACCCCAAATCTAAACCTAACCCCAAATCTAAACCTAAAATCTAAACCTAACCCCAAATCTAAACCTAAAATCTAAACCTAAAATCTAACCCTAACCTAAAATCTAAACCTAACCCCAAATCTAAAACTAAAATCTAAACCTAACCCCAAATCTAAACCTATCCCCAAATCTAAACCTAAAATCTAAACCTAACCCCAAATCTAAACCTAAAATCTAAACCTAACCCCAAATCTAAACCTAACCCCAAATCTAAACCGAAAATCTAAACCTAACCCCAAATCTAAACCTAAAATCTAAACCTAACCTAAAATCTAAACCTAAAATCTAAACCTAACCCCAAATCTAAACCTAACCCCAAATCTAAACCTAAAATCCAAACCTAACCCCAAATCTAAACCTAAAATCTAAACCTAACCCCAACTCTAAACCTAACCCCAAATCTAACCCCAAATCTAAGCCTAACCCCAAATCTAAACCTAAAATCTAAACCTAACCCCAAATCTAAACCTAAAATCTAAACCTAACCCCAAATCTAAACCTAGCCCCAAATCTAAACCTAAAATCTAAACCTAACCCCAAATCTAAACCTAACCCCAAATCTAACCCCAAATCTAAACCTAACCCCAAATCTAAACCTAAAATCTAAACCTAACCCCAAATCTAAACCTAAAATCTAAACCTAACCCCAAATCTAAACCTAGCCCCAAATATAAACCTAAAATCTCAACCTAACCCCAAATCTAAACCTAAAATCTAAACCTAACCCCAAATCTAAACCTAACCCCAACTCTAACCCTAAATCTAAACCTAACCCCAAATCTAAACCTAAAATCTAAACCTAACCCCAAATCTAAACCTAACCCCAAATCTAACCCCAAATCTAAACCTAACCCCAAATCTAAACCTAAAATCTAAACCTAACCCCAAATCTAAACCTAAAATCTAAACCTAACCCCAAATATAAACCTAACCCCAAATCTAAACCTAAAATCTAAACCTAACCCCAAATCTAAACCTAAAATCTAAACCTAACCCCAAATCTAAACCTAACCCCAAATCTAAACCTAAAATCTAAACCTAACCCCAAATCTAAACCTAAAATCTAAACCTAACCCCAAATCTAAACCTAACCCCAAATCTAAACCTAAAATCTAAACCTAACCCCAAATCTAAACCTAACCCCAAATCTAAACCTAAAATCTAAACCTAACCCCAAATCTAAACCTAACCCCAAATCCAAACCTAACCCCAAATCTAAACCTAAAATCTAAACTTAACCCCAAATCTAAACCTGAAATCTAAACCTAACCCTAAATCTAAACCTAACCCCAAATCTAAACCTAACCCCAAATCTAAACCTAAAATCTAAACCTAACCCCAAATCTAAACCTAAACCCAAATCTAAACCTAAAATCTAAA
Source organism: Patagioenas fasciata (assembly GCF_037038585.1). Lineage (NCBI taxonomy): Eukaryota > Metazoa > Chordata > Aves > Columbiformes > Columbidae > Patagioenas > Patagioenas fasciata. The sequence goes on from NW_027288511.1 coordinate 754,568, forward strand.
CCTAACCCCAAATCTAAACCTAAAATCTAAACCTAACCCCAAATCTAAACCTAACCCCAAATCTAAACCTAAAATCTAAACCTAACCCCAAATCTAAACCTAACCCCAAATCTAACCCCAAATCTAAACCTAACCCCAAATCTAAACCTAAAATCTAAACCTAACCCCAAATCTAAACCTAACCCCAAATCTAACCCCAAATCTAAACCTAAAATCTAAACCTAACCCCAAATCTAAACCTAAAATCTAAACCTAACCCCAAATCTAAACCTAACCCCAAATCTAAACCTAAAATCTAAACCTAACCCCAAATCTAAACCTAACCCCAAATCTAAACCTAACCCCAAATCTAACCCCAAATCTAAACCTAACCCCAAATCTAAACCTAAAATCTAAACCTAACCCCAAATCTAAACCTAACCCCAAATCTAAACCTAAAATCTAAACCTAACCCCAAATCTAAACCTAAAATCTAAACCTAACCCCAAATCTAAACCTAACCCCAAATCTAAACCTAACCCCAAATCTAAACCTAAAATCTAAACCTAACCCCAACTCTAAACCTAACCCCAAATCTAACCCCAAATCTAAACCTAACCCCAAATCTAAACCTAAAATCTAAACCTAACCCCAAATCTAAACCTAAAATCTAAACCTAACCCCAAATCTAAACCTAGCCCCAAATCTAAACCTAAAATCTCAACCTAACCCCAAATCTAAACCTAAAATCTAAACCTAACCCCAAATCTAAACCTAACCCCAAATCTAAACCTAAAATCTAAACCTAACCCCAAATCTAAACCTAACCCCAAATCTAAACCTAAAATCTAAACCTAACCCCAAATCTAAACCTAGCCCCAAATCTAAACCTAAAATCTAAACCTAACCCCAAATCTAAACCTAACCCCAAATCTAAACCTAACCCCAAATCTAACCCCAAATCTAAACCTAACCCCAAATCTAAACCTAAAATCTAAACCTAACCCCAAATCTAAACCTAACCCCAAATCTAAACCTAAAATCTAAACCTAACCCCAAATCTAAACCTAAAATCTAAACCTAACCCCAAATCTAAACCTAACCCCAAATCTAAACCTAACCCCAAATCTAAACCTAAAATCTAAACCTAACCCCAACTCTAAACCTAACCCCAAATCTAACCCCAAATCTAAACCTAACCCCAAATCTAAACCTAAAATCTAAACCTAACCCCAAATCTAAACCTAAAATCTAAACCTAACCCCAAATCTAAACCTAGCCCCAAATCTAAACCTAAAATCTCAACCTAACCCCAAATCTAAACCTAAAATCTAAACCTAACCCCAAATCTAAACCTAACCCCAAATCTAAACCTAAAATCTAAACCTAACCCCAAATCTAAACCTAACCCCAAATCTAAACCTAAAATCTAAACCTAACCCCAAATCTAAACCTAGCCCCAAATCTAAACCTAAAATCTAAACATAACACCAAATCTAAACCTAAAATCTAAACCTAACCCCAAATCTAAACCTAACTCCAAATCTAAACCTAAATCTAAACCTAACCCCAAATCTAAACCTAAAATCTATACCTAACCCCAAATCTAAACCTAACCCCAAATCTAAACCTAAAATCTAAACCTAACCCCAAATCTAAACCTAAAATCTAAACCTAACCCCAAATCTAAACCTAACCCCAAATCTAAACCTAAAATCTAAACCTAACCCCAAATCTAAACCTAAAATCTAAACCTAACCCCAAATCTAAACCTAACCCCAAATCTAAACCTAAAATCTAAATCTAACCCCAAATCTAAACCTAAAATCTAAACCTAACCCCAAATCTAAACCTAAAATCTAAACCTAACCCCAAATCTAACCCTAAAATCTAAACCTAACCCCAAATCTAAACCTAAAATCTAAATCTAACCCTAAATCTAAACCTAAAATCTAAACCTAACCCCAAATCTAAACCTAACCCCAAATCTAAACCTAAAATCTAAACCTAACCCCAAATCTAAACCTAAAATCTAAACCTAACCCCAAATCTAAACCAAAAATCTGAACCTAACCCCAAATCTAAACCTAACCCCAAATCTAAACCTAACCCCAAATCTAAACCTAAAATCTAAACCTAACCCCAAATCTAAACCTAAAATCTAAACCTAAAATCTAACCCTAACCTAAAATCTAAACCTAACCCCAAATCTAAAACTAAAATCTAAACCTAACCCCAAATCTAAACCTATCCCCAAATCTAAACCTAAAATCTAAACCTAACCCCAAATCTAAACCTAAAATCTAAACCTAACCCCAAATCTAAACCTAAAATCTAAACCTAACCCCAAATCTAAACCTAACCCCAAATCTAAACCGAAAATCTAAACCTAACCCCAAATCTAAACCTAAAATCTAAACCTAACCTAAAATCTAAACCTAAAATCTAAACCTAACCCCAAATCTAAACCTAACCCCAAATCTAAACCTAAAATCCAAACCTAACCCCAAATCTAAACCTAAAATCTAAACCTAACCCCAACTCTAAACCTAACCCCAAATCTAACCCCAAATCTAAGCCTAACCCCAAATCTAAACCTAAAATCTAAACCTAACCCCAAATCTAAACCTAAAATCTAAACCTAACCCCAAATCTAAACCTAGCCCCAAATCTAAACCTAAAATCTAAACCTAACCCCAAATCTAAACCTAACCCCAAATCTAACCCCAAATCTAAACCTAACCCCAAATCTAAACCTAAAATCTAAACCTAACCCCAAATCTAAACCTAAAATCTAAACCTAACCCCAAATCTAAACCTAGCCCCAAATATAAACCTAAAATCTCAACCTAACCCCAAATCTAAACCTAAAATCTAAACCTAACCCCAAATCTAAACCTAACCCCAAATCTAAACCTAAAATCTAAACCTAACCACAAATCTAAACCTAACCCCAAATCTAACCCTAAATCTAAACCTAACCCCAAATCTAAACCTAAAATCTAAACCTAACCCCAAATCTAAACCTAACCCCAAATCTAACCCCAAATCTAAACCTAACCCCAAATCTAAACCTAAAATCTAAACCTAACCCCAAATCTAAACCTAAAATCTAAACCTAACCCCAAATATAAACCTAACCCCAAATCTAAACCTAAAATCTAAACCTAACCCCAAATCTAAACCTAAAATCTAAACCTAACCCCAAATCTAAACCTAAAATCTAAACCTAACCCCAAATCTAAACCTAAAATCTAAACCTAACCCCAAATCTAAACCTAACCCCAAATCTAAACCTAAAATCTAAACCTAACCCCAAATCTAAACCTAAAATCTAAACCTAACCCCAAATCTAAACCTAACCCCAAATCTAAACCTAAAATCTAAACCTAACCCCAAATCTAAACCTAACCCCAAATCTAAACCTAAAATCTAAACCTAACCCCAAATCTAAACCTAACCCCAAATCCAAACCTAACCCCAAATCTAAACCTAAAATCTAAACCTAACCCCAAATCTAAACCTGAAATCTAAACCTAACCCTAAATCTAAACCTAACCCCAAATCTAAACCTAACCCCAAATCTAAACCTAAAATCTAAACCTAACCCCAAATCTAAACCTAAAATCTAAACCTAACCCCAAATCTAAACCTAAACCCAAATCTAAACCTAAAATCTAAACCTAACCCCAAATCTAAACCTAAAATCTAAACCTAACCCCAAATCTAAACCTAACCCCAAATCTAAACCTAAAATCTAAACCTAACCCCAAATCTAAACCTAACCCCAAATCTAACCCTAAATCTAAACCTAACCCCAAATCTAAACCTAAAATCTAAACCTAACCCCAAATCTAAACCTAACCCCAAATCTAACCCCAAATCTAAACCTAAAATCTAAACCTAACCCCAAATCTAAACCTAAAATCTAAACCTAACCCCAAATCTAAACCTAACCCCAAATCTAAACCTAAAATCTAAACCTAACCCCAAATCTAAACCTAACCCCAAATCTAAACCTAACCCCAAATCTAACCCCAAATCTAAACCTAACCCCAAATCTAAACCTAAAATCTAAACCTAACCCCAAATCTAAACCTAACCCCAAATCTAAACCTAAAATCTAAACCTAACCCCAAATCTAAACCTAAAATCTAAACCTAACCCCAAATCTAAACCTAACCCCAAATCTAAACCTAACCCCAAATCTAAACCTAAAATCTAAACCTAACCCCAACTCTAAACCTAACCCCAAATCTAACCCCAAATCTAAACCTAACCCCAAATCTAAACCTAAAATCTAAACCTAACCCCAAATCTAAACCTAAAATCTAAACCTAACCCCAAATCTAAACCTAGCCCCAAATCTAAACCTAAAATCTCAACCTAACCCCAAATCTAAACCTAAAATCTAAACCTAACCCCAAATCTAAACCTAACCCCAAATCTAAACCTAAAATCTAAACCTAACCCCAAATCTAAACCTAACCCCAAATCTAAACCTAAAATCTAAACCTAACCCCAAATCTAAACCTAGCCCCAAATCTAAACCTAAAATCTAAACATAACACCAAATCTAAACCTAAAATCTAAACCTAACCCCAAATCTAAACCTAACTCCAAATCTAAACCTAAATCTAAACCTAACCCCAAATCTAAACCTAAAATCTATACCTAACCCCAAATCTAAACCTAACCCCAAATCTAAACCTAAAATCTAAACCTAACCCCAAATCTAAACCTAAAATCTAAACCTAACCCCAAATCTAAACCTAACCCCAAATCTAAACCTAAAATCTAAACCTAACCCCAAATCTAAACCTAAAATCTAAACCTAACCCCAAATCTAAACCTAACCCCAAATCTAACCCGAAATCTAAACCTAACCCCAAATCTAAACCTAAAATCTAAACCTAAGCCCAAATCTAAACCTAAAATCTAAACCTAACCCCAAATCTAAAACAAAAATCTAAACCTAACCCCAAATCTAAACCTAAAATCTAAACTTAACCCCAAATCTAAACCTAACCCCAAAACCAAACCTAACCCCAAATCTAAACCTAAAATCTAAATCTAACCCCAAATCTAAACCTAAAATCTAAACCTAACCCCAAAACTAAACCTAACCCCAAATCTAAACCTAAAATCTAAACCTAACCCCAAATCAAAACCTAACCCCAAATCTAAACCTAACCCCAAATCTAAACATAAAATCTAAACCTAACCCCAAATCTAAACCTAAAATCTAAACCTAACCCCAAATCTAAACCAAAAATCTGAACCTAACCCCAAATCTAAACCTAACCCCAAATCTAAACCTAACCCCAAATCTAAACCTAAAATCTAAACCTAACCCCAAATCTAAACCTAAAATCTAAACCTAACCCCAAATCTTGAACCTACCCCCATATCTAAACCTAAAATCTAAACCTAACCCCAAATCTAAACCGAAAATCTAAACCTAACCCCAAATCTAAACCTAACCCCAAATCTAAACCTAAAATCTAAACCTAACCCCAAATCTAAACCTAAAATCTAAACCTAACCCCAAATCTAAACCAAAAATCTGAACCTAACCCCAAATCTAAACCTAACCCCAAATCTAAACCTAACCCCAAATCTAAACCTAAAATCTAAACCTAACCCCATATCTAAACCTAAAATCTAAACCTAACCCCAAATCTTGAACCTACCCCCATATCTAAACCTAAAATCTAAACCTAACCCCAAATCTAAACCTAAAATCTAAACCTAACCCCAAATCTAAACCTAACCCCGAATCTAAACCTAAAATCTAAACCTAACCCCAAATCTAAACCTAACCCCGAATCTAAACCTAAAATCTAAACCTAACCCCAAATCTAAACCTAACCCCAAATCTAAACCTAAAATCTAAATCTAACCCCAAATCTAAACCTAAAATCTAAACCTAACCCCAAATCTAAACCTAACTCCAAATCTAAACCTAAATCTAAACCTAACCCCAAATCTAAACCTAACCCCAAATCTAAACCTAAAATCTAAATATAACCCCAAATCTAAACCTAAAATCTAAACCTAACCCCAAATCTAAACCTAAAATCTAAACCTAGCCCCAAATCTGAACCTAAAATCTAAACCTAACCCCAAATCTAAACCTAAAATCTAAACCTAACCCCAAATCTAAACCTAAAATCTAAACATAACACCAAATCTAAACCTAACCCCAAATCTAAACCTAAAATCTAAACCTAACCCCAAATCTAAACCTAAAATCTAAACCTAACCCCAAATCTAAACCTAAAATCTAAACCTAACCCCAAATCGGAACCTAAAATCTAAACCTAACCCCAAATCTAAACCTAAAATCTAAACCTAACCCCAAATCTAACCCTAAAATCTAAACCTAACCCCAAATCTAAACCTAAAATCTAAATCTAACCCTAAATCTAAACCTAAAATCTAAACCTAACCCCAAATCTAAACCTAAAATCTAAACCTAACACCAAATCTACACCTAAAATCTAAACCTAACCCCAAATCTAAACCTAACTCCAAATCTAAACCTAAATCTAAACCTAACCCCAAATCTAAACCTAAAATCTATACCTAACCCCAAATCTAAACCTAACCCCAAATCTAACCCCAAATCTAAACCTAACCCCAAATCTAAACCTAAAAGCTAAACCTAACCCCAAATCTAAACCTAAAATATAACCTAACCCCAAATCTAAACCTAACCCAAAATCTAAACCTAAAATCTAAACCTAACCCCAAATCTAAACCTAAAATCTAAACCTAGCCCCAAATCTAAACCTAAAATCTAAACCTAACCCGAAATGTAAACCAAAAATCTAAACCTAACCCCAAATCTAAACCTAACCCCAAATCTAAACCTAAAAGCTAAACCTAACCCCAAATCTAAACCTAAAATCTAAACCTAACCCCAAATCTAAACCCCAAATCTAAACCTAACCCCAAATCTAAACCCCAAATCTAAACCTAACCCCAAATCTAAACCTAAAATCTAAACCTAACCCCAAATCTAAACCTAAAATCTAAACCTAACACCAAATCTAAACCTAAAATCTAAACCTAACCCCAAATCTAAACCTAACTCCAAATCTAAACCTAAATCTAAACCTAACCCCAAATCTAAACCTAAAATCTATACCTAACCCCAAATCTAAACCTAACCCCAAATCTAAACCTAAAATCTAAACCTAACCCCAAATCTAAACCTAACCCCAAATCTAACCCGAAATCTAAACCTAACCCCAAATCTAAACCTAAAATCTAAACCTAAGCCCAAATCTAAACCTAAAATCTAAACCTAACCCCAAATCTAAAACAAAAATCTAAACCTAACCCCAAATCTAAACCTAAAATCTAAACTTAACCCCAAATCTAAACCTAACCCCAAAACCAAACCTAACCCCAAATCTAAACCTAAAATCTAAATCTAACCCCAAATCTAAACCTAAAATCTAAACCTAACCCCAAAACTAAACCTAACCCCAAATCTAAACCTAAAATCTAAACCTAACCCCAAATCAAAACCTAACCCCAAATCTAAACCTAACCCCAAATCTAAACATAAAATCTAAACCTAACCCCAAATCTAAACCTAAAATCTAAACCTAACCCCAAATCTAAACCAAAAATCTGAACCTAACCCCAAATCTAAACCTAACCCCAAATCTAAACCTAACCCCAAATCTAAACCTAAAATCTAAACCTAACCCCAAATCTAAACCTAAAATCTAAACCTAACCCCAAATCTTGAACCTACCCCCATATCTAAACCTAAAATCTAAACCTAACCCCAAATCTAAACCGAAAATCTAAACCTAACCCCAAATCTAAACCTAACCCCAAATCTAAACCTAAAATCTAAACCTAACCCCAAATCTAAACCTAAAATCTAAACCTAACCCCAAATCTAAACCAAAAATCTGAACCTAACCCCAAATCTAAACCTAACCCCAAATCTAAACCTAACCCCAAATCTAAACCTAAAATCTAAACCTAACCCCATATCTAAACCTAAAATCTAAACCTAACCCCAAATCTTGAACCTACCCCCATATCTAAACCTAAAATCTAAACCTAACCCCAAATCTAAACCTAAAATCTAAACCTAACCCCAAATCTAAACCTAACCCCGAATCTAAACCTAAAATCTAAACCTAACCCCAAATCTAAACCTAACCCCGAATCTAAACCTAAAATCTAAACCTAACCCCAAATCTAAACCTAACCCCAAATCTAAACCTAAAATCTAAATCTAACCCCAAATCTAAACCTAAAATCTAAACCTAACCCCAAATCTAAACCTAACTCCAAATCTAAACCTAAATCTAAACCTAACCCCAAATCTAAACCTAACCCCAAATCTAAACCTAAAATCTAAATATAACCCCAAATCTAAACCTAAAATCTAAACCTAACCCCAAATCTAAACCTAAAATCTAAACCTAGCCCCAAATCTGAACCTAAAATCTAAACCTAACCCCAAATCTAAACCTAAAATCTAAACCTAACCCCAAATCTAAACCTAAAATCTAAACATAACACCAAATCTAAACCTAACCCCAAATCTAAACCTAAAATCTAAACCTAACCCCAAATCTAAACCTAAAATCTAAACCTAACCCCAAATCTAAACCTAAAATCTAAACCTAACCCCAAATCGGAACCTAAAATCTAAACCTAACCCCAAATCTAAACCTAAAATCTAAACCTAACCCCAAATCTAAACCTAAAATCTAAACCTAACCCCAAATCTAACCCTAAAATCTAAACCTAACCCCAAATCTAAACCTAAAATCTAAATCTAACCCTAAATCTAAACCTAAAATCTAAACCTAACCCCAAATCTAAACCTAAAATCTAAACCTAACACCAAATCTACACCTAAAATCTAAACCTAACCCCAAATCTAAACCTAACTCCAAATCTAAACCTAAATCTAAACCTAACCCCAAATCTAAACCTAAAATCTATACCTAACCCCAAATCTAAACCTAACCCCAAATCTAACCCCAAATCTAAACCTAACCCCAAATCTAAACCTAAAAGCTAAACCTAACCCCAAATCTAAACCTAAAATATAACCTAACCCCAAATCTAAACCTAACCCAAAATCTAAACCTAAAATCTAAACCTAACCCCAAATCTAAACCTAAAATCTAAACCTAGCCCCAAATCTAAACCTAAAATCTAAACCTAACCCGAAATGTAAACCAAAAATCTAAACCTAACCCCAAATCTAAACCTAACCCCAAATCTAAACCTAAAAGCTAAACCTAACCCCAAATCTAAACCTAAAATCTAAACCTAACCCCAAATCTAAACCCCAAATCTAAACCTAACCCCAAATCTAAACCCCAAATCTAAACCTAACCCCAAATCTAAACCTAAAATCTAAACCTAACCCCAAATCTAAACCTAAAATCTAAACCTAACACCAAATCTAAACCTAAAATCTAAACCTAACCCCAAATCTAAACCTAACTCCAAATCTAAACCTAAATCTAAACCTAACCCCAAATCTAAACCTAAAATCTATACCTAACCCCAAATCTAAACCTAACCCCAAATCTAAACCTAAAATCTAAACCTAACCCCAAATCTAAACCTAAAATCTAAACCTAATCCCAAATCTAAACCTAACCCCAAATCCAAACCTAAAATCTATACCTAACCCCAAATCTAAACCTAACCCCAAATCTAACCCCAAATCTAAACCTAACCCCAAATCTAAACCTAAAAGCTAAACCTAACCCCAAATCTAAACCTAAAATATAACCTAACCCCAAATCTAAACCTAACCCAAAATCTAAACCTAAAATCTAAACCTAACCCCAAATCTAAACCTAAAATCTAAACCTAGCCCCAAATCTAAACCTAAAATCTAAACCTAACCCGAAATGTAAACCAAAAATCTAAACCTAACCCCAAATCTAAACCTAACCCCAAATCTAAACCTAAAAGCTAAACCTAACCCCAAATCTAAACCTAAAATCTAAACCTAACCCCAAATCTAAACCCCAAATCTAAACCTAACCCCAAATCTAAACCCCAAATCTAAACCTAACCCCAAATCTAAACCTAAAATCTAAACCTAACCCCAAATCTAAACCTAAAATCTAAACCTAACACCAAATCTAAACCTAAAATCTAAACCTAACCCCAAATCTAAACCTAACTCCAAATCTAAACCTAAATCTAAACCTAACCCCAAATCTAAACCTAAAATCTATACCTAACCCCAAATCTAAACCTAACCCCAAATCTAAACCTAAAATCTAAACCTAACCCCAAATCTAAACCTAACCCCAAATCTAACCCGAAATCTAAACCTAACCCCAAATCTAAACCTAAAATCTAAACCTAAGCCCAAATCTAAACCTAAAATCTAAACCTAACCCCAAATCTAAAACAAAAATCTAAACCTAACCCCAAATCTAAACCTAAAATCTAAACTTAACCCCAAATCTAAACCTAACCCCAAAACCAAACCTAACCCCAAATCTAAACCTAAAATCTAAATCTAACCCCAAATCTAAACCTAAAATCTAAACCTAACCCCAAAACTAAACCTAACCCCAAATCTAAACCTAAAATCTAAACCTAACCCCAAATCAAAACCTAACCCCAAATCTAAACCTAACCCCAAATCTAAACATAAAATCTAAACCTAACCCCAAATCTAAACCTAAAATCTAAACCTAACCCCAAATCTAAACCAAAAATCTGAACCTAACCCCAAATCTAAACCTAACCCCAAATCTAAACCTAACCCCAAATCTAAACCTAAAATCTAAACCTAACCCCAAATCTAAACCTAAAATCTAAACCTAACCCCAAATCTTGAACCTACCCCCATATCTAAACCTAAAATCTAAACCTAACCCCAAATCTAAACCGAAAATCTAAACCTAACCCCAAATCTAAACCTAACCCCAAATCTAAACCTAAAATCTAAACCTAACCCCAAATCTAAACCTAAAATCTAAACCTAACCCCAAATCTAAACCAAAAATCTGAACCTAACCCCAAATCTAAACCTAACCCCAAATCTAAACCTAACCCCAAATCTAAACCTAAAATCTAAACCTAACCCCATATCTAAACCTAAAATCTAAACCTAACCCCAAATCTTGAACCTACCCCCATATCTAAACCTAAAATCTAAACCTAACCCCAAATCTAAACCTAAAATCTAAACCTAACCCCAAATCTAAACCTAACCCCGAATCTAAACCTAAAATCTAAACCTAACCCCAAATCTAAACCTAACCCCGAATCTAAACCTAAAATCTAAACCTAACCCCAAATCTAAACCTAACCCCAAATCTAAACCTAAAATCTAAATCTAACCCCAAATCTAAACCTAAAATCTAAACCTAACCCCAAATCTAAACCTAACTCCAAATCTAAACCTAAATCTAAACCTAACCCCAAATCTAAACCTAACCCCAAATCTAAACCTAAAATCTAAATATAACCCCAAATCTAAACCTAAAATCTAAACCTAACCCCAAATCTAAACCTAAAATCTAAACCTAGCCCCAAATCTGAACCTAAAATCTAAACCTAACCCCAAATCTAAACCTAAAATCTAAACCTAACCCCAAATCTAAACCTAAAATCTAAACATAACACCAAATCTAAACCTAACCCCAAATCTAAACCTAAAATCTAAACCTAACCCCAAATCTAAACCTAAAATCTAAACCTAACCCCAAATCTAAACCTAAAATCTAAACCTAACCCCAAATCGGAACCTAAAATCTAAACCTAACCCCAAATCTAAACCTAAAATCTAAACCTAACCCCAAATCTAAACCTAAAATCTAAACCTAACCCCAAATCTAACCCTAAAATCTAAACCTAACCCCAAATATAAACCTAAAATCTAAATCTAACCCTAAATCTAAACCTAAAATCTAAACCTAACCCCAAATCTAAACCTAAAATCTAAACCTAACACCAAATCTACACCTAAAATCTAAACCTAACCCCAAATCTAAACCTAACTCCAAATCTAAACCTAAATCTAAACCTAACCCCAAATCTAAACCTAAAATCTATACCTAACCCCAAATCTAAACCTAACCCCAAATCTAACCCCAAATCTAAACCTAACCCCAAATCTAAACCTAAAAGCTAAACCTAACCCCAAATCTAAACCTAAAATATAACCTAACCCCAAATCTAAACCTAACCCAAAATCTAAACCTAAAATCTAAACCTAACCCCAAATCTAAACCTAAAATCTAAACCTAGCCCCAAATCTAAACCTAAAATCTAAACCTAACCCGAAATGTAAACCAAAAATCTAAACCTAACCCCAAATCTAAACCTAACCCCAAATCTAAACCTAAAAGCTAAACCTAACCCCAAATCTAAACCTAAAATCTAAACCTAACCCCAAATCTAAACCCCAAATCTAAACCTAACCCCAAATCTAAACCCCAAATCTAAACCTAACCCCAAATCTAAACCTAAAATCTAAACCTAACCCCAAATCTAAACCTAAAATCTAAACCTAACACCAAATCTAAACCTAAAATCTAAACCTAACCCCAAATCTAAACCTAACTCCAAATCTAAACCTAAATCTAAACCTAACCCCAAATCTAAACCTAAAATCTATACCTAACCCCAAATCTAAACCTAACCCCAAATCTAAACCTAAAATCTAAACCTAACCCCAAATCTAAACCTAAAATCTAAACCTAATCCCAAATCTAAACCTAACCCCAAATCTAAACCTAAAATCTAAACCTAACCCCAAATCTAAACCTAACCCCAAATCTAACCCCAAATCTAAACCTAACCCCAAATCTAAACCTAAAATCTAAACCTAACCCCAAATCTAAACCTAAAATCTAAACCTAACCCCAAATCTAAAACAAAAATCTAAACCTAACCCCAAATCTAAACCTAAAATCTAAACTTAACCCCAAATCTAAACCTAACCCCAAATCCAAACCTAACCCCAAATCTAAACCTAAAATCTAAACCTAACCCCAAATCTAAACCTAAAATCTAAACCTAACCCTAAATCTAAACCTAACCCCAAATCTAAACCTAAAATCTAAACCTAACCCCAAATCTAAACCTAACCCCAAATCTAAACCTAAAATCTAAACCTAACCCCAAATCTAAACCTAAAATCTAAACCTAACCCTAAATCTAAACCTAACCCCAAATCTAAACCTAAAATCTAAACCTAACCCCAAATCTAAACCTAACCCCAAATCTAAACCTAACCCCAAATCTAAACCTAAAATCTAAACCTAACCCCAAATCTAAACCTAACCCCAAATCTAAACCTAACCCCAAATCTAACCCCAAATCTAAACCTAACCCCAAATCTAAACCTAAAATCTAAACCTAACCCCAAATCTAAACCTAACCCCAAATCTAAACCTAAAATCTAAACCTAACCCCAAATCTAAACCTAACCCCAAATCTAAACCTAACCCCAAATCTAAACCTGAAATCTAAACCTAACACCAAATCTGAACCTAAAATCTAAACCTAACCCCAAATCTAAACCTAACTCCAAATCTAAACCTAAATCTAAACCTAACCCCAAATCTAAACCTAAAATCTATACCTAACCCCAAATCTAAACCTAACCCCAAATCTAAACCTAACCCCAAATCTAAACCTAAAATCTAAACCTAACCCCAAATCTAAACCGAACCCCAAATCTAAACCTAAAATCTAAACCTAACCCCAAATCTAAACCTAACCCCAAATCTAACCCCAAATCTAAACCTAACCCCAAATCTAAACCTAAAATCTAAACCTAACCCCAAATCTAAACCTAAAATCTAAACCTAACCCCAAATCTAAAACAAAATCTAAACCTAACCCCAAATCTAAACCTAAAATCTAAACTTAACCCCAAATCTAAACCTAACCCCAAATCCAAACCTAACCCCAAATCTAAACCTAAAATCTAAACCTAACCCCAAATCTAAACCTAAAATCTAAACCTAACCCTAAATCTAAACCTAACCCCAAATCTAAACCTAACCCCAAATCTAAACCTAAAATCTAAACCTAACCCCAAATCTAAACCTAACCCCAAATCTAAACCTAACCCCAAATCTAAACCTAAAATCTAAACCTAACCCCAAATCTAAACCTAAAATCTAAACCTAACCCCAAATCTAAACCTAAATCCAAATTTAACCCTATATCTAAACCTAACCCCAAATCTAAACCTAAAATCTAAACCTAACCCCAAATCTAAACCTAAAATATAACCTAACCCCAAATCTAAACCTAACCCAAAATCTAAACCTAAAATCTAAACCTAACCCCAAATCTAAACCTAAAATCTAAACCTAGCCCCAAATCTAAACCTAAAATCTAAACCTAACCCCAAATGTAAACCAAAAATCTAAATCTAACCCCAAATCTAAACCTAAAATCTAAACCTAACCCCAAATCTAAACCTAACCCCAAATCTAAACCTAAAATCTAAACCTAACCCCAAATCTAAACCCCAAATCTAAACCTAACCCCAAATCTAAACCCCAAATCTAAACCTAACCCCAAATCTAAACCTAAAATCTAAACCTAACCCCAAATCTAAACCTAACCGCAAATCTAAACCTAACTTCAAATCTAAACCTAAAATCTAAACCTAACCCCAAATCTAAACCTAACCCCAAATCTAAACCTAACCCCAAATCTAACCCCAAATCTAAACCTAACCCCAAATCTAAACCTAAAATCTAAACCTAACCCCAAATCTAAACCTAACCCCAAATCTAAACCTAAAATCTAAACCTAATCCCAAATCTAAACCTAAAATCTAAACCTAACCCCAAATCTAAACCTAACCCCAAATCTAAACCTAAAATCTAAACCTAACACCAAATCTAAACCTAAAATATAAACCTAACCTCAAATCTAAACCTAACCCCAAATCTAACCCCAAATCTAAACCTAACCCCAAATCTAAACCTAAAATCTAAACCTAACCCCAAATCTAAACCTAAAATCTAAACCTAACCCCAAATCTAAACCTAAAATCTAAACCTAACCCCAAATCTAAACCTAACCCCAAATCTAAACCTAAAATCTTAACCTAACCCCAAATCTAAACCTAACCCCAAATCTAAACTTAAAATCTAAACATAACCCCAAATCTAAACCTAAAATCTAAATCTAACCCCAAATCTAAACCTAACCCCAAATCTAAACCGAAAATCTAAACCTAACCCCAAATCTAAACCTAAAATCTAAACCTAACCCCAAATCTAAACCTAAAATCTAAACCTAAAATCTAACCCTAACCTAAAATCTAAACCTAACCCCAAATCTAAAACTAAAATCTAAACCTAACCCCAAATCTAAACCTATCCCCAAATCTAAACCTAAAATCTAAACCTAACCCCAAATCTAAACCTAAAATCTAAACCTAACCCCAAATCTAAACCTAACCCCAAATCTAAACCTAACCCCAAATCTAAACCGAAAATCTAAACCTAACCCCAAATCTAAACCTAAAATCTAAACCTAACCTAAAATCTAAACCTAAAATCTAAACCTAACCCCAAATCTAAACCTAACCCCAAATCTAAACCTAACCCCAAATCTAAACCTAAAATCTAAACCTAACCCCAAATCTAAACCTAAAATCTAAACCTAAAATCCAAACCTAACCCCAAATCTAAACCTAAAATCTAAACCTAACCCCAACTCTAAACCTAACCCCAAATCTAACCCCAAATCTAAACCTAACCCCAAATCTAAACCTAAAATCTAAACCTAACCCCAAATCTAAACCTAAAATCTAAACCTAACCCCAAATCTAAACCTAGCCCCAAATCTAAACCTAAAATCTCAACCTAACCCCAAATCTAAACCTAAAATCTAAACCTAACCCCAAATCTAAACCTAACCCCAAATCTAAACCTAAAATCTAAACCTAACCACAAATCTAAACCTAACCCCAAATCTAACCCTAAATCTAAACCTAACCCCAAATCTAAACCTAAAATCTAAACCTAACCCCAAATCTAAACCTAACCCCAAATCTAACCCCAAATCTAAACCTAACCCCAAATCTAAACCTAAAATCTAAACCTAACCCCAAATCTAAAACTAAAATCTAAACCTAACCCCAAATATAAACCTAACCCCAAATCTAAACCTAAAATCTAAACCTAACCCCAAATCTAAACCTAAAATCTAAACCTAACCCCAAATCTAAACCTAACCCCAAATCTAAACCTAAAATCTAAACCTAACCCCAAATCTAAACCTAAAATCTAAACCTAACCCCAAATCTAAACCTAAAATCTAAACCTAACCCCAAATCTAAACCTAAAATCTAAACCTAGCCCCAAATCTGAACCTAAAATCTAAACCTAACCCCAAATCTAAACCTAAAATCTAAACCTAACCCCAAATCTAAACCTAAAATCTAAACCTAACCCCAAATCTAAAACTAACCCCAAATCTAAACCTAAAATCTAAACCTAACCCCAAATCTAAACCTAACCCCAAATCTAAACCTAAAATCTAAACCTAATCCCAAATCTAAACCTAACCCCAAATCCAAACCTAACCCCAAATCTAAACCTAAAATCTAAACCTAACCCCAAATCTAAACCTAAAATCTAAACCTAACCCTAAATCTAAACCTAACCCCAAATCTAAACCTAACCCCAAATCTAAACCTAAAATCTAAACCTAACCCCAAATCTAAACCTAAAATCTAAACCTAACCCCAAATCTAAACCTAACCCCAAATCTAAACCTAAAATCTAAACCTAACCCCAAATCTAAACCTAAAATCTAAACCTAACCCCAAATCTAAACCTAACCCCAAATCTAAACCTAAAATCTAAACCTAACCCCAAATCTAAACCTAACCCCAAATCTAACCCTAAATCTAAACCTAACCCCAAATCTAAACCTAAAATCTAAACCTAACCCCAAATCTAAACCTAACCCCAAATCTAACCCCAAATGTAAACCTAAAATCTAAACCTAACCCCAAATCTAAACCTAAAATCTAAACCTAACCCCAAATCTAAACCTAACCCCAAATCTAAACCTAAAATCTAAACCTAACCCCAAATCTAAACCTAACCCCAAATCTAACCCCAAATCTAAACCTAACCCCAAATCTAAACCTAAAATCTAAACCTAACCCCAAATCTAAACCTAACCCCAAATCTAAACCTAAAATCTAAACCTAACCCCAAATCTAAACCTAAAATCTAAACCTAACCCCAAATCTAAACCTAACCCCAAATCTAAACCTAACCCCAAATCTAAACCTAAAATCTAAACCTAACCCCAACTCTAAACCTAACCCCAAATCTAAACCTAACCCCAAATCTAAACCTAAAATCTAAACCTAACCCCAACTCTAAACCTAACCCCAAATCTAACCCCAAATCTAAACCTAACCCCAAATCTAAACCTAAAATCTAAACCTAACCCCAAATCTAAACCTAAAATCTAAACCTAACCCCAAATCTAAACCTATCCCCAAATCTAAACCTAAAATCTCAACCTAACCCCAAATCTAAACCTAAAATCTAAACCTAACCCCAAATCTAAACCTAACCCCAAATCTAAACCTAAAATCTAAACCTAACGCCAAATCTAAACCTAACCCCAAATCTAACCCTAAATCTAAACCTAACCCCAAATCTAAACCTAAAATCTAAACCTAACCCCAAATCTAAACCTAAAATCTAAACCTAGCCCCAAATCTAAACCTAACCCCAAATCTAAACCTAACCCCAAATCTAAACCTAAAATCTAAACCTAACCCCAAATCTAAACCTAAAATCTAAACCTAACCCCAAATCTAAACCTAACCCCAAATCTAAACCTAAAATCTAAACCTAACCCCAAATCTAAACCTAGCCCCAAATCTAAACCTAAAATCTAAACATAACACCAAATCTAAACCTAAAATCTAAACCTAACCCCAAATCTAAACCTAACTCCAAATCTAAACCTAAATCTAAACCTAACCCCAAATCTAAACCTAAAATCTATACCTAACCCCAAATCTAAACCTAACCCCAAATCTAAAGCTAAAATCTAAACCTAACCCCAAATCTAAACCTAAAATCTAAACCTAACCCCAAATCTAAACCTAACCCCAAATCTAAACCTAAAATCTAAACCTAACCCCAAATCTAAACCTAAAATCTAAACCTAACCCCAAATCTAAACCTAACCCCAAATCTAACCCCAAATCTAAACCTAACCCCAAATCTAAACCTAAAATCTAAACCTAAGCCCAAATCTAAACCTAAAATCTAAACCTAACCCCAAATCTAAAACAAAAATCTAAACCTAACCCCAAATCTAAACCTAAAATCTAAACTTAACCCCAAATCTAAACCTAACCCCAAAACCAAACCTAACCCCAAATCTAAACCTAAAATCTAAATCTAACCCCAAATCTAAACCTAAAATCTAAACCTAACCCCAAATCTAAACCTAACCCCAAATCTAAACCTAACCCCAAATCTAAACCTAAAATCTAAACCTAACCCCAAATCAAAACCTAACCCCAAATCTAAACCTAACCCCAAATCTAAACATAAAATCTAAACCTAACCCCAAATCTAAACCTAAAATCTAAACCTAACCCCAAATCTAAACCAAAAATCTGAACCTAACCCCAAATCTAAACCTAACCCCAAATCTAAACCTAACCCCAAATCTAAACCTAAAATCTAAACCTAACCCCAAATCTAAACCTAAAATCTAAACCTAACCCCAAATCTTGAACCTACCCCCATATCTAAACCTAAAATCTAAACCTAACCCCAAATCTAAACCTAAAATCTAAACCTAACCCCAAATCTAAACCTAACTCCGAATCTAAACCTAAAATCTAAACCTAACCCCAAATCTAAACCTAACCCCGAATCTAAACCTAAAATCTAAACCTAACCCCAAATCTAAACCTAACCCCAAATCTAAACCTAAAATCTAAACCTAACCCCAAATCTAAACCTAAAATCTAAACCTAACCCCAAATCTAAACCTAACCCCAAATCTAAACCTAAAATCTAAACCTAACCCCAAATCTAAACCTAGCCCCAAATCTAAACCTAAAATCTAAACATAACACCAAATCTAAACCTAAAATCTAAACCTAACCCCAAATCTAAACCTAACTCCAAATCTAAACCTAAATCTAAACCTAACCCCAAATCTAAACCTAAAATCTATACCTAACCCCAAATCTAAACCTAACCCCAAATCTAAACCTAAAATCTAAACCTAACCCCAAATCTAAACCTAAAATCTAAACCTAACCCCAAATCTAAACCTAACCCCAAATCTAAACCTAAAATCTAAACCTAACCCCAAATCTAAACCTAAAATCTAAACCTAACCCCAAATATAAACCTAACCCCAAATCTAACCCCAAATCTAAACCTAACCCCAAATCTAAACCTAAAATCTAAACCTAAGCCCAAATCTAAACCTAAAATCTAAACCTAACCCCAAATCTAAAACAAAAATCTAAACCTAACCCCAAATCTAAACCTAACCCCAAAACCAAACCTAACCCCAAATCTAAACCTAAAATCTAAATCTAACCCCAAATCTAAACCTAAAATCTAAACCTAACCCTAAATCTAAACCTAACCCCAAATCTAAACCTAACCCCAAATCTAAACCTAAAATCTAAACCTAACCCCAAATCAAAACCTAACCCCAAATCTAAACCTAACCCCAAATCTAAACATAAAATCTAAACCTAACCCCAAATCTAAACCTAAAATCTAAACCTAACCCCAAATCTAAACCAAAAATCTGAACCTAACCCCAAATCTAAACCTAACCCCAAATCTAAACCTAACCCCAAATCTAAACCTAAAATCTAAACCTAACCCCAAATCTAAACCTAAAATCTAAACCTAACCCCAAATCTTGAACCTACCCCCATATCTAAACCTAAAATCTAAACCTAACCCCAAATCTAAACCTAAAATCTAAACCTAACCCCAAATCTAAACCTAACCCCGAATCTAAACCTAAAATCTAAACCTAACCCCAAATCTAAACCTAACCCCGAATCTAAACCTAAAATCTAAACCTAACCCCAAATCTAAACCTAACCCCAAATCTAAACCTAAAATCTAAATCTAACCCCAAATCTAAACCTAAAATCTAAACCTAACCCCAAATCTAAACCTAACTCCAAATCTAAACCTAAATCTAAACCTAACCCCAAATCTAAACCTAACCCCAAATCTAAACCTAAAATCTAAATATAACCCCAAATCTAAACCTAAAATCTAAACCTAACCCCAAATCTAAACCTAAAATCTAAACCTAGCCCCAAATCTGAACCTAAAATCTAAACCTAACCCCAAATCTAAACCTAAAATCTAAACCTAACCCCAAATATAAACCTAAAATCTAAACCTAACCCCAAATCTAAACCTAAAATCTAAACATAACACCAAATCTAAACCTAACCCCAAATCTAAACCTAAAATCTAAACCTAACCCCAAATCTAAACCTAAAATCTAAACCTAACCCCAAATCTAAACCTAAAATCTAAACCTAACCCCAAATCTGAACCTAAAATCTAAACCTAACCCCAAATCTAAACCTAAAATCTAAACCTAACCCCAAATCTAAACCTAAAATCTAAACCTAACCCCAAATCTAAACCTAAAATCTAAATCTAACCCTAAATCTAAACCTAAAATCTAAACCTAACCCCAAATCTAAACCTAACCCCAAATCTAAACCTAAAATCTAAACCTAACAGCAAATCTAAACCTAAAATCTAAACCTAACCCCAAATCTAAACCTAACTCCAAATCTAAACCTAAATCTAAACCTAACCCCAAATCTAAACCTAAAATCTATACCTAACCCCAAATCTAAACCTAACCCCAAGTCTAACCCCAAATCTAAACCTAACCCCAAATCTAAACCTAAAATCTAAACCTAACCCCAAATCTAAACCTAAAATATAACCTAACCCCAAATCTAAACCTAACCCAAAATCTAAACCTAAAATCTAAACCTAACCCCAAATCTAAACCTAAAATCTAAACCTAGCCCCAAATCTAAACCTAAAATATAAACCTAACCCCAAATGTAAACCAAAAATCTAAACCTAACCCCAAATCTAAACCTAAAATCTAAACCTAACCCCAAATCTAAACCTAACCCCAAATCTAAACCTAAAATCTAAACCTAACCCCAAATCTAAACCCCAAATCTAAACCTAACCCCAAATCTAAACCTAAAATCTAAACCTAACCCCAAATCTAAACCTAAAATATAACCTAACCCCAAATCTAAACCTAACCCAAAATCTAAACCTAAAATCTAAACCTAACCCCAAATCTAAACCTAAAATCTAAACCTAGCCCCAAATCTAAACCTAAAATCTAAACCTAACCCCAAATGTAAACCAAAAATCTAAATCTAACCCCAAATCTAAACCTAAAATCTAAACCTAACCCCAAATCTAAACCTAACCCCAAATCTAAACCTAAAATCTAAACCTAACCGCAAATCTAAACCTAACCCCAAATCTAAACCTAAAATCTAAACCTAATCCCAAATCTAAACCTAAAATCTAAACCTAACCCCAAATCTAAACCTAAAATCTAAACCTAACCCCAAATCTAAACCTAAAATCTAAACCTAACCTCAAATCTAAACCTAACCCCAAATCTAACCCCAAATCTAAACCTAACCCCAAATCTAAACCTAAAATCTAAACCTAACCCCAAATCTAAACCTAAAATCTAAACCTAACCCCAAATCTAAACCTAACCCCAAATCTAAACCTAAAATCTTAACCTAACCCCAAATCTAAACCTAACCCCAAATCTAAACTTAAAATCTAAACCTAACCCCAAATCTAAACCTAAAATCTAAATCTAACCCCAAATCTAAACCTAACCCCAAATCTAAACCGAAAATCTAAACCTAACCCCAAATCTAAACCTAAAATCTAAACCTAACCCCAAATCTAAACCTAAAATCTAAACCTAAAATCTAACCCTAACCTAAAATCTAAACCTAACCCCAAATCTAAAACTAAAATCTAAACCTAACCCAAAATCTAAACCTATCCCCAAATCTAAACCTAAAATCTAAACCTAACCCCAAATCTAAACCTAAAATCTAAACCTAACCCCAAATCTAAACCTAAAGTCTAAACCTAACCCCAAATCTAAACCTAACCCCAAATCTAAACCGAAAATCTAAACCTAACCCCAAATCTAAACCTAACCCCAAATCTAAACCTAAAATCTAAACCTAACCCCAAATCTAAACCTAACCCCAAATCTAAACCTAAAATCTAAACCTAACCCCAAATCTAAACCTAACCCCAAATCTAACCCCAAATCTAAACCTAAAATCTAAACCTAACCCCAAATCTAAACCTAAAATCTAAACCTAACCCCAAATCTAAACCTAACCCCAAATCTAAACCTAAAATCTAAACCTAACCCCAAATCTAAACCTAACCCCAAATCTAAACCTAACCCCAAATCTAACCCCAAATCTAAACCTAACCCCAAATCTAAACCTAAAAGCTAAACCTAACCCCAAATCTAAACCTAACCCCAAATCTAAACCTAAAATCTAAACCTAATCCCAAATCTAAACCTAAAATCTAAACCTAACCCCAAATCTAAACCTAAAATCTAAACCTAACCTCAAATCTAAACCTAACCCCAAATCTAACCCCAAATCTAAACCTAACCCCAAATCTAAACCTAAAATCTAAACCTAACCCCAAATCTAAACCTAAAATCTAAACCTAACCCCAAATCTAAACCTAACCCCAAATCTAAACCTAAAATCTAAACCTAACCCCAAATCTAAACCTAGCCCCAAATCTAAACCTAAATCTAAACCTAACCCCAAATCTAAACCTAAAATCTAAACCTAACCCCAAATCTAAACCTAACCCCAAATCTAAACCTAAAATCTAAACCTAACCCCAAATCTAAACCTAAAATCTAAACCTAACCCCAAATCTAAACCTAACCCCAAATCTAAACCTAACCCCAAATCTAAACCTAAAATCTAAACCTAACCCCAACTCTAAACCTAACCCCAAATCTAACCCCAAATCTAAACCTAACCCCAAATCTAAACCTAAAATCTAAACCTAACCCCAAATCTAAACCTAAAATCTAAACCTAACCCCAAATCTAAACCTAGCCCCAAATCTAAACCTAAAATCTCAACCTAACCCCAAATCTAAACCTAAAATCTAAACCTAACCCCAAATCTAAACCTAACCCCAAATCTAAACCTAAAATCTAAACCTAACCCCAAATCTAAACCTAACCCCAAATCTAACCCTAAATCTAAACCTAACCCCAAATCTAAACCTAAAATCTAAACCTAACCCCAAATCTAAACCTAACCCCAAATCTAAACCTAAAATCTAAACCTAACCCCAAATCTAAACCTAAAATCTAAACCTAACCCCAAATCTAAACCTAACCCCAAATCTAAACCTAAAATCTAAACCTAACCCCAAATCTAAACCTAGCCCCAAATCTAAACCTAAAATCTAAACCTAACCCCAAATCTAAACCTAAAATCTAAACCTAACCCCAAATCTAAACCTAACTCCAAATCTAAACCTAAATCTAAACCTAACCCCAGATCTAAACCTAAAATCTATACCTAACCCCAAATCTAAACCTAACCCCAAATCTAAACCTAAAATCTAAACCTAACCCCAAATCTAAACCTAAAATCTAAACCTAACCCCAAATCTAAACCTAAAATCTAAACCTAACCCCAAATCTAAACCTAACCCCAAATCTAACCCCAAATCTAAACCTAACCCCAAATCTAAACCTAAAATCTAAACCTAAGCCCAAATCTAAACCTAAAATCTAAACCTAACCCCAAATCTAAAACAAAAATCTAAACCTAACCCCAAATCTAAACCTAAAATCTAAACTTAACCCCAAATCTAAACCTAACCCCAAAACCAAACCTAACCCCAAATCTAAACCTAAAATCTAAACCTAACCCTAAATCTGAACCTAACCCCAAATCTAAACCTAACCCCAAATCTAAACCTAAAATCTAAACCTAACCCCAAATCAAAACCTAACCCCAAATCTAAACCTAACCCCAAATCTAAACATAAAATCTAAACCTAACCCCAAATCTAAACCTAAAATCTAAACCTAACCCCAAATCTAAACCAAAAATCTGAACCTAACCCCAAATCTAAACCTAACCCCAAATCTAAACCTAACCCCAAATCTAAACCTAAAATCTAAACCTAACCCCAAATCTAAACCTTAAATCTAAACCTAACCCCAAATCTTGAACCTACCCCCATATCTAAACCTAAAATCTAAACCTAACCCCAAATCTAAACCTAAAATCTAAACCTAACCCCAAATCTAAACCTAACCCCAAATCTAAACCTAACCCCAAATCTAAACCTAAAATCTAAACCTAACCCCAACTCTAAACCTAACCCCAAATCTAACCCCAAATCTAAACCTAACCCCAAATCTAAACCTAAAATCTAAACCTAACCCCAAATCTAAACCTAAAATCTAAACCTAACCCCAAATCTAAACCTAGCCCCAAATCAAAACCTAAAATCTCAACCTAACCCCAAATCTAAACCTAAAATCTAAACCTAACCCCAAATCTAAACCTAACCCCAAATCTAAACCTAAAATCTAAACCTTACCCCAAATCTAAACCTAACCCCAAATCTAACCCTAAATCTAAACCTAACCCCAAATCTAACCCTAAATCTAAACCTAACCCCAAATCTAAACCTAAAATCTAAACCTAACCCCAAATCTAAACCTAAAATCTAAACCTAACCCCAAATCTAAACCTAACCCCAAATCTAAACCTAAAATCTAAACCTAACCCCAAATCTAAACCTAGCCCCAAATCTAAACCTAAAATCTAAACGTAACACCAAATCTAAACCTAAAATCTAAACCTAACCCCAAATCTAAACCTAACTCCAAATCTAAACCTAAATCTAAACCTAACCCCAAATCTAAACCTAAAATCTATACCTAACCCCAAATCTAAACCTAACCCCAAATCTAAACCTAAAATCTAAACCTAACCCCAAATCTAAACCTAACCCCAAATCTAAACCTAAAATCTAAACCTAACCCCAAATCTAAACCTAAAATCTAAACCTAACCCCAAATCTAAACCTAACCCCAAATCTAACCCCAAATCTAAACCTAACCCCAAATCTAAACCTAAAATCTAAACCTAAGCCCAAATCTAAACCTAAAATCTAAACCTAACCCCAAATATAAACCAAAAATCTAAACCTAACCCCAAATCTAAACCTAAAATCTAAACTTAACCCCAAATCTAAACCTAACCCCAAAACCAAACCTAACCCCAAATCTAAACCTAAAATCTAAACCTAACCCTAAATCTGAACCTAACCCCAAATCTAAACCTAACCCCAAATCTAAACCTAAAATCTAAACCTAACCCCAAATCAAAACCTAACCCCAAATCTAAACCTAACCCCAAATCTAAACATAAAATCTAAACCTAACCCCAAATCTAAACCTAAAATCTAAACCTAACCCCAAATCTAAACCAAAAATCTGAACCTAACCCCAAATCTAAACCTAACCCCAAATCTAAACCTAACCCCAAATCTAAACCTAAAATCTAAACCTAACCCCAAATCTAAACCTAAAATCTAAACCTAACCCCAAATCTTGAACCTACCCCCATATCTAAACCTAAAATCTAAACCTAACCCCAAATCTAAACCTAAAATCTAAACCTAACCCCAAATCTAAACCTAACCCCGAATCTAAACCTAAAAACTAAACCTAACCCCAAATCTAAACCTAACCCCGAATCTAAACCTAAAATCTAAACCTAACCCCAAATCTAAACCTAACCCCAAATCTAAACCTAAAATCTAAATCTAACCCCAAATCTAAACCTAAAATCTAAACCTAACCCCAAATCTAAACCTAACTCCAAATCTAAACCTAAATCTAAACCTAACCCCAAATCTAAACCTAACCCCAAATCTAAACCTAAAATCTAAATATAACCCCAAATCTAAACCTAAAATCTAAACCTAACCCCAAATCTAAACCTAAAATCTAAACCTAACCCCAAATCTGAACCTAAAATCTAAACCTAACCCCAAATCTAAACCTAAAATCTAAACCTAACCCCAAATCTAAACCTAAAATCTAAACCTAACCACAAATCTAACCCTAAAATCTAAACCTAACCCCAAATCTAAACCTAAAATCTAAATCTAACCCTAAATCTAAACCTAAAATCTAAACCTAACCCCAAATCTAAACCTAACCCCAAATCTAAACCTAAAATCTAAACCTAACACCAAATCTAAACCTAAAATCTAAACCTAACCCCAAATCTAAACCTAACTCCAAATCTAAACCTAAATCTAAACCTAACCCCAAATCTAAACCTAACCCCAAATCTAAACCTAAAATCTAAATATAACCCCAAATCTAAACCTAAAATCTAAACCTAACCCCAAATCTAAACCTAAAATCTAAACCTAACCCCAAATCTGAACCTAAAATCTAAACCTAACCCCAAATCTAAACCTAAAATCTAAACCTAACCCCAAATCTAAACCTAAAATCTAAACCTAACCCCAAATCTAACCCTAAAATCTAAACGTAACCCCAAATCTAAACCTAAAATCTAAATCTAACCCTAAATCTAAACCTAAAATCTAAACCTAACCCCAAATCTAAACCTAACCCCAAATCTAAACCTAAAATCTAAACCTAACACCAAATCTAAACCTAAAATCTAAACCTAACCCCAAATCTAAACCTAACCCCAAATCTAAACCTAAAATCTAAACCTAACACCAAATCTAAACCTAAAATCTAAACCTAACCCCAAATCTAAACCTAACTCCAAATCTAAACCTAAATCTAAACCTAACCCCAAATCTAAACCTAAAATCTATACCTAACCCCAAATCTAAACCTAACCCCAAATCTAACCCCAAATCTAAACCTAACCCCAAATCTAAACCTAAAATCTAAACTTAACCCCAAATCTAAACCTAAAATATAACCTAACCCCAAATCTAAACCTAACCCAAAATCTAAACCTAAAATCTAAACCTAACCCCAAATCTAAACCTAAAATCTAAACCTAGCCCCAAATCTAAACCTAAAATCTAAACCTAACCCCAAATGTAAACCAAAAATCTAAACCTAACCCCAAATCTAAACCTAAAATCTAAACCTAACCCCAAATCTAAACCTAACCCCAAATGTAACCCTAAATCTAAACCTAACCCCAAATCTAAACCTAAAATCTAAACCTAACCCCAAATCTAAACCTAACCCCAAATCTAAACCTAAAATCTAAACCTAACCCCAAATCTAAACCCCAAATCTAAACCTAACCCCAAATCTAAACCCCAAATCTAAACCTAACCCCAAATCTAAACCTAAAATCTAAACCTAACCCCAAATCTAAACCTAACCCCAAATCTAAACCTAACCCCAAATCTAAACCTAAAATCTAAACCTAACCCCAAATCTAAACCTAACCCCAAATCTAAACCTAACCCCAAATCTAACCCCAAATCTAAACCTAACCCCAAATCTAAACCTAAAATCTAAACCTAACCCCAAATCTAAACCTAACCCCAAATCTAAACCTAAAATCTAAACCTAACCCCAAATCTAAACCTAACCCCAAATCTAAACCTAAAATCTAAACCTAACCCCAAATCTAAACCTAACCCCAAATCT
The DNA here is from genome assembly GCF_037038585.1 of Patagioenas fasciata. Taxonomy (NCBI): domain Eukaryota; kingdom Metazoa; phylum Chordata; class Aves; order Columbiformes; family Columbidae; genus Patagioenas; species Patagioenas fasciata. The sequence continues at coordinate 782,339 of NW_027288511.1, forward strand.
AAACCTAACCCCAAATCTAAACCTAAAATCTAAACCTAACCCCAAATCTAAACCTAAAATCTAAACCTAACACCAAATCTAAACCTAACCCCAAATCTAAACCTAAAATCTAAACCTAACCCCAAATCTAAACCTAAAATCTAAACCTAACCCCAAATCTAAAACAAAAATCTAAACCTAACCCCAAATCTAAACCTAAAATCTAAACTTAACCCCAAATCTAAACCTAACCCCAAATCCAAACCTAACCCCAAATCTAAACCTAAAATCTAAACGTAACCCCAAATCTAAACCTAAAATCTAAACCTAACCCTAAATCTAAACCTAACCCCAAATCTAAACCTAAAATCTAAACCTAACCCCAAATCTAAACCTAACCCCAAATCTAAACCTAACCCCAAATCTAAACCTAAAATCTAAACCTAACCCCAAATCTAAACCTAACCCCAAATCTAAACCTAACCCCAAATCTAACCCCAAATCTAAACCTAACCCCAAATCTAAACCTAAAATCTAAACCTAACCCCAAATCTAAACCTAACCCCAAATCTAAACCTAACCCCAAATCTAAACCTAACCGCAAATCTAAACCTAAAATCTAAACCTAACCCCAAATCTAAACCTAACCCCAAATCTAAACCTAACCCCAAATCTAAACCTAAAATCTAAACCTAACACCAAATCTAAACCTAAAATCTAAACCTAACCCCAAATCTAAACCTAACTCCAAATCTAAACCTAAATCTAAACCTAACCCCAAATCTAAACCTAAAATCTATACCTAACCCCAAATCTAAACCTAACCCCAAATCTAAACCTAAAATCTAAACCTAACCCCAAATCTAAACCTAAAATCTAAACCTAACCCCAAATCTAAACCTAACCCAAATCTAAACCTAAAATCTAAACCTAACCCCAAATCTAAACCTAACCCCAAATCTAAACCTAAAATCTAAATATAACCCCAAATCTAAACCTAAAATCTAAACCTAACCCCAAATCTAAACCTAAAATCTAAACTTAACCCCAAATCTAAACCTAACCCCAAATCCAAACCTAACCCCAAATCTAAACCTAAAATCTAAACCTAACCCCAAATCTAAACCTAAAATCTAAACCTAACCCTAAATCTAAACCTAACCCCAAATCTAAACCTAACCCCAAATCTAAACCTAAAATCTAAACCTAACCCCAAATCTGAACCTAAAATCTAAACCTAACCCCAAATCTAAACCTAAAATCTAAACCTAACCCCAAATCTAAACCTAAAATCTAAATCTAACCCTAAATCTAAACCTAAAATCTAAACCTAACCCCAAATCTAAACCTAACCCCAAATCTAAACCTAAAATCTAAACCTAACACCAAATCTAAACCTAAAATCTAAACCTAACCCCAAATCTAAACCTAACTCCAAATCTAAACCTAAATCTAAACCTAACCCCAAATCTAAACCTAACCCCAAATCTAAACCTAAAATCTAAATATAACCCCAAATCTAAACCTAAAATCTAAACCTAACCCCAAATCTAAACCTAAAATCTAAACCTAACCCCAAATCTGAACCTAAAATCTAAACCTAACCCCAAATCTAAACCTAAAATCTAAACCTAACCCCAAATCTAAACCTAAAATCTAAACCTAACCCCAAATCTAACCCTAAAATCTAAACGTAACCCCAAATCTAAACCTAAAATCTAAATCTAACCCTAAATCTAAACCTAAAATCTAAACCTAACCCCAAATCTAAACCTAACCCCAAATCTAAACCTAAAATCTAAACCTAACACCAAATCTAAACCTAAAATCTAAACCTAACCCCAAATCTAAACCTAACCCCAAATCTAAACCTAAAATCTAAACCTAACACCAAATCTAAACCTAAAATCTAAACCTAACCCCAAATCTAAACCTAACTCCAAATCTAAACCTAAATCTAAACCTAACCCCAAATCTAAACCTAAAATCTATACCTAACCCCAAATCTAAACCTAACACCAAATCTAACCCCAAATCTAAACCTAACCCCAAATCTAAACCTAAAATCTAAACCTAACCCCAAATCTAAACCTAAAATATAACCTAACCCCAAATCTAAACCTAACCCAAAATCTAAACCTAAAATCTAAACCTAACCCCAAATCTAAACCTAAAATCTAAACCTAGCCCCAAATCTAAACCTAAAATCTAAACCTAACCCCAAATGTAAACCAAAAATCTAAACCTAACCCCAAATCTAAACCTAAAATCTAAACCTAACCCCAAATCTAAACCTAACCCCAAATCTAAACCTAAAATCTAAACCTAACCCCAAATCTAAACCCCAAATCTAAACCTAACCCCAAATCTAAACCCCAAATCTAAACCTAACCCCAAATCTAAACCTAAAATCTAAACCTAACCCCAAATCTAAACCTAACCCCAAATCTAAACCTAACCCCAAATCTAAACCTAAAATCTAAACCTAACCCCAAATCTAAACCTAACCCCAAATCTAAACCTAACCCCAAATCTAACCCCAAATCTAAACCTAACCCCAAATCTAAACCTAAAATCTAAACCTAACCCCAAATCTAAACCTAACCCCAAATCTAAACCTAAAATCTAAACCTAACCCCAAATCTAAACCTAACCCCAAATCTAAACCTAACCCCAAATCTAAACCTAACCGCAAATCTAAACCTAAAATCTAAACCTAACCCCAAATCTAAACCTAACCCCAAATCTAAACCTAACCCCAAATCTAAACCTAAAATCTAAACCTAACCCCAAATCTAAACCTAACCCCAAATCTAAACCTAACCCCAAATCTAACCCCAAATCTAAACCTAACCCCAAATCTAAACCTAAAATCTAAACCTAACCCCAAATCTAAACCTAACCCCAAATCTAAACCTAAAATCTAAACCTAACCCCAAATCTAAACCTAACCCCAAATCTAAACCTAACCCCAAATCTAAACCTAACCGCAAATCTAAACCTAAAATCTAAACCTAACCCCAAATCTAAACCTAACCCCAAATCTAAACCTAACCCCAAATCTAAACCTAAAATCTAAACCTAACACCAAATCTAAACCTAAAATCTAAACCTAACCCCAAATCTAAACCTAACTCCAAATCTAAACCTAAATCTAAACCTAACCCCAAATCTAAACCTAAAATCTATACCTAACCCCAAATCTAAACCTAACCCCAAATCTAAACCTAAAATCTAAACCTAACCCCAAATCTAAACCTAAAATCTAAACCTAACCCCAAATCTAAACCTAACCCAAATCTAAACCTAAAATCTAAACCTAACCCCAAATCTAAACCTAACCCCAAATCTGAACCTAAAATCTAAACCTAACCCCAAATCTAAACCTAAAATCTAAACCTAACCCCAAATCTAAACCTAAAATCTAAACCTAACCCCAAATCTAACCCTAAAATCTAAACGTAACCCCAAATCTAAACCTAAAATCTAAATCTAACCCTAAATCTAAACCTAAAATCTAAACCTAACCCCAAATCTAAACCTAACCCCAAATCTAAACCTAAAATCTAAACCTAACACCAAATCTAAACCTAAAATCTAAACCTAACCCCAAATCTAAACCTAACCCCAAATCTAAACCTAAAATCTAAACCTAACACCAAATCTAAACCTAAAATCTAAACCTAACCCCAAATCTAAACCTAACTCCAAATCTAAACCTAAATCTAAACCTAACCCCAAATCTAAACCTAAAATCTATACCTAACCCCAAATCTAAACCTAACCCCAAATCTAACCCCAAATCTAAACCTAACCCCAAATCTAAACCTAAAATCTAAACCTAACCCCAAATCTAAACCTAAAATATAACCTAACCCCAAATCTAAACCTAACCCAAAATCTAAACCTAAAATCTAAACCTAACCCCAAATCTAAACCTAAAATCTAAACCTAGCCCCAAATCTAAACCTAAAATCTAAACCTAACCCCAAATGTAAACCAAAAATCTAAACCTAACCCCAAATCTAAACCTAAAATCTAAACCTAACCCCAAATCTAAACCTAACCCCAAATCTAAACCTAAAATCTAAACCTAACCCCAAATCTAAACCCCAAATCTAAACCTAACCCCAAATCTAAACCCCAAATCTAAACCTAACCCCAAATCTAAACCTAAAATCTAAACCTAACCCCAAATCTAAACCTAACCCCAAATCTAAACCTAACCCCAAATCTAAACCTAAAATCTAAACCTAACCCCAAATCTAAACCTAACCCCAAATCTAAACCTAACCCCAAATCTAACCCCAAATCTAAACCTAACCCCAAATCTAAACCTAAAATCTAAACCTAACCCCAAATCTAAACCTAACCCCAAATCTAAACCTAAAATCTAAACCTAACCCCAAATCTAAACCTAACCCCAAATCTAAACCTAAAATCTAAACCTAACACCAAATCTAAACCTAAAATCTAAACCTAACCCCAAATCTAAACCTAACTCCAAATCTAAACCTAAATCTAAACCTAACCCCAAATCTAAACCTAAAATCTAAACCTAACCCCAAATCTAAACCTAAAATCTAAACCTAACCCCAAATCTAAACCTAACCCCAAATCTAAACCTAACCCCAAATCTAAACCTAAAATCTAAACCTAACCCCAAATCTAAACCTAAAATCTAAACCTAACACCAAATCTAAACCTAACCCCAAATCTAAACCTAAAATCTAAACCTAACCCCAAATCTAAACCTAACCCCAAATCTAACCCCAAATCTAAACCTAACCCCAAATCTAAACCTAAAATCTAAACCTAACCCCAAATCTAAACCTAAAATCTAAACCTAACCCCAAATCTAAAACAAAAATCTAAACCTAACCCCAAATCTAAACCTAAAATCTAAACTTAACCCCAAATCTAAACCTAACCCCAAATCCAAACCTAACCCCAAATCTAAACCTAAAATCTAAACGTAACCCCAAATCTAAACCTAAAATCTAAACCTAACCCTAAATCTAAACCTAAAATCTAAACCTAACCCCAAATCTAAACCTAACCCCAAATCTAAACCTAACCCCAAATCTAAACCTAAAATCTAAACCTAACCCCAAATCTAAACCTAACCCCAAATCTAACCCCAAATCTAAACCTAACCCCAAATCTAAACCTAAAATCTAAACCTAACCCCAAATCTAAACCTAACCCCAAATCTAAACCTAAAATCTAAACCTAACCCCAAATCTAAACCTAACCCCAAATCTAAACCTAACCCCAAATCTAAACCTAACCGCAAATCTAAACCTAAAATCTAAACCTAACCCCAAATCTAAACCTAACCCCAAATCTAAACCTAACCCCAAATCTAAACCTAAAATCTAAACCTAACACCAAATCTAAACCTAAAATCTAAACCTAACCCCAAATCTAAACCTAACTCCAAATCTAAACCTAAATCTAAACCTAACCCCAAATCTAAACCTAAAATCTATACCTAACCCCAAATCTAAACCTAACCCCAAATCTAAACCTAAAATCTAAACCTAACCCCAAATCTAAACCTAAAATCTAAACCTAACCCCAAATCTAAACCTAACCCAAATCTAAACCTAAAATCTAAACCTAACCCCAAATCTAAACCTAACCCCAAATCTAACCCCAAATCTAAACCTAACCCCAAATCTAAACCTAAAATCTAAACCTAACCCCAAATCTAAACCTAAAATCTAAACTTAACCCCAAATCTAAACCTAACCCCAAATCCAAACCTAACCCCAAATCTAAACCTAAAATCTAAACCTAACCCCAAATCTAAACCTAAAATCTAAACCTAACCCTAAATCTAAACCTAACCCCAAATCTAAACCTAACCCCAAATCTAAACCTAAAATCTAAACCTAACCCCAAATCTGAACCTAAAATCTAAACCTAACCCCAAATCTAAACCTAAAATCTAAACCTAACCCCAAATCTAAACCTAAAATCTAAACCTAACCACAAATCTAACCCTAAAATCTAAACCTAACCCCAAATCTAAACCTAAAATCTAAATCTAACCCTAAATCTAAACCTAAAATCTAAACCTAACCCCAAATCTAAACCTAACCCCAAATCTAAACCTAAAATCTAAACCTAACACCAAATCTAAACCTAAAATCTAAACCTAACCCCAAATCTAAACCTAACTCCAAATCTAAACCTAAATCTAAACCTAACCCCAAATCTAAACCTAACCCCAAATCTAAACCTAAAATCTACATATAACCCCAAATCTAAACCTAAAATCTAAACCTAACCCCAAATCTAAACCTAAAATCTAAACCTAACCCCAAATCTGAACCTAAAATCTAAACCTAACCCCAAATCTAAACCTAAAATCTAAACCTAACCCCAAATCTAAACCTAAAATCTAAACCTAACCCCAAATCTAACCCTAAAATCTAAACGTAACCCCAAATCTAAACCTAAAATCTAAATCTAACCCTAAATCTAAACCTAAAATCTAAACCTAACCCCAAATCTAAACCTAACCCCAAATCTAAACCTAAAATCTAAACCTAACACCAAATCTAAACCTAAAATCTAAACCTAACCCCAAATCTAAACCTAACCCCAAATCTAAACCTAAAATCTAAACCTAACACCAAATCTAAACCTAAAATCTAAACCTAACCCCAAATCTAAACCTAACTCCAAATCTAAACCTAAATCTAAACCTAACCCCAAATCTAAACCTAAAATCTATACCTAACCCCAAATCTAAACCTAACCCCAAATCTAACCCCAAATCTAAACCTAACCCCAAATCTAAACCTAAAATCTAAACCTAACCCCAAATCTAAACCTAAAATATAACCTAACCCCAAATCTAAACCTAACCCAAAATCTAAACCTAAAATCTAAACCTAACCCCAAATCTAAACCTAAAATCTAAACCTAGCCCCAAATCTAAACCTAAAATCTAAACCTAACCCCAAATGTAAACCAAAAATCTAAACCTAACCCCAAATCTAAACCTAAAATCTAAACCTAACCCCAAATCTAAACCTAACCCCAAATCTAAACCTAAAATCTAAACCTAACCCCAAATCTAAACCCCAAATCTAAACCTAACCCCAAATCTAAACCCCAAATCTAAACCTAACCCCAAATCTAAACCTAAAATCTAAACCTAACCCCAAATCTAAACCTAACCCCAAATCTAAACCTAACCCCAAATCTAAACCTAAAATCTAAACCTAACCCCAAATCTAAACCTAACCCCAAATCTAACCCCAAATCTAAACCTAACCCCAAATCTAAACCTAAAATCTAAACCTAACCCCAAATCTAAACCTAACCCCAAATCTAAACCTAAAATCTAAACCTAACCCCAAATCTAAACCTAACCCCAAATCTAAACCTAAAATCTAAACCTAACACCAAATCTAAACCTAAAATCTAAACCTAACCCCAAATCTAAACCTAACTCCAAATCTAAACCTAAATCTAAACCTAACCCCAAATCTAAACCTAAAATCTAAACCTAACCCCAAATCTAAACCTAACCCCAAATCTAAACCTAAAATCTAAACCTAACCCCAAATCTAAACCTAACCCCAAATCTAAACCTAACCCCAAATCTAAACCTAAAATCTAAACCTAACCCCAAATCTAAACCTAAAATCTAAACCTAACACCAAATCTAAACCTAACCCCAAATCTAAACCTAAAATCTAAACCTAACCCCAAATCTAAACCTAACCCCAAATCTAACCCCAAATCTAAACCTAACCCCAAATCTAAACCTAAAATCTAAACCTAACCCCAAATCTAAACCTAAAATCTAAACCTAACCCCAAATCTAAAACAAAAATCTAAACCTAACCCCAAATCTAAACCTAAAATCTAAACTTAACCCCAAATCTAAACCTAACCCCAAATCCAAACCTAACCCCAAATCTAAACCTAAAATCTAAACGTAACCCCAAATCTAAACCTAAAATCTAAACCTAACCCTAAATCTAAACCTAACCCCAAATCTAAACCTAAAATCTAAACCTAACCCCAAATCTAAACCTAACCCCAAATCTAAACCTAACCCCAAATCTAAACCTAAAATCTAAACCTAACCCCAAATCTAAACCTAACCCCAAATCTAAACCTAACCCCAAATCTAACCCCAAATCTAAACCTAACCCCAAATCTAAACCTAAAATCTAAACCTAACCCCAAATCTAAACCTAACCCCAAATCTAAACCTAAAATCTAAACCTAACCCCAAATCTAAACCTAACCCCAAATCTAAACCTAACCCCAAATCTAAACCTAACCGCAAATCTAAACCTAAAATCTAAACCTAACCCCAAATCTAAACCTAACCCCAAATCTAAACCTAACCCCAAATCTAAACCTAAAATCTAAACCTAACACCAAATCTAAACCTAAAATCTAAACCTAACCCCAAATCTAAACCTAACTCCAAATCTAAACCTAAATCTAAACCTAACCCCAAATCTAAACCTAAAATCTATACCTAACCCCAAATCTAAACCTAACCCCAAATCTAAACCTAAAATCTAAACCTAACCCCAAATCTAAACCTAAAATCTAAACCTAACCCCAAATCTAAACCTAACCCAAATCTAAACCTAAAATCTAAACCTAACCCCAAATCTAAACCTAACCCCAAATCTAACCCCAAATCTAAACCTAACCCCAAATCTAAACCTAAAATCTAAACCTAACCCCAAATCTAAACCTAAAATCTAAACTTAACCCCAAATCTAAACCTAACCCCAAATCCAAACCTAACCCCAAATCTAAACCTAAAATCTAAACCTAACCCCAAATCTAAACCTAAAATCTAAACCTAACCCTAAATCTAAACCTAACCCCAAATCTAAACCTAACCCCAAATCTAAACCTAAAATCTAAACCTAACCCCAAATCTAAACCTAACCCCAAATCTAAACCTAACCCCAAATCTAAACCTAAAATCTAAACCTAACCCCAAATCTAAACCTAAAATCTAAACCTAACCCCAAATCTAAACCTAACTCCAAATTTAACCCTATATCTAAACCTAACCCCAAATCTAAACCTAAAATCTAAACCTAACCCCAAATCAAAACCTAACTCCAATTCTAAACCCCAAATCTAAACCTAACCCCAAATCTAAACCTAAAATCTAAACCTAACCCCAAATCTAAACCTAAAATATAACCTAACCCCAAATCTAAACCTAACCCAAAATCTAAACCTAAAATCTAAACCTAACCCCAAATCTAAACCTAAAATCTAAACCTAGCCCCAAATCTAAACCTAAAATCTAAACCTAACCCCAAATGTAAACCAAAAATCTAAATCTAACCCCAAATCTAAACCTAAAATCTAAACCTAACCCCAAATCTAAACCTAACCCCAAATCTAAACCTAAAATCTAAACCTAACCCCAAATCTAAACCCCAAATCTAAACCTAACCCCAAATCTAAACCCCAAATCTAAACCTAACCCCAAATCTAAACCTAAAATCTAAACCTAACCCCAAATCTAAACCTAACCCCAAATCTAAACCTAACCCCAAATCTAAACCTAAAATCTAAACCTAACCCCAAATCTAAACCTAACCCCAAATCTAACCCCAAATCTAAACCTAACCCCAAATCTAAACCTAAAATCTAAACCTAACCCCAAATCTAAACCTAACCCCAAATCTAAACCTAAAATCTAAACCTAATCCCAAATCTAAACCTAAAATCTAAACCTAACCCCAAATCTAAACCTAACCCCAAATCTAAACCTAAAATCTAAACCTAACCCCAAATCTAAACCTAAAATCTAAACCTAACCTCAAATCTAAACCTAACCCCAAATCTAACCCCAAATCTAAACCTAACCCCAAATCTAAACCTAAAATCTAAACCTAACCCCAAATCTAAACCTAAAATCTAAACCTAACCCCAAATCTAAACCTAACCCCAAATCTAAACCTAAAATCTTAACCTAACCCCAAATCTAAACCTAACCCCAAATCTAAACTTAAAATCTAAACCTAACCCCAAATCTAAACCTAAAATCTAAATCTAACCCCAAATCTAAACCTAACCCCAAATCTAAACCGAAAATCTAAACCTAACCCCAAATCTAAACCTAAAATCTAAACCTAACCCCAAATCTAAACCTAAAATCTAAACCTAAAATCTAACCCTAACCTAAAATCTAAACCTAACCCCAAATCTAAATCTAAAATCTAAACCTAACCCCAAATCTAAACCTATCCCCAAATCTAAACCTAAAATCTAAACCTAACCCCAAATCTAAACCTAAAATCTAAACCTAACCCCAAATCTAAACCGAAAATCTAAACCTAACCCCAAATCTAAACCTAAAATCTAAACCTAACCTAAAATCTAAACCTAAAATCTAAACCTAACCCCAAATCTAAACCTAACCCCAAATCTAAACCTAACCCCAAATCTAAACCTAAAATCTAAACCTAACCCCAAATCTAAACCTAAAATCTAAACCTAAAATCCAAACCTAACCCCAAATCTAAACCTAAAATCTAAACCTAACCCCAACTCTAAACCTAACCCCAAATCTAACCCCAAATCTAAACCTAACCCCAAATCTAAACCTAAAATCTAAACCTAACCCCAAATCTAAACCTAACCCAAAATCTAACCCTAAATCTAAACCTAACCCCAAATCTAAACCTAAAATCTCAACCTAACCCCAAATCTAAACCTAAAATCTCAACCTAACCCCAAATCTAAACCTAACCCCAAATCTAACCCTAAATCTAAACCTAGCCCCAAATCTAAACCTAAAATCTCAACCTAACCCCAAATCTAAACCTAAAATCTAAACCTAACCCCAAATCTAAACCTAACCCCAAATCTAAACCTAAAATCTAAACCTAACCACAAATCTAAACCTAACCCCAAATCTAACCCTAACCCCAAATCTAACCCCAAATCTAAACCTAACCCCATATCTAAACCTAAAATCTAAACCTAACCCCAAATCTAAACCTAAAATCTAAACCTAACCCCAAATCTAAACCTAAAATCTAAACCTAACCCCAAATATAAACCTAACCCCAAATCTAAACCTAAAATCTAAACCTAACCCCAAATCTAAACCTAAAATCTAAACCTAACCCCAAATCTAAACCTAACCCCAAATCTAAACCTAAAATCTAAACCTAACCCCAAATCTAAACCTAAAATCTAAACCTAGCCCCAAATCTGAACCTAAAATCTAAACCTAACCCCAAATCTAAACCTAAAATCTAAACCTAACCCCAAATCTAAACCTAACCCCAAATCTAAACCTAAAATCTAAACCTAACCCCAAATCTAAACCTAACCCCAAATCTAAACCTAAAATCTAAACCTAACCCCAAATCTAAACCTAACCCCAAATCCAAACCTAACCCCAAATCTAAACCTAAAATCTAAACCTAACCCCAAATCTAAACCTAAAATCTAAACCTAACCCTAAATCTAAACCTAACCCCAAATCTAAACCTAACCCCAAATCTAAACCTAAAATCTAAACCTAACCCCAAATCTAAACCTAAAATCTAAACCTAACCCCAAATCTAAACCTAACCCCAAATCTAAACCTAAAATCTAAACCTAACCCCAAATCTAAACCTAAAATCTAAACCTAACCCCAAATCTAAACCTAACCCCAAATCTAAACCTAAAATCTAAACCTAACCCCAAATCTAAACCTAACCCCAAATCTAACCCTAAATCTAAACCTAACCCCAAATCTAAACCTAAAATCTAAACCTAACCCCAAATCTAAACCTAACCCCAAATGTAACCCCAAATCTAAACCTAAAATCTAAACCTAACCCCAAATCTAAACCTAAAATCTAAACCTAACCCCAAATCTAAACCTAACCCCAAATCTAAACCTAAAATCTAAACCTAACCCCAAATCTAAACCTAAAATCTAAACCTAACCCCAAATCTAAACCTAACCCCAAATCTAAACCTAAAATCTAAACCTAACCCCAACTCTAAACCTAACCCCAAACCTAACCCCAAATCTAAACCTAACCCCAAATCTAAACCTAACCCCAAATCTAAACCTAAAATCTAAACCTAACCCCAAATCTAAACCTAACCCCAAATCTAACCCTAAATCTAAACCTAACCCCAAATCTAAACCTAAAATCTAAACCTAACCCCAAATCTAACCCCAAATCTAAACCTAACCCCAAATCTAAACCTAAAATCTAAACCTAACCCCAAATCTAAACCTAAAATCTAAACCTAACCCCAAATATAAACCTAACCCCAAATCTAAACCTAAAATCTAAACCTAACCCCAAATCTAAACCTAAAATCTAAACCTAACCCCAAATCTAAACCTAACCCCAAATCTAAACCTAAAATCTAAACCTAACCCCAAATCTAAACCTAAAATCTAAACCTAACCCCAAATCTAAACCTAAAATCTAAACCTAGCCCCAAATCTGAACCTAAAATCTAAACCTAACCCCAAATCTAAACCTAAAATCTAAACCTAACCCCAAATCTAAACCTAACCCCAAATCTAAACCTAAAATCTAAACCTAACCCCAAATCTAAACCTAACCCCAAATCTAAACCTAAAATCTAAACCTAACCCCAAATCTAAACCTAAAATCTAAACCTAACCCCAAATCTAAACCTAACCCCAAATCCAAACCTAACCCCAAATCTAAACCTAAAATCTAAACCTAACCCCAAATCTAAACCTAAAATCTAAACCTAACCCCAAATCTAAACCTAACCCCAAATCTAAACCTAACCCCAAATCTAAACCTAAAATCTAAACCTAGCCCCAAATCTGAACCTAAAATCTAAACCTAACCCCAAATCTAAACCTAACCCCAAATCTAAACCTAAAATCTAAACCTAACCCCAAATCTAAACCTAAAATCTAAACCTAACCCCAAATCTAAACCTAACCCCAAATCTAAACCTAAAATCTAAACCTAACCCCAAATCTAAACCTAAAATCTAAACCTAACCCCAAATCTAAACCTAACCCCAAATCCAAACCTAACCCCAAATCTAAACCTAAAATCTAAACCTAACCCCAAATCTAAACCTAAAATCTAAACCTAACCCTAAATCTAAACCTAACCCCAAATCTAAACCTAACCCCAAATCTAAACCTAAAATCTAAACCTAACCCCAAATCTAAACCTAAAATCTAAACCTAACCCCAAATCTAAACCTAACCCCAAATCTAAACCTAAAATCTAAACCTAACCCCAAATCTAAACCTAACCCCAAATCTAAACCTAAAATCTAAACCTAACCCCAAATCTAAACCTAACCCCAAATCTAACCCTAAATCTAAACCTAACCCCAAATCTAAACCTAAAATCTAAACCTAACCCCAAATCTAAACCTAACCCCAAATCTAACCCCAAATCTAAACCTAACCCCAAATCTAAACCTAAAATCTAAACCTAACCCCAAATCTAAACCTAAAATCTAAACCTAACCCCAAATCTAAACCTAAAATCTAAACCTAACCCCAAATCTAAACCTAACCCCAAATCTAAACCTAAAATCTAAACCTAACCCCAAATCTAAACCTAAAATCTAAACCTAACCCCAAATCTCAACCTAACCCCAAATCTATACCTAAAATCTAAACCTAACCCCAAATCTAAACCTAAAATCTAAACCTAACCCCAAATGTAAACCCCAAATCTAAACCTAATCCCAAATCTAAACCTAAAATCTAAACCTAACCCCAAATCTAAACCTAAAATCTAAACCTAGCCCCAAATCTGAACCTAAAATCTAAACCTAACCCCAAATCAAAACCTAACCCCAATTCTAAACCCCAAATCTAAACCTAACCCCAAATCTAAACCTAAAATCTAAACCTAACCCCAAATCTAAACCTAAAATCTAAACCTAACCTAAAATCTAAACCTAACCCCAAATATAAACCTAACCCCAAATCTAAACCTAAAATCTAAACCTAACCCCAAATCTAAACCTAACCCCAAATCTAAACCTAAAATCTAAACCTAACCCCAAATCTAAACCTAACCCCAAATCTAAACCTAAAATCTAAACCTAACCCCAAATCTAAACCTAAAATCTAAACCTAACCACAAATCTAAACCTAACCCCAAATCTAACCCTAAATCTAAAACTAACCCAAAATCTAAACCTAAAATCTAAACGTAACCCCAAATCTAAACCTAAAATCTAAACCTAACCCCAAATCTAAACCTAACCCCAAATCTAACCCCAAATCTAAACCTAACCCCAAATCTAAACCTAAAATCTAAACCTAACCCCAAATCTAAACCTAAAATCTAAACCTAACCCCAAATCTAAACCTAACCCCAAATCTAAACCTAAAATCTAAACCTAAACCCAAATCTAAACCTAAAATCTAAATCTAAACCCAAATCTAAACCTAAAATCTAAACCTAATCCCAAATCTAAACCTAACCCCAAATCTAAACCTAAAATCTAAACCTAACCCCAAATCTGAACCTAAAATCTAAACCTAATCCCAAATCTAAACCTAAAATCTAAAACTAACCCCAAATCTAAACCTAACCCCAAATCTAACCCTAAATCTAAACCTAATCCCAAATCTAAACCTAAAATCTAAACCTAACCCCAAATCTAAACCTAACCCCAAATCTAACCCCAAATCTAAACCTAACCTCAAATCTAAACCTAAAATCTAAACCTAACCCCAAATCTAAACCTAAAATCTAAACCTAACCCCAAATCTAAACCTAACCCCAAATCTAAACCTAAAATCTCAACCTAACCCCAAATCTAAACCTAAAATCTAAACCTAACCCCAAATCTAAACCTAACCCCAAATCTAAACCTAAAATCTAAACCTAACCCCAAATCTAAACCTAACCCCAAATCTAACCCTAAATCTAAACCTAACCCCAAATCTAAACCTAAAATCTAAACCTAACCCCAAATCTAAACCTAACCCCAAATCTAACCCCAAATCTAAACCTAACCCCAAATCTAAACCTAAAATCTAAACCTAACCCCAAATCTCAACCTAAACCCAAATCTAAACCTAAAATCTAAACCTAACCCCAAATCTAAACCTAAAATCTGAACCTAACCCCAAATGTAAACCCCAAATCTAAACCTAACCCCAAATCTAAACCTAAAATCTAAACCTAACCCCAAATCTAAACCTCAAATCTAAACCTAACCCCAAATCTAAACCTAACCCCAAATCTAAACCTAAAATCTAAACCTAACCCCAAATCTAAACCTAAAATCTAAACCTAACCCCAAATCTAAACCTAGCCCCAAATCTAAACCTAAAATCTAAACCTAACCCCAAATCTAAACCTAAAATCTAAACCTAACCCCAAATCTAAACCTAACCCCAAATCTAAACCTAAAATCTAAACCTAACCCCAAATCTAAACCTAACCCCAAATCTAACCCTAAATCTAAACCTAACCCCAAATCTAAACCTAAAATCTAAACCTAACCCCAAATCTAAACCTAACCCCAAATCTAACCCCAAATCTAAACCTAACCCCAAATCTAAACCTAAAATCTAAACCTAACCCCAAATCTAAACCTAAAATCTAAACCTAACCCCAAATCTAAACCTAACCCCAAATCTAAACCTAAAATCTAAACCTAACCCCAAATCTAAACGTAAAATCTAAACCTAACCCCAAATCTAAACCTAACCCCAAATCTAAACCTAAAATCTAAACCTAACCCCAAATCTAAACCTAAAATCTAAACCTAACCCCAAATCTAAACCTAAAATCTAAACCTAACCCCAAATCTAAACCTAAAATCTAAACCTAACCCCAAATCTAAACCTAACCCCAAATCTAACCCCAAATCTAAACCTAACCTCAAATCTAAACCTAAAATCTAAACCTAACCCCAAATCTAAACCTAAAATCTAAACCTAACCCCAAATCTAAACCTAACCCCAAATCTAAACCTAAAATCTAAACCTAACCCCAAATCTAACCCTAAATCTAAACCTAACCCCAAATCTAAACCTAAAATCTAAACCTAACCCCAAATCTAAACCTAACCCCAAATCTAAACCTAAAATCTAAACCTAACCCCAAATCTAAACCTAAAATCTAAACCTAACCCCAAATCTAAACCTAACCCCAAATCTAAACCTAGAATCTAAACCTAGCCCCAAATCTAAACCTAACCCCAAATCTAACCCTAAATCTAAACCTAACCCCAAATCTAAACCTAAAATCTAAACCTAACCCCAAATCTAAACCTAAAATCTGAACCTAACCCCAAATGTAAACCCCAAATCTAAACCTAACCCCAAATCTAAACCGAAAATCTAAACCTAACCCTAAATCTAAAACTAACCCCAAATCTAAACCTAAAATCTAAACGTAACCCCAAATCTAAACCTAAAATCTAAACCTAACCCCAAATCTAAACCTAACCCCAAATCTAACCCCAAATCTAAACCTAACCCCAAATCTAAACCTAAAATCTAAACCTAACCCCAAATCTAAACCTAACCCCAAATCTAAACCTAAAATCTAAACCTAACCCCAAATCTAAACCTAACCCCAAATCTAAACCTAAAATCTAAACCTAACCCCAAATCTAACCCCAAATCTAAACCTAAAATCTAAACCTAACCCCAAATCTAAACCTAACCCCAAATCTAACCCCAAATCTAAACCTAAAATCTAAACCTAACCCCAAATCTAAACCTAACCCCAAATCTAAACCTAAAATCTAAACCTAACTGCAAATCTAAACCTAACCCCAAATCTAAACCTAAAATCTAAACCTAACCACAAATCTAAACCTAAAATCTAAACCTAACCCCAAATCTAAACCTAAAATCTAAACCTAAAATCTAAACCTAACCGAAAATCTAAACCTAACCCCAAATCTAAACCTAAAATCTAAACCTAACCCCAAATCTAAACCTAACTCCAAATCTAAACCTAACCCCAAATCTAAACCTAAAATCTAAACCTAACCCCAAATCTAAACCTAAAATCTAAACCTAAACCCAAATCTAAACCTAACCCCAAATCTAAACCTAAAATCTTAACCTAACACCAAATCTAAACCTAACCCCAAATCTAAACCTAAAATCTAAACCTAACCCCAAATCTAAACCTAAAATCTAAACCTAACCGCAAATCTAAACCTAACCCCAAATCCAAACCTAACCCCAAATCTAAACCTAAAATCTAAACCTAACCCCAAATCTAAACCTAAAATCTAAACCTAACACCAAATCTAAACCTAACCCCAAATCTAAACCTAAAATCTAAACCTAACCCCAAATCTAAACCTAAAATCTAAACCTAACCCCAAATTTAAACCTAAAATCTAAACCTAACCCCAAATCTAAACCTAAAATCTAAACCTAAAATCTAAACCTAACCTAAAATCTAAACCTAACCCCAAATCTAAACCTAAAATCTAAACCTAACCCCAAATCTAAACCTAACCCCAAATCTAAACCTAACCCCAAATCTAAACCTAAAATCTAAACCTAACCCCAAATCTAAACCTAAAATCTAAACCTAACCCCAAATCTAAACCTAACCCCAAATATAAACCTAAAATCTTAACCTAACCCCAAATCTAAACCTAACCCCAAATCTAAACCTAAAATCTAAACCTAACCCCAAATCTAAACCTAAAATCTAAACCTAACCCCAAATCTAAACCAAAAATCTAAACCTAACCCCAAATCTAAACCTAAAATCTAAACCTAACCCCAAATCTAAACCTAACCCCAAATCCAAACCTAACCCCAAATCTAAACCTAAAATCTAAACCTAACCCCAAATCTAAATCTAAAATCTAAACCTAACCCTAAATCTAAACCTAACTCCAAATCTAAACCTAACCCCAAATCTAAACCTAAAATCTAAACCTAACCCCAAATCTAAACCTAACCCCAAATCTAAACCTAAAATCTAAACCTAACCCCAAATCTAAACCTAAAATCTAAACCTAACCACAAATCTAAACCTAACCCCAAATCTAACCCTAAATCTAAACCTAACCCCAAATCTAAACCTAAAATCTAAACGTAACCCCAAATCTAAACCTAAAATCTAAACCTAACCCCAAATCTAAACCTAACCCCAAATCTAACCCCAAATCTAAACCTAACCCCAAATCTAAACCTAAAATCTAAACCTAACCCCAAATCTAAACCTAAAATCTAAACCTAACCCCAAATCTAAACCTAACCCCAAATCTAAACCTAAAATCTAAACCTAACCCCAAATCTATACCTAAAATCTAAACCTAACCCCAAATCTAAACCTAACCCCAAATCTAAACCTAAAATCTAAACCTAACCCCAAATCTAAACCTAAAATCTAAACCTAACCCCAAATCTAAACCTAAAATCTAAATCTAACCCCAAATCTGAACCTAAAATCTAAACCTAATCCCAAATCTAAACCTAACCCGAAATCTAAACCTAAAATCTAAACCTAACCCCAAATCTAAACCTAAAATCTAAACCTAACCCCAAATCTAAACCTAAAATCTAAACCTAACCCCAAATCTAAACCTAACCCCAAATCTAACCCTAAATCTAAACCTAACCCCAAATCTAAACCTAAAATCTAAACCTAACCCCAAATCTAAACCTAACCCCAAATCTAACCCCAAATCTAAACCTAACCCCAAATCTAAACCTAAAATCTAAACCTAACCCCAAATCTAAACCTAAAATCTAAACCTAACCCCAAATCTAAACCTAATCCCAAATCTAAACCTAAAATCTAAACCTAACCCCAAATCTAAACCTAAAATCTAAACCTAGCCTAAAATCTAAACCTAAACCCAAATCTAAACCTAAAATCTAAACCTAACCCCAAATCTAAACCTAAAATCTGAACCTAACCCCAAATGTAAACCCCAAATCTAAACCTAACCCCAAATCTAAACCTAAAATCTAAACCTAACCCCAAATCTAAACCTCAAATCTAAACCTAGCCCCAAATCTGAACCTAAAATCTAAACCTAACCCCAAATCAAAACCTAACCCCAATTCTAAACCCCAAATCTAAACCTAACCCCAAATCTAAACCTAAAATCTAAACCTAACCCCAAATCTAAACCTAAAATCTAAACCTAACCCCAAATCTAAACCTAACCCCAAATCTAAACCTAAAATCTAAACCTAACCCCAAATCTAAACCTAACCCCAAATCTAAACCTAAAATCTAAACCTAACCCCAAATCTAAACCTAAAATCTAAACCTAACCCCAAATCTAAACCTAACCCCAAATCTAACCCCAAATCTAAACCTAAAATCTAAACCTAACCCCAAATCTAAACCTAACCCCAAATCTAAACCTAAAATCTAAACCTAACTGCAAATCTAAACCTAACCCCAAATCTAAACCTAAAATCTAAACCTAACCACAAATCTAAACCTAAAATCTAAACCTAACCCCAAATCTAAACCTAAAATCTAAACCTAAAATCTAAACCTAACCGAAAATCTAAACCTAACCCCAAATCTAAACCTAAAATCTAAACCTAACCCCAAATCTAAACCTAACTCCAAATCTAAACCTAACCCCAAATCTAAACCTAAAATCTAAACCTAACCCCAAATCTAAACCTAAAATCTAAACCTAACCCCAAATCTAAACCTAACCCCAAATCTAAACCTAAAATCTTAACCTAACACCAAATCTAAACCTAACCCCAAATCTAAACCTAAAATCTAAACCTAACCCCAAATCTAAACCTAACCCCAAATCCAAACCTAACCCCAAATCTAAACCTAAAATCTAAACCTAACCCCAAATCTAAACCTAAAATCTAAACCTAACCCCAAATCTAAACCTAACCCCAAATCTAAACCTAAAATCTTAACCTAACCCCAAATCTAAACCTAACCCCAATTCTAAACACCAAATCTAAACCTAACCCCAAATCTAAACCTAAAATCTAAACCTAACCCCAAATCTAAACCAAAAATCTAAACCTAACCCCAAATCTAAACCTAAAATCTAAACCTAACCCCAAATCTAAACCTAAAATCTAAACCTAACCCCAAATCTAAACCTAACCCCAAATCCAAACCTAACCCCAAATCTAAACCTAAAATCTAAACCTAAGCCCAAATATAAACCTAAAATCTAAACCTAACCCCAAATCTAAACCTAAAATCTAAACCTAACCCTAAATCTAAACCTAACCCCAAATCTAAACCTAACCCCAAATCTAAACCTAAAATCTAAACCTAACCCCAAATCTAAACCTAAAATCTAAACCTAACCCCAAATCTAAACCTAACCCCAAATCTAAACCTAACCCCAAATCTAAACCTAAAATCTAAACCTAACCCCAAATCTAAACCTAAAATCTAAACCTAACCACAAATCTAAACCTAACCCCAAATCTAACCCTAAATCTAAACCTAACCCCAAATCTAAACCTAAAATCTAAACCTAACCCCAAATCTAAACCTAAAATCTAAACCTAACCCCAAATCTAAACCTAACCCCAAATCTAACCCCAAATCTAAACCTAACCCCAAATCTAAACCTAAAATCTAAACCTAACCCCAAATCTAAACCTAGAATCTAAACCTAGCCCCAAATCTAAACCTAAAATCTAAACCTAACCCCAAATCTAAACCTAGAATCTAAACCTAGCCCCAAATCTGAACCTAAAATCTAAACCTAAAATCTAAACCTAACCCCAATTCTAAACCCCAAATCTAAACCTAACCCCAAATCTAAACCTAAAATCTAAACCTAACCCCAAATCTAAACCTAAAATCTAAACCTAACCCCAAATCTAAACCTAAACCCAAATCTAAACCTAAAATCTAAACCTAACCCCAAATCTAAACCTAACCCCAAATCCAAACCTAACCCCAAACCTAAACCTAAAATCTAAACCTAACCCCAAATCTAAACCTAAAATCTAAACCTAACCCTAAATCTAAACCTAACCCCAAATCTAAACCTAAAATCTAAACCTAACCCCAAATCTAAACCTAAAATCTAAACCTAACCCCAAATCTAAACCTAACCCCAAATCTAAACCTAAAATCTAAACCTAACCCCAAATCTAAACCTAACCCCAAATCTAAACCTAAAATCTAAACCTAACCCCAAATCTAAACCTAAAATCTAAACCTAACCCCAAATCTAAACCTAACCCCAAATCTAACCCTAAATCTAAACCTAACCCCAAATCTAAACCTAACCCCAAATCTAAACCTAAAATCTAAACCTAACCCCAAATCTAAACCTAACCCCAAATCTAACCCCAAATCTAAACCTAACCCCAAATCTAAACCTAAAATCTAAACCTAACCCCAAATCTAAACCTAACCCCAAATCTAAACCTAAAATCTAAACCTAACCCCAAATCTAAACCTAAAATCTAAACCTAACCCCAAATCTAAACCTAACCCCAAATCTAAACCTAAAATCTAAACCTAACCCCAAATCTAAACCTAACCCCAAATCTAAACCTAACCCCAAATCTAAACCTAAAATCTAAACCTAACCCCAAATCTAAACCTAAAATCTAAACCTAACCCCAAATCTCAACCTAAACCCAAATCTAAACCTAAAATCTAAACCTAACCCCAAATCTAAACCTAAAATCTGAACCTAACCCCAAATGTAAACCCCAAATCTAAACCTAACCCCAAATCTAAACCTAAAATCTAAACCTAACCCCAAATCTAAACCTCAAATATAAACCTAGCCCCAAATCTGAACCTAAAATCTAAACCTAACCCCAAATCAAAACCTAACCCCAATTCTAAACCCCAAATCTAAACCTAACCCCAAATCTAAACCTAAAATCTAAACCTAACCCCAAATCTAAACCTAAAATCTAAACCTAACCCCAAATCTAAACCTAAAATATAAACCTAACCCCAAATCTAAACCTAAAATCTAAACCTAACCCCAAATCTAAACCTAACCCCAAATCTAAACCTAAAATCTAAACCTAACCCCAAATCTAAACCTAACCCCAAATCTAAACCTAAAATCTAAACCTAACCCCAAATCTAAACCTAAAATCTAAACCTAACCCCAAATCTAAACCTAACCCCAAATCTAACCCCAAATCTAAACCTAAAATCTAAACCTAACCCCAAATCTAAACCTAACCCCAAATCTAAACCTAAAATCTAAACCTAACCCCAAATCTAAACCGAAAATCTAAACCTAACCCCAAATCTAAACCTAACCCCAAATCTAAACCTAAAATCTAAACCTAACCCCAAATCTAAACCTAAAATCTAAACCTAACCCCAAATCTAAACCTAACCCCAAATCTAACCCTAAATCTAAACCTAACCCCAAATCTAAACCTAAAATCTAAACCTAACCCCAAATCTAAACCTAACCCCAAATCTAACCCCAAATCTAAACCTAACCCCAAATCTAAACCTAAAATCTAAACCTAACCCCAAATCTAAACCTAAAATCTAAACCTAACCCCAAATCTAAACCTAACCCCAAATCTAAACCTAAAATCTAAACCTAACCCCAAATCTAAACCTAAAATCTAAACCTAACCCCAAATCTAAACCTAACCCCAAATCTAAACCTAAAATCTAAACCTAACCCCAAATCTAAACCTAAAATCTAAACCTAACCCCAAATCTCAACCTAAACCCAAATCTAAACCTAAAATCTAAACCTAACCCCAAATCTAAACCTAAAATCTGAACCTAACCCCAAATGTAAACCCCAAATCTAAACCTAACCCCAAATCTAAACCTAAAATCTAAACCTAACCCCAAATCTAAACCTCAAATCTAAACCTAGCCCCAAATCTGAACCTAAAATCTAAACCTAACCCCAAATCAAAACCTAACCCCAATTCTAAATCCCAAATCTAAACCTAACCCCAAATCTAAACCTAAAATCTAAACCTAACCCCAAATCTAAACCTAAAATCTAAACCTAACCCCAAATCTAAACCTAAAATCTAAACCTAACCCCAAATCTAAACCTAACCCCAAATCTAAACCTAAAATCTAAACCTAACCCCAAATCTAAACCTAACCCCAAATCTAAACCTAAAATATAAACCTAACCCCAAATCTAAACCTAAAATCTAAACCTAACCCCAAATCTAAACCTAATCCCAAATCTAACCCCAAATCTAAACCTAAAATCTAAACCTAACCCCAAATCTAAACCTAACCCCAAATCTAAACCTAAAATCTAAACCTAACTGCAAATCTAAATCTAACCCCAAATCTAAACCTAAAATCTAAACCTAACCACAAATCTAAACCTAAAATCTAAACCTAACCCCAAATCTAAACCTAAAATCTAAACCTAAAATCTAAACCTAACCGAAAATCTAAACCTAACCCCAAATCTAAACCTAAAATCTTAACCTAACCCCAAATCTAAACCTAACCCCAATTCTAAACCCCAAATCTAAACCTAACCCCAAATCTAAACCTAAAATCTAAACCTAACCCCAAATCTAAACCAAAAATCTAAACCTAACCCCAAATCTAAACCTAAAATCTAAACCTAACCCCAAATCTAAACCTAACCCCAAATCCAAACCTAACCCCAAATCTAAACCTAAAATCTAAACCTAACACCAAATCTAAACCTAACCCCAAATCTAAACCTAAAATCTAAACCTAACCCCAAATCTAAACCTAACCCCAAATCTAAACCTAAAATCTAAACCTAACCCCAAAACTAAACCTAAAATCCAAACCTAACCCCAAATCTAAACCTAAAATCTAAACCTAACCCCAAATCTAAACCTAAAATCTAAACCTAACCCCAAATCTAAACCTAACCCCAAATCTAAACCTAAAATCTTAACCTAACCCCAAATCTAAACCTAACCCCAATTCTAAACCCCAAATCTAAACCTAACCCCAAATCTAAACCTAAAATCTAAACCTAACCCCAAATCTAAACCAAAAATCTAAACCTAACCCCAAATCCAAACCTAAAATCTAAACCTAACCCCAAATATAAACCTAAAATCTAAACCTAACCCCAAATCTAAACCTAAAATCTAAACCTAACCCTAAATCTAAACCTAACCCCAAATCTAAACCTAACCCCAAATCTAAACCTAAAATCTAAACCTAACCCCAAATCTAAACCTAAAATCTAAACCTAACCCCAAATCTAAACCTAAAATCTAAAACTAACCCCAAATCTAAACCTAAACCCAAATCTAAACCTAAAATCTAAACCTAACCCCAAATCTAAACCTAAAATCTAAACCTAAAATCTAAACCTAAAATCTAAACCTAACCTAAAATCTAAACCTAACCCCAAATCTAAACCTAAAATCTAAACCTAACCCCAAATCTAAACCTAACCCCAAATCCAAACCTAACCCCAAATCTAAACCTAAAATCTAAACCTAACCCCAAATCTAAACCTAAAATCTAAACCTAACCCCAAATCTAAACCTAACCCCAAATCCAAACCTAACCCCAAATCTAAACCTAAAATCTAAACCTAACCCCAAATCTAAACCTAAAATCTAAACCTAACCCCAAATCTAAACCTAACCCCAAATCTAAACCTAAAATCTTAACCTAACCCCAAATCTAAACCTAACCCCAATTCTAAACCCCAAATCTAAACCTAACCCCAAATCTAAACCTAAAATCTAAACCTAACCCCAAATCTAAACCAAAAATCTAAACCTAACCCCAAATCTAAACCTAAAATCTAAACCTAACCCCAAATCTAAACCTAACCCCAAATCCAAACCTAACCCCAAATCTAAACCTAAAATCTAAACCTAACCCCAAATATAAACCTAAAATCTAAACCTAACCCCAAATCTAAACCTAAAATCTAAACCTAACCCTAAATCTAAACCTAACCCCAAATCTAAACCTAAAATCTAAACCTAACCCCAAATCTAAACCTAAAATCTAAACCTAACCCCAAATCTAAACCTAAAATATAAACCTAACCCCAAATCTAAACCTAGAATCTAAACCTAGCCCCAAATCTGAACCTAAAATCTAAACCTAACCCCAAATCTAAACCTAACCCCAATTCTAAACCCCAAATCTAAACCTATCCCCAAATCTAAACCTAAAATCTAAACCTAACCCCAAATCTAAACCTAAAATCTAAACCTAACCCCAAATCTAAACCTAAAATCTAAACCTAACCCCAAATCCAAACCTAACCCCAAATCTAAACCTAAAATCTAAACCTAACCCCAAATCTAAACCTAAAATCTAAACCTAACCCTAAATCTAAACCTAACCCCAAATCTAAACCTAACCCCAAATCTAAACCTAAAATCTAAACCTAACCCCAAATCTAAACCTAAAATCTAAACCTAACCCCAAATCTAAACCTAACCCCAAATCTAAACCTAAAATCTAAACCTAACCCCAAATCTAAACCTAAAATCTAAACCTAACCCCAAATCTAAACCTAAAATCTAAACCTAACCCCAAATCTAAACCTAACCCCAAATCTAACCCTAAATCTAAACCTAACCCCAAATCTAAACCTAAAATCTAAACCTAACCCCAAATCTAAACCTAACCCCAAATCTAACCCCAAATCTAAACCTAACCCCAAATCTAAACCTAAAATCTAAACCTAACCCCAAATCTAAACCTAAACCCAAATCCAAACCTAACCCCAAATCTAAACCTAACCCCAAATCTAAACCTAAAATCTAAACCTAACCCCAAATCTAAACCTAAAAGCTAAACCTAACCCCAAATCTAAACCTAACCCCAAATCTAAACCTAAAATCTAAACCTAACCCCAAATCTAAACCTAAAATCTAAACTTAATCCCAAATCTAAACCTAACCCCAAATCTAAACCTAAAATCTAAACCTAACCCCAAATCTAAACCTAAAATCTAAACCTAACCCCAAATCTAAACCTAACCCCAAATCTAAACCTAAAATCTAAACCTAACCCCAAATCTAAACCTAAAATCTAAACCTAACCCCAAATCTAAACCTAAAATCTAAACCTAGCCCCAAATCTGAACCTAAAATCTAAACCTAACCCCAAATCTAAACCTAACCCCAATTCTAAACCCCAAATCTAAACCTAACCCCAAATCTAAACCTAAAATCTAAACCTAACCCCAAATCTAAACCTAACTCCAAATCTAAACCTAACCCCAAATCTAAACCTAAAATCTAAACCTAACCCCAAATCTAAACCTAAAATCTAAACCTAAGCCCAAATCTAAACCTAACTTCAAATCTAAACCTAACCCCAAATCTAAACCCCAAATCTAAACCTAACCCCAAATCTAACCCCAAATCTAAACCTAACCCCAAATCTAAACCTAAAATCTAAACCTAACCCCAAATCTAAACCTAACTCCAAATCTAAACCTAACCCCAAATCTAAACCTAAAATCTAAACCTAACCCCAAATCTAAACCTAACCCCAAATCTAAACCTAAAATCTTAACCTAACACCAAATCTAAACCTAACCCCAAATCTAAACCTAAAATCTAAACCTAACCCCAAATCTAAACCTAAAATCTAAATCTAACCCCAAATCTAAACCTAAAATCTAAACCTAACCCCAAATCTAAACCTAACCCCAAATCCAAACCTAACCCCAAATCTAAACCTAAAATCTAAACCTAACCCCAAATCTAAACCTAAAATCTAAACCTAACCCCAAATCTAAACCTAAAATCTTAACCTAACCCCAAATCTAAACCTAACCCCAATTCTAAACCCCAAATCTAAACCTAACCCCAAATCTAAACCTAAAATGTAAACCTAACCCCAAATCTAAACCAAAAATCTAAACCTAACCCCAAATCTAAACCTAAAATCTAAACCTAACCCCAAATCTAAACCTAACCCCAAATCCAAACCTAACCCCAAATCTAAACCTAAAATCTAAACCTAACCCCAAATATAAACCTAAAATCTAAACCTAACCCCAAATCTAAACCTAAAATCTAAACCTAACCCTAAATCTAAACCTAACCCCAAATCTAAACCTAAAATCTAAACCTAACCCCAAATCTAAACCTAAAATCTAAACCTAACACCAAATCTAAACCTAACCCCAAATCTAAACCTAAAATCTAAACCTAACCCCAAATCTAAACCTAACCCCAAATCTAAACCTAAAATCTAAACATAACCCCAAAACTAAACCTAAAATCTAAACCTAACCACAAATCTAAACCTAACCCCAAATCTAACCCTAAATCTAAACCTAAGCCCAAATCTAAACCTAAAATCTAAACCTAACCCCAAATCTAAACCTAAAATCTAAACCTAACCCCAAATCTAAACCTAACCCCAAATCTAACCCCAAATCTAAACCTAACCCCAAATCTAAACCTAAAATCTAAACCTAACCCCAAATCTAAACCTAAAATCTAAACCTAACCCCAAATCTAAACCTAAAATCTAAACCTAGCCCCAAATCTGAACCTAAAATCTAAACCTAACCCCAAATCTAAACCTAACCCCAATTCTAAACCCCAAATCTAAACCTAACCCCAAATCTAAACCTAAAATCTAAACCTAACCCCAAATCTAAACCTAAAATCTAAACCTAACCCCAAATCTAAACCTAAACCCAAATCTAAACCTAAAATCTAAACCTAACCCCAAATCCAAACCTAACCCCAAATCTAAACCTAAAATCTAAACCTAACCCCAAATCTAAACCTAAAATCTAAACCTAACCCTAAATCTAAAACTAACCCCAAATCTAAACCTAACCCCAAATCTAAACCTAAAATCTAAACCTAACCCCAAATCTAAACCTAACCCCAAATCTAACCCTAAATCTAAACCTAACCCCAAATCTAAACCTAAAATCTAAACCTAACCCCAAATCTAAACCTAACCCCAAATCTAACCCCAAATCTAAACCTAACCCCAAATCTAAACCTAAAATCTAAACCTAACCCCAAATCTAAACCTAAACCCAAATCCAAACCTAACCCCAAATCTAAACCTAACCCCAAATCTAAACCTAAAATCTAAACCTAACCC
The DNA here is from genome assembly GCF_037038585.1 of Patagioenas fasciata. Lineage (NCBI taxonomy): Eukaryota > Metazoa > Chordata > Aves > Columbiformes > Columbidae > Patagioenas > Patagioenas fasciata. The sequence continues at coordinate 810,328 of NW_027288511.1, forward strand.
CAAATCTAAACCTAAAAGCTAAACCTAACCCCAAATCTAAACCTAACCCCAAATCTAAACCTAACCCCAAATCTAAACCTAAAATCTAAACCTAACCCCAAATCTAAACCTAAAATCTAAACCTAACCCCAAATCTAAACCTAAAATCTAAACCTAGCCCCAAATCTGAACCTAAAATCTAAACCTAACCCCAAATCTAAACCTAACCCCAATTCTAAACCCCAAATCTAAACCTAACCCCAAATCTAAACCTAAAATCTAAACCTAACCCCAAATCTAAACCTAAAATCTAAACCTAACCCCAAATCTAAACCTAACTCCAAATCTAAACCTAACCCCAAATCTAAACCTAAAATCTAAACCTAACCCCAAATCTAAACCTAAAATCTAAACCTAACCCCAAATCTAAACCTAAAATCTAAACCTAAGCCCAAATCTAAACCTAACTCCAAATCTAAACCTAACCCCAAATCTAAACCCCAAATCTAAACCTAACCCCAAATCTAACCCCAAATCTAAACCTAACCCCAAATCTAAACCTAAAATCTAAACCTAACCCCAAATCTAAACCTAACTCCAAATCTAAACCTAACCCCAAATCTAAACCTAAAATCTAAACCTAACCCCAAATCTAAACCTAACCCCAAATCTAAACCTAAAATCTTAACCTAACACCAAATCTAAACCTAACCCCAAATCTAAACCTAAAATCTAAACCTAACCCCAAATCTAAACCTAAAATCTAAATCTAACCCCAAATCTAAACCTAAAATCTAAACCTAACCCCAAATCTAAACCTAACCCCAAATCCAAACCTAACCCCAAATCTAAACCTAAAATCTAAACCTAACCCCAAATCTAAACCTAAAATCTAAACCTAACCCCAAATCTAAACCTAAAATCTTAACCTAACCCCAAATCTAAACCTAACCCCAATTCTAAACCCCAAATCTAAACCTAACCCCAAATCTAAACCTAAAATGTAAACCTAACGCCAAATCTAAACCAAAAATCTAAACCTAACCCCAAATCTAAACCTAAAATCTAAACCTAACCCCAAATCTAAACCTAACCCCAAATCCAAACCTAACCCCAAATCTAAACCTAAAATCTAAACCTAACCCCAAATATAAACCTAAAATCTAAACCTAACCCCAAATCTAAACCTAAAATCTAAACCTAACCCTAAATCTAAACCTAACCCCAAATCTAAACCTAACCCCAAATCTAAACCTAAAATCTAAACCTAACCCCAAATCTAAACCTAAAATCTAAACCTAACACCAAATCTAAACCTAACCCCAAATCTAAACCTAAAATCTAAACCTAACCCCAAATCTAAACCTAACCCCAAATCTAAACCTAAAATCTAAACATAACCCCAAAACTAAACCTAAAATCTAAACCTAACCACAAATCTAAACCTAACCCCAAATCTAACCCTAAATCTAAACCTAACCCCAAATCTAAACCTAAAATCTAAACCTAACCCCAAATCTAAACCTAAAATCTAAACCTAACCCCAAATCTAAACCTAACCCCAAATCTAACCCCAAATCTAAACCTAACCCCAAATCTAAACCTAAAATCTAAACCTAACCCCAAATCTAAACCTAAAATCTAAACCTAACCCCAAATCTAAACCTAAAATCTAAACCTAGCCCCAAATCTGAACCTAAAATCTAAACCTAACCCCAAATCTAAACCTAACCCCAATTCTAAACCCCAAATCTAAACCTAACCCCAAATCTAAACCTAAAATCTAAACCTAACCCCAAATCTAAACCTAAAATCTAAACCTAACCCCAAATCTAAACCTAAACCCAAATCTAAACCTAAAATCTAAACCTAACCCCAAATCTAAACCTAAAATCTAAACCTAACCCCAAATCTAAACCTAAAATCTAAACTTAATCCCAAATCTAAACCTAACCCCAAATCTAAACCTAAAATCTAAACCTAACCCCAAATCTAAACCTAAAATCTAAACCTAACCCCAAATCTAAACCTAAAATCTAAACCTAACCCCAAATCTAAACCTAAACCCAAATCTAAACCTAAAATCTAAACCTAACCCCAAATCTAAACCTAAAATCTAAACCTAACCCCAAATCTAAACCTAAAATCTAAACTTAATCCCAAATCTAAACCTAACCCCAAATCTAAACCTAAAATCTAAACCTAACCCCAAATCTAAACCTAACCCCAAATCTAAACCTAAAATCTAAACCTAACCCCAAATCTAAACCTAAAATCTAAACCTAACCCCAAATCTAAACCTAAAATCTAAACCTAGCCCCAAATCTGAACCTAAAATCTAAACCTAACCCCAAATCTAAACCTAACCCCAATTCTAAACCCCAAATCTAAACCTAACCCCAAATCTAAACCTAAAATCTAAACCTAACCCCAAATCTAAACCTAAAATCTAAACCTAACCCCAAATCTAAACCTAACTCCAAATCTAAACCTAACCCCAAATCTAAACCTAAAATCTAAACCTAACCCCAAATCTAAACCTAAAATCTAAACCTAACCCCAAATCTAAACCTAAAATCTAAACCTAAGCCCAAATCTAAACCTAACTCCAAATCTAAACCTAACCCCAAATCTAAACCCCAAATCTAAACCTAACCCCAAATCTAACCCCAAATCTAAACCTAACCCCAAATCTAAACCTAAAATCTAAACCTAACCCCAAATCTAAACCTAACTCCAAATCTAAACCTAACCCCAAATCTAAACCTAAAATCTAAACCTAACCCCAAATCTAAACCTAACCCCAAATCTAAACCTAAAATCTTAACCTAACACCAAATCTAAACCTAACCCCAAATCTAAACCTAAAATCTAAACCTAACCCCAAATCTAAACCTAAAATCTAAATCTAACCCCAAATCTAAACCTAAAATCTAAACCTAACCCCAAATCTAAACCTAACCCCAAATCCAAACCTAACCCCAAATCTAAACCTAAAATCTAAACCTAACCCCAAATCTAAACCTAAAATCTAAACCTAACCCCAAATCTAAACCTAAAATCTTAACCTAACCCCAAATCTAAACCTAACCCCAATTCTAAACCCCAAATCTAAACCTAACCCCAAATCTAAACCTAAAATGTAAACCTAACGCCAAATCTAAACCAAAAATCTAAACCTAACCCCAAATCTAAACCTAAAATCTAAACCTAACCCCAAATCTAAACCTAACCCCAAATCCAAACCTAACCCCAAATCTAAACCTAAAATCTAAACCTAACCCCAAATATAAACCTAAAATCTAAACCTAACCCCAAATCTAAACCTAAAATCTAAACCTAACCCTAAATCTAAACCTAACCCCAAATCTAAACCTAACCCCAAATCTAAACCTAAAATCTAAACCTAACCCCAAATCTAAACCTAAAATCTAAACCTAACACCAAATCTAAACCTAACCCCAAATCTAAACCTAAAATCTAAACCTAACCCCAAATCTAAACCTAACCCCAAATCTAAACCTAAAATCTAAACATAACCCCAAAACTAAACCTAAAATCTAAACCTAACCACAAATCTAAACCTAACCCCAAATCTAACCCTAAATCTAAACCTAACCCCAAATCTAAACCTAAAATCTAAACCTAACCCCAAATCTAAACCTAAAATCTAAACCTAACCCCAAATCTAAACCTAACCCCAAATCTAACCCCAAATCTAAACCTAACCCCAAATCTAAACCTAAAATCTAAACCTAACCCCAAATCTAAACCTAAAATCTAAACCTAACCCCAAATCTAAACCTAAAATCTAAACCTAACCCCAAATCTAAACCTAAAATCTAAACCTAGCCCCAAATCTGAACCTAAAATCTAAACCTAACCCCAAATCTAAACCTAACCCCAATTCTAAACCCCAAATCTAAACCTAACCCCAAATCTAAACCTAAAATCTAAACCTAACCCCAAATCTAAACCTAAAATCTAAACCTAACCCCAAATCTAAACCTAAACCCAAATCTAAACCTAAAATCTAAACCTAACCCCAAATCTAAACCTAAAATCTAAACCTAACCCCAAATCTAAACCTAAAATCTAAACCTAACCCCAAATCTAAACCTAAAATCTAAACCTAACCCCAAATCTAAACCTAAAATCTAAACCTAACCCCAAATCTAAACCTAAAATCTAAACCTAGCCCCAAATCTGAACCTAAAATCTAAACCTAACCCCAAATCTAAACCTAACCCCAATTCTAAACCCCAAATCTAAACCTAACCCCAAATCTAAACCTAAAATCTAAACCTAACCCCAAATCTAAACCTAAAATCTAAACCTAACCCCAAATCTAAACCTAACTCCAAATCTAAACCTAACCCCAAATCTAAACCTAAAATCTAAACCTAACCCCAAATCTAAACCTAAAATCTAAACCTAACCCCAAATCTAAACCTAAAATCTAAACCTAAGCCCAAATCTAAACCTAACTCCAAATCTAAACCTAACCCCAAATCTAAACCCCAAATCTAAACCTAACCCCAAATCTAACCCCAAATCTAAACCTAACCCCAAATCTAAACCTAAAATCTAAACCTAACCCCAAATCTAAACCTAACTCCAAATCTAAACCTAACCCCAAATCTAAACCTAAAATCTAAACCTAACCCCAAATCTAAACCTAACCCCAAATCTAAACCTAAAATCTTAACCTAACACCAAATCTAAACCTAACCCCAAATCTAAACCTAAAATCTAAACCTAACCCCAAATCTAAACCTAAAATCTAAATCTAACCCCAAATCTAAACCTAAAATCTAAACCTAACCCCAAATCTAAACCTAACCCCAAATCCAAACCTAACCCCAAATCTAAACCTAAAATCTAAACCTAACCCCAAATCTAAACCTAAAATCTAAACCTAACCCCAAATATAAACCTAAAATCTTAACCTAACCCCAAATCCAAACCTAACCCCAATTCTAAACCCCAAATCTAAACCTAACCCCAAATCTAAACCTAAAATGTAAACCTAACCCCAAATCTAAACCAAAAATCTAAACCTAACCCCAAATCTAAACCTAAAATCTAAACCTAACCCCAAATCTAAACCTAACCCCAAATCCAAACCTAACCCCAAATCTAAACCTAAAATCTAAACCTAACCCCAAATATAAACCTAAAATCTAAACCTAACCCCAAATCTAAACCTAAAATCTAAACCTAACCCTAAATCTAAACCTAACCCCAAATCTAAACCTAACCCCAAATCTAAACCTAAAATCTAAACCTAACCCCAAATCTAAACCTAAAATCTAAACCTAACACCAAATCTAAACCTAACCCCAAATCTAAACCTAAAATCTAAACCTAACCCCAAATCAAAACCTAACCCCAAATCTAAACCTAAAATCTAAACATAACCCCAAAACTAAACCTAAAATCTAAACCTAACCACAAATCTAAACCTAACCCCAAATCTAACCCTAAATCTAAACCTAACCCCAAATCTAAACCTAAAATCTAAACCTAACCCCAAATCTAAACCTAAAATCTAAACCTAACCCCAAATCTAAACCTAACCCCAAATCTAACCCCAAATCTAAACCTAACCCCAAATCTAAACCTAAAATCTAAACCTAACCCCAAATCTAAACCTAAAATCTAAACCTAACCCCAAATCTAAACCTAAAATCTAAACCTAGCCCCAAATCTGAACCTAAAATCTAAACCTAACCCCAAATCTAAACCTAACCCCAATTCTAAACCCCAAATCTAAACCTAACCCCAAATCTAAACCTAAAATCTAAACCTAACCCCAAATCTAAACCTAAAATCTAAACCTAACCCCAAATCTAAACCTAAACCCAAATCTAAACCTAAAATCTAAACCTAACCCCAAATCTAAACCTAAAATCTAAACCTAACCCCAAATCTAAACCTAAAATCTAAACCTAACCCCAAATCTAAACCTAAAATCTAAACCTAACCCCAAATCTAAACCTAAAATCTAAACCTAACCCCAAATCTAACCCCAAATCTAAACCTAACCCCAAATCTAAACCTAAAATCTAAACCTAACCCCAAATCTAAACCTAACTCCAAATCTAAACCTAACCCCAAATCTAAACCTAAAATCTAAACCTAACCCCAAATCTAAACCTAACCCCAAATCTAAACCTAAAATCTTAACCTAACACCAAATCTAAACCTAACCCCAAATCTAAACCTAAAATCTAAACCTAACCCCAAATCTAAACCTAAAATCTAAATCTAACCCCAAATCTAAACCTAAAATCTAAACCTAACCCCAAATCTAAACCTAACCCCAAATCCAAACCTAACCCCAAATCTAAACCTAAAATCTAAACCTAACCCCAAATCTAAACCTAAAATCTAAACCTAACCCCAAATCTAAACCTAAAATCTTAACCTAACCCCAAATCTAAACCTAACCCCAATTCTAAACCCCAAATCTAAACCTAACCCCAAATCTAAACCTAAAATGTAAACCTAACCCCAAATCTAAACCAAAAATCTAAACCTAACCCCAAATCTAAACCTAAAATCTAAACCTAACCCCAAATCTAAACCTAACCCCAAATCCAAACCTAACCCCAAATCTAAACCTAAAATCTAAACCTAACCCCAAATATAAACCTAAAATCTAAACCTAACCCCAAATCTAAACCTAAAATCTAAACCTAACCCTAAATCTAAACCTAACCCCAAATCTAAACCTAACCCCAAATCTAAACCTAAAATCTAAACCTAACCCCAAATCTAAACCTAAAATCTAAACCTAACACCAAATCTAAACCTAACCCCAAATCTAAACCTAAAATCTAAACCTAACCCCAAATCTAAACCTAACCCCAAATCTAAACCTAAAATCTAAACATAACCCCAAAACTAAACCTAAAATCTAAACCTAACCACAAATCTAAACCTAACCCCAAATCTAACCCTAAATCTAAACCTAACCCCAAATCTAAACCTAAAATCTAAACCTAACCCCAAATCTAAACCTAAAATCTAAACCTAACCCCAAATCTAAACCTAACCCCAAATCTAACCCCAAATCTAAACCTAACCCCAAATCTAAACCTAAAATCTAAACCTAACCCCAAATCTAAACCTAAAATCTAAACCTAACCCCAAATCTAAACCTAAAATCTAAACCTAACCCCAAATCTAAACCTAAAATCTAAACCTAGCCCCAAATCTGAACCTAAAATCTAAACCTAACCCCAAATCAAAACCTAACCCCAATTCTAAACCCCAAATCTAAACCTAACCCCAAATCTAAACCTAAAATCTAAACCTAACCCCAAATCTAAACCTAAAATCTAAACCTAACCCCAAATCTAAACCTAACCCCAAATCTAAACCTAAAATCTAAACCTAACCCCAAATCTAAACCTAAAATCTAAACCTAACCCCAAATCTAAACCTAAAATCTAAACCTAACCCCAAATCTAAACCTAAAATCTAAACCTAACCCCAAATCTAAACCTAAAATCTAAACCTAACCCCAAATCTAACCCCAAATCTAAACCTAACCCCAAATCTAAACCTAAAATCTAAACCTAACCCCAAATCTAAACCTAACTCCAAATCTAAACCTAACCCCAAATCTAAACCTAAAATCTAAACCTAACCCCAAATCTAAACCTAACCCCAAATCTAAACCTAAAATCTTAACCTAACACCAAATCTAAACCTAACCCCAAATCTAAACCTAAAATCTAAACCTAACCCCAAATCTAAACCTAAAATCTAAATCTAACCCCAAATCTAAACCTAAAATCTAAACCTAACCCCAAATCTAAACCTAACCCCAAATCCAAACCTAACCCCAAATCTAAACCTAAAATCTAAACCTAACCCCAAATCTAAACCTAAAATCTAAACCTAACCCCAAATCTAAACCTAAAATCTTAACCTAACCCCAAATCTAAACCTAACCCCAATTCTAAACCCCAAATCTAAACCTAACCCCAAATCTAAACCTAAAATGTAAACCTAACCCCAAATCTAAACCTAAAATCTAAACCTAACCCTAAATCTAAAACTAACCCCAAATCTAAACCTAACCCCAAATCTAAACCTAAAATCTAAACCTAACCCCAAATCTAAACCTAACCCCAAATCCAAACCTAACCCCAAATCTAAACCTAAAATCTAAACCTAACCCCAAATCTAAACCTAAAATCTAAACCTAATCCTAAATCTAAAACTAACCCCAAATCTAAACCTAACCCCAAATCTAAACCTAAAATCTAAACCTAACCCCAAATCTAAACCTAACCCCAAATCTAAACCTAAAATCTAAACCTAACCCCAAATCCAAACCTAACCCCAAATCTAAACCTAAAATCTAAACCTAACCCCAAATCTAAACCTAAAATCTAAACCTAACCCCAAATCTAAACCTAAAATCTAAAGCTAACCCTAAATCTAAACCTAACCCCAAATCTAAACCTAACCCCAAATCTAAACCTAAAATCTAAACCTAACCCCAAATCTAAACCTAAAATCTAAACCTAACCCCAAATCTAAACCTAACCCCAAATCTAAACCTAAAATCTAAACCTAACCCCAAATCTAAACCTAACCCCAAATCTAAACCTAAAATCTAAACCTAACCCCAAATCTAAACCTAAAATCTAAACCTAACCCCAAATCTAAACCTAACCCCAAATCTAACCCTAAATCTAAACCTAACCCCAAATCTAAACCTAAAATCTAAACCTAACCCCAAATCTAAACCTAACCCCAAATCTAACCCCAAATCTAAACCTAACCCCAAATCTAAACCTAAAATCTAAACCTAACCCCAAATCTAAACCTAAACCCAAATCCAAACCTAACCCCAAATCTAAACCTAACCCCAAATCTAAACCTAAAATCTAAACCTAACCCCAAATCTAAACCTAAAAGCTAAACCTAACCCCAAATCTAAACCTAACCCCAAATCTAAACCTAAAATCTAAACCTAACCCCAAATCTAAACCTAAAATCTAAACTTAATCCCAAATCTAAACCTAACCCCAAATCTAAACCTAAAATCTAAACCTAACCCCAAATCTAAACCTAAAATCTAAACCTAACCCCAAATCTAAACCTAACCCCAAATCTAAACCTAAAATCTAAACCTAACCCCAAATCTAAACCTAAAATCTAAACCTAACCCCAAATCTAAACCTAAAATCTAAACCTAGCCCCAAATCTGAACCTAAAATCTAAACCTAACCCCAAATCTAAACCTAACCCCAATTCTAAACCCCAAATCTAAACCTAACCCCAAATCTAAACCTAAAATCTAAACCTAACCCCAAATCTAAACCTAAAATCTAAACCTAACCCCAAATCTAAACCTAACTCCAAATCTAAACCTAACCCCAAATCTAAACCTAAAATCTAAACCTAACCCCAAATCTAAACCTAAAATCTAAACCTAACCCCAAATCTAAACCTAAAATCTAAACCTAAGCCCAAATCTAAACCTAACTCCAAATCTAAACCTAACCCCAAATCTAAACCCCAAATCTAAACCTAACCCCAAATCTAACCCCAAATCTAAACCTAACCCCAAATCTAAACCTAAAATCTAAACCTAACCCCAAATCTAAACCTAACTCCAAATCTAAACCTAACCCCAAATCTAAACCTAAAATCTAAACCTAACCCCAAATCTAAACCTAACCCCAAATCTAAACCTAAAATCTTAACCTAACACCAAATCTAAACCTAACCCCAAATCTAAACCTAAAATCTAAACCTAACCCCAAATCTAAACCTAAAATCTAAATCTAACCCCAAATCTAAACCTAAAATCTAAACCTAACCCCAAATCTAAACCTAAAATCTAAACCTAACCCCAAATCTAAACCTAAAATCTAAATCTAACCCCAAATCTAAACCTAAAATCTAAACCTAACCCCAAATCTAAACCTAACCCCAAATCCAAACCTAACCCCAAATCTAAACCTAAAATCTAAACCTAACCCCAAATCTAAACCTAAAATCTAAACCTAACCCCAAATCTAAACCTAAAATCTTAACCTAACCCCAAATCTAAACCTAACCCCAATTCTAAACCCCAAATCTAAACCTAACCCCAAATCTAAACCTAAAATGTAAACCTAACGCCAAATCTAAACCAAAAATCTAAACCTAACCCCAAATCTAAACCTAAAATCTAAACCTAACCCCAAATCTAAACCTAACCCCAAATCCAAACCTAACCCCAAATCTAAACCTAAAATCTAAACCTAACCCCAAATATAAACCTAAAATCTAAACCTAACCCCAAATCTAAACCTAAAATCTAAACCTAACCCTAAATCTAAACCTAACCCCAAATCTAAACCTAACCCCAAATCTAAACCTAAAATCTAAACCTAACCCCAAATCTAAACCTAAAATCTAAACCTAACACCAAATCTAAACCTAACCCCAAATCTAAACCTAAAATCTAAACCTAACCCCAAATCTAAACCTAACCCCAAATCTAAACCTAAAATCTAAACATAACCCCAAAACTAAACCTAAAATCTAAACCTAACCACAAATCTAAACCTAACCCCAAATCTAACCCTAAATCTAAACCTAACCCCAAATCTAAACCTAAAATCTAAACCTAACCCCAAATCTAAACCTAAAATCTAAACCTAACCCCAAATCTAAACCTAACCCCAAATCTAACCCCAAATCTAAACCTAACCCCAAATCTAAACCTAAAATCTAAACCTAACCCCAAATCTAAACCTAAAATCTAAACCTAACCCCAAATCTAAACCTAAAATCTAAACCTAGCCCCAAATCTGAACCTAAAATCTAAACCTAACCCCAAATCTAAACCTAACCCCAATTCTAAACCCCAAATCTAAACCTAACCCCAAATCTAAACCTAAAATCTAAACCTAACCCCAAATCTAAACCTAAAATCTAAACCTAACCCCAAATCTAAACCTAAACCCAAATCTAAACCTAAAATCTAAACCTAACCCCAAATCTAAACCTAAAATCTAAACCTAACCCCAAATCTAAACCTAAAATCTAAACCTAACCCCAAATCTAAACCTAAAATCTAAACCTAACCCCAAATCTAAACCTAAAATCTAAACCTAGCCCCAAATCTGAACCTAAAATCTAAACCTAACCCCAAATCTAAACCTAACCCCAATTCTAAACCCCAAATCTAAACCTAACCCCAAATCTAAACCTAAAATCTAAACCTAACCCCAAATCTAAACCTAAAATCTAAACCTAACCCCAAATCTAAACCTAACTCCAAATCTAAACCTAACCCCAAATCTAAACCTAAAATCTAAACCTAACCCCAAATCTAAACCTAAAATCTAAACCTAACCCCAAATCTAAACCTAAAATCTAAACCTAAACCCAAATCTAAACCTAACTCCAAATCTAAACCTAACCCCAAATCTAAACCCCAAATCTAAACCTAACCCCAAATCTAACCCCAAATCTAAACCTAACCCCAAATCTAAACCTAAAATCTAAACCTAACCCCAAATCTAAACCTAACTCCAAATCTAAACCTAACCCCAAATCTAAACCTAAAATCTAAACCTAACCCCAAATCTAAACCTAACCCCAAATCTAAACCTAAAATCTTAACCTAACACCAAATCTAAACCTAACCCCAAATCTAAACCTAAAATCTAAACCTAACCCCAAATCTAAACCTAAAATCTAAATCTAACCCCAAATCTAAACCTAAAATCTAAACCTAACCCCAAATCTAAACCTAACCCCAAATCCAAACCTAACCCCAAATCTAAACCTAAAATCTAAACCTAACCCCAAATCTAAACCTAAAATCTAAACCTAACCCCAAATCTAAACCTAAAATCTTAACCTAACCCCAAATCTAAACCTAACCCCAATTCTAAACCCCAAATCTAAACCTAACCCCAAATCTAAACCTAAAATGTAAACCTAACCCCAAATCTAAACCAAAAATCTAAACCTAACCCCAAATCTAAACCTAAAATCTAAACCTAACCCCAAATCTAAACCTAACCCCAAATCCAAACCTAACCCCAAATCTAAACCTAAAATCTAAACCTAACCCCAAATATAAACCTAAAATCTAAACCTAACCCCAAATCTAAACCTAAAATCTAAACCTAACCCTAAATCTAAACCTAACCCCAAATCTAAACCTAACCCCAAATCTAAACCTAAAATCTAAACCTAACCCCAAATCTAAACCTAAAATCTAAACCTAACACCAAATCTAAACCTAACCCCAAATCTAAACCTAAAATCTAAACCTAACCCCAAATCTAAACCTAACCCCAAATCTAAACCTAAAATCTAAACATAACCCCAAAACTAAACCTAAAATCTAAACCTAACCACAAATCTAAACCTAACCCCAAATCTAACCCTAAATCTAAACCTAACCCCAAATCTAAACCTAAAATCTAAACCTAACCCCAAATCTAAACCTAAAATCTAAACCTAACCCCAAATCTAAACCTAACCCCAAATCTAACCCCAAATCTAAACCTAACCCCAAATCTAAACCTAAAATCTAAACCTAACCCCAAATCTAAACCTGAAATCTAAACCTAACCCCAAATCTAAACCTAAAATCTAAACCTAGCCCCAAATCTGAACCTAAAATCTAAACCTAACCCCAAATCTAAACCTAACCCCAATTCTAAACCCCAAATCTAAACCTAACCCCAAATCTAAACCTAAAATCTAAACCTAACCCCAAATCTAAACCTAAAATCTAAACCTAACCCCAAATCTAAACCTAAACCCAAATCTAAACCTAAAATCTAAACCTAACCCCAAATCTAAACCTAAAATCTAAACCTAACCCCAAATCTAAACCTAAAATCTAAACCTAACCCCAAATCTAAACCTAACCCCAAATCCAAACCTAACCCCAAATCTAAACCTAAAATCTAAACCTAACCCCAAATCTAAACCTAAAATCTAAACCTAACCCTAAATCTAAAACTAACCCCAAATCTAAACCTAACCCCAAATCTAAACCTAAAATCTAAACCTAACCCCAAATCTAAACCTAACCCCAAATCTAAACCTAAAATCTAAACCTAACCCCAAATCCAAACCTAACCCAAAATCTAAACCTAAAATCTAAACCTAACCCCAAATCTAAACCTAAAATCTAAACCTAACCCCAAATCTAAACCTAAAATCTAAACCTAACCCCAAATCTAAACCTAACTCCAAATCTAAACCTAACCCCAAATCTAAACCTAAAATCTAAACCTAACCCCAAATCTAAACCTAACCCCAAATCTAAACCTAAAATCTTAACCTAACACCAAATCTAAACCTAACCCCAAATCTAAACCTAAAATCTAAACCTAACCCCAAATCTAAACCTAAAATCTAAATCTAACCCCAAATCTAAACCTAAAATCTAAACCTAACCCCAAATCTAAACCTAACCCCAAATCCAAACCTAACCCCAAATCTAAACCTAAAATCTAAACCTAACCCCAAATCTAAACCTAAAATCTAAACCTAACCCCAAATCTAAACCTAAAATCTTAACCTAACCCCAAATCTAAACCTAACCCCAATTCTAAACCCCAAATCTAAACCTAACCCCAAATCTAAACCTAAAATGTAAACCTAACCCCAAATCTAAACCAAAAATCTAAACCTAACCCCAAATCTAAACCTAAAATCTAAACCTAACCCCAAATCTAAACCTAACCCCAAATCCAAACCTAACCCCAAATCTAAACCTAAAATCTAAACCTAACCCCAAATATAAACCTAAAATCTAAACCTAACCCCAAATCTAAACCTAAAATCTAAACCTAACCCTAAATCTAAACCTAACCCCAAATCTAAACCTAACCCCAAATCTAAACCTAAAATCTAAACCTAACCCCAAATCTAAACCTAAAATCTAAACCTAACACCAAATCTAAACCTAACCCCAAATCTAAACCTAAAATCTAAACCTAACCCCAAATCTAAACCTAACCCCAAATCTAAACCTAAAATCTAAACATAACCCCAAAACTAAACCTAAAATCTAAACCTAACCACAAATCTAAACCTAACCCCAAATCTAACCCTAAATCTAAACCTAACCCCAAATCTAAACCTAAAATCTAAACCTAACCCCAAATCTAAACCTAAAATCTAAACCTAACCCCAAATCTAAACCTAACCCCAAATCTAACCCCAAATCTAAACCTAACCCCAAATCTAAACCTAAAATCTAAACCTAACCCCAAATCTAAACCTAAAATCTAAACCTAACCCCAAATCTAAACCTAAAATCTAAACCTAACCCCAAATCTAAACCTAAAATCTAAACCTAGCCCCAAATCTGAACCTAAAATCTAAACCTAACCCCAAATCTAAACCTAACCCCAATTCTAAACCCCAAATCTAAACCTAACCCCAAATCTAAACCTAAAATCTAAACCTAACCCCAAATCTAAACCTAAAATCTAAACCTAACCCCAAATCTAAACCTAACCCCAAATCTAAACCTAAAATCTAAACCTAACCCCAAATCTAAACCTAAAATCTAAACCTAACCCCAAATCTAAACCTAAAATCTAAACCTAACCCCAAATCTAAACCTAAAATCTAAACCTAACCCCAAATCTAACCCCAAATCTAAACCTAACCCCAAATCTAAACCTAAAATCTAAACCTAACCCCAAATCTAAACCTAACTCCAAATCTAAACCTAACCCCAAATCTAAACCTAAAATCTAAACCTAACCCCAAATCTAAACCTAACCCCAAATCTAAACCTAAAATCTTAACCTAACACCAAATCTAAACCTAACCCCAAATCTAAACCTAAAATCTAAACCTAACCCCAAATCTAAACCTAAAATCTAAATCTAACCCCAAATCTAAACCTAAAATCTAAACCTAACCCCAAATCTAAACCTAACCCCAAATCCAAACCTAACCCCAAATCTAAACCTAAAATCTAAACCTAACCCCAAATCTAAACCTAAAATCTAAACCTAACCCCAAATCTAAACCTAAAATCTTAACCTAACCCCAAATCTAAACCTAACCCCAATTCTAAACCCCAAATCTAAACCTAACCCCAAATCTAAACCTAAAATGTAAACCTAACCCCAAATCTAAACCAAAAATCTAAACCTAACCCCAAATCTAAACCTAAAATCTAAACCTAACCCCAAATCTAAACCTAACCCCAAATCCAAACCTAACCCCAAATCTAAACCTAAAATCTAAACCTAACCCCAAATATAAACCTAAAATCTAAACCTAACCCCAAATCTAAACCTAAAATCTAAACCTAACCCTAAATCTAAACCTAACCCCAAATCTAAACCTAACCCCAAATCTAAACCTAAAATCTAAACCTAACCCCAAATCTAAACCTAAAATCTAAACCTAACACCAAATCTAAACCTAACCCCAAATCTAAACCTAAAATCTAAACCTAACCCCAAATCTAAACCTAACCCGAAATCTAAACCTAAAATCTAAACATAACCCCAAAACTAAACCTAAAATCTAAACCTAACCACAAATCTAAACCTAACCCCAAATCTAACCCTAAATCTAAACCTAACCCCAAATCTAAACCTAAAATCTAAACCTAACCCCAAATCTAAACCTAAAATCTAAACCTAACCCCAAATCTAAACCTAACCCCAAATCTAACCCCAAATCTAAACCTAACCCCAAATCTAAACCTAAAATCTAAACCTAACCCCAAATCTAAACCTAAAATCTAAACCTAACCCCAAATCTAAACCTAAAATCTAAACCTAACCCCAAATCTAAACCTAAAATCCAAACCTAGCCCCAAATCTGAACCTAAAATCTAAACCTAACCCCAAATCTAAACCTAACCCCAATTCTAAACCCCAAATCTAAACCTAACCCCAAATCTAAACCTAAAATCTAAACCTAACCCCAAATCTAAACCTAAAATCTAAACCTAACCCCAAATCTAAACCTAACCCCAAATCTAAACCTAAAATCTAAACCTAACCCCAAATCTAAACCTAAAATCCAAACCTAACCCCAAATCTAAACCTAAAATCTAAACCTAACCCCAAATCTAAACCTAAAATCTAAACCTAACCCTAAATCTAAAACTAACCCCAAATCTAAACCTAACCCCAAATCTAAACCTAAAATCTAAACCTAACCCCAAATCTAAACCTAACCCCAAATCTAAACCTAAAATCTAAACCTAACCCCAAATCCAAACCTAACCCCAAATCTAAACCTAAAATCTAAACCTAACCCCAAATCTAAACCTAAAATCTAAACCTAACCCCAAATCTAAACCTAAAATCTAAACCTAACCCTAAATCTAAACCTAACCCCAAATCTAAACCTAACCCCAAATCTAAACCTAAAATCTAAACCTAACCCCAAATCTAAACCTAAAATCTAAACCTAACCCCAAATCTAAACCTAACCCCAAATCTAAACCTAAAATCTAAACCTAACCCCAAATCTAAACCTAACCCCAAATCTAAACCTAAAATCTAAACCTAACCCCAAATCTAAACCTAAAATCTAAACCTAACCCCAAATCTAAACCTAACCCCAAATCTAACCCTAAATCTAAACCTAACCCCAAATCTAAACCTAAAATCTAAACCTAACCCCAAATCTAAACCTAACCCCAAATCTAACCCCAAATCTAAACCTAACCCCAAATCTAAACCTAAAATCTAAACCTAACCCCAAATCTAAACCTAAACCCAAATCCAAACCTAACCCCAAATCTAAACCTAACCCCAAATCTAAACCTAAAATCTAAACCTAACCCCAAATCTAAACCTAAAAGCTAAACCTAACCCCAAATCTAAACCTAACCCCAAATCTAAACCTAAAATCTAAACCTAACCCCAAATCTAAACCTAAAATCTAAACTTAATCCCAAATCTAAACCTAACCCCAAATCTAAACCTAAAATCTAAACCTAACCCCAAATCTAAACCTAAAATCTAAACCTAACCCCAAATCTAAACCTAACCCCAAATCTAAACCTAAAATCTAAACCTAACCCCAAATCTAAACCTAAAATCTAAACCTAACCCCAAATCTAAACCTAAAATCTAAACCTAGCCCCAAATCTGAACCTAAAATCTAAACCTAACCCCAAATCTAAACCTAACCCCAATTCTAAACCCCAAATCTAAACCTAACCCCAAATCTAAACCTAAAATCTAAACCTAACCCCAAATCTAAACCTAAAATCTAAACCTAACCCCAAATCTAAACCTAACTCCAAATCTAAACCTAACCCCAAATCTAAACCTAAAATCTAAACCTAACCCCAAATCTAAACCTAAAATCTAAACCTAACCCCAAATCTAAACCTAAAATCTAAACCTAAGCCCAAATCTAAACCTAACCCCAAATCTAAACCTAACCCCAAATCTAAACCCCAAATCTAAACCTAACCCCAAATCTAACCCCAAATCTAAACCTAACCCCAAATCTAAACCTAAAATCTAAACCTAACCCCAAATCTAAACCTAACTCCAAATCTAAACCTAACCCCAAATCTAAACCTAAAATCTAAACCTAACCCCAAATCTAAACCTAACCCCAAATCTAAACCTAAAATCTTAACCTAACACCAAATCTAAACCTAACCCCAAATCTAAACCTAAAATCTAAACCTAACCCCAAATCTAAACCTAAAATCTAAATCTAACCCCAAATCTAAACCTAAAATCTAAACCTAACCCCAAATCTAAACCTAACCCCAAATCCAAACCTAACCCCAAATCTAAACCTAAAATCTAAACCTAACCCCAAATCTAAACCTAAAATCTAAACCTAACCCCAAATCTAAACCTAAAATCTTAACCTAACCCCAAATCTAAACCTAACCCCAATTCTAAACCCCAAATCTAAACCTAACCCCAAATCTAAACCTAAAATGTAAACCTAACCCCAAATCTAAACCAAAAATCTAAACCTAACCCCAAATCTAAACCTAAAATCTAAACCTAACCCCAAATCTAAACCTAACCCCAAATCCAAACCTAACCCCAAATCTAAACCTAAAATCTAAACCTAACCCCAAATATAAACCTAAAATCTAAACCTAACCCCAAATCTAAACCTAAAATCTAAACCTAACCCTAAATCTAAACCTAACCCCAAATCTAAACCTAACCCCAAATCTAAACCTAAAATCTAAACATAACCCCAAAACTAAACCTAAAATCTAAACCTAACCACAAATCTAAACCTAACCCCAAATCTAACCCTAAATCTAAACCTAACCCCAAATCTAAACCTAAAATCTAAACCTAACCCCAAATCTAAACCTAAAATCTAAACCTAACCCCAAATCTAAACCTAACCCCAAATCTAACCCCAAATCTAAACCTAACCCCAAATCTAAACCTAAAATCTAAACCTAACCCCAAATCTAAACCTAAAATCTAAACCTAACCCCAAATCTAAACCTAAAATCTAAACCTAGCCCCAAATCTGAACCTAAAATCTAAACCTAACCCCAAATCTAAACCTAACCCCAATTCTAAACCCCAAATCTAAACCTAACCCCAAATCTAAACCTAAAATCTAAACCTAACCCCAAATCTAAACCTAAAATCTAAACCTAACCCCAAATCTAAACCTAACCCCAAATCTAAACCTAAAATCTAAACCTAACCCCAAATCTAAACCTAAAATCTAAACCTAACCCCAAATCTAAACCTAACCCCAAATCCAAACCTAACCCCAAATCTAAACCTAAAATCTAAACCTAACCCCAAATCTAAACCTAAAATCTAAACCTAACCCTAAATCTAAAACTAACCCCAAATCTAAACCTAACCCCAAATCTAAACCTAAAATCTAAACCTAACCCCAAATCTAAACCTAACCCCAAATCTAAACCTAAAATCTAAACCTAACCCCAAATCCAAACCTAACCCCAAATCTAAACCTAAAATCTAAACCTAACCCCAAATCTAAACCTAAAATCTAAACCTAACCCCAAATCTAAACCTAAAATCTAAACCTAACCCTAAATCTAAACCTAACCCCAAATCTAAACCTAACCCCAAATCTAAACCTAAAATCTAAACCTAACCCCA
Source organism: Patagioenas fasciata (assembly GCF_037038585.1). Taxonomy (NCBI): domain Eukaryota; kingdom Metazoa; phylum Chordata; class Aves; order Columbiformes; family Columbidae; genus Patagioenas; species Patagioenas fasciata. The sequence goes on from NW_027288511.1 coordinate 829,416, forward strand.
AATCTAAACCTAAAATCTAAACCTAACCCCAAATCTAAACCTAACCCCAAATCTAAACCTAAAATGTAAACCTAACCCCAAATCTAAACCTAACCCCAAATCTAAACCTAAAATCTAAACCTAACCCCAAATCTAAACCTAAAATCTAAACCTAACCCCAAATCTAAACCTAACCCCAAATCTAACCCTAAATCTAAACCTAACCCCAAATCTAAACCTAAAATCTAAACCTAACCCCAAATCTAAACCTAACCCCAAATCTAACCCCAAATCTAAACCTAACCCCAAATCTAAACCTAAAATCTAAACCTAACCCCAAATCTAAACCTAAACCCAAATCCAAACCTAACCCCAAATCTAAACCTAACCCCAAATCTAAACCTAAAATCTAAACCTAACCCCAAATCTAAACCTAAAAGCTAAACCTAACCCCAAATCTAAACCTAACCCCAAATCTAAACCTAAAATCTAAACCTAACCCCAAATCTAAACCTAAAATCTAAACTTAATCCCAAATCTAAACCTAACCCCAAATCTAAACCTAAAATCTAAACCTAACCCCAAATCTAAACCTAAAATCTAAACCTAACCCCAAATCTAAACCTAACCCCAAATCTAAACCTAAAATCTAAACCTAACCCCAAATCTAAACCTAAAATCTAAACCTAACCCCAAATCTAAACCTAAAATCTAAACCTAGCCCCAAATCTGAACCTAAAATCTAAACCTAACCCCAAATCTAAACCTAACCCCAATTCTAAACCCCAAATCTAAACCTAACCCCAAATCTAAACCTAAAATCTAAACCTAACCCCAAATCTAAACCTAACCCCAAATCTAAACCTAAAATCTAAACCTAACCCCAAATCTAAACCTAAAATCTAAACCTAACCCTAAATCTAAAACTAACCCCAAATCTAAACCTAACCCCAAATCTAAACCTAAAATCTAAACCTAACCCCAAATCTAAACCTAACCCCAAATCTAAACCTAAAATCTAAACCTAACCCCAAATCCAAACCTAACCCCAAATCTAAACCTAAAATCTAAACCTAACCCCAAATCTAAACCTAAAATCTAAACCTAACCCCAAATCTAAACCTAAAATCTAAACCTAACCCTAAATCTAAACCTAACCCCAAATCTAAACCTAACCCCAAATCTAAACCTAAAATCTAAACCTAACCCCAAATCTAAACCTAAAATCTAAACCTAACCCCAAATCTAAACCTAACCCCAAATCTAAACCTAAAATGTAAACCTAACCCCAAATCTAAACCTAACCCCAAATCTAAACCTAAAATCTAAACCTAACCCCAAATCTAAACCTAAAATCTAAACCTAACCCCAAATCTAAACCTAACCCCAAATCTAACCCTAAATCTAAACCTAACCCCAAATCTAAACCTAAAATCTAAACCTAACCCCAAATCTAAACCTAACCCCAAATCTAACCCCAAATCTAAACCTAACCCCAAATCTAAACCTAAAATCTAAACCTAACCCCAAATCTAAACCTAAACCCAAATCCAAACCTAACCCCAAATCTAAACCTAACCCCAAATCTAAACCTAAAATCTAAACCTAACCCCAAATCTAAACCTAAAAGCTAAACCTAACCCCAAATCTAAACCTAACCCCAAATCTAAACCTAAAATCTAAACCTAACCCCAAATCTAAACCTAAAATCTAAACTTAATCCCAAATCTAAACCTAACCCCAAATCTAAACCTAAAATCTAAACCTAACCCCAAATCTAAACCTAAAATCTAAACCTAACCCCAAATCTAAACCTAACCCCAAATCTAAACCTAAAATCTAAACCTAACCCCAAATCTAAACCTAAAATCTAAACCTAACCCCAAATCTAAACCTAAAATCTAAACCTAGCCCCAAATCTGAACCTAAAATCTAAACCTAACCCCAAATCTAAACCTAACCCCAATTCTAAACCCCAAATCTAAACCTAACCCCAAATCTAAACCTAAAATCTAAACCTAACCCCAAATCTAAACCTAACTCCAAATCTAAACCTAACCCCAAATCTAAACCTAAAATCTAAACCTAACCCCAAATCTAAACCTAAAATCTAAACCTAACCCCAAATCTAAACCTAAAATCTAAACCTAAGCCCAAATCTAAACCTAACTCCAAATCTAAACCTAACCCCAAATCTAAACCCCAAATCTAAACCTAACCCCAAATCTAACCCCAAATCTAAACCTAACCCCAAATCTAAACCTAAAATCTAAACCTAACCCCAAATCTAAACCTAACTCCAAATCTAAACCTAACCCCAAATCTAAACCTAAAATCTAAACCTAACCCCAAATCTAAACCTAACCCCAAATCTAAACCTAAAATCTTAACCTAACACCAAATCTAAACCTAACCCCAAATCTAAACCTAAAATCTAAACCTAACCCCAAATCTAAACCTAAAATCTAAATCTAACCCCAAATCTAAACCTAAAATCTAAACCTAACCCCAAATCTAAACCTAACCCCAAATCCAAACCTAACCCCAAATCTAAACCTAAAATCTAAACCTAACCCCAAATCTAAACCTAAAATCTAAACCTAACCCCAAATCTAAACCTAAAATCTTAACCTAACCCCAAATCTAAACCTAACCCCAATTCTAAACCCCAAATCTAAACCTAAAATCTAAACATAACCCCAAAACTAAACCTAAAATCTAAACCTAACCACAAATCTAAACCTAACCCCAAATCTAACCCTAAATCTAAACCTAACCCCAAATCTAAACCTAAAATCTAAACCTAACCCCAAATCTAAACCTAAAATCTAAACCTAACCCCAAATCTAAACCTAACCCCAAATCTAACCCCAAATCTAAACCTAACCCCAAATCTAAACCTAAAATCTAAACCTAACCCCAAATCTAAACCTAAAATCTAAACCTAACCCCAAATCTAAACCTAAAATCTAAACCTAACCCCAAATCTAAACCTAAAATCTAAACCTAGCCCCAAATCTGAACCTAAAATCTAAACCTAACCCCAAATCTAAACCTAACCCCAATTCTAAACCCCAAATCTAAACCTAACCCCAAATCTAAACCTAAAATCTAAACCTAACCCCAAATCTAAACCTAAAATCTAAACCTAACCCCAAATCTAAACCTAACCCCAAATCTAAACCTAAAATCTAAAGCTAACCCCAAATCTAAACCTAAAATCTAAACCTAACCCCAAATCTAAACCTAACCCCAAATCTAAACCTAACCCCAAATCTAAACCTAACCCCAAATCTAAACCTAAAATCTAAACCTAACCCCAAATCTAAACCTAACCCCAAATCTAAACCTAAAATCTAAACCTAACCCCAAATCTAAACCTAACCCCAAATCTAAACCTAAAATCTAAACCTAACCCCAAATCTAAACCTAAAATCTAAACCTAACCCCAAATCTAAACCTAACCCCAAATCTAACCCTAAATCTAAACCTAACCCCAAATCTAAACCTAAAATCTAAACCTAACCCCAAATCTAAACCTAACCCCAAATCTAACCCCAAATCTAAACCTAACCCCAAATCTAAACCTAAAATCTAAACCTAACCCCAAATCTAAACCTAAAATCTAAACCTAACCCCAAATCTAAACCTAACCCCAAATCTAAACCTAAAATCTAAACCTAACCCCAAATCTAAACCTAAAATCTAAACCTAACCCCAAATCTAAACCTAACCCCAAATCTAAACCTAAAATCTAAACCTAACCCCAAATCCAAACCTAAAATCTAAACCTAACCCCAAATCTAAACCTAACCCCAAATCTAAACCTAAAATCTAAACCTAACCCCAAATCTAAACCTAAAATCTAAACCTAACCCCAAATCTAAACCTAAAATCTAAACCTAGCCCCAAATCTGAACCTAAAATCTAAACCTAACCCCAAATCTAAACCTAACCCCAATTCTAAACCCCAAATCTAAACCTAACCCCAAATCTAAACCTAAAATCTAAACCTAACCCCAAATCTAAACCTAAAATCTAAACCTAACCCCAAAATCTAAACCTAAAATCTAAACCTAACCCCAAATCTAAACCTAACCCCAAATCTAAACCTAAAATCTAAACCTAACCCCAAATCTAAACCTAACGCCAAATCTAAACCTAAAATCTAAACCTAACCCCAAATCTAAACCTAAAATCTAAACCTAACCCCAAATCTAAACCTAACCCCAAATCCAAACCTAACCCCAAATCCAAACCTAAAATCTAAACCTAACCCCAAATCTAAACCTAAAATCTAAACCTAACCCCAAATCTAAACCTAACTCCAAATCTAAACCTAACCCCAAATCTAAACCTAAAATCTAAACCTAACCCCAAATCTAAACCTAAAATCTAAACCTAACCCCAAATCTAAACCTAAAATCTAAACCTAAGCCCAAATCTAAACCTAACCCCAAATCTAAACCTAACCCCAAATCTAAACCCCAAATCTAAACCTAACCCCAAATCTAACCCCAAATCTAAACCTAACCCCAAATCTAAACCTAAAATCTAAACCTAACCCCAAATCTAAACCTAACTCCAAATCTAAACCTAACCCCAAATCTAAACCTAAAATCTAAACCTAACCCCAAATCTAAACCTAACCCCAAATCTAAACCTAAAATCTTAACCTAACACCAAATCTAAACCTAACCCCAAATCTAAACCTAAAATCTAAACCTAACCCCAAATCTAAACCTAAAATCTAAATCTAACCCCAAATCTAAACCTAAAATCTAAACCTAACCCCAAATCTAAACCTAACCCCAAATCCAAACCTAACCCCAAATCTAAACCTAAAATCTAAACCTAACCCCAAATCTAAACCTAAAATCTAAACCTAACCCCAAATCTAAACCTAAAATCTTAACCTAACCCCAAATCTAAACCTAACCCCAATTCTAAACCCCAAATCTAAACCTAACCCCAAATCTAAACCTAAAATGTAAACCTAACCCCAAATCTAAACCAAAAATCTAAACCTAACCCCAAATCTAAACCTAAAATCTAAACCTAACCCCAAATCTAAACCTAACCCCAAATCCAAACCTAACCCCAAATCTAAACCTAAAATCTAAACCTAACCCCAAATCTAAACCTAACCCCAAATCTAAACCTAAAATCTAAACCTAACCCCAAATCTAAACCTAAAATCTAAACCTAACCCCAAATCTAAACCTAACCCCAAATCCAAACCTAACCCCAAATCTAAACCCAAATCCAAACCTAACCCCAAATCTAAACCTAAAATCTAAACCTAACCCCAAATCTAAACCTAAAATCTAAACCTAACCCCAAATCTAAACCTAACCCCAAATCTAAACCTAAAATCTTAACCTAACACCAAATCTAAACCTAACCCCAAATCTAAACCTAAAATCTAAACCTAACCCCAAATCTAAACCTAAAATCTAAACCTAACCCCAAATCTAAACCAAAAATCTAAACCTAACCCCAAATCTAAACCTAAAATCTAAACCTAACCCCAAATCTAACCCCAAATCTAAACCTAACCCCAAATCTAAACCTAAAATCTAAACCTAACCCCAAATCTAAACCTAAAATCTAAACCTAACCCCAAATCTCAACCTAAACCCAAATCTAAACCTAAAATCTAAACCTAACCCCAAATCTAAACCTAAAATCTGAACCTAACCCCAAATGTAAACCCCAAATCTAAACCTAACCCCAAATCTAAACCTAAAATCTAAACCTAGCCCCAAATCTGAACCTAAAATCTAAACCTAACCCCAAATCAAAACCTAACCCCAATTCTAAACCCCAAATCTAAACCTAAACCCAAATCTAAACCTAACCCCAAATCTAAACCTAAAATCTAAACCTAACCCCAAATCTAAACCTAAAATCAAAACCTAACCCCAATTCTAAACCCCAAATCTAAACCTAACCCCAAATCTAAACCTAAAATCTAAACCTAACCCCAAATATAAACCTAAAATCTAAACCTAACCCCAAATCTAAACCTAAAATATAAACCTAACCCCAAATCTAAACCTAAAATCTAAACCTAACCCCAAATCTAAACCTAACCCCAAATCTAAACCTAAAATCTAAACCTAACCCCAAATCTAAACCTAAAATCTAAACCTAACCCCAAATCTAAACCTAACCCCAAATCTAACCCCAAATCTAAACCTAACCCCAAATCTAAACCTAAAATCTAAACCTAACCCCAAATCTAAACCTAAAATCTAAACCTAACCCCAAATCTAAACCTAAAATCTAAACCTAACCCCAAATCTAAACCTAAAATCTAAACCTAAAATCTAAACCTACCCTAAAATCTAAACCTAACCCCAAATCTAAACCTAAAATCTAAACCTAACCCCAAATCAAAACCTAACCCCAATTCTAAACCCCAAATCTAAACCTAACCCCAAATCTAAACCTAAAATCTAAACCTAACCCCAAATCTAAACCTAAAATCTAAACCTAACCCCAAATCTAAACCTAAAATCTAAAACTAACCCCAAATCTAAACCTAAACCCAAATCTAAACCTAAAATCTAAACCTAACCCCAAATCTAAACCTAAAATCTAAACCTAACCCCAAATCTAAACCTAACCCCAAATCTAAACCTAAAATCTAAACCTAACCCCAAATCAAAACCTAACCCCAATTCTAAACCCCAAATCTAAACCTAACCCCAAATCTAAACCTAAAATCTAAACCTAACCCCAAATCTAAACCTAAAATCTAAACCTAACCCCAAATCTAAACCTAAAATCTAAAACTAACCCCAAATCTAAACCTAAACCCAAATCTAAACCTAAAATCTAAACCTAACCCCAAATCTAAACCTAAAATCTAAACCTAACCTAAAATCTAAACCTAACCCCAAATCTAAACCTAAAATCTAAACCTAACCCCAAATCTAAACCTAACTCCAAATCTAAACCTAACCCCAAATCTAAACCTAAAATCTAAACCTAACCCCAAATCTAAACCTAAAATCTAAACCTAACCCCAAATCTAAACCTAACCCCAAATCTAAACCTAAAATCTTAACCTAACACCAAATCTAAACCTAACCCCAAATCTAAACCTAAAATCTAAACCTAACCCCAAATCTAAACCAAAAATCTAAACCTAACCCCAAATCTAAACCTAAAATCTAAACCTAACCCCAAATCTAAACCTAACCCCAAATCCAAACCTAACCCCAAATCTAAACCTAAAATCTAAACCTAACCCCAAATCTAAACCTAAAATCTAAACCTAACCCCAAATCTAAACCTAAAATCTTAACCTAACCCCAAATCTAAACCTAACCCCAATTCTAAACCCCAAATCTAAACCTAACCCCAAATCTAAACCTAAAATCTAAACCTAACCCCAAATCTAAACCTAAAATCTAAACCTAACCCCAAATCTAAACCTAACCCCAAATCCAAACCTAACCCCAAATCTAAACCTAAAATCTAAACCTAGCCCCAAATCTGAACCTAAAATCTAAACCTAACCCCAAATCTAAACCTAACCCCAATTCTAAACCCCAAATCTAAACCTAACCCCAAATCTAAACCTAAAATCTAAACCTAACCCCAAATCTAAACCTAAAATCTAAACCTAACCCCAAATCTAAACCTAACCCCAAATCTAAACCTAAAATCTAAACCTAACCCCAAATCTAAACCTAAAATCTAAACCTAACCCCAAATCTAAACCTAACCCCAAATCCAAACCTAACCCCAAATCTAAACCTAAAATCTAAACCTAACCCCAAATCTAAACCTAAAATCTAAACCTAACCCTAAATCTAAAACTAACCCCAAATCTAAACCTAACCCCAAATCTAAACCTAAAATCTAAACCTAACCCCAAATCTAAACCTAACCCCAAATCTAAACCTAAAATCTAAACCTAACCCCAAATCCAAACCTAACCCCAAATCTAAACCTAAAATCTAAACCTAACCCCAAATCTAAACCTAAAATCTAAACCTAACCCCAAATCTAAACCTAAAATCTAAACCTAACCCTAAATCTAAACCTAACCCCAAATCTAAACCTAACCCCAAATCTAAACCTAAAATCTAAACCTAACCCCAAATCTAAACCTAAAATCTAAACCTAACCCCAAATCTAAACCTAACCCCAAATCTAAACCTAAAATGTAAACCTAACCCCAAATCTAAACCTAACCCCAAATCTAAACCTAAAATCTAAACCTAACCCCAAATCTAAACCTAAAATCTAAACCTAACCCCAAATCTAAACCTAACCCCAAATCTAACCCTAAATCTAAACCTAACCCCAAATCTAAACCTAAAATCTAAACCTAACCCCAAATCTAAACCTAACCCCAAATCTAACCCCAAATCTAAACCTAACCCCAAATCTAAACCTAAAATCTAAACCTAACCCCAAATCTAAACCTAAACCCAAATCCAAACCTAACCCCAAATCTAAACCTAACCCCAAATCTAAACCTAAAATCTAAACCTAACCCCAAATCTAAACCTAAAAGCTAAACCTAACCCCAAATCTAAACCTAACCCCAAATCTAAACCTAAAATCTAAACCTAACCCCAAATCTAAACCTAAAATCTAAACTTAATCCCAAATCTAAACCTAACCCCAAATCTAAACCTAAAATCTAAACCTAACCCCAAATCTAAACCTAAAATCTAAACCTAACCCCAAATCTAAACCTAACCCCAAATCTAAACCTAAAATCTAAACCTAACCCCAAATCTAAACCTAAAATCTAAACCTAACCCCAAATCTAAACCTAAAATCTAAACCTAGCCCCAAATCTGAACCTAAAATCTAAACCTAACCCCAAATCTAAACCTAACCCCAATTCTAAACCCCAAATCTAAACCTAACCCCAAATCTAAACCTAAAATCTAAACCTAACCCCAAATCTAAACCTAACCCCAAATCTAAACCTAAAATCTAAACCTAACCCCAAATCTAAACCTAAAATCTAAACCTAACCCTAAATCTAAAACTAACCCCAAATCTAAACCTAACCCCAAATCTAAACCTAAAATCTAAACCTAACCCCAAATCTAAACCTAACCCCAAATCTAAACCTAAAATCTAAACCTAACCCCAAATCCAAACCTAACCCCAAATCTAAACCTAAAATCTAAACCTAACCCCAAATCTAAACCTAAAATCTAAACCTAACCCCAAATCTAAACCTAAAATCTAAACCTAACCCTAAATCTAAACCTAACCCCAAATCTAAACCTAACCCCAAATCTAAACCTAAAATCTAAACCTAACCCCAAATCTAAACCTAAAATCTAAACCTAACCCCAAATCTAAACCTAACCCCAAATCTAAACCTAAAATGTAAACCTAACCCCAAATCTAAACCTAACCCCAAATCTAAACCTAAAATCTAAACCTAACCCCAAATCTAAACCTAAAATCTAAACCTAACCCCAAATCTAAACCTAACCCCAAATCTAACCCTAAATCTAAACCTAACCCCAAATCTAAACCTAAAATCTAAACCTAACCCCAAATCTAAACCTAACCCCAAATCTAACCCCAAATCTAAACCTAACCCCAAATCTAAACCTAAAATCTAAACCTAACCCCAAATCTAAACCTAAACCCAAATCCAAACCTAACCCCAAATCTAAACCTAACCCCAAATCTAAACCTAAAATCTAAACCTAACCCCAAATCTAAACCTAAAAGCTAAACCTAACCCCAAATCTAAACCTAACCCCAAATCTAAACCTAAAATCTAAACCTAACCCCAAATCTAAACCTAAAATCTAAACTTAATCCCAAATCTAAACCTAACCCCAAATCTAAACCTAAAATCTAAACCTAACCCCAAATCTAAACCTAAAATCTAAACCTAACCCCAAATCTAAACCTAACCCCAAATCTAAACCTAAAATCTAAACCTAACCCCAAATCTAAACCTAAAATCTAAACCTAACCCCAAATCTAAACCTAAAATCTAAACCTAGCCCCAAATCTGAACCTAAAATCTAAACCTAACCCCAAATCTAAACCTAACCCCAATTCTAAACCCCAAATCTAAACCTAACCCCAAATCTAAACCTAAAATCTAAACCTAACCCCAAATCTAAACCTAACTCCAAATCTAAACCTAACCCCAAATCTAAACCTAAAATCTAAACCTAACCCCAAATCTAAACCTAAAATCTAAACCTAACCCCAAATCTAAACCTAAAATCTAAACCTAAGCCCAAATCTAAACCTAACTCCAAATCTAAACCTAACCCCAAATCTAAACCCCAAATCTAAACCTAACCCCAAATCTAACCCCAAATCTAAACCTAACCCCAAATCTAAACCTAAAATCTAAACCTAACCCCAAATCTAAACCTAACTCCAAATCTAAACCTAACCCCAAATCTAAACCTAAAATCTAAACCTAACCCCAAATCTAAACCTAACCCCAAATCTAAACCTAAAATCTTAACCTAACACCAAATCTAAACCTAACCCCAAATCTAAACCTAAAATCTAAACCTAACCCCAAATCTAAACCTAAAATCTAAATCTAACCCCAAATCTAAACCTAAAATCTAAACCTAACCCCAAATCTAAACCTAACCCCAAATCCAAACCTAACCCCAAATCTAAACCTAAAATCTAAACCTAACCCCAAATCTAAACCTAAAATCTAAACCTAACCCCAAATCTAAACCTAAAATCTTAACCTAACCCCAAATCTAAACCTAACCCCAATTCTAAACCCCAAATCTAAACCTAAAATCTAAACATAACCCCAAAACTAAACCTAAAATCTAAACCTAACCACAAATCTAAACCTAACCCCAAATCTAACCCTAAATCTAAACCTAACCCCAAATCTAAACCTAAAATCTAAACCTAACCCCAAATCTAAACCTAAAATCTAAACCTAACCCCAAATCTAAACCTAACCCCAAATCTAACCCCAAATCTAAACCTAACCCCAAATCTAAACCTAAAATCTAAACCTAACCCCAAATCTAAACCTAAAATCTAAACCTAACCCCAAATCTAAACCTAAAATCTAAACCTAACCCCAAATCTAAACCTAAAATCTAAACCTAGCCCCAAATCTGAACCTAAAATCTAAACCTAACCCCAAATCTAAACCTAACCCCAATTCTAAACCCCAAATCTAAACCTAACCCCAAATCTAAACCTAAAATCTAAACCTAACCCCAAATCTAAACCTAAAATCTAAACCTAACCCCAAATCTAAACCTAACCCCAAATCTAAACCTAAAATCTAAAGCTAACCCCAAATCTAAACCTAAAATCTAAACCTAACCCCAAATCTAAACCTAACCCCAAATCTAAACCTAACCCCAAATCTAAACCTAACCCCAAATCTAAACCTAAAATCTAAACCTAACCCCAAATCTAAACCTAACCCCAAATCTAAACCTAAAATCTAAACCTAACCCCAAATCTAAACCTAACCCCAAATCTAAACCTAAAATCTAAACCTAACCCCAAATCTAAACCTAAAATCTAAACCTAACCCCAAATCTAAACCTAACCCCAAATCTAACCCTAAATCTAAACCTAACCCCAAATCTAAACCTAAAATCTAAACCTAACCCCAAATCTAAACCTAACCCCAAATCTAACCCCAAATCTAAACCTAACCCCAAATCTAAACCTAAAATCTAAACCTAACCCCAAATCTAAACCTAAAATCTAAACCTAACCCCAAATCTAAACCTAACCCCAAATCTAAACCTAAAATCTAAACCTAACCCCAAATCTAAACCTAAAATCTAAACCTAACCCCAAATCTAAACCTAACCCCAAATCTAAACCTAAAATCTAAACCTAACCCCAAATCCAAACCTAAAATCTAAACCTAACCCCAAATCTAAACCTAACCCCAAATCTAAACCTAAAATCTAAACCTAACCCCAAATCTAAACCTAAAATCTAAACCTAACCCCAAATCTAAACCTAAAATCTAAACCTAGCCCCAAATCTGAACCTAAAATCTAAACCTAACCCCAAATCTAAACCTAACCCCAATTCTAAACCCCAAATCTAAACCTAACCCCAAATCTAAACCTAAAATCTAAACCTAACCCCAAATCTAAACCTAAAATCTAAACCTAACCCCAAATCTAAACCTAAAATCTAAACCTAACCCCAAATCTAAACCTAACCCCAAATCTAAACCTAAAATCTAAACCTAACCCCAAATCTAAACCTAACGCCAAATCTAAACCTAAAATCTAAACCTAACCCCAAATCTAAACCTAAAATCTAAACCTAACCCCAAATCTAAACCTAACCCCAAATCCAAACCTAACCCCAAATCCAAACCTAAAATCTAAACCTAACCCCAAATCTAAACCTAAAATCTAAACCTAACCCCAAATCTAAACCTAAAATCTAAACCTAACCCTAAATCTAAACCTAACCCCAAATCTAAACCTAACCCCAAATCTAAACCTAAAATCTAAACCTAACCCCAAATCTAAACCTAAAATCTAAACCTAACCCCAAATCTAAACCTAACCCCAAATCTAAACCTAAAATCTAAACCTAACCCCAAATCTAAACCTAACCCCAAATCTAAACCTAAAATCTAAACCTAACCCCAAATCTAAACCTAACCCCAAATCTAAACCTAAAATCTAAACCTAACCCCAAATCTAACCCCAAATCTAAACCTAACCCCAAATCTAAACCTAAAATCTAAACCTAACCCCAAATCTAAACCTAAAATCTAAACCTAACCCCAAATCTCAACCTAAACCCAAATCTAAACCTAAAATCTAAACCTAACCCCAAATCTAAACCTAAAATCTGAACCTAACCCCAAATGTAAACCCCAAATCTAAACCTAACCCCAAATCTAAACCTAAAATCTAAACCTAGCCCCAAATCTGAACCTAAAATCTAAACCTAACCCCAAATCAAAACCTAACCCCAATTCTAAACCCCAAATCTAAACCTAAACCCAAATCTAAACCTAACCCCAAATCTAAACCTAAAATCTAAACCTAACCCCAAATCTAAACCTAAAATCAAAACCTAACCCCAATTCTAAACCCCAAATCTAAACCTAACCCCAAATCTAAACCTAAAATCTAAACCTAACCCCAAATATAAACCTAAAATCTAAACCTAACCCCAAATCTAAACCTAAAATATAAACCTAACCCCAAATCTAAACCTAAAATCTAAACCTAACCCCAAATCTAAACCTAACCCCAAATCTAAACCTAAAATCTAAACCTAACCCCAAATCTAAACCTAAAATCTAAACCTAACCCCAAATCTAAACCTAACCCCAAATCTAACCCCAAATCTAAACCTAACCCCAAATCTAAACCTAAAATCTAAACCTAACCCCAAATCTAAACCTAAAATCTAAACCTAACCCCAAATCTAAACCTAAAATCTAAACCTAACCCCAAATCTAAACCTAAAATCTAAACCTAAAATCTAAACCTACCCTAAAATCTAAACCTAACCCCAAATCTAAACCTAAAATCTAAACCTAACCCCAAATCAAAACCTAACCCCAATTCTAAACCCCAAATCTAAACCTAACCCCAAATCTAAACCTAAAATCTAAACCTAACCCCAAATCTAAACCTAAAATCTAAACCTAACCCCAAATCTAAACCTAAAATCTAAAACTAACCCCAAATCTAAACCTAAACCCAAATCTAAACCTAAAATCTAAACCTAACCCCAAATCTAAACCTAAAATCTAAACCTAACCCCAAATCTAAACCTAACCCCAAATCTAAACCTAAAATCTAAACCTAACCCCAAATCAAAACCTAACCCCAATTCTAAACCCCAAATCTAAACCTAACCCCAAATCTAAACCTAAAATCTAAACCTAACCCCAAATCTAAACCTAAAATCTAAACCTAACCCCAAATCTAAACCTAAAATCTAAAACTAACCCCAAATCTAAACCTAAACCCAAATCTAAACCTAAAATCTAAACCTAACCCCAAATCTAAACCTAAAATCTAAACCTAACCTAAAATCTAAACCTAACCCCAAATCTAAACCTAAAATCTAAACCTAACCCCAAATCTAAACCTAACTCCAAATCTAAACCTAACCCCAAATCTAAACCTAAAATCTAAACCTAACCCCAAATCTAAACCTAAAATCTAAACCTAACCCCAAATCTAAACCTAACCCCAAATCTAAACCTAAAATCTTAACCTAACACCAAATCTAAACCTAACCCCAAATCTAAACCTAAAATCTAAACCTAACCCCAAATCTAAACCAAAAATCTAAACCTAACCCCAAATCTAAACCTAAAATCTAAACCTAACCCCAAATCTAAACCTAACCCCAAATCCAAACCTAACCCCAAATCTAAACCTAAAATCTAAACCTAACCCCAAATCTAAACCTAAAATCTAAACCTAACCCCAAATCTAAACCTAAAATCTTAACCTAACCCCAAATCTAAACCTAACCCCAATTCTAAACCCCAAATCTAAACCTAACCCCAAATCTAAACCTAAAATCTAAACCTAACCCCAAATCTAAACCTAAAATCTAAACCTAACCCCAAATCTAAACCTAACCCCAAATCCAAACCTAACCCCAAATCTAAACCTAAAATCTACACCTAACCCCAAATCTAAACCTAAAATCTAAACCTAACCCTAAATCTAAACCTAACCCCAAATCTAAACCTAAAATCTAAACCTAACCCCAAATCTAAACCAAAAATCTAAACCTAACCCCAAATCTAAACCTAAAATCTAAACCTAACCCCAAATCTAAACCTAACCCCAAATCCAAACCTAACCCCAAATCTAAACCTAAAATCTAAACCTAACCCCAAATCTAAACCTAAAATCTAAACCTAACCCCAAATCTAAACCTAAAAGCTAAACCTAACCCCAAATCTAAACCTAAAATCTAACCAAACCACAAATCTAAACCTAACCCCAAATCTAACCCTAAATCTAAACCTAACCCCAAATCTAAACCTAAAATCTAAACCTAACCCCAAATCTAAACCTAAAATCTAAACCTAACCCCAAATCTAAACCTAACCCCAAATCTAACCATAAATCTAAACCTAACCCCAAATCTAAACCTAAAATCTAACCTAACCCCAAATCTAAACCTAAACCCAAATCTAACCCCAAATCTAAACCTAACCCCAAATCTAAACCTAAAATCTAAACCTAACCCCAAATCTAAACCTAAAATCTAAACCTAACCCCAAATCTAAACCTAACCCCAAATCTAAACCTAAAATCTACACCTAACCCCAAATCTAAACCTAAAATCTAAACCTAACCCCAAATCTAAACCTAACCCCAAATCTAACCCCAAATCTAAACCTAACCCCAAATCTAAACCTAAAATCTAAACCTAACCCCAAATCTAAACCTAAAATCTAAACCTAACCCCAAATCTAAACCTAACCCCAAATCTAAACCTAAAATCTAAACCTAACCCCAAATCTAAACCTAAAATCTAAACCTAACCCCAAATCTAAACCTAACCCCAAATCTAAACCTAAAATCTAAACCTAACCCCAAATCTAAACCTAAAATCTAAACCTAACCCCAAATCTAAACCTAAAATCTAAACCTAGCCCCAAATCTGGACCTAAAATCTAAACCTAACCCCAAATCTAAACCTAACCCCAATTCTAAACCCCAAATCTAAACCTAACCCCAAATCTAAACCTAAAATCTAAACCTAACCCCAAATCTAAACCTAACCCCAAATCTAAACCTAACCCCAAATCTAAACCTAAAATCTAAACCTAACCCCAAATCTAAAGCTAAAATCTAAACCTAACCCCAAATCTAAACCTAAAATCTAAACCTAACCCCAAATCTAAACCTAACCCCAAATCCAAACCTAACCCCAAATCTAAACCCAAATCCAAACCTAACCCCAAATCTAAACCTAAAATCTAAACCTAACCCCAAATCTAAACCTAAAATCTAAACCTAACCCCAAATCTAAACCTAACCCCAAATCTAAACCTAAAATCTTAACCTAACACCAAATCTAAACCTAACCCCAAATCTAAACCTAAAATCTAAACCTAACCCCAAATCTAAACCTAAAATCTAAACCTAACCCCAAATCTAAACCAAAAATCTAAACCTAACCCCAAATCTAAACCTAAAATCTAAACCTAACCCCAAATCTAAACCTAACCCCAAATCCAAACCTAACCCCAAATCTAAACCTAAAATCTAAACCTAACCCCAAATCTAAACCTAAAATCTAAACCTAACCCCAAATCTAAACCTAACCCCAAATCTAAACCTAAAATCTTAACCTAACCCCAAATCTAAACCTAACCCCAATTCTAAACCCCAAATCTAAACCTAACCCCAAATCTAAACCTAAAATCTAAACCTAACCCCAAATCTAAACCTAACCCCAAATCCAAACCTAACCCCAAATCTAAACCTAAAATCTAAACCTAACCCCAAATCTAAACCTAAAATCTAAACCTAACCCCAAATCTAAACCTAAAATCTAAACCTAACCCCAAATCTAAACCTAACCCCAAATCTAAACCTAAAATCTAAACCTAACCCCAAATCTAAACCTAAAATCTAAACCTAACCCCAAATCTAAACCTAACCCCAAATCTAAACCTAAAATCTAAACCTAACCCCAAATCTAAACCTAAAATCTAAACCTAACCCCAAATCCAAACCTAACCCCAAATCTAAACCTAAAATCTAAACCTAACCCCAAATCTAAACCTAAAATCTAAACCTAACCCCAAATCTAAACCTAACCCCAAATCTAACCCCAAATCTAAACCTAACCCCAAATCTAAACCTAAAATCTAAACCTAACCCCAAATCTAAACCTAAAATCTAAACCTAACCCCAAATCTAAACCTAACCCCAAATCTAAACCTAAAATCTAAACCTAACCCCAAATCTAAACCTAAAATCTAAACCTAACCCCAAATCTCAACCTAACCCCAAATCTAAACCTAAAATCTAAACCTAACCCCAAATCTAAACCTAAAATCTAAACCTAACCTAAAATCTAAACCTAACCCCAAATCTAAACCTAAAATCTAAACCTAACCCCAAATCTAAACCTAACTCCAAATCTAAACCTAACCCCAAATCTAAACCTAAAATCTAAACCTAACCCCAAATCTAAACCTAAAATCTAAACCTAACCCCAAATCTAAACCTAACCCCAAATCTAAACCTAAAATCTTAACCTAACACCAAATCTAAACCTAACCCCAAATCTAAACCTAAAATCTAAACCTAACCCCAAATCTAAACCAAAAATCTAAACCTAACCCCAAATCTAAACCTAAAATCTAAACCTAACCCCAAATCTAAACCTAACCCCAAATCCAAACCTAACCCCAAATCTAAACCTAAAATCTAAACCTAACCCCAAATCTAAACCTAAAATCTAAACCTAACCCCAAATCTAAACCTAACCCCAAATCTAAACCTAAAATCTTAACCTAACCCCAAATCTAAACCTAACCCCAATTCTAAACCCCAAATCTAAACCTAACCCCAAATCTAAACCTTAAATCTAAACCTAACCCCAAATCTAAACCTAAAATCTAAACCTAACCCCAAATCTAAACCTAACCCCAAATCCAAACCTAACCCCAAATCTAAACCTAAAATCTAAACCTAACCCCAAATCTAAACCTAAAATCTAAACCTAACCCTAAATCTAAACCTAACCCCAAATCTAAACCTAAAATCTAAACCTAACCCCAAATCTAAACCAAAAATCTAAACCTAACCCCAAATCTAAACCTAAAATCTAAACCTAACCCCAAATCTAAACCTAACCCCAAATCCAAACCTAACCCCAAATCTAAACCTAAAATCTAAACCTAACCCCAAATCTAAACCTAAAATCTAAACCTAACCCCAAATCTAAACCTAAAAGCTAAACCTAACCCCAAATCTAAACCTAAAATCTAAACCAAACCACAAATCTAAACCTAACCCCAAATCTAACCCTAAATCTAAACCTAACCCCAAATCTAAACCTAAAATCTAACCTAACCCCAAATCTAAACCTAAAATCTAAACCTAACCCCAAATCTAAACCTAACCCCAAATCTAACCCTAAATCTAAACCTAACCCCAAATCTAAACCTAAAATCTAAACCTAACCCCAAATCTAAACCTAAACCCAAATCTAACCCCAAATCTAAACCTAACCCCAAATCTAAACCTAAAATCTAAACTAACCCCAAATCTAAACCTAAAATCTAAACCTAACCCCAAATCTAAACCTAACCCCAAATCTAAACCTAAAATCTACACCTAACCCCAAATCTAAACCTAAAATCTAAACCTAACCCCAAATCTAAACCTAACCCCAAATCTAACCCCAAATCTAAACCTAACCCCAAATCTAAACCTAAAATCTAAACCTAACCCCAAATCTAAACCTAAAATCTAAACCTAACCCCAAATCTAAACCTAACCCCAAATCTAAACCTAAAATCTAAACCTAACCCCAAATCTAAACCTAAAATCTAAACCTAACCCCAAATCTAAACCTAACCCCAAATCTAAACCTAAAATCTCAACCTAACCCCAAATCTAAACCTAAAATCTAAACCTAACCCCAAATCTAAACCTAAAATCTAAACCTAGCCCCAAATCTGGACCTAAAATCTAAACCTAACCCCAAATCTAAACCTAACCCCAATTCTAAACCCCAAATCTAAACCTAACCCCAAATCTAAACCTAAAATCTAAACCTAACCCCAAATCTAAACCTAACCCCAAATCTAAACCTAACCCCAAATCTAAACCTAAAATCTAAACCTAACCCCAAATCTAAAGCTAAAATCTAAACCTAACCCCAAATCTAAACCTAAAATCTAAACCTAACCCCAAATCTAAACCTAACCCCAAATCCAAACCTAACCCCAAATCTAAACCCAAATCCAAACCTAACCCCAAATCTAAACCTAAAATCTAAACCTAACCCCAAATCTAAACCTAAAATCTAAACCTAACCCCAAATCTAAACCTAACCCCAAATCTAAACCTAAAATCTTAACCTAACACCAAATCTAAACCTAACCCCAAATCTAAACCTAAAATCTAAACCTAACCCCAAATCTAAACCTAAAATCTAAACCTAACCCCAAATCTAAACCAAAAATCTAAACCTAACCCCAAATCTAAACCTAAAATCTAAACTTAATCCCAAATCTAAACCTAACCCCAAATCTAAACCTAAAATCTAAACCTAACCCCAAATCTAAACCTAAAATCTAAACCTAACCCCAAATCTAAACCTAACCCCAAATCTAAACCTAAAATCTAAACCTAACCCCAAATCTAAACCTAAAATCTAAACCTAACCCCAAATCTAAACCTAAAATCTAAACCTAGCCCCAAATCTGAACCTAAAATCTAAACCTAACCCCAAATCTAAACCTAACCCCAATTCTAAACCCCAAATCTAAACCTAACCCCAAATCTAAACCTAAAATCTAAACCTAACCCCAAATCTAAACCTAACCCCAAATCTAAACCTAAAATCTAAACCTAACCCCAAATCTAAACCTAAAATCTAAACCTAACCCTAAATCTAAAACTAACCCCAAATCTAAACCTAACCCCAAATCTAAACCTAAAATCTAAACCTAACCCCAAATCTAAACCTAACCCCAAATCTAAACCTAAAATCTAAACCTAACCCCAAATCCAAACCTAACCCCAAATCTAAACCTAAAATCTAAACCTAACCCCAAATCTAAACCTAAAATCTAAACCTAACCCCAAATCTAAACCTAAAATCTAAACCTAACCCTAAATCTAAACCTAACCCCAAATCTAAACCTAACCCCAAATCTAAACCTAAAATCTAAACCTAACCCCAAATCTAAACCTAAAATCTAAACCTAACCCCAAATCTAAACCTAACCCCAAATCTAAACCTAAAATGTAAACCTAACCCCAAATCTAAACCTAACCCCAAATCTAAACCTAAAATCTAAACCTAACCCCAAATCTAAACCTAAAATCTAAACCTAACCCCAAATCTAAACCTAACCCCAAATCTAACCCTAAATCTAAACCTAACCCCAAATCTAAACCTAAAATCTAAACCTAACCCCAAATCTAAACCTAACCCCAAATCTAACCCCAAATCTAAACCTAACCCCAAATCTAAACCTAAAATCTAAACCTAACCCCAAATCTAAACCTAAACCCAAATCCAAACCTAACCCCAAATCTAAACCTAACCCCAAATCTAAACCTAAAATCTAAACCTAACCCCAAATCTAAACCTAAAAGCTAAACCTAACCCCAAATCTAAACCTAACCCCAAATCTAAACCTAAAATCTAAACCTAACCCCAAATCTAAACCTAAAATCTAAACTTAATCCCAAATCTAAACCTAACCCCAAATCTAAACCTAAAATCTAAACCTAACCCCAAATCTAAACCTAAAATCTAAACCTAACCCCAAATCTAAACCTAACCCCAAATCTAAACCTAAAATCTAAACCTAACCCCAAATCTAAACCTAAAATCTAAACCTAACCCCAAATCTAAACCTAAAATCTAAACCTAGCCCCAAATCTGAACCTAAAATCTAAACCTAACCCCAAATCTAAACCTAACCCCAATTCTAAACCCCAAATCTAAACCTAACCCCAAATCTAAACCTAAAATCTAAACCTAACCCCAAATCTAAACCTAACTCCAAATCTAAACCTAACCCCAAATCTAAACCTAAAATCTAAACCTAACCCCAAATCTAAACCTAAAATCTAAACCTAACCCCAAATCTAAACCTAAAATCTAAACCTAAGCCCAAATCTAAACCTAACTCCAAATCTAAACCTAACCCCAAATCTAAACCCCAAATCTAAACCTAACCCCAAATCTAACCCCAAATCTAAACCTAACCCCAAATCTAAACCTAAAATCTAAACCTAACCCCAAATCTAAACCTAACTCCAAATCTAAACCTAACCCCAAATCTAAACCTAAAATCTAAACCTAACCCCAAATCTAAACCTAACCCCAAATCTAAACCTAAAATCTTAACCTAACACCAAATCTAAACCTAACCCCAAATCTAAACCTAAAATCTAAACCTAACCCCAAATCTAAACCTAAAATCTAAATCTAACCCCAAATCTAAACCTAAAATCTAAACCTAACCCCAAATCTAAACCTAACCCCAAATCCAAACCTAACCCCAAATCTAAACCTAAAATCTAAACCTAACCCCAAATCTAAACCTAAAATCTAAACCTAACCCCAAATCTAAACCTAAAATCTTAACCTAACCCCAAATCTAAACCTAACCCCAATTCTAAACCCCAAATCTAAACCTAAAATCTAAACATAACCCCAAAACTAAACCTAAAATCTAAACCTAACCACAAATCTAAACCTAACCCCAAATCTAACCCTAAATCTAAACCTAACCCCAAATCTAAACCTAAAATCTAAACCTAACCCCAAATCTAAACCTAAAATCTAAACCTAACCCCAAATCTAAACCTAACCCCAAATCTAACCCCAAATCTAAACCTAACCCCAAATCTAAACCTAAAATCTAAACCTAACCCCAAATCTAAACCTAAAATCTAAACCTAACCCCAAATCTAAACCTAAAATCTAAACCTAACCCCAAATCTAAACCTAAAATCTAAACCTAGCCCCAAATCTGAACCTAAAATCTAAACCTAACCCCAAATCTAAACCTAACCCCAATTCTAAACCCCAAATCTAAACCTAACCCCAAATCTAAACCTAAAATCTAAACCTAACCCCAAATCTAAACCTAAAATCTAAACCTAACCCCAAATCTAAACCTAACCCCAAATCTAAACCTAAAATCTAAAGCTAACCCCAAATCTAAACCTAAAATCTAAACCTAACCCCAAATCTAAACCTAACCCCAAATCTAAACCTAACCCCAAATCTAAACCTAACCCCAAATCTAAACCTAAAATCTAAACCTAACCCCAAATCTAAACCTAACCCCAAATCTAAACCTAAAATCTAAACCTAACCCCAAATCTAAACCTAACCCCAAATCTAAACCTAAAATCTAAACCTAACCCCAAATCTAAACCTAAAATCTAAACCTAACCCCAAATCTAAACCTAACCCCAAATCTAACCCTAAATCTAAACCTAACCCCAAATCTAAACCTAAAATCTAAACCTAACCCCAAATCTAAACCTAACCCCAAATCTAACCCCAAATCTAAACCTAACCCCAAATCTAAACCTAAAATCTAAACCTAACCCCAAATCTAAACCTAAAATCTAAACCTAACCCCAAATCTAAACCTAACCCCAAATCTAAACCTAAAATCTAAACCTAACCCCAAATCTAAACCTAAAATCTAAACCTAACCCCAAATCTAAACCTAACCCCAAATCTAAACCTAAAATCTAAACCTAACCCCAAATCCAAACCTAAAATCTAAACCTAACCCCAAATCTAAACCTAACCCCAAATCTAAACCTAAAATCTAAACCTAACCCCAAATCTAAACCTAAAATCTAAACCTAACCCCAAATCTAAACCTAAAATCTAAACCTAGCCCCAAATCTGAACCTAAAATCTAAACCTAACCCCAAATCTAAACCTAACCCCAATTCTAAACCCCAAATCTAAACCTAACCCCAAATCTAAACCTAAAATCTAAACCTAACCCCAAATCTAAACCTAAAATCTAAACCTAACCCCAAATCTAAACCTAAAATCTAAACCTAACCCCAAATCTAAACCTAACCCCAAATCTAAACCTAAAATCTAAACCTAACCCCAAATCTAAACCTAACGCCAAATCTAAACCTAAAATCTAAACCTAACCCCAAATCTAAACCTAAAATCTAAACCTAACCCCAAATCTAAACCTAACCCCAAATCCAAACCTAACCCCAAATCCAAACCTAAAATCTAAACCTAACCCCAAATCTAAACCTAAAATCTAAACCTAACCCCAAATCTAAACCTAAAATCTAAACCTAACCCTAAATCTAAACCTAACCCCAAATCTAAACCTAACCCCAAATCTAAACCTAAAATCTAAACCTAACCCCAAATCTAAACCTAAAATCTAAACCTAACCCCAAATCTAAACCTAACCCCAAATCTAAACCTAAAATCTAAACCTAACCCCAAATCTAAACCTAACCCCAAATCTAAACCTAAAATCTAAACCTAACCCCAAATCTAAACCTAACCCCAAATCTAAACCTAAAATCTAAACCTAACCCCAAATCTAACCCCAAATCTAAACCTAACCCCAAATCTAAACCTAAAATCTAAACCTAACCCCAAATCTAAACCTAAAATCTAAACCTAACCCCAAATCTCAACCTAAACCCAAATCTAAACCTAAAATCTAAACCTAACCCCAAATCTAAACCTAAAATCTGAACCTAACCCCAAATGTAAACCCCAAATCTAAACCTAACCCCAAATCTAAACCTAAAATCTAAACCTAGCCCCAAATCTGAACCTAAAATCTAAACCTAACCCCAAATCAAAACCTAACCCCAATTCTAAACCCCAAATCTAAACCTAAACCCAAATCTAAACCTAACCCCAAATCTAAACCTAAAATCTAAACCTAACCCCAAATCTAAACCTAAAATCAAAACCTAACCCCAATTCTAAACCCCAAATCTAAACCTAACCCCAAATCTAAACCTAAAATCTAAACCTAACCCCAAATATAAACCTAAAATCTAAACCTAACCCCAAATCTAAACCTAAAATATAAACCTAACCCCAAATCTAAACCTAAAATCTAAACCTAACCCCAAATCTAAACCTAACCCCAAATCTAAACCTAAAATCTAAACCTAACCCCAAATCTAAACCTAAAATCTAAACCTAACCCCAAATCTAAACCTAACCCCAAATCTAACCCCAAATCTAAACCTAACCCCAAATCTAAACCTAAAATCTAAACCTAACCCCAAATCTAAACCTAAAATCTAAACCTAACCCCAAATCTAAACCTAAAATCTAAACCTAACCCCAAATCTAAACCTAAAATCTAAACCTAAAATCTAAACCTACCCTAAAATCTAAACCTAACCCCAAATCTAAACCTAAAATCTAAACCTAACCCCAAATCAAAACCTAACCCCAATTCTAAACCCCAAATCTAAACCTAACCCCAAATCTAAACCTAAAATCTAAACCTAACCCCAAATCTAAACCTAAAATCTAAACCTAACCCCAAATCTAAACCTAAAATCTAAAACTAACCCCAAATCTAAACCTAAACCCAAATCTAAACCTAAAATCTAAACCTAACCCCAAATCTAAACCTAAATCTAAACCTAACCCCAAATCTAAACCTAACCCCAAATCTAAACCTAAAATCTAAACCTAACCCCAAATCAAAACCTAACCCCAATTCTAAACCCCAAATCTAAACCTAACCCCAAATCTAAACCTAAAATCTAAACCTAACCCCAAATCTAAACCTAAAATCTAAACCTAACCCCAAATCTAAACCTAAAATCTAAAACTAACCCCAAATCTAAACCTAAACCCAAATCTAAACCTAAAATCTAAACCTAACCCCAAATCTAAACCTAAAATCTAAACCTAACCTAAAATCTAAACCTAACCCCAAATCTAAACCTAAAATCTAAACCTAACCCCAAATCTAAACCTAACTCCAAATCTAAACCTAACCCCAAATCTAAACCTAAAATCTAAACCTAACCCCAAATCTAAACCTAAAATCTAAACCTAACCCCAAATCTAAACCTAACCCCAAATCTAAACCTAAAATCTTAACCTAACACCAAATCTAAACCTAACCCCAAATCTAAACCTAAAATCTAAACCTAACCCCAAATCTAAACCAAAAATCTAAACCTAACCCCAAATCTAAACCTAAAATCTAAACCTAACCCCAAATCTAAACCTAACCCCAAATCCAAACCTAACCCCAAATCTAAACCTAAAATCTAAACCTAACCCCAAATCTAAACCTAAAATCTAAACCTAACCCCAAATCTAAACCTAAAATCTTAACCTAACCCCAAATCTAAACCTAACCCCAATTCTAAACCCCAAATCTAAACCTAACCCCAAATCTAAACCTAAAATCTAAACCTAACCCCAAATCTAAACCTAAAATCTAAACCTAACCCCAAATCTAAACCTAACCCCAAATCCAAACCTAACCCCAAATCTAAACCTAAAATCTACACCTAACCCCAAATCTAAACCTAAAATCTAAACCTAACCCTAAATCTAAACCTAACCCCAAATCTAAACCTAAAATCTAAACCTAACCCCAAATCTAAACCAAAAATCTAAACCTAACCCCAAATCTAAACCTAAAATCTAAACCTAACCCCAAATCTAAACCTAACCCCAAATCCAAACCTAACCCCAAATCTAAACCTAAAATCTAAACCTAACCCCAAATCTAAACCTAAAATCTAAACCTAACCCCAAATCTAAACCTAAAAGCTAAACCTAACCCCAAATCTAAACCTAAAATCTAAACCAAACCACAAATCTAAACCTAACCCCAAATCTAACCCTAAATCTAAACCTAACCCCAAATCTAAACCTAAAATCTAAACCTAACCCCAAATCTAAACCTAAAATCTAAACCTAACCCCAAATCTAAACCTAACCCCAAATCTAACCATAAATCTAAACCTAACCCCAAATCTAAACCTAAAATCTAAACCTAACCCCAAATCTAAACCTAAACCCAAATCTAACCCCAAATCTAAACCTAACCCCAAATCTAAACCTAAAATCTAAACCTAACCCCAAATCTAAACCTAAAATCTAAACCTAACCCCAAATCTAAACCTAACCCCAAATCTAAACCTAAAATCTACACCTAACCCCAAATCTAAACCTAAAATCTAAACCTAACCCCAAATCTAAACCTAACCCCAAATCTAACCCCAAATCTAAACCTAACCCCAAATCTAAACCTAAAATCTAAACCTAACCCCAAATCTAAACCTAAAATCTAAACCTAACCCCAAATCTAAACCTAACCCCAAATCTAAACCTAAAATCTAAACCTAACCCCAAATCTAAACCTAAAATCTAAACCTAACCCCAAATCTAAACCTAACCCCAAATCTAAACCTAAAATCTAAACCTAACCCCAAATCTAAACCTAAAATCTAAACCTAACCCCAAATCTAAACCTAAAATCTAAACCTAGCCCCAAATCTGGACCTAAAATCTAAACCTAACCCCAAATCTAAACCTAACCCCAATTCTAAACCCCAAATCTAAACCTAACCCCAAATCTAAACCTAAAATCTAAACCTAACCCCAAATCTAAACCTAACCCCAAATCTAAACCTAACCCCAAATCTAAACCTAAAATCTAAACCTAACCCCAAATCTAAAGCTAAAATCTAAACCTAACCCCAAATCTAAACCTAAAATCTAAACCTAACCCCAAATCTAAACCTAACCCCAAATCCAAACCTAACCCCAAATCTAAACCCAAATCCAAACCTAACCCCAAATCTAAACCTAAAATCTAAACCTAACCCCAAATCTAAACCTAAAATCTAAACCTAACCCCAAATCTAAACCTAACCCCAAATCTAAACCTAAAATCTTAACCTAACACCAAATCTAAACCTAACCCCAAATCTAAACCTAAAATCTAAACCTAACCCCAAATCTAAACCTAAAATCTAAACCTAACCCCAAATCTAAACCAAAAATCTAAACCTAACCCCAAATCTAAACCTAAAATCTAAACCTAACCCCAAATCTAAACCTAACCCCAAATCCAAACCTAACCCCAAATCTAAACCTAAAATCTAAACCTAACCCCAAATCTAAACCTAAAATCTAAACCTAACCCCAAATCTAAACCTAACCCCAAATCTAAACCTAAAATCTTAACCTAACCCCAAATCTAAACCTAACCCCAATTCTAAACCCCAAATCTAAACCTAACCCCAAATCTAAACCTAAAATCTAAACCTAACCCCAAATCTAAACCTAACCCCAAATCCAAACCTAACCCCAAATCTAAACCTAAAATCTAAACCTAACCCCAAATCTAAACCTAAAATCTAAACCTAACCCCAAATCTAAACCTAAAATCTAAACCTAACCCCAAATCTAAACCTAACCCCAAATCTAAACCTAAAATCTAAACCTAACCCCAAATCTAAACCTAAAATCTAAACCTAACCCCAAATCTAAACCTAACCCCAAATCTAAACCTAAAATCTAAACCTAACCCCAAATCTAAACCTAAAATCTAAACCTAACCCCAAATCTAAACCTAAAATCTAAACCTAACCCCAAATCCAAACCTAACCCCAAATCTAAACCTAAAATCTAAACCTAACCCCAAATCTAAACCTAAAATCTAAACCTAACCCCAAATCTAAACCTAACCCCAAATCTAACCCCAAATCTAAACCTAACCCCAAATCTAAACCTAAAATCTAAACCTAACCCCAAATCTAAACCTAAAATCTAAACCTAACCCCAAATCTAAACCTAACCCCAAATCTAAACCTAAAATCTAAACCTAACCCCAAATCTAAACCTAAAATCTAAACCTAACCCCAAATCTCAACCTAACCCCAAATCTAAACCTAAAATCTAAACCTAACCCCAAATCTAAACCTAAAATCTAAACCTAACCTAAAATCTAAACCTAACCCCAAATCTAAACCTAAAATCTAAACCTAACCCCAAATCTAAACCTAACTCCAAATCTAAACCTAACCCCAAATCTAAACCTAAAATCTAAACCTAACCCCAAATCTAAACCTAAAATCTAAACCTAACCCCAAATCTAAACCTAACCCCAAATCTAAACCTAAAATCTTAACCTAACACCAAATCTAAACCTAACCCCAAATCTAAACCTAAAATCTAAACCTAACCCCAAATCTAAACCAAAAATCTAAACCTAACCCCAAATCTAAACCTAAAATCTAAACCTAACCCCAAATCTAAACCTAACCCCAAATCCAAACCTAACCCCAAATCTAAACCTAAAATCTAAACCTAACCCCAAATCTAAACCTAAAATCTAAACCTAACCCCAAATCTAAACCTAACCCCAAATCTAAACCTAAAATCTTAACCTAACCCCAAATCTAAACCTAACCCCAATTCTAAACCCCAAATCTAAACCTAACCCCAAATCTAAACCTTAAATCTAAACCTAACCCCAAATCTAAACCTAAAATCTAAACCTAACCCCAAATCTAAACCTAACCCCAAATCCAAACCTAACCCCAAATCTAAACCTAAAATCTAAACCTAACCCCAAATCTAAACCTAAAATCTAAACCTAACCCTAAATCTAAACCTAACCCCAAATCTAAACCTAAAATCTAAACCTAACCCCAAATCTAAACCAAAAATCTAAACCTAACCCCAAATCTAAACCTAAAATCTAAACCTAACCCCAAATCTAAACCTAACCCCAAATCCAAACCTAACCCCAAATCTAAACCTAAAATCTAAACCTAACCCCAAATCTAAACCTAAAATCTAAACCTAACCCCAAATCTAAACCTAAAAGCTAAACCTAACCCCAAATCTAAACCTAAAATCTAAACCAAACCACAAATCTAAACCTAACCCCAAATCTAACCCTAAATCTAAACCTAACCCCAAATCTAAACCTAAAATCTAAACCTAACCCCAAATCTAAACCTAAAATCTAAACCTAACCCCAAATCTAAACCTAACCCCAAATCTAACCCTAAATCTAAACCTAACCCCAAATCTAAACCTAAAATCTAAACCTAACCCCAAATCTAAACCTAAACCCAAATCTAACCCCAAATCTAAACCTAACCCCAAATCTAAACCTAAAATCTAAACCTAACCCCAAATCTAAACCTAAAATCTAAACCTAACCCCAAATCTAAACCTAACCCCAAATCTAAACCTAAAATCTACACCTAACCCCAAATCTAAACCTAAAATCTAAACCTAACCCCAAATCTAAACCTAACCCCAAATCTAACCCCAAATCTAAACCTAACCCCAAATCTAAACCTAAAATCTAAACCTAACCCCAAATCTAAACCTAAAATCTAAACCTAACCCCAAATCTAAACCTAACCCCAAATCTAAACCTAAAATCTAAACCTAACCCCAAATCTAAACCTAAAATCTAAACCTAACCCCAAATCTAAACCTAACCCCAAATCTAAACCTAAAATCTCAACCTAACCCCAAATCTAAACCTAAAATCTAAACCTAACCCCAAATCTAAACCTAAAATCTAAACCTAGCCCCAAATCTGGACCTAAAATCTAAACCTAACCCCAAATCTAAACCTAACCCCAATTCTAAACCCCAAATCTAAACCTAACCCCAAATCTAAACCTAAAATCTAAACCTAACCCAAATCTAAACCTAACCCCAAATCTAAACCTAACCCCAAATCTAAACCTAAAATCTAAACCTAACCCCAAATCTAAAGCTAAAATCTAAACCTAACCCCAAATCTAAACCTAAAATCTAAACCTAACCCCAAATCTAAACCTAACCCCAAATCCAAACCTAACCCCAAATCTAAACCCAAATCCAAACCTAACCCCAAATCTAAACCTAAAATCTAAACCTAACCCAAATCTAAACCTAAAATCTAAACCTAACCCCAAATCTAAACCTAACCCCAAATCTAAACCTAAAATCTAACCTAACACCAAATCTAAACCTAACCCCAAATCTAAACCTAAAATCTAAACCTAACCCAAATCTAAACCTAAAATCTAAACCTAACCCCAAATCTAAACCAAAAATCTAAACCTAACCCCAAATCTAAACCTAAAATCTAAACCTAACCCCAAATCTAAACCTAAAATCTAAACCTAACCCCAAATCTAAACCTAAAATCTAAACCTAACCCCAAATCTAAACCAAAAATCTAAACCTAACCCCAAATCTAAACCTAAAATCTAAACCTAACCCCAAATCTAAACCTAACCCCAAATCCAAACCTAACCCCAAATCTAAACCTAAAATCTAAACCTAACCCCAAATCTAAACCTAAAATCTAAACCTAACCCAAATCTAAACCTAACCCCAAATCTAAACCTAAAATCTTAACCTAACCCCAAATCTAAACCTAACCCAATTCTAAACCCCAAATCTAAACCTAACCCCATATCTAAACCTAAAATCTTAACCTAACCCCAAATCTAAACCTAACCCCAATTCTAAACCCCAAATCTAAACCTAACCCCAAATCTAAACCTAAAATCTAAACCTAACCCCAAATCTAAACCTAACCCCAAATCCAAACCTAACCCCAAATCTAAACCTAAAATCTAAACCTAACCCCAAATCTAAACCTAAAATCTAAACCTAACCCTAAATCTAAACCTAACCCCAAATCTAAACCAAAAATCTAAACCTAACCCCAAATCTAAACCTAAAATCTAAACCTAACCCCAAATCTAAACCTAACCCCAAATCCAAACCTAACCCCAAATCTAAACCTAAAATCTAAACCTAACCCCAAATCTAAACCTAAAATCTAAACCTAACCCCAAATCTAAACCTAAAATCTAAACCTAACACCAAATCTAAACCTAACCCCAAATCTAACCCTAAATCTAAACCTAACCCCAAATCTAAACCTAACCCCAAATCTAAACCTAAAATCTAAACCTAACCCCAAATCTAAACCTAAAATCTAAACCTAACCACAAATCTAAACCTAACCCAAATCTAACCCTAAATCTAAACCTAACCCCAAATCTAAACCTAAAATCTAAACCTAACCCCAAATCTAAACCTAAAATCTAAACCTAACCACAAATCTAAACCTAACCCAAATCTAACCCTAAATCTAAACCTAACCCCAAATCTAAACCTAAAATCTAAACCTAACCCCAAATCTAAACCTAAACCCAAATCTAACCCCAAATCTAAACCTAACCCCAAATCTAAACCTAAAATCTAAACCTAACCCCAAATCTAAACCTAAAATCTAAACCTAACCCCAAATCTAAACCTAACCCCAAATCTAAACCTAAAATCTACACCTAACCCCAAATCTAAACCTAAAATCTAAACCTAACCCCAAATCTAAACCTAACCCCAAATCTAACCCCAAATCTAAACCTAACCCCAAATCTAAACCTAAAATCTAAACCTAACCCCAAATCTAAACCTAAAATCTAAACCTAACCCAAATCTAAACCTAACCCCAAATCTAAACCTAAAATCTACACCTAACCCAAATCTAAACCTAAAATCTAAACCTAACCCCAAATCTAAACCTAACCCCAAATCTAACCCCAAATCTAAACCTAACCCCAAATCTAAACCTAAAATCTAAACCTAACCCCAAATCTAAACCTAAAATCTAAACCTAACCCCAAATCTAAACCTAGCCCCAAATCTGAACCTAAAATCTAAACCTAACCCCAAATCTAAACCTAACCCCAATTCTAAACCCCAAATCTAAACCTAACCCCAAATCTAAACCTAAAATCTAAACCTAACCCCAAATCTAAACCTAACCCCAAATCTAAACCTAAAATCTAAACCTAACCCCAAATCTAAAGCTAAAATCTAAACCTAACCCCAAATCTAAACCTAAACCCAAATCCAAACCTAACCCCAAATCTAAACCTAAAATCTAAACCTAACCCCAAATCTAAACTAAAATCTAAACCTAACCCTAAATCTAAACCTAACCCCAAATCTAAACCTAACCCCAAATCTAAACCTAAAATCTAAACCTAACCCCAAATCTAAACCTAAAATCTAAACCTAACCCCAAATCTAAACCTAACCCCAAATCTAAACCTAAAATCTAAACCTAACCCCAAATCTAAACCTAACCCCAAATCTAAACCTAAAATATAAACCTAACCCCAAATCTAAACCTAAAATCTAAACCTAACCCCAAATCTAAACCTAACCCCAAATCTAACCCCAAATCTAAACCTAACCCCAAATCTAAACCTAAAATCTAAACCTAACCCCAAATCTAAACCTAAACTCTAAACCTAACCCCAAATCTCAACCTAACCCCAAATCTAAACCTAAAATCTAAACCTAACCCCAAATCTAAACCTAAAATCTAAACCTAGCCCCAAATCTGAACCTAAAATCTAAACCTAACCCCAAATCAAAACCTAACCCCAAATCTAAACCCCAAATCTAAACCTAACCCCAAATCTAAACCTAAAATCTAAACCTAACCCCAAATCTAAACCTAAAATCTAAACCTAACCCCAAATCTAAACCTAACCCCAAATCTAAACCTAAAATCTAAACCTAACCCCAAATCTAAACCTAAAATATAAACCTAACCCCAAATCTAAACCTAACCCCAAATCTAACCCCAAATCTAAACCTAACCCCAAATCTAAACCTAAAATCTAAACCTAACCCCAAATCTAAACCTAAAATCAAAACCTAACACCAAATCTAAACCTAACCCCAAATCTAAACCTAAAATCTAAACCTAACCCCAAATCTAAACCTAAAATCTAAACCTAACCCCAAATCTAAACCTAAAATCTAAACCTAAAATCTAAACCTACCCTAAAATCTAAACCTAACCCCAAATCTAAACCTAAGATCTAAACCTAACCCCAAATCAAAACCTAACCCCAATTCTAAACCCAAATCTAAACCTAACCCCAAATCTAAACCTAAAATCTAAACCTAACCCCAAATCTAAACCTAAGATCTAAACCTAACCCAAATCAAAACCTAACCCAATTCTAAACCCCAAATCTAAACCTAACCCCAAATCTAAACCTAAAATCTAAACCTAACCCCAAATCTAAACCTAAAATCTAAACCTAACACCAAATCTAAACCTAACCCCAAATCTAACCCTAAATCTAAACCTAACCCCAAATCTAAACCTAACCCCAAATCTAAACCTAAAATCTAAACCTAACCCCAAATCTAAACCTAAAATCTAAACCTAACCACAAATCTAAACCTAACCCCAAATCTAACCCTAAATCTAAACCTAACCCCAAATCTAAACCTAAAATCTAAACCTAACCCCAAATCTAAACCTAAAATCTAAACCTAACCCCAAATCTAAACCTAACCCCAAATCTAACCCTAAATCTAAACCTAACCCCAAATCTAAACCTAAAATCTAAACCTAACCCCAAATCTAAACCTAAACCCAAATCTAAACCCAAATCTAAACCTAACCCCAAATCTAAACCTAAAATCTAAACCTAACCCCAAATCTAAACCTAAAATCTAAACCTAACCCCAAATCTAAACCTAACCCCAAATCTAAACCTAAAATCTACACCTAACCCCAAATCTAAACCTAAAATCTAAACCTAACCCCAAATCTAAACCTAACCCCAAATCTAACCCCAAATCTAAACCTAACCCCAAATCTAAACCTAAAATCTAAACCTAACCCCAAATCTAAACCTAAAATCTAAACCTAACCCCAAATCTAAACCTAGCCCCAAATCTGAACCTAAAATCTAAACCTAACCCCAAATCTAAACCTAACCCCAATTCTAAACCCCAAATCTAAACCTAACCCCAAATCTAAACCTAAAATCTAAACCTAACCCCAAATCTAAACCTAACCCCAAATCTAAACCTAACCCCAAATCTAAACCTAAAATCTAAACCTAACCCCAAATCTAAAGCTAAAATCTAAACCTAACCCCAAATCTAAACCTAAACCCAAATCCAAACCTAACCCCAAATCTAAACCTAAAATCTAAACCTAACCCCAAATCTAAACCTAAAATCTAAACCTAACCCCAAATCTAAACCTAAAATCTAAACCTAACCCTAAATCTGAACCTAAAATCTAAACCTAACCCCAAATCTAAACCTAAAATCTAAACCTAGCCCCAAATCTGAACCTAAAATCTAAACCTAACCCCAAATCTAAAGCTAAAATCTAAACCTAACCCCAAATCTAAACCTAAACCCAAATCCAAACCTAACCCCAAATCTAAACCTAAAATCTAAACCTAACCCCAAATCAAAACCTAAAATCTAAACCTAACCCCAAATCTAAACCTAAAATCTAAACCTAACCCCAAATCTAAACCTAAAATCTAAACCTAACCCCAAATCTAAACCTAAAATCTAAACCTAGCCCCAAATCTGAACCTAAAATCTAAACCTAACACCAAATCAAAACCTAACCCCAATTCTAAACCCCAAATCTAAACCTAACCCCAAATCTAAACCTAAAATCTAAACCTAACCCCAAATCTAAACCTAAAATCTAAACCTAACCCCAAATCTAAACCTAAAATCTAAACCTAACCCCAAATCTAAACCTAACCCCAAATCTAAACCTAAAATCTAAACCTAACCCCAAATCTAAACCTAAAATATAAACCTAACCCCAAATCTAAACCTAACCCCAAATCTAACCCCAAATCTAAACCTAACCCCAAATCTAAACCTAAAATCTAAACCTAACCCCAAATCTAAACCTAAAATCAAAACCTAACACCAAATCTAAACCTAACCCCAAATCTAAACCTAAAATCTAAACCTAACCCCAAATCTAAACCTAAAATCTAAACCTAACCCCAAATCTAAACCTAAAATCTAAACCTAAAATCTAAACCTACCCTAAAATCTAAACCTAACCCCAAATCTAAACCTAAGATCTAAACCTAACCCCAAATCAAAACCTAACCCCAATTCTAAACCCCAAATCTAAACCTAACCCCAAATCTAAACCTAAAATCTAAACCTAACCCCAAATCTAAACCTAAAATCTAAACCTAACCCCAAATCTAAACCTAACCCCAAATCTAAACCTAAAATCTAAACCTAACCCCAAATCTAAACCTAACCCCAAATCTAAACCTAAAATTTAAACGTAGCCCCAAATCTGAACCTAAAATCTAAACCTAACCCCAAATCAAAACCTAACCCCAATTCTAAACCCCAAATCTAAACCTAACCCCAAATCTAAACCTAAAATCTAAACCTAACCCCAAATGTAAACCTAAAATCTAAACCTAACCCCAAATCTAAACCTAAAATATAAACCTAACCCCAAATCTAAACCTAAAATCTAAACCTAACCCCAAATCTAAACCTAACCCCAAATCTAAACCTAAAATCTAAACCTAACCCCAAATCTAAACCTAACCCCAAATCTAAACCTAAAATCTAAACCTAACCCCAAATCTAAACCTAAAATCTAAACCTAACCCCAAATCTAAACCTAACCCCAAATCTAACCCCAAATCTAAACCTAACCCCAAATCTAAACCTAAAATCTAAACCTAACCCCAAATCTAAACCTAACCCCAAATCTAAACCTAAAATCTAAACCTAATCCCAAATCTAAACCTAAAATCTAAACCTAAAATCTAAACCTACCCTAAAATCTAAACCTAACCCCAAATCTAAACCTAAAATCTAAACCTAACCCCAAATCTAAACCTAACCCCAAATCTAAACCTAAAATCTAAACCTAACCCCAAATCTAAACCTAAAATCTAAACCTAACCCCAAATCTAAACCTAACCCCAAATCTAAACCTAAAATCTAAACCTAACCCCAAATCTAAACCTAACCCCAAATCTAACCCCAAATCTAAACCTAACCCCAAATCTAAACCTAAAATCTAAACCTAACCCCAAATCTAAACCTAAAATCTAAACCTAACCCCAAATCTAAACCTAACCCCAAATCTAAACCTAAAATCTAAACCTAACCCCAAATCTAAACCTAACCCCAAATCTAAACCTAAAATCTAAACCTACCCTAAAATCTAAACCTAACCCCAAATCTAAACCTAAAATCTAAACCTAACCCCAAATCTAAACCTAACTCCAAATCTAAACCTAACCCCAAATCTAAACCTAAAATCTAAACCTAACCCCAAATCTAAACCTAAAATCTAAACCTAACCCCAAATCTAAACCTAAAATCCAAACCTAACCCCAAATCTAAACCTAAAATCTAAACCTAACCCCAAATCTAAACCTAAAATCTAAACCTAACCCCAAATCTAAACCTAACCCCAAATCTAAACCTAAAATCTTAACCTAACCCCAAATCTAAACCTAGCCCCAAATCTAAACCTAAAATCTAAACCTAACCCCAAATCTAAACCAAAAATCTAAACCTAACCCCAAATCTAAACCTAACCCCAAATCTAAACCCCAAATCTAAACCTAACCCCAAATCTAAACCTAAAATCTAAACCTAACCCCAAATCTAAACCTAACCCCAAATCTAAACCTAAAATCTAAACCTAACCCCAAATATAAACCAAAAATCTAAACCTAACCCCAAATCTAAACCTAAAATCTAAACCTAACCCCAAATCTAAACCTAACCCCAAATACAAACCTAACCCCAAATCTACAATCTAAACCTAACCCCAAATCTAAACCTAAAATCTAAACCTAACCCCAAATCTAAACCTAAAATCTAAACCTAACCCTAAATCTAAACCTAACCCCAAATCTAAACCTAAAATCTAAACCTAACCCCAAATCTAAACCTAAAATCTAAACCTAACACCAAATCTAAACCTAACCCCAAATCTAAACCTAAAATCTAAACCTAACCCCAAATCTAAACCTAACCCCAAACCTAAACCTAAAATCTAAACCTAATCCCAAATCTAAACCTAAAATCTAAACCTAACCCCAAATCTAAACCTAACCCCAAATTTAACCCTAAATCTAAACCTAACCCCAAATCTAAACCTAAAATCTAAACCTAACCCCAAATCTAAACCTAAAATCTAAACCTAACCCCAAATATAAACCTAACCCCAAATCTAACCCCAAATCTAAACCTAACCCCAAATCTAAACCTAAAATCTAAACCTAACCCCAAATCTAAACCTAAAATCTAAACCTAACCCCAAATCTAAACCTAACCCCAAATCTAAACCTAAAATCTAAACCTAACCCCAAATCTAAACCTAAAATCTAAACCTAACCCCAAATCTCAACCTAACCCCAAATCTAAACCTAAAATCTAAACCTAACCCCAAATCTAAACCTAAAATCTAAACCTAACCCCAAATGTAAACCCCAAATCTAAACCTAACCCCAAATCTAAACCTAAAATCTAAACCTAACCCCAAATCTAAACCTAAAATCTAAACCTAACCCCAAATCTAAACCTAAAATCAAAACCTAACCCCAATTCTAAACCCCAAATCTAAACCTAACCCCAAATCTAAACCTAACCCCAAATCTAAACCTAAAATCTAAACCTAACCCCAAATCTAAACCTAAAATCAAAACCTAACCCCAAATCTAAACCTAACCCCAAATCTAAACCTAAAACCTAAACCTAACCCCAAATCTAAACCTAAAATCTAAACCTAACCCCAAATCTAAACCTAAAATCTAAACCTAACCCCAAATCTAAACCTAAAATCTAAACCTAACCCCAAATCTAAACCTAAAATCTAAACCTAACCCCCAAATCTAAACCTAACCCCAAATCTAAACCTAAAATCTAAACCTAACTCCAAATCTAAACCTAAAATCTAAACCTAACCCCAAATCTAAACCTAAAATCTAAACCTAACCCCAAATCTAAACCTAACTCCAAATCTAAACCTAACCCCAAATCTAAACCTAAATTCCAAACCTAACCCCAAATCTAAACCTAAAATCTAAACCTAACCCCAAATCTAAACCTAACCCCAAATCTAAACCTAAAATCTTAACCTAACACCAAATCTAAACCTAACCCCAAATCTAAACCTAAAATCTAAACCTAACCCCAAATCTAAACCTAAAATCTAAACCTAACCCCAAATCTAAACCAAAAATCTAAACCTAACCCCAAATCCAAACCTAACCCCAAATCTAAACCTAAAATCTAAACCTAACCCCAAATCTAAACCTAAAATCTAAACCTAACCCCAAATCTAAACCTAAAATCTTAACCTAACCCCAAATCTAAACCTAACCCCAATTCTAAACCCCAAATCTAAACCTAACCCCAAATCTAAACCTAAAATCTAAACCTAACCCCAAATCTAAACAAAAAATCTAAACCTAACCCCAAATCTAAACCTAAAATCTAAACCTAACCCCAAATCTAAACCTAACCCCAAATCCAAACCTAACCCCAAATCTAAACCTAAAATCTAAACCTAACCCCAAATTTAAACCTAAAATCTAAACCTAACCCCAAATCTAAACCTAAAATCTAAACCTAACCCTAAATCTAAACCTAACCCCAAATCTAAACCTAACCCCAAATCTAAACCTAAAATCTAAACCTAACCCCAAATCTAAACCTAAAATCTGAACCTAACACCAAATCTAAACCTAACCCCAAATCTAAACCTAAAATCTAAACCTAACCCCAAATCTAAACCTAAAATCTAAACCTAACCACAAATCTAAACCTAACCCCAAATCTAACCCTAAATCTAAAACTAACCCCAAATCTAAACCTAAAATCTAAACCTAACCCCAAATCTAAACCTAAAATCTAAACCTAACCCCAAATCTAAACCTAACCCCAAATCTAAACCTAAAATCTAAACCTAACCCCAAATCTAAACCTAAAATCTAAACCTAACCCCAAATCTAAACCTAAAATCTAAACCTAACCCCAAATCTAAACCTAAAATCTAAACCTAGCCCCAAATCTGAACCTAAAATCTAAACCTAACCCCAAATCTAAACCTAACCCCAATTCTAAACCCCAAATCTAAACCTAACCCCAAATCTAAACCTAAAATCTAAACCTAACCCCAAATCTAAACCTAAAATCTAAACCTAACCCCAAATCTAAACCTAAACCCAAATCTAAACCTAAAATCTAAACCTAACCCCAAATCTAAACCTAAAATCTAAACCTAACCCCAAATCTAAACCTAACCCCAAATCCAAACCTAACCCCAAATCTAAACCTAAAATCTAAACCTAACCCCAAATCTAAACCTAAAATCTAAACCTAACCCTAAATCTAAACCTAACCCCAAATCTAAACCTAGCCCCAAATCTAAACCTAAAATCTAAACCTAACCCCAAATCTAAACCTAAAATCTAAACCTAACCCCAAATCTAAACCTAACCCCAAATCTAAACCTAAAATCTAAACCTAACCCCAAATCTAAACCTAAAATCTAAACCTAACCCCAAATCTAAACCTAACCCCAAATCTAAACCTAAAATCTAAACCTAACCCCAAATCTAAACCTAACCCCAAATCTAAACCTAAAATCTAAACCTAACCCCAAATCTAAACCTAACCCCAAATCTAACCCTAAATCTAAACCTAACCCCAAATCTAAACCTAAAATCTAAACCTAACCCCAAATCTAAACCTAACCCCAAATCTAACCCCAAATCTAAACCTAAAATCTAAACCTAACCCCAAATCTAAACCTAAAATCTAAACCTAAGCCCAAATCTAAACCTAACCCCAAATCTAAACCTAAAATCTAAACCTAACCCCAAATCTAAACCTAAAATCTAAACCTAACCCCAAATCTCAACCTAACCCCAAATCTAAACCTAAAATCTAAACCTAACCCCAAATCTAAACCTAAAATCTAAACCTAACCCCAAATCTAAACCTAAAATCTAAACCTAACCCCAATTCTAAACCCCAAATCTAAACCTAACCCCAAATCTAAACCTAAAATCTAAACCTAACCCCAAATCTAAACCTAAAATCTAAACCTAACCCCAAATCTAAACCTAAAATCTAAACCTAACCCCAAATCTAAACCTAACCCCAAATCTAACCCCAAATCTAAACCTAACCCCAAATCTAAACCTAAAATCTAAACCTAACCCCCAAACTAAACCTAAAATCTAAACCTAACCCCAAATCTAAACCTAAAATCTAAACCTAACCCCAAATCTAAACCTAAAATCTAAACCTAAAATCTAAACCTACCCTAAAATCTAAACCTAACCCCAAATCTAAACCTAAAATCTAAACCTAACCCCAAATCAAAACCTAACCCCAATTCTAAACCCCAAATCTAAACCTAACCCCAAATCTAACCCCAAATCTAAACCTAACCCCAAATCTAAACCTAAAATCTAAACCTAACCCCAAATCTAAACCTAAAATCTAAACCTAACCCCAAATCTAAACCTAACCCCAAATCTAAACCTAAAATCTAAACCTAACCCCAAATCTAAACCTAACCCCAAATCTAAACCTAAAATCTAAACCTAACCCCAAATCTAAACCTAAAATCTAAACCTAACCCCAAATCTAAACCTAATCCCAAATCCAAACCTAACCCCAAATCTAAACCTAAAATCTAAACCTAACCCCAAATCTAAACCTAAAATCTAAACCTAACCCCAAATCTAAACCTAAAATCTAAACCTAACCCTAAATCTAAACCTAACCCCAAATCTAAACCTAACCCCAAATCTAAACCTAAAATCTAAACCTAACCCCAAATCTAAACCTAAAATCTAAACCTAACCCCAAATCTAAACCTAACCCCAAATCTAAACCTAAAATCTAAACCTAACCCCAAATCTAAACCTAACCCCAAATCTAAACCTAAAATCTAAACCTAACCCCAAATCTAAACCTTAAATCTAAACCTAACCCCAAATCTAAACCTAACCCCAAATCCAAACCTAACCCCAAATCTAAACCTAAAATCTAAACCTAACCCCAAATCTAAACCTAAAATCTAAACCTAACCCTAAATCTAAACCTAACCCCAAATCTAAACCTAACCCCAAATCTAAACCTAAAATCTAAACCTAACCCCAAATCTAAACCTAAAATCTAAACCTAACCCCAAATCTAAACCTAACCCCAAATCTAAACCTAAAATCTAAACCTAACCCCAAATCTAAACCTAAAATCTAAACCTAACCCCAAATCTAAACCTAACCCCAAATCTAAACCTAAAATCTAAACCTAACCCCAAATCTAAACCTAACCCCAAATCTAAACCTAAAATCTAAACCTAACCCCAAATCTAAACCTAAAATCTAAACCTAACCCCAAATCTAAACCTAACCCCAAATCCAAACCTAACCCCAAATCTAAACCTAAAATCTAAACCTAACCCCAAATCTAAACCTAAAATCTAAACCTAACCCTAAATCTAAACCTAACCCCAAATCTAAACCTAACCCCAAATCTAAACCTAAAATCTAAACCTAACCCCAAATCTAAACCTAAAATCTAAACCTAACCCCAAATCTAAACCTAACCCCAAATCTAAACCTAAAATCTAAACCTAACCCCAAATCTAAACCTAAAATCTAAACCTAACCCCAAATCTAAACCTAACCCCAAATCTAAACCTAAAATCTAAACCTAACCCCAAATCTAAACCTAACCCCAAATCTAAACCTAAAATCTAAACCTAACCCCAAATCTAAACCTAACCCCAAATCTAACCCTAAATCTAAACCTAACCCCAAATCTAAACCTAAAATCTAAACCTAACCCCAAATCTAAACCTAACCCCAAATCTAACCCCAAATCTAAACCTAACCCCAAATCTAAACCTAAAATCTAAACCTAACCCCAAATCTAAACCTAAAATCTAAACCTAACCCCAAATCTAAACCTAACCCCAAATCTAAACCTAAAATCTAAACCTAACCCCAAATCTAAACCTAAAATCTAAACCTAACCCCAAATCTCAACCTAACCCCAAATCTAAACCTAAAATCTAAACCTAACCCCAAATCTAAACCTAAAATCTAAACCTAACCCCAAATGTAAACCCCAAATCTAAACCTAACCCCAAATCTAAACCTAAAATCTAAACCTAACCCCAAATCTAAACCTAAAATCTAAACCTAGCCCCAAATCTGAACCTAAAATCTAAACCTAACCCCAAATCTAAACCTAAAATCTAAACCTAACCCCAAATCTAAACCTAAAATCTAAACCTAACCCCAAATCTAAACCTAAAATCAAAACCTAACCCCAATTCTAAACCCCAAATCTAAACCTAACCCCAAATCTAAACCTAAAATCTAAACCTAACCCCAAATCTAAACCTAAAATCTAAACCTAACCCCAAATCTAAACCCAAAATCTAAACCTAACCCCAAATCTAAACCTAACCCCAAATCTAACCCCAAATCTAAACCTAACCCCAAATCTAAACCTAAAATCTAAACCTAACCCCAAATCTAAACCTAAAATCTAAACCTAACCCCAAATCTAAACCTAAAATCTAAACCTAAAATCTAAACCTACCCTAAAATCTAAACCTAACCCCAAATCTAAACCTAAAATCTAAACCTAACCCTAAATCTAAACCTAACCCCAAATCTAAACCTAACCCCAAATCTAAACCTAAAATCTAAACCTAACCCCAAATCTAAACCTAAAATCTAAACCTAACCCCAAATCTAAACCTAACCCCAAATCTAAACCTAAAATCTAAACCTAACCCTAAATCTAAACCTAACCCCAAATCTAAACCTAAAATCTAAACCTAACCCCAAATCTAAACCTTAAATCTAAACCTAACCCCAAATCTAAACCTAACCCCAAATCCAAACCTAACCCCAAATCTAAACCTAAAATCTAAACCTAACCCCAAATCTAAACCTAAAATCTAAACCTAACCCTAAATCTAAACCTAACCCCAAATCTAAACCTAACCCCAAATCTAAACCTAAAATCTAAACCTAACCCCAAATCTAAACCTAAAATCTAAACCTAACCCCAAATCTAAACCTAACCCCAAATCTAAACCTAAAATCTAAACCTAACCCCAAATCTAAACCTAAAATCTAAACCTAACCCCAAATCTAAACCTAACCCCAAATCTAAACCTAAAATCTAAACCTAACCCCAAATCTAAACCTAACCCCAAATCTAAACCTAAAATCTAAACCTAACCCCAAATCTAAACCTAAAATCTAAACCTAACCCCAAATCTAAACCTAACCCCAAATCCAAACCTAACCCCAAATCTAAACCTAAAATCTAAACCTAACCCCAAATCTAAACCTAAAATCTAAACCTAACCCTAAATCTAAACCTAACCCCAAATCTAAACCTAACCCCAAATCTAAACCTAAAATCTAAACCTAACCCCAAATCTAAACCTAAAATCTAAACCTAACCCCAAATCTAAACCTAACCCCAAATCTAAACCTAAAATCTAAACCTAACCCCAAATCTAAACCTAAAATCTAAACCTAACCCCAAATCTAAACCTAACCCCAAATCTAAACCTAAAATCTAAACCTAACCCCAAATCTAAACCTAACCCCAAATCTAAACCTAAAATCTAAACCTAACCCCAAATCTAAACCTAACCCCAAATCTAACCCTAAATCTAAACCTAACCCCAAATCTAAACCTAAAATCTAAACCTAACCCCAAATCTAAACCTAACCCCAAATCTAACCCCAAATCTAAACCTAACCCCAAATCTAAACCTAAAATCTAAAC
The DNA here is from genome assembly GCF_037038585.1 of Patagioenas fasciata. NCBI lineage: Eukaryota > Metazoa > Chordata > Aves > Columbiformes > Columbidae > Patagioenas > Patagioenas fasciata. The sequence continues at coordinate 872,793 of NW_027288511.1, forward strand.
CTAACCCCAAATCTAAACCTAAAATCTAAACCTAACCCCAAATCTAAACCTAACCCCAAATCTAAACCTAAAATCTAAACCTAACCCCAAATCTAAACCTAAAATCTAAACCTAACCCCAAATCTCAACCTAACCCCAAATCTAAACCTAAAATCTAAACCTAACCCCAAATCTAAACCTAAAATCTAAACCTAACCCCAAATGTAAACCCCAAATCTAAACCTAACCCCAAATCTAAACCTAAAATCTAAACCTAACCCCAAATCTAAACCTAAAATCTAAACCTAGCCCCAAATCTGAACCTAAAATCTAAACCTAACCCCAAATCTAAACCTAAAATCTAAACCTAACCCCAAATCTAAACCTAAAATCTAAACCTAACCCCAAATCTAAACCTAAAATCAAAACCTAACCCCAATTCTAAACCCCAAATCTAAACCTAACCCCAAATCTAAACCTAAAATCTAAACCTAACCCCAAATCTAAACCTAAAATCTAAACCTAACCCCAAATCTAAACCCAAAATCTAAACCTAACCCCAAATCTAAACCTAACCCCAAATCTAACCCCAAATCTAAACCTAACCCCAAATCTAAACCTAAAATCTAAACCTAACCCCAAATCTAAACCTAAAATCTAAACCTAACCCCAAATCTAAACCTAAAATCTAAACCTAAAATCTAAACCTACCCTAAAATCTAAACCTAACCCCAAATCTAAACCTAAAATCTAAACCTAACCCCAAATCAAAACCTAACCCCAATTCTAAACCCCAAATCTAAACCTAACCCCAAATCTAACCCCAAATCTAAACCTAACCCCAAATCTAAACCTAAAATCTAAACCTAACCCCAAATCTAAACCTAAAATCTAAACCTAACCCCAAATCTAAACCTAACTCCAAATCTAAACCTAAAATCTAAACCTAACCCCAAATCTAAACCTAAAATCTAAACCTAACCCCAAATCTAAACCTAATCCCAAATCCAAACCAAACCCCAAATCTAAACCTAAAATCTAAACCTAACCCCAAATCTAAACCTAAAATCTAAACCTAACCCTAAATCTAAACCTAACCCCAAATCTAAACCTAACCCCAAATCTAAACCTAAAATCTAAACCTAACCCCAAATCTAAACCTAAAATCTAAACCTAACCCCAAATCTAAACCTAACCCCAAATCTAAACCTAAAATCTAAACCTAACCCCAAATCTAAACCTAACCCCAAATCTAAACCTAAAATCTAAACCTAACCCCAAATCTAAACCTAAAATCTAAACCTAACCCCAAATCTAAACCTAACCCCAAATCTAAACCTAAAATCTAAACCTAACCCCAAATCTAAACCTAAAATCTAAACCTAACCCCAAATCTAAACCTAAAATCAAAACCTAACCCCAAATCTAAACCAAAAATCTAAACCTAACCCCAAATCTAAACCTAACCCCAAATCTAAACCTAAAATCTAAACCTAACCCCAAATCTAAACCTAAAATCAAAACCTAACCCCAAATCTAAACCTAACCCCAAATCTAAACCTAAAATCTAAACCTAACCCCAAATCTAAACCTAAAATCTAAACCTAACCCCAAATCTAAACCTAACCCCAAATCTAAACCTAAAATCTAAACCTAACCCCAAATCTAAACCTAACCCCAAATCTAACCCCAAATCTAAACCTAACCCCAAATCTAAACCTAAAATCTAAACCTAACCCCAAATCTAAACCTAAAATCTAAACCTAACCCCAAATCTAAACCTAAAATCTAAACCTAAAATCTAAACCTACCCTAAAATCTAAACCTAACCCCAAATCTAAACCTAAAATCTAAACCTAACCCCAAATCAAAACCTAACCCCAATTCTAAACCCCAAATCTAAACCTAACCCCAAATCTAACCCCAAATCTAAACCTAACCCCAAATCTAAACCTAAAATCTAAACCTAACCCCAAATCTAAACCTAAAATCTAAACCTAACCCCAAATCTAAACCTAACCCCAAATCTAAACCTAAAATCTAAACCTAACCCCAAATCTAAACCTAAAATCTAAACCTAACCCCAAATCTAAACCTAAAATCTAAACCTAACCCCAAATCTAAACCTAACTCCAAATCTAAACCTAACCCCAAATCTAAACCTAAATTCCAAACCTAACCCCAAATCTAAACCTAAAATCTAAACCTAACCCCAAATCTAAACCTAACCCCAAATCTAAACCTAAAATCTTAACCTAACACCAAATCTAAACCTAACCCCAAATCTAAACCTAAAATCTAAACCTAACCCCAAATCTAAACCTAAAATCTAAACCTAACCCCAAATCTAAACCAAAAATCTAAACCTAACCCCAAATCCAAACCTAACCCCAAATCTAAACCTAAAATCTAAACCTAACCCCAAATCTAAACCTAAAATCTAAACCTAACCCCAAATCTAAACCTAAAATCTTAACCTAACCCCAAATCTAAACCTAACCCCAATTCTAAACCCCAAATCTAAACCTAACCCCCAATCTAAACCTAAAATCTAAACCTAACCCCAAATCTAAACAAAAAATCTAAACCTAACCCCAAATCTAAACCTAAAATCTAAACCTAACCCCAAATCTAAACCTAACCCCAAATCCAAACCTAACCCCAAATCTAAACCTAAAATCTAAACCTAACCCCAAATTTAAACCTAAAATCTAAACCTAACCCCAAATCTAAACCTAAAATCTAAACCTAACCCTAAATCTAAACCTAACCCCAAATCTAAACCTAACCCCAAATCTAAACCTAAAATCTAAACCTAACCCCAAATCTAAACCTAAAATCTGAACCTAACACCAAATCTAAACCTAACCCCAAATCTAAACCTAACCCCAAATCTAAACCTAAAATCTAAACCTAACCCCAAATCTAAACCTAAAATCTAAACCTAACCACAAATCTAAACCTAACCCCAAATCTAACCCTAAATCTAAACCTAACCCCAAATCTAAACCTAAAATCTAAACCTAACCCCAAATCTAAACCTAAAATCTAAACCTAACCCCAAATCTAAACCTAACCCCAAATCTAAACCTAAAATCTAAACCTAACCCCAAATCTAAACCTAAAATCTAAACCTAACCCCAAATCTAAACCTAAAATCTAAACCTAACCCCAAATGTAAACCTAAAATCTAAACCTAGCCCCAAATCTGAACCTAAAATCTAAACCTAACCCCAAATCTAAACCTAACCCCAATTCTAAACCCCAAATCTAAACCTAACCCCAAATCTAAACCTAAAATCTAAACCTAACCCCAAATCTAAACCTAAAATCTAAACCTAACCCCAAATCTAAACCTAAACCCAAATCTAAACCTAAAATCTAAACCTAACCCCAAATCTAAACCTAAAATCTAAACCTAACCCCAAATCTAAACCTAACCCCAAATCCAAACCTAACCCCAAATCTAAACCTAAAATCTAAACCTAACCCCAAATCTAAACCTAAAATCTAAACCTAACCCTAAATCTAAACCTAACCCCAAATCTAAACCTAGCCCCAAATCTAAACCTAAAATCTAAACCTAACCCCAAATCTAAACCTAAAATCTAAACCTAACCCCAAATCTAAACCTAACCCCAAATCTAAACCTAAAATCTAAACCTAACCCCAAATCTAAACCTAAAATCTAAACCTAACCCCAAATCTAAACCTAACCCCAAATCTAAACCTAAAATCTAAACCTAACCCCAAATCTAAACCTAACCCCAAATCTAAACCTAAAATCTAAACCTAACCCCAAATCTAAACCTAACCCCAAATCTAACCCTAAATCTAAACCTAACCCCAAATCTAAACCTAAAATCTAAACCTAACCCCAAATCTAAACCTAACCCCAAATCTAACCCCAAATCTAAACCTAAAATCTAAACCTAACCCCAAATCTAAACCTAAAATCTAAACCTAACCCCAAATCTAAACCTAAAATCTAAACCTAACCCCAAATCTCAACCTAACCCCAAATCTAAACCTAAAATCTAAACCTAACCCCAAATCTAAACCTAAAATCTAAACCTAACCCCAAATCTAAACCTAAAATCAAAACCTAACCCCAATTCTAAACCCCAAATCTAAACCTAACCCCAAATCTAAACCTAAAATCTAAACCTAACCCCAAATCTAAACCTAAAATCTAAACCTAACCCCAAATATAAACCTAACCCCAAATCTAACCCCAAATCTAAACCTAACCCCAAATCTAAACCTAAAATCTAAACCTAACCCCAAAACTAAACCTAAAATCTAAACCTAACCCCAAATCTAAACCTAAAATCTAAACCTAACCCCAAATCTAAACCTAAAATCTAAACCTAAAATCTAAACCTACCCTAAAATCTAAACCTAACCCCAAATCTAAACCTAAAATCTAAACCTAACCCCAAATCAAAACCTAACCCCAATTCTAAACCCCAAATCTAAACCTAACCCCAAATCTAACCCCAAATCTAAACCTAACCCCAAATCTAAACCTAAAATCTAAACCTAACCCCAAATCTAAACCTAACCCCAAATCTAAACCTAAAATCTAAACCTAACCCCAAATCTAAACCTAAAATCTAAACCTAACCCCAAATCTAAACCTAATCCCAAATCCAAACCTAACCCCAAATCTAAACCTAAAATCTAAACCTAACCCCAAATCTAAACCTAAAATCTAAACCTAACCCCAAATCTAAACCTAAAATCTAAACCTAACCCTAAATCTAAACCTAACCCCAAATCTAAACCTAACCCCAAATCTAAACCTAAAATCTAAACCTAACCCCAAATCTAAACCTAAAATCTAAACCTAACCCCAAAGCTAAACCTAACCCCAAATCTAAACCTAAAATCTAAACCTAACCCCAAATCTAAACCTAACCCCAAATCTAAACCTAAAATCTAAACCTAACCCCAAATCTAAACCTAAAATCTAAACCTAACCCCAAATCTAAACCTTAAATCTAAACCTAACCCCAAATCTAAACCTAACCCCAAATCCAAACCTAACCCCAAATCTAAACCTAAAATCTATACCTAACCCCAAATCTAAACCTAAAATCTAAACCTAACCCTAAATCTAAACCTAACCCCAAATCTAAACCTAACCCCAAATCTAAACCTAAAATCTAAACCTAACCCCAAATCTAAACCTAAAATCTAAACCTAACCCCAAATCTAAACCTAACCCCAAATCTAAACCTAAAATCTAAACCTAACCCCAAATCTAAACCTAAAATCTAAACCTAACCCCAAATCTAAACCTAACCCCAAATCTAAACCTAAAATCTAAACCTAACCCCAAATCTAAACCTAACCCCAAATCTAAACCTAAAATCTAAACCTAACCCCAAATCTAAACCTAAAATCTAAACCTAACCCCAAATCTAAACCTAACCCCAAATCCAAACCTAACCCCAAATCTAAACCTAAAATCTAAACCTAACCCCAAATCTAAACCTAAAATCTAAACCTAACCCTAAATCTAAACCTAACCCCAAATCTAAACCTAACCCCAAATCTAAACCTAAAATCTAAACCTAACCCCAAATCTAAACCTAAAATCTAAACCTAACCCCAAATCTAAACCTAAAATCTAAACCTAACCCCAAATCTAAACCTAAAATCTAAACCTAACCCCAAATCTAAACCTAACCCCAAATCTAAACCTAAAATCTAAACCTAACCCCAAATCTAAACCTAACCCCAAATCTAAACCTAAAATCTAAACCTAACCCCAAATCTAAACCTAACCCCAAATCTAACCCTAAATCTAAACCTAACCCCAAATCTAAACCTAAAATCTAAACCTAACCCCAAATCTAAACCTAACCCCAAATCTAACCCCAAATCTAAACCTAACCCCAAATCTAAACCTAAAATCTAAACCTAACCCCAAATCTAAACCTAACCCCAAATCTAAACCTAACCCCAAATCTAAACCTAAAATCTAAACCTAACCCCAAATCTAAACCTAAAATCTAAACCTAACCCCAAAGCTAAACCTAACCCCAAATCTAAACCTAAAATCTAAACCTAACCCCAAATCTAAACCTAACCCCAAATCTAAACCTAAAATCTAAACCTAACCCCAAATCTAAACCTAAAATCTAAACCTAACCCCAAATCTAAACCTTAAATCTAAACCTAACCCCAAATCTAAACCTAACCCCAAATCCAAACCTAACCCCAAATCTAAACCTAAAATCTAAACCTAACCCCAAATCTAAACCTAAAATCTAAACCTAACCCTAAATCTAAACCTAACCCCAAATCTAAACCTAACCCCAAATCTAAACCTAAAATCTAAACCTAACCCCAAATCTAAACCTAAAATCTAAACCTAACCCCAAATCTAAACCTAACCCCAAATCTAAACCTAAAATCTAAACCTAACCCCAAATCTAAACCTAAAATCTAAACCTAACCCCAAATCTAAACCTAACCCCAAATCTAAACCTAAAATCTAAACCTAACCCCAAATCTAAACCTAACCCCAAATCTAAACCTAAAATCTAAACCTAACCCCAAATCTAAACCTAAAATCTAAACCTAACCCCAAATCTAAACCTAACCCCAAATCCAAACCTAACCCCAAATCTAAACCTAAAATCTAAACCTAACCCCAAATCTAAACCTAAAATCTAAACCTAACCCTAAATCTAAACCTAACCCCAAATCTAAACCTAACCCCAAATCTAAACCTAAAATCTAAACCTAACCCCAAATCTAAACCTAAAATCTAAACCTAACCCAAATCTAAACCTAACCCCAAATCTAAACCTAAAATCTAAACCTAACCCCAAATCTAAACCTAAAATCTAAACCTAACCCCAAATCTAAACCTAACCCCAAATCTAAACCTAAAATCTAAACCTAACCCCAAATCTAAACCTAACCCCAAATCTAAACCTAAAATCTAAACCTAACCCCAAATCTAAACCTAACCCCAAATCTAACCCTAAATCTAAACCTAACCCCAAATCTAAACCTAAAATCTAAACCTAACCCCAAATCTAAACCTAACCCCAAATCTAACCCCAAATCTAAACCTAACCCCAAATCTAAACCTAAAATCTAAACCTAACCCCAAATCTAAACCTAAAATCTAAACCTAACCCCAAATCTAAACCTAACCCCAAATCTAAACCTAAAATCTAAACCTAACCCCAAATCTAAACCTAAAATCTAAACCTAACCCCAAATCTCAACCTAACCCCAAATCTAAACCTAAAATCTAAACCTAACCCCAAATCTAAACCTAAAATCTAAACCTAACCCCAAATGTAAACCCCAAATCTAAACCTAACCCCAAATCTAAACCTAAAATCTAAACCTAACCCCAAATCTAAACCTAAAATCTAAACCTAGCCCCAAATCTGAACCTAAAATCTAAACCTAACCCCAAATCTAAACCTAAAATCTAAACCTAACCCCAAATCTAAACCTAAAATCTAAACCTAACCCCAAATCTAAACCTAAAATCAAAACCTAACCCCAATTCTAAACCCCAAATCTAAACCTAACCCCAAATCTAAACCTAAAATCTAAACCTAACCCCAAATCTAAACCTAAAATCTAAACCTAACCCCAAATCTAAACCCAAAATCTAAACCTAACCCCAAATCTAAACCTAACCCCAAATCTAACCCCAAATCTAAACCTAACCCCAAATCTAAACCTAAAATCTAAACCTAACCCCAAATCTAAACCTAAAATCTAAACCTAACCCCAAATCTAAACCTAAAATCTAAACCTAAAATCTAAACCTACCCTAAAATCTAAACCTAACCCCAAATCTAAACCTAAAATCTAAACCTAACCCCAAATCAAAACCTAACCCCAATTCTAAACCCCAAATCTAAACCTAACCCCAAATCTAACCCCAAATCTAAACCTAACCCCAAATCTAAACCTAAAATCTAAACCTAACCCCAAATCTAAACCTAAAATCTAAACCTAACCCCAAATCTAAACCTAACTCCAAATCTAAACCTAAAATCTAAACCTAACCCCAAATCTAAACCTAAAATCTAAACCTAACCCCAAATCTAAACCTAATCCCAAATCCAAACCAAACCCCAAATCTAAACCTAAAATCTAAACCTAACCCCAAATCTAAACCTAAAATCTAAACCTAACCCTAAATCTAAACCTAACCCCAAATCTAAACCTAACCCCAAATCTAAACCTAAAATCTAAACCTAACCCCAAATCTAAACCTAAAATCTAAACCTAACCCCAAATCTAAACCTAACCCCAAATCTAAACCTAAAATCTAAACCTAACCCCAAATCTAAACCTAACCCCAAATCTAAACCTAAAATCTAAACCTAACCCCAAATCTAAACCTAAAATCTAAACCTAACCCCAAATCTAAACCTAACCCCAAATCTAAACCTAAAATCTAAACCTAACCCCAAATCTAAACCTAAAATCTAAACCTAACCCCAAATCTAAACCTAAAATCAAAACCTAACCCCAATTCTAAACCCCAAATCTAAACCTAACCCCAAATCTAAACCTAACCCCAAATCTAAACCTAAAATCTAAACCTAACCCCAAATCTAAACCTAAAATCAAAACCTAACCCCAAATCTAAACCTAACCCCAAATCTAAACCTAAAACCTAAACCTAACCCCAAATCTAAACCTAAAATCTAAACCTAACCCCAAATCTAAACCTAAAATCTAAACCTAACCCCAAATCTAAACCTAACCCCAAATCTAAACCTAAAATCTAAACCTAACCCCAAATCTAAACCTAACCCCAAATCTAACCCCAAATCTAAACCTAACCCCAAATCTAAACCTAAAATCTAAACCTAACCCCAAATCTAAACCTAAAATCTAAACCTAACCCCAAATCTAAACCTAAAATCTAAACCTAAAATCTAAACCTACCCTAAAATCTAAACCTAACCCCAAATCTAAACCTAAAATCTAAACCTAACCCCAAATCAAAACCTAACCCCAATTCTAAACCCCAAATCTAAACCTAACCCCAAATCTAACCCCAAATCTAAACCTAACCCCAAATCTAAACCTAAAATCTAAACCTAACCCCAAATCTAAACCTAAAATCTAAACCTAACCCCAAATCTAAACCTAACCCCAAATCTAAACCTAAAATCTAAACCTAACCCCAAATCTAAACCTAAAATCTAAACCTAACCCCAAATCTAAACCTAAAATCTAAACCTAACCCCAAATCTAAACCTAACTCCAAATCTAAACCTAACCCCAAATCTAAACCTAAATTCCAAACCTAACCCCAAATCTAAACCTAAAATCTAAACCTAACCCCAAATCTAAACCTAACCCCAAATCTAAACCTAAAATCTTAACCTAACACCAAATCTAAACCTAACCCCAAATCTAAACCTAAAATCTAAACCTAACCCCAAATCTAAACCTAAAATCTAAACCTAACCCCAAATCTAAACCAAAAATCTAAACCTAACCCCAAATCCAAACCTAACCCCAAATCTAAACCTAAAATCTAAACCTAACCCCAAATCTAAACCTAAAATCTAAACCTAACCCCAAATCTAAACCTAAAATCTAAACCTAACCCCAAATCTAAACCTAAACCCAAATCTAAACCTAAAATCTAAACCTAACCCCAAATCTAAACCTAAAATCTAAACCTAACCCCAAATCTAAACCTAACCCCAAATCCAAACCTAACCCCAAATCTAAACCTAAAATCTAAACCTAACCCCAAATCTAAACCTAAAATCTAAACCTAACCCTAAATCTAAACCTAACCCCAAATCTAAACCTAGCCCCAAATCTAAACCTAAAATCTAAACCTAACCCCAAATCTAAACCTAAAATCTAAACCTAACCCCAAATCTAAACCTAACCCCAAATCTAAACCTAAAATCTAAACCTAACCCCAAATCTAAACCTAAAATCTAAACCTAACCCCAAATCTAAACCTAACCCCAAATCTAAACCTAAAATCTAAACCTAACCCCAAATCTAAACCTAACCCCAAATCTAAACCTAAAATCTAAACCTAACCCCAAATCTAAACCTAACCCCAAATCTAACCCTAAATCTAAACCTAACCCCAAATCTAAACCTAAAATCTAAACCTAACCCCAAATCTAAACCTAACCCCAAATCTAACCCCAAATCTAAACCTAAAATCTAAACCTAACCCCAAATCTAAACCTAAAATCTAAACCTAACCCCAAATCTAAACCTAAAATCTAAACCTAACCCCAAATCTCAACCTAACCCCAAATCTAAACCTAAAATCTAAACCTAACCCCAAATCTAAACCTAAAATCTAAACCTAACCCCAAATCTAAACCTAAAATCAAAACCTAACCCCAATTCTAAACCCCAAATCTAAACCTAACCCCAAATCTAAACCTAAAATCTAAACCTAACCTCAAATCTAAACCTAAAATCTAAACCTAACCCCAAATCTAAACCTAAAATCTAAACCTAACCCCAAATCTAAACCTAACCCCAAATCTAACCCCAAATCTAAACCTAACCCCAAATCTAAACCTAAAATCTAAACCTAACCCCAAAACTAAACCTAAAATCTAAACCTAACCCCAAATCTAAACCTAAAATCTAAACCTAACCCCAAATCTAAACCTAAAATCTAAACCTAAAATCTAAACCTACCCTAAAATCTAAACCTAACCCCAAATCTAAACCTAAAATCTAAACCTAACCCCAAATCAAAACCTAACCCCAATTCTAAACCCCAAATCTAAACCTAACCCCAAATCTAACCCCAAATCTAAACCTAACCCAAATCTAAACCTAAAATCTAAACCTAACCCCAAATCTAAACCTAAAATCTAAACCTAACCCCAAATCTAAACCTAACCCCAAATCTAAACCTAAAATCTAAACCTAACCCCAAATCTAAACCTAACCCCAAATCTAAACCTAAAATCTAAACCTAACCCCAAATCTAAACCTAAAATCTAAACCTAACCCCAAATCTAAACCTAATCCCAAATCCAAACCTAACCCCAAATCTAAACCTAAAATCTAAACCTAACCCCAAATCTAAACCTAAAATCTAACCTAACCCCAAATCTAAACCTAAAATCTAAACCTAACCCTAAATCTAAACCTAACCCCAAATCTAAACCTAACCCAAATCTAAACCTAAAATCTAAACCTAACCCCAAATCTAAACCTAAAATCTAAACCTAACCCCAAAGCTAAACCTAACCCCAAATCTAAACCTAAAATCTAAACCTAACCCCAAATCTAAACCTAACCCCAAATCTAAACCTAAAATCTAAACCTAACCCCAAATCTAAACCTAAAATCTAAACCTAACCCCAAATCTAAACCTTAAATCTAAACCTAACCCCAAATCTAAACCTAACCCCAAATCCAAACCTAACCCCAAATCTAAACCTAAAATCTAAACCTAACCCCAAATCTAAACCTAAAATCTAAACCTAACCCTAAATCTAAACCTAACCCCAAATCTAAACCTAACCCCAAATCTAAACCTAAAATCTAAACCTAACCCCAAATCTAAACCTTAAATCTAAACCTAACCCCAAATCTAAACCTAACCCCAAATCTAAACCTAAAATCTAAACCTAACCCCAAATCTAAACCTAAAATCTAAACCTAACCCCAAATCTAAACCTAACCCCAAATCTAAACCTAAAATCTAAACCTAACCCCAAAATCTAAACCTAACCCCAAATCTAAACCTAAAATCTAAACCTAACCCCAAATCTAAACCTAAAATCTAAACCTAACCCCAAATCTAAACCTAACCCCAAATCCAAACCTAACCCCAAATCTAAACCTAAAATCTAAACCTAACCCCAAATCTAAACCTAAAATCTAAACCTAACCCTAAATCTAAACCTAACCCCAAATCTAAACCTAACCCCAAATCTAAACCTAAAATCTAAACCTAACCCCAAATCTAAACCTAAAATCTAAACCTAACCCCAAATCTAAACCTAAAATCTAAACCTAACCCCAAATCTAAACCTAACCCCAAATCTAAACCTAAAATCTAAACCTAACCCCAAATCTAAACCTAACCCCAAATCTAAACCTAAAATCTAAACCTAACCCCAAATCTAAACCTAACCCCAAATCTAACCCTAAATCTAAACCTAACCCCAAATCTAAACCTAAAATCTAAACCTAACCCCAAATCTAAACCTAACCCCAAATCTAACCCAATCTAAACCTAACCCCAAATCTAAACCTAAAATCTAAACCTAACCCCAAATCTAAACCTTAACCCCAAATCTAAACCTAAAATCTAAACCTAACCCCAAATCTAAACCTAAAATCTAAACCTAACCCCAAATCTCAACCTAACCCCAAATCTAAACCTAAAATCTAAACCTAACCCCAAATCTAAACCTAAAATCTAAACCTAACCCCAAATGTAAACCCAAATCTAAACCTAACCCCAAATCTAAACCTAAAATCTAAACCTAACCCCAAATCTAAACCTAAAATCTAAACCTAGCCCCAAATCTGAACCTAATATCTAAACCTAACCCCAAATCAAAACCTAACCCCAATTCTAAACCCCAAATATAAACCTAACCCCAAATCTAAACCTAAAATCTAAACCTAACCCCAAATCTAAACCTAAAATCTAAACCTAACCCCAAATCTAAACCTAAAATCAAAACCTAACCCCAATTCTAAACCCCAAATCTAAACCTAACCCCAAATCTAAACCTAAAATCTAAACCTAACCCCAAATCTAAACCTAAAATCTAAACCTAACCCCAAATCTAAACCTAAAATATAAACCTAACCCCAAATCTAAACCTAAAATCTAAACCTAACCCCAAATCTAAACCTAACCCCAAATCTAAACCTAAAATCTAAACCTAACCCCAAATCTAAACCTAAAATCTAAACCTAACCCCAAATCTAAACCTAACCCCAAATCTAAACCTAAAATCTAAACCTAACCCCAAATCTAAACCTAACCCCAAATCTAACCCCAAATCTAAACCTAACCCCAAATCTAAACCTAAAATCTAAACCTAACCCCAAATCTAAACCTAAAATCTAAACCTAACCCCAAATCTAAACCTAAAATCTAAACCTAAAATCTAAACCTACCCTAAAATCTAAACCTAACCCCAAATCTAAACCTAAAATCTAAACCTAACCCCAAATCAAAACCTAACCCCAATTCTAAACCCCAAATCTAAACCTAACCCCAAATCTAACCCCAAATCTAAACCTAACCCCAAATCTAAACCTAAAATCTAAACCTAACCCCAAATCTAAACCTAAAATCTAAACCTAACCCCAAATCTAAACCTAACCCCAAATCTAAACCTAAAATCTAAACCTAACCCCAAATCTAAACCTAAAATCTAAACCTAACCCCAAATCTAAACCTAAAATCTAAACCTAAAATCTAAACCTAACGTAAAATCTAAACCTAACCCAAAATCTAAACCTAACCCCAAATCTAAACCTAAAATCTAAACCTAACCCCAAATCTAAACCTAACTCCAAATCTAAACCTAACCCCAAATCTAAACCTAAATTCTAAACCTAACCCCAAATCTAAACCTAAAATCTAAACCTAACCCCAAATCTAAACCTAACCCCAAATCTAAACCTAAAATCTTAACCTAACACCAAATCTAAACCTAACCCCAAATCTAAACCTAAAATCTAAACCTAACCCCAAATCTAAACCTAAAATCTAAACCTAACCCCAAATCTAAACCAAAAATCTAAACCTAACCCCAAATCTAAACCTAAAATCTAAACCTACCCCCAAATCCAAACCTAACCCCAAATCTAAACCTAAAATCTAAACCTAACCCCAAATCTAAACCTAAAATCTAAACCTAACCCCAAATCTAAACCTAAAATCTTAACCTAACCCCAAATCTAAACCTAACCCCAATTCTAAACCCCAAATCTAAACCTAACCCCAAATCTAAACCTAAAATCTAAACCTAACCCCAAATCTAAACAAAAAATCTAAACCTAACCCCAAATCTAAACCTAAAATCTAAACCTAACCCCAAATCTAAACCTAACCCCAAATCCAAACCTAACCCCAAATCTAAACCTAAAATCTAAACCTAACCCCAAATCTAAACCTAAAATCTAAACCTAACCCTAAATCTAAACCTAACCCCAAATCTAAACCTAACCCCAAATCTAAACCTAAAATCTAAACCTAACCCCAAATCTAAACCTAAAATCTGAACCTAACACCAAATCTAAACCTAACCCCAAATCTAAACCTAACCCCAAATCTAAACCTAAAATCTAAACCTAACCCCAAATCTAAACCTAAAATCTAAACCTAACCCCAAATCTAAACCTAAAATCTAAACCTAACCACAAATCTAAACCTAACCCCAAATCTAACCCTAAATCTAAACCTAACCCCAAATCTAAACCTAAAATCTAAACCTAACCCCAAATCTAAACCTAAAATCTAAACCTAACCCCAAATCTAAACCTAACCCCAAATCTAAACCTAAAATCTAAACCTAACCCCAAATCTAAACCTAAAATCTAAACCTAACCCCAAATCTAAACCTAACCCCAAATCTAAACCTAAAATCTAAACCTAACCCCAAATCTAAACCTAAAATCTAAACCTAGCCCCAAATCTGAACCTAAAATCTAAACCTAACCCCAAATCTAAACCTAACCCCAATTCTAAACCCCAAATCTAAACCTAACCCCAAATCTAAACCTAAAATCTAAACCTAACCCCAAATCTAAACCTAAAATCTAAACCTAACCCCAAATCTAAACCTAAACCCAAATCTAAACCTAAAATCTAAACCTAACCCCAAATCTAAACCTAAAATCTAAACCTAAACCCAAATCTAAACCTAACCCCAAATCCAAACCTAACCCCAAATCTAAACCTAAAATCTAAACCTAGCCCCAAATCTAAACCTAAAATCTAAACCTAACCCTAAATCTAAACCTAACCCCAAATCTAAACCTAACCCCAAATCTAAACCTAAAATCTAAACCTAACCCCAAATCTAAACCTAAAATCTAAACCTAACCCCAAATCTAAACCTAAAATCTAAACCTAACCCCAAATCTAAACCTAACCCCAAATCTAAACCTAAAATCTAAACCTAACCCCAAATCTAAACCTAACCCCAAATCTAAACCTAAAATCTAAACCTAACCCCAAATCTAAACCTAACCCCAAATCTAACCCTAAATCTAAACCTAACCCCAAATCTAAACCTAAAATCTAAACCTAACCCCAAATCTAAACCTAACCCCAAATCTAACCCCAAATCTAAACCTAACCCCAAATCTAAACCTAAAATCTAAACCTAACCCCAAATCTAAACCTAAAATCTAAACCTAACCCCAAATCTAAACCTAACCCCAAATCTAAACCTAAAATCTAAACCTAACCCCAAATCTAAACCTAAAATCTAAACCTAACCCCAAATCTCAACCTAACCCCAAATCTAAACCTAAAATCTAAACCTAACCCCAAATCTAAACCTAAAATCTAAACCTAACCCCAAATGTAAACCCCAAATCTAAACCTAACCCCAAATCTAAACCTAAAATCTAAACCTAACCCCAAATCTAAACCTAAAATCTAAACCTAGCCCCAAATCTGAACCTAAAATCTAAACCTAACCCCAAATCAAAACCTAACCCCAATTCTAAACCCCAAATATAAACCTAACCCCAAATCTAACCCCAAATCTAAACCTAAAATCTAAACCTAACCCCAAATCTAAACCTAAAATCAAAACCTAACCCCAAATCAAAACCTAACCCCAATTCTAAACCCCAAATCTAAACCTAACCCCAAATCTAACCCCAAATCTAAACCTAACCCCAAATCTAAACCTAAAATCTAAACCTAACCCCAAATCTAAACCTAAAATCAAAACCTAACCCCAAATCAAAACCTAACCCCAATTCTAAACCCCAAATCTAAACCTAACCCCAAATCTAACCCCAAATCTAAACCTAACCCCAAATCTAAACCTAAAATCTAAACCTAACCCCAAATCAAAACCTTAAATTTAAACCTAAAATCTAAACCTACCCTAAAATCTAAACCTAACCCCAAATCTAAACCTAAAATCTAAACCTAACCCCAAATCAAAACCTAACCCCAATTCTAAACCCCAAATCTAAACCTAACCCCAAATCTAACCCCAAATCTAAACCTAACCCCAAATCTAAACCTAAAATCTAAACCTAACCCCAAATCTAAACCTAAAATCTAAACCTAACCCCAAATCTAAACCTAATCCCAAATCTAAACCTAAAATCTAAACCTAACCCCAAATCTAAACCTAAAATCTAAACCTAACCCCAAATCTAAACCTAACCCCAAATCTAAACCTAAAATCTAAACCTAACCCCAAATCTAAACCTAAAATCTAAACCTAACCCCAAATCTAAACCTAAAATCTAAACCTAAAATCTAAACCTAACGTAAAATCTAAACCTAACCCAAAATCTAAACCTAACCCCAAATCTAAACCTAAAATCTAAACCTAAACCCAAATCTAAACCTAACTCCAAATCTAAACCTAACCCCAAATCTAAACCTAAATTCTAAACCTAACCCCAAATCTAAACCTAAAATCTAAACCTAACCCCAAATCTAAACCTAACCCCAAATCTAAACCTAAAATCTTAACCTAACACCAAATCTAAACCTAACCCCAAATCTAAACCTAAAATCTAAACCTAACCCCAAATCTAAACCTAAAATCTAAACCTAACCCCAAATCTAAACCAAAAATCTAAACCTAACCCCAAATCTAAACCTAAAATCTAAACCTAACCCCAAATCCAAACCTAACCCCAAATCTAAACCTAAAATCTAAACCTAACCCCAAATCTAAACCTAAAATCTAAACCTAACCCCAAATCTAAACCTAAAATCTTAACCTAACCCCAAATCTAAACCTAACCCCAATTCTAAACCCCAAATCTAAACCTAACCCCAAATCTAAACCTAAAATCTAAACCTAACCCCAAATCTAAACAAAAAATCTAAACCTAACCCCAAATCTAAACCTAAAATCTAAACCTAACCCCAAATCTAAACCTAACCCCAAATCCAAACCTAACCCCAAATCTAAACCTAAAATCTAAACCTAACCCCAAATCTAAACCTAAATCTAAACCTAACCCCAAATCTAAACCTAAAATCTAAACCTAACCCTAAATCTAAACCTAACCCCAAATCTAAACCTAACCCCAAATCTAAACCTAAAATCTAAACCTAACCCCAAATCTAAACCAAAAATCTGAACCTAACACCAAATCTAAACCTAACCCCAAATCTAAACCTAAAATCTAAACCTAACCGCAAATCTAAACCTAACCCCAAATCTAAACCTAAAATCTAAACCTAACCCCAAATCTAAACCTAAAATCTAAACCTAACCCCAAATCTAAACCTAACCCCAAATCTAACCCCAAATCTAAACCTAACCCCAAATCTAAACCTAAAATCTAAACCTAACCCCAAATCTAAACCTAAAATCTAAACCTAACCCCAAATCTAAACCTAACCCCAAATCTAAACCTAAAATCTAAACCTAACCCCAAATCTAAACCTAAAATCTAAACCTAACCCCAAATCTAAACCTAACCCCAAATCTAAACCTAAAATCTAAACCTAACCCCAAATCTAAACCTAAAATCTAAACCTAACCCCAAATCTAAACCTAACCCCAAATCTAAACCTAAAATCTAAACCTAAGCCCAAATCTAAACCTAAAATCTAAACCTAACCCCAAATCTGAACCTAAAATCTAAACCTAACCCCAAATCTAAACCTAACCCCAATTCTAAACCCCAAATCTAAACCTAACCCCAAATCTAAACCTAAAATCTAAACCTAACCCCAAATCTAAACCTAAAATCTAAACCTAATCCCAAATCTAAACCTAACCCCAAATCTAAACCTAAAATCTAAACCTAACCCCAAATCTAAACCTAAAATCTAAACCTAACCCCAAATCTAAACCTAACCCCAAATCCAAACCTAACCCCAAATCTAAACCTAAAATCTAAACCTAACCCCAAATCTAAACCTAAAATCTAAACCTAACCCTAAATCTAAACCTAACCCCAAATCTAAACCTAACCCCAAATCTAAACCTAAAATCTAAACCTAACCCCAAATCTAAACCTAACCCCAAATCTAAACCTAAAATCTAAACCTAACCCCAAATCTAAACCTAAAATCTAAACCTAACCCCAAATCTAAACCTAACCCCAAATCTAAACCTAAAATCTAAACCTAACCCCAAATCTAAACCTAAAATCTAAACCTACCCCAAATCTAAACCTAAAATCTAAACCTAACCCCAAATCTAAACCTAAAATCTAAACCTAACCCCAAATCTAAACCTAAAATCTAAACCTAAAATCTAAACCTAACGTAAAATCTAAACCTAACCCAAAATCTAAACCTAACCCCAAATCTAAACCTAAAATCTAAACCTAACCCCAAATCTAAACCTAAAATCTAAACCTAACCCCAAATCTAAACCTAACCCCAAATCTAAACCTAAAATCTAAACCTAACCCCAAATCTAAACCTAAAATCTAAACCTAACCCCAAATCTAAACCTACCCTAAAATCTAAACCTAACCCCAAATCTAAACCTAAAATCTAAACCTAACCCCAAATCAAAACCTAACCCCAATTCTAAACCCCAAATCTAAACCTAACCCCAAATCTAACCCCAAATCTAAACCTAACCCCAAATCTAAACCTAAAATCTAAACCTAACCCCAAATCTAAACCTAAAATCTAAACCTAACCCCAAATCTAAACCTAACCCCAAATCTAAACCTAAAATCTAAACCTAACCCCAAATCTAAACCTAACCCCAAATCTAAACCTAAAATCTAAACCTAACCCCAAATCTAAACCTAAAATCTAAACCTAACCCCAAATCTAAACCTAACCCCAAATCTAAACCTAAAATCTAAACCTAACCCCAAATCTAAACCTAAAATCTAAACCTAACCCCAAATCTAAACCTAAAATCTAAACCTAAAATCTAAACCTAACGTAAAATCTAAACCTAACCCAAAATCTAAACCTAACCCCAAATCTAAACCTAAAATCTAAACCTAAACCCAAATCTAAACCTAACTCCAAATCTAAACCTAACCCCAAATCTAAACCTAAATTCTAAACCTAACCCCAAATCTAAACCTAAAATCTAAACCTAACCCCAAATCTAAACCTAACCCCAAATCTAAACCTAAAATCTAAACCTAACCCCAAATCTAAACCTAAAATCTAAACCTAAAATCTAAACCTAACGTAAAATCTAAACCTAACCCAAAATCTAAACCTAACCCCAAATCTAAACCTAAAATCTAAACCTAACCCCAAATCTAAACCTAAAATCTAAACCTAACCCCAAATCTAAACCTAACCCCAAATCTAAACCTAAAATCTAAACCTAACCCCAAATCTAAACCTAAAATCTAAACCTAACCCCAAATCTAAACCTAAAATCTAAACCTAACCCCAAATCTAAACCTAACCCCAAATCTAAACCTAACCCCAAATCTAACCCCAAATCTAAACCTAACCCCAAATCTAAACCTAAAATCTAAACCTAACCCCAAATCTAAACCTAAAATCTAAACCTAACCCCAAATCTAAACCTAACCCCAAATCTAAACCTAAAATCTAAACCTAACCCCAAATCTAAACCTAAAATCTAAACCTAACCCCAAATCTAAACCTAACCCCAAATCTAAACCTAAAATCTAAACCTAACCCCAAATCTAAACCTAAAATCTAAACCTAACCCCAAATCTAAACCTAAAATCTAAACCTAGCCCCAAATCTGAACCTAAAATCTAAACCTAACCCCAAATCTAAACCTAACCCCAATTCTAAACCCCAAATCTAAACCTAACCCCAAATCTAAATCTAAAATCTAAACCTAACCCCAAATCTAAACCTAAAATCTAAACCTAACCCCAAATCTAAACCTAAACCCAAATCTAAACCTAAAATCTAAACCTAACTCCAAATCTAAACCTAAAATCTAAACCTAACCCCAAATCTAAACCTAACTCCAAATCCAAACCTAACCCCAAATCTAAACCTAAAATCTAAACCTAACCCCAAATCTAAACCTAAAATCTAAACCTAACCCTAAATCTAAACCTAACCCCAAATCTAAACCTAAAATCTAAACCTAACCCCAAATCTAAACCTAAAATCTAAACCTAACCCCAAATCTAAACCTAACCCCAAATCTAAACCTAAAATCTAAACCTAACCCCAAATCTAAACCTAACCCCAAATCTAAACCTAAAATATAAACCTAACCCCAAATCTAAACCTAACCCCAAATCTAACCCTAAATCTAAACCTAACCCCAAATCTAAACCTAAAATCTAAACCTAACCCCAAATCTAAACCTAAAATCTAAACCTAACCCCAAATCTAAACCTAACCCCAAATCTAAACCTAAAATCTAAACCTAACCCCAAATCTAAACCTAAAATCTAAACCTAACCCCAAATCTCAACCTAACCCCAAATCTAAACCTAAAATCTAAACCTAACCCCAAATCTAAACCTAAAATCTAAACCTAACCCCAAATGTAAACCCCAAATCTAAACCTAACCCCAAATCTAAACCTAAAATCTAAACCTAACCCCAAATCTAAACCTAAAATCTAAACCTAGCCCCAAATCTGAACCTAAAATCTAAACCTAACCCCAAATCAAAACCTAACCCCAAATTCTAAACCCCAAATATAAACCTAACCCCAAATCTAAACCTAAAATCTAAACCTAACCCCAAATCTAAACCTAAAATCAAAACCTAACCCCAATTCTAAACCCCAAATCTAAACCTAACCCCAAATCTAAATCTAAAATCTAAACCTAACCCCAAATCTAAACATAAAATCTAAACCTAACCCCAAATCTAAACCTAACACCAAATCTAAACCTAAAATCTAAACCTAACCCCAAATCTAAACCTAACCCCAAATCTAACCCCAAATCTAAACCTAACCCCAAATCTAAACCTAAAATCTAAACCTAACCCCAAATCTAAACCTAAAATCTAAACCTAACCCCAAATCTAAACCTAAAATCTAAACCTAAAATCTAAACCTACCCTAAAATCTAAACCTAACCCCAAATCTAAACCTAAAATCTAAACCTAACCCCAAATCAAAACCTAACCCCAATTCTAAACCCCAAATCTAAACCTAACCCCAAATCTAACCCCAAATCTAAACCTAACCCCAAATCTAAACCTAAAATCTAAACCTAACCCCAAATCTAAACCTAAAATCTAAACCTAACCCCAAATCTAAACCTAACCCCAAATCTAAACCTAAAATCTAAACCTAACCCCAAATCTAAACCTAAAATCTAAACCTAACCCCAAATCTAAACCTAAAATCTAAACCAAAAATCTAAACCTAACGTAAAATCTAAACCTAACCCAAAATCTAAACCTAACCCCAAATCTAAACCTAAAATCTAAACCTAACCCCAAATCTAAACCTAACTCCAAATCTAAACCTAACCCCAAATCTAAACCTAAATTCTAAACCTAACCCCAAATCTAAACCTAAAATCTAAACCTAACCCCAAATCTAAACCTAACCCCAAATCTAAACCTAAAATCTTAACCTAACACCAAATCTAAACCTAACCCCAAATCTAAACCTAAAATCTAAACCTAACCCCAAATCTAAACCTAAAATCTAAACCTAACCCCAAATCTAAACCAAAAATCTAAACCTAACCCCAAATCTAAACCTAAAATCTAAACCTAACCCCAAATCCAAACCTAACCCCAAATCTAAACCTAAAATCTAAACCTAACCCCAAATCTAAACCTAAAATCTAAACCTAACCCCAAATCTAAACCTAAAATCTTAACCTAACCCCAAATCTAAACCTAACCCCAATTCTAAACCCCAAATCTAAACCTAACCCCAAATCTAAACCTAAAATCTAAACCTAACCCCAAATCTAAACAAAAAATCTAAACCTAACCCCAAATCTAAACCTAAAATCTAAACCTAACCCCAAATCTAAACCTAACCCCAAATCCAAACCTAACCCCAAATCTAAACCTAAAATCTAAACCTAACCCCAAATCTAAACCTAAATCTAAACCTAACCCCAAATCTAAACCTAAAATCTAAACCTAACCCTAAATCTAAACCTAACCCCAAATCTAAACCTAACCCCAAATCTAAACCTAAAATCTAAACCTAACCCCAAATCTAAACCTAAAATCTGAACCTAACACCAAATCTACACCTAACCCCAAATCTAAACCTAAAATCTAAACCTAACCGCAAATCTAAACCTAACCCCAAATCTAAACCTAAAATCTAAACCTAACCCCAAATCTAAACCTAAAATCTAAACCTAACCCCAAATCTAAACCTAACCCCAAATCTAACCCCAAATCTAAACCTAACCCCAAATCTAAACCTAAAATCTAAACCTAACCCCAAATCTAAACCTAAAATCTAAACCTAACCCCAAATCTAAACCTAACCCCAAATCTAAACCTAAAATCTAAACCTAACCCCAAATCTAAACCTAAAATCTAAACCTAACCCCAAATCTAAACCTAACCCCAAATCTAAACCTAAAATCTAAACCTAACCCCAAATCTAAACCTAAAATCTAAACCTAACCCCAAATCTAAACCTAAAATCTAAACCTAACCCCAAATCTAAACCTAAAATCTAAACCTAGCCCCAAATCTGAACCTAAAATCTAAACCTAACCCCAAATCTAAACCTAACCCCAATTCTAAACCCCAAATCTAAACCTAACCCCAAATCTAAACCTAAAATCTAAACCTAACCCCAAATCTAAACCTAAAATCTAAACCTAATCCCAAATCTAAACCTAACCCCAAATCTAAACCTAAAATCTAAACCTAACCCCAAATCTAAACCTAAAATCTAAACCTAACCCCAAATCTAAACCTAACCCCAAATCCAAACCTAACCCCAAATCTAAACCTAAAATCTAAACCTAACCCCAAATCTAAACCTAAAATCTAAACCTAACCCTAAATCTAAACCTAACCCCAAATCTAAACCTAACCCCAAATCTAAACCTAAAATCTAAACCTAACCCCAAATCTAAACCTAACCCCAAATCTAAACCTAAAATCTAAACCTAACCCCAAATCTAAACCTAAAATCTAAACCTAACCCCAAATCTAACCCTAAATCTAAACCTAACCCCAAATCTAAACCTAAAATCTAAACCTAACCCCAAATCTAAACCTAACCCCAAATCTAAACCTAAAATCTAAACCTAACCCCAAATCTAAACCTAACCCCAAATCCAAACCTAACCCCAAATCTAAACCTAAAATCTAAACCTAACCCCAAATCTAAACCTAAAATCTAAACCTAACCCTAAATCTAAACCTAACCCCAAATCTAAACCTAACCCCAAATCTAAACCTAAAATCTAAACCTAACCCCAAATCTAAACCTAAAATCTAAACCTAACCCCAAATCTAAACCTAACCCAAAATCTAAACCTAAAATCTAAACCTAACCCCAAATCTAAACCTAACCCCAAATCTAACCCCAAATCTAAACCTAACCCCAAATCTAAACCTAAAATCTAAACCTAACCCCAAATCTAAACCTAAAATCTAAACCTAACCCCAAATCTAAACCTAACCCCAAATCTAAACCTAAAATCTAAACCTAACCCCAAATCTCAACCTAACCCCAAATCTAAACCTAAAATCTAAACCTAACCCCAAATCTAAACCTAACCCCAAATCTAACCCCAAATCTAAACCTAACCCCAAATCTAAACCTAAAATCTAAACCTAACCCCAAATCTAAACCTAAAATCTAAACCTAACCCCAAATCTCAACCTAACCCCAAATCTAAACCTAAAATCTAAACCTAACCCCAAATCTAAACCTAAAATCTAAACCTAACCCCAAATGTAAACCCCAAATCTAAACCTAAAATCTAAACCTAACCCCAAATCTAAACCTAAAATCTAAACCTAGCCCCAAATCTGAACCTAAAATCTAAACCTAACCCCAAATCAAAACCTAACCCCAATTCTAAACCCCAAATATAAACCTAACCCCAAATCTAAACCTAAAATCTAAACCTAACCCCAAATCTAAACCTAAAATCTAAACCTAACCCCAAATCTAAACCTAAAATCAAAACCTAACCCCAATTCTAAACCCCAAATCTAAACCTAACCCCAAATCTAAACCTAAAATCTAAACCTAACCCCAAATCTAAACCTAAAATATAAACCTAACCCCAAATCTAAACCTAAAATCTAAACCTAACCCCAAATCTAAACCTAACCCCAAATCTAAACCTAAAATCTAAACCTAACCCCAAATCTAAACCTAAAATCTAAACCTAACCCCAAATCTAAACCTAAAATCTAAACCTAAAATCTAAACCTACCCTAAAATCTAAACCTAACCACAAATCTAAACCTAAAATCTAAACCTAACCCCAAATCAAAACCTAACCCCAATTCTAAACCCCAAATCTAAACCTAACCCCAAATCTAACCCCAAATCTAAACCTAACCCCAAATCTAAACCTAAAATCTAAACCTAACCCCAAATCTAAACCTAAAATCTAAACCTAACCCCAAATCTAAACCTAACCCCAAATCTAAACCTAAAATCTAAACCTAACCCCAAATCTAAACCTAACCCCAAATCTAAACCTAAAATCTAAACCTAACTCCAAATCTAAACCTAAAATCTAAACCTAACCCCAAATCTAAACCTAACCCCAAATCTAAACCTAAAATCTAAACCTAACCCCAAATCTAAACCTAAAATCTAAACCTAACCCCAAATCTAAACCTAAAATCTAAACCTAAAATCTAAACCTAACGTAAAATCTAAACCTAACCCAAAATCTAAACCTAACCCCAAATCTAAACCTAAAATCTAAACCTAAACCCAAATCTAAACCTAACTCCAAATCTAAACCTAACCCCAAATCTAAACCTAAATTCTAAACCTAACCCCAAATCTAAACCTAAAATCTAAACCTAACCCCAAATCTAAACCTAACCCCAAATCTAAACCTAAAATCTTAACCTAACACCAAATCTAAACCTAACCCCAAATCTAAACCTAAAATCTAAACCTAACCCCAAATCTAAACCTAAAATCTAAACCTAACCCCAAATCTAAACCAAAAATCTAAACCTAACCCCAAATCTAAACCTAAAATCTAAACCTAACCCCAAATCCAAACCTAACCCCAAATCTAAACCTAAAATCTAAACCTAACCCCAAATCTAAACCTAAAATCTAAACCTAACCCCAAATCTAAACCTAAAATCTTAACCTAACCCCAAATCTAAACCTAACCCCAATTCTAAACCCCAAATCTAAACCTAACCCCAAATCTAAACCTAAAATCTAAACCTAACCCCAAATCTAAACAAAAAATCTAAACCTAACCCCAAATCTAAACCTAAAATCTAAACCTAACCCCAAATCTAAACCTAACCCCAAATCCAAACCTAACCCCAAATCTAAACCTAAAATCTAAACCTAACCCCAAATCTAAACCTAAATCTAAACCTAACCCCAAATCTAAACCTAAAATCTAAACCTAACCCTAAATCTAAACCTAACCCCAAATCTAAACCTAACCCCAAATCTAAACCTAAAATCTAAACCTAACCCCAAATCTAAACCAAAAATCTGAACCTAACACCAAATCTAAACCTAACCCCAAATCTAAACCTAAAATCTAAACCTAACCGCAAATCTAAACCTAACCCCAAATCTAAACCTAAAATCTAAACCTAACCCCAAATCTAAACCTAAAATCTAAACCTAACCCCAAATCTAAACCTAACCCAAAATCTAACCCCAAATCTAAACCTAACCCCAAATCTAAACCTAAAATCTAAACCTAACCCCAAATCTAAACCTAAAATCTAAACCTAACCCCAAATCTAAACCTAACCCCAAATCTAAACCTAAAATCTAAACCTAACCCCAAATCTAAACCTAAAATCTAAACCTAACCCCAAATCTAAACCTAACCCCAAATCTAAACCTAAAATCTAAACCTAACCCCAAATCTAAACCTAAAATCTAAACCTAACCCCAAATCTAAACCTAAAATCTAAACCTAACCCCAAATCTAAACCTAAAATCTAAACCTAGCCCCAAATCTGAACCTAAAATCTAAACCTAACCCCAAATCTAAACCTAACCCCAATTCTAAACCCCAAATCTAAACCTAACCCCAAATCTAAACCTAAAATCTAAACCTAACCCCAAATCTAAACCTAAAATCTAAACCTAATCCCAAATCTAAACCTAACCCCAAATCTAAACCTAAAATCTAAACCTAACCCCAAATCTAAACCTAACCCCAAATCCAAACCTAACCCCAAATCTAAACCTAAAATCTAAACCTAACCCCAAATCTAACCCCAAATCTAAACCTAACCCCAAATCTAAACCTAAAATCTAAACCTAACCCCAAATCTAAACCTAAAATCTAAACCTAAAATCTAAACCTACCCTAAAATCTAAACCTAACCACAAATCTAAACCTAAAATCTAAACCTAACCCCAAATCAAAACCTAACCCCAATTCTAAACCCCAAATCTAAACCTAACCCCAAATCTAACCCCAAATCTAAACCTAACCCCAAATCTAAACCTAAAATCTAAACCTAACCCCAAATCTAAACCTAAAATCTAAACCTAACCCCAAATCTAAACCTAACCCCAAATCTAAACCTAAAATCTAAACCTAACCCCAAATCTAAACCTAACCGCAAATCTAAAGCTAAAATCTAAACCTAACCCCAAATCTAAACCTAAAATCTAAACCTAACCCCAAATCTAAACCTAACCCCAAATCTAAACCTAAAATCTAAACCTAACCCCAAATCTAAACCTAAAATCTAAACCTAACCCCAAATCTAAACCTAAAATCTAAACCTAAAATCTAAACCTAACCCCAAATCTAAACCTAACCCCAAATCTAAACCTAAAATCTAAACCTAACCCCAAATCTAAACCTAACCCCAAATCTAAACCTAAAATCTAAACCTAACTCCAAATCTAAACCTAAAATCTAAACCTAACCCCAAATCTAAACCTAACCCCAAATCTAAACCTAAAATCTAAACCTAACCCCAAATCTAAACCTAAAATCTAAACCTAACCCCAAATCTAAACCTAAAATCTAAACCTAAAATCTAAACCTAACGTAAAATCTAAACCTAACCCAAAATCTAAACCTAACCCCAAATCTAAACCTAAAATCTAAACCTAAACCCAAATCTAAACCTAACTCCAAATCTAAACCTAACCCCAAATCTAAACCTAAATTCTAAACCTAACCCCAAATCTAAACCTAAAATCTAAACCTAACCCCAAATCTAAACCTAACCCCAAATCTAAACCTAAAATCTTAACCTAACACCAAATCTAAACCTAACCCCAAATCTAAACCTAAAATCTAAACCTAACCCCAAATCTAAACCTAAAATCTAAACCTAACCCCAAATCTAAACCAAAAATCTAAACCTAACCCCAAATCTAAACCTAAAATCTAAACCTAACCCCAAATCCAAACCTAACCCCAAATCTAAACCTAAAATCTAAACCTAACCCCAAATCTAAACCTAAAATCTAAACCTAACCCCAAATCTAAACCTAAAATCTTAACCTAACCCCAAATCTAAACCTAACCCCAATTCTAAACCCCAAATCTAAACCTAACCCCAAATCTAAACCTAAAATCTAAACCTAACCCCAAATCTAAACAAAAAATCTAAACCTAACCCCAAATCTAAACCTAAAATCTAAACCTAACCCCAAATCTAAACCTAACCCCAAATCCAAACCTAACCCCAAATCTAAACCTAAAATCTAAACCTAACCCCAAATCTAAACCTAAATCTAAACCTAACCCCAAATCTAAACCTAAAATCTAAACCTAACCCTAAATCTAAACCTAACCCCAAATCTAAACCTAACCCCAAATCTAAACCTAAAATCTAAACCTAACCCCAAATCTAAACCAAAAATCTGAACCTAACACCAAATCTAAACCTAACCCCAAATCTAAACCTAAAATCTAAACCTAACCGCAAATCTAAACCTAACCCCAAATCTAAACCTAAAATCTAAACCTAACCCCAAATCTAAACCTAAAATCTAAACCTAACCCCAAATCTAAACCTAACCCAAAATCTAACCCCAAATCTAAACCTAACCCCAAATCTAAACCTAAAATCTAAACCTAACCCCAAATCTAAACCTAAAATCTAAACCTAACCCCAAATCTAAACCTAACCCCAAATCTAAACCTAAAATCTAAACCTAACCCCAAATCTAAACCTAAAATCTAAACCTAACCCCAAATCTAAACCTAACCCCAAATCTAAACCTAAAATCTAAACCTAACCCCAAATCTAAACCTAAAATCTAAACCTAACCCCAAATCTAAACCTAAAATCTAAACCTAACCCCAAATCTAAACCTAAAATCTAAACCTAGCCCCAAATCTGAACCTAAAATCTAAACCTAACCCCAAATCTAAACCTAACCCCAATTCTAAACCCCAAATCTAAACCTAACCCCAAATCTAAACCTAAAATCTAAACCTAACCCCAAATCTAAACCTAAAATCTAAACCTAATCCCAAATCTAAACCTAACCCCAAATCTAAACCTAAAATCTAAACCTAACCCCAAATCTAAACCTAACCCCAAATCCAAACCTAACCCCAAATCTAAACCTAAAATCTAAACCTAACCCCAAATCTAACCCCAAATCTAAACCTAACCCCAAATCTAAACCTAAAATCTAAACCTAACCCCAAATCTAAACCTAAAATCTAAACCTAAAATCTAAACCTACCCTAAAATCTAAACCTAACCACAAATCTAAACCTAAAATCTAAACCTAACCCCAAATCAAAACCTAACCCCAATTCTAAACCCCAAATCTAAACCTAACCCCAAATCTAACCCCAAATCTAAACCTAACCCCAAATCTAAACCTAAAATCTAAACCTAACCCCAAATCTAAACCTAAAATCTAAACCTAACCCCAAATCTAAACCTAACCCCAAATCTAAACCTAAAATCTAAACCTAACCCCAAATCTAAACCTAACCGCAAATCTAAAGCTAAAATCTAAACCTAACCCCAAATCTAAACCTAAAATCTAAACCTAACCCCAAATCTAAACCTAACCCCAAATCTAAACCTAAAATCTAAACCTAACCCCAAATCTAAACCTAAAATCTAAACCTAACCCCAAATCTAAACCTAAAATCTAAACCTAAAATCTAAACCTAACGTAAAATCTAAACCTAACCCAAAATCTAAACCTAACCCCAAATCTAAACCTAAAATCTAAACCTAAACCCAAATCTAAACCTAACTCCAAATCTAAACCTAACCCCAAATCTAAACCTAAATTCTAAACCTAACCCCAAATCTAAACCTAAAATCTAAACCTAACCCCAAATCTAAACCTAACCCCAAATCTAAACCTAAAATCTTAACCTAACACCAAATCTAAACCTAACCCCAAATCTAAACCTAAAATCTAAACCTAACCCCAAATCTAAACCTAAAATCTAAACCTAACCCCAAATCTAAACCAAAAATCTAAACCTAACCCCAAATCTAAACCTAAAATCTAAACCTAACCCCAAATCCAAACCTAACCCCAAATCTAAACCTAAAATCTAAACCTAACCCCAAATCTAAACCTAAAATCTAAACCTAACCCCAAATCTAAACCTAAAATCTTAACCTAACCCCAAATCTAAACCTAACCCCAATTCTAAACCCCAAATCTAAACCTAACCCCAAATCTAAACCTAAAATCTAAACCTAACCCCAAATCTAAACAAAAAATCTAAACCTAACCCCAAATCTAAACCTAAAATCTAAACCTAACCCCAAATCTAAACCTAACCCCAAATCCAAACCTAACCCCAAATCTAAACCTAAAATCTAAACCTAACCCCAAATCTAAACCTAAATCTAAACCTAACCCCAAATCTAAACCTAAAATCTAAACCTAACCCTAAATCTAAACCTAACCCCAAATCTAAACCTAACCCCAAATCTAAACCTAAAATCTAAACCTAACCCCAAATCTAAACCAAAAATCTGAACCTAACACCAAATCTAAACCTAACCCCAAATCTAAACCTAAAATCTAAACCTAACCGCAAATCTAAACCTAACCCCAAATCTAAACCTAAAATCTAAACCTAACCCCAAATCTAAACCTAAAATCTAAACCTAACCCCAAATCTAAACCTAACCCCAAATCTAACCCCAAATCTAAACCTAACCCCAAATCTAAACCTAAAATCTAAACCTAACCCCAAATCTAAACCTAACCCCAAATCTAAACCTAAAATCTAAACCTAACCCCAAATCTAAACCTAAAATCTAAACCTAACCCCAAATCTAAACCTAACCCCAAATCTAAACCTAAAATCTAAACCTAACCCCAAATCTAAACCTAAAATCTAAACCTAACCCCAAATCTAAACCTAAAATCTAAACCTAACCCCAAATCTAAACCTAAAATCTAAACCTAGCCCCAAATCTGAACCTAAAATCTAAACCTAACCCCAAATCTAAACCTAACCCCAATTCTAAACCCCAAATCTAAACCTAACCCCAAATCTAAACCTAAAATCTAAACCTAACCCCAAATCTAAACCTAAAATCTAAACCTAATCCCAAATCTAAACCTAACCCCAAATCTAAACCTAAAATCTAAACCTAACCCCAAATCTAAACCTAAAATCTAAACCTAACCCCAAATCTAAACCTAACCCCAAATCCAAACCTAACCCCAAATCTAAACCTAAAATCTAAACCTAACCCCAAATCTAAACCTAAAATCTAAACCTAACCCTAAATCTAAACCTAACCCCAAATCTAAACCTAACCCCAAATCTAAACCTAAAATCTAAACCTAACCCCAAATCTAAACCTAACCCCAAATCTAAACCTAAAATCTAAACCTAACCCCAAATCTAAACCTAAAATCTAAACCTAACCCCAAATCTAAACCTAACCCCAAATCTAACCCTAAATCTAAACCTAACCCCAAATCTAAACCTAAAATCTAAACCTAACCCCAAATCTAAACCTAACCCCAAATCTAAACCTAAAATCTAAACCTAACCCCAAATCTAAACCTAACCCCAAATCCAAACCTAACCCCAAATCTAAACCTAAAATCTAAACCTAACCCCAAATCTAAACCTAAAATCTAAACCTAACCCTAAATCTAAACCTAACCCCAAATCTAAACCTAACCCCAAATCTAAACCTAAAATCTAAACCTAACCCCAAATCTAAACCTAAAATCTAAACCTAACCCCAAATCTAAACCTAACCCAAAATCTAAACCTAAAATCTAAACCTAACCCCAAATCTAAACCTAACCCCAAATCTAACCCCAAATCTAAACCTAACCCCAAATCTAAACCTAAAATCTAAACCTAACCCCAAATCTAAACCTAAAATCTAAACCTAACCCCAAATCTAAACCTAACCCCAAATCTAAACCTAAAATCTAAACCTAACCCCAAATCTCAACCTAACCCCAAATCTAAACCTAAAATCTAAACCTAACCCCAAATCTAAACCTAAAATCTAAACCTAACCCCAAATCTAAACCTAAAATCAAAACCTAACCCCAATTCTAAACCCCAAATCTAAACCTAACCCCAAATCTAAACCTAAAATCTAAACCTAACCCCAAATCTAAACCTAAAATCTAAACCTAACCCCAAATCTAAACCTAAAATCTAAACCTAACCCCAAATCTAAACCTAAAATCTAAACCTAACCCCAAATCTAAACCTAACCCCAAATCTAAACCTAAAATCTAAACCTAACCCCAAATCTAAACCTAACCCCAAATCTAAACCTAAAATCTAAACCTAACCCCAAATCTAAACCTAAAATCTAAACCTAACCCCAAATCTAAACCTAACCCCAAATCTAAACCTAAAATCTAAACCTAACCCCAAATCTAAACCTAAAATCTAAACCTAACCCCAAATCTAAACCTAAAATCTAAACCTAAAATCTAAACCTAACGTAAAATCTAAACCTAACCCAAAATCTAAACCTAACCCCAAATCTAAACCTAAAATCTAAACCTAACCCCAAATCTAAACCTAACTCCAAATCTAAACCTAACCCCAAATCTAAACCTAAATTCTAAACCTAACCCCAAATCTAAACCTAAAATCTAAACCTAACCCCAAATCTAAACCTAACCCCAAATCTAAACCTAAAATCTTAACCTAACACCAAATCTAAACCTAACCCCAAATCTAAACCTAAAATCTAAACCTAACCCCAAATCTAAACCTAAAATCTAAACCTAACCCCAAATCTAAACCAAAAATCTAAACCTAACCCCAAATCTAAACCTAAAATCTAAACCTAACCCCAAATCCAAACCTAACCCCAAATCTAAACCTAAAATCTAAACCTAACCCCAAATCTAAACCTAAAATCTAAACCTAACCCCAAATCTAAACCTAACCCCAATTCTAAACCCCAAATCTAAACCTAACCCCAAATCTAAACCTAAAATCTAAACCTAACCCCAAATCTAAACAAAAAATCTAAACCTAACCCCAAATCTAAACCTAAAATCTAAACCTAACCCCAAATCTAAACCTAACCCCAAATCCAAACCTAACCCCAAATCTAAACCTAAAATCTAAACCTAACCCCAAATCTAAACCTAAATCTAAACCTAACCCCAAATCTAAACCTAAAATCTAAACCTAACCCTAAATCTAAACCTAACCCCAAATCTAAACCTAACCCCAAATCTAAACCTAAAATCTAAACCTAACCCCAAATCTAAACCAAAAATCTGAACCTAACACCAAATCTAAACCTAACCCCAAATCTAAACCTAAAATCTAAACCTAACCGCAAATCTAAACCTAACCCCAAATCTAAACCTAAAATCTAAACCTAACCCCAAATCTAAACCTAAAATCTAAACCTAACCCCAAATCTAAACCTAACCCCAAATCTAACCCCAAATCTAAACCTAACCCCAAATCTAAACCTAAAATCTAAACCTAACCCCAAATCTAAACCTAAAATCTAAACCTAACCCCAAATCTAAACCTAACCCCAAATCTAAACCTAAAATCTAAACCTAACCCCAAATCTAAACCTAAAATCTAAACCTAACCCCAAATCTAAACCTAACCCCAAATCTAAACCTAAAATCTAAACCTAACCCCAAATCTAAACCTAAAATCTAAACCTAACCCCAAATCTAAACCTAAAATCTAAACCTAGCCCCAAATCTGAACCTAAAATATAAACCTAACCCCAAATCTAAACCTAACCCCAATTCTAAACCCC
This sequence comes from Patagioenas fasciata, assembly GCF_037038585.1. Lineage (NCBI taxonomy): Eukaryota > Metazoa > Chordata > Aves > Columbiformes > Columbidae > Patagioenas > Patagioenas fasciata. The sequence continues at coordinate 906,265 of NW_027288511.1, forward strand.
AAATCTAAACCTAACCCCAAATCTAAACCTAAAATCTAAACCTAACCCCAAATCTAAACCTAAAATCTAAACCTAACCCCAAATCTAAACCTAACCCCAAATCTAAACCTAAAATCTAAACCTAACCCCAAATCTAAACCTAAAATCTAAACCTAACCCCAAATCTAAACCTAACCCCAAATCCAAACCTAACCCCAAATCTAAACCTAAAATCTAAACCTAACCCCAAATCTAAACCTAAAATCTAAACCTAACCCTAAATCTAAACCTAACCCCAAATCTAAACCTAACCCCAAATCTAAACCTAAAATCTAAACCTAACTCCAAATCTAAACCTAACCCCAAATCTAAACCTAAAATCTAAACCTAACCCCAAATCTAAACCTAAAATCTAAACCTAACCCCAAATCTAAACCTAACCCCAAATCTAACCCTAAATCTAAACCTAACCCCAAATCTAAACCTAAAATCTAAACCTAACCCCAAATCTAAACCTAACCCCAAATCTAAACCTAAAATCTAAACCTAACCCCAAATCTAAACCTAACCCCAAATCCAAACCTAACCCCAAATCTAAACCTATAATCTAAACCTAACCCCAAATCTAAACCTAAAATCTAAACCTAACCCTAAATCTAAACCTAACCCCAAATCTAAACCTAACCCCAAATCTAAACCTAAAATCTAAACCTAACCCCAAATCTAAACCTAAAATCTAAACCTAACCCCAAATCTAAACCTAACCCAAAATCTAAACCTAAAATCTAAACCTAACCCCAAATCTAAACCTAACCCCAAATCTAACCCCAAATCTAAACCTAACCCCAAATCTAAACCTAAAATCTAAACCTAACCCCAAATCTAAACCTAAAATCTAAACCTAACCCCAAATCTAAACCTAACCCCAAATCTAAACCTAAAATCTAAACCTAACCCCAAATCTCAACCTAACCCCAAATCTAAACCTAAAATCTAAACCTAACCCCAAATCTAAACCTAACCCCAAATCTAACCCCAAATCTAAACCTAACCCCAAATCTAAACCTAAAATCTAAACCTAACCCCAAATCTAAACCTAAAATCTAAACCTAACCCCAAATCTAAACCTAACCCCAAATCTAAACCTAAAATCTAAACCTAACCCCAAATCTAAACCTAACCCCAAATCTAAACCTAAAATCTAAACCTAACCCCAAATCTCAACCTAACCCCAAATCTAAACCTAAAATCTAAACCTAACCCCAAATCTAAACCTAAAATCTAAACCTAACCCCAAATCTAAACCTAACCCCAAATCTAAACCTAAAATCTAAACCTAACCCCAAATCTAAACCAAAAATCTGAACCTAACACCAAATCTAAACCTAACCCCAAATCTAAACCTAAAATCTAAACCTAACCGCAAATCTAAACCTAACCCCAAATCTAAACCTAAAATCTAAACCTAACCCCAAATCTAAACCTAAAATCTAAACCTAACCCCAAATCTAAACCTAACCCCAAATCTAACCCCAAATCTAAACCTAACCCCAAATCTAAACCTAAAATCTAAACCTAACCCCAAATCTAAACCTAAAATCTAAACCTAACCCCAAATCTAAACCTAACCCCAAATCTAAACCTAAAATCTAAACCTAACCCCAAATCTAAACCTAAAATCTAAACCTAACCCCAAATCTAAACCTAACCCCAAATCTAAACCTAAAATCTAAACCTAACCCCAAATCTAAACCTAAAATCTAAACCTAACCCCAAATCTAAACCTAAAATCTAAACCTAACCCCAAATCTAAACCTAAAATCTAAACCTAGCCCCAAATCTGAACCTAACCCCAATTCTAAACCCCAAATCTAAACCTAACCCCAAATCTAAACCTAAAATCTAAACCTAACCCCAAATCTAAACCTAAAATCTAAACCTAATCCCAAATCTAAACCTAACCCCAAATCTAAACCTAAAATCTAAACCTAACCCCAAATCTAAACCTAAAATCTAAACCTAACCCCAAATCTAAACCTAACCCCAAATCCAAACCTAACCCCAAATCTAAACCTAAAATCTAAACCTAACCCCAAATCTAAACCTAAAATCTAAACCTAACCCTAAATCTAAACCTAACCCCAAATCTAAACCTAACCCCAAATCTAAACCTAAAATCTAAACCTAACCCCAAATCTAAACCTAACCCCAAATCTAAACCTAAAATCTAAACCTAACCCCAAATCTAAACCTAAAATCTAAACCTAACCCCAAATCTAAACCTAACCCCAAATCTAACCCTAAATCTAAACCTAACCCCAAATCTAAACCTAAAATCTAAACCTAACCCCAAATCTAAACCTAACCCCAAATCTAAACCTAAAATCTAAACCTAACCCTAAATCTAAACCTAACCCCAAATCCAAACCTAACCCCAAATCTAAACCTAAAATCTAAACCTAACCCCAAATCTAAACCTAAAATCTAAACCTAACCCTAAATCTAAACCTAACCCCAAATCTAAACCTAACCCCAAATCTAAACCTAAAATCTAAACCTAACCCCAAATCTAAACCTAAAATCTAAACCTAACCCCAAATCTAAACCTAAAATCTAAACCTAACCCCAAATCTAAACCTAAAATCTAAACCTAACCCCAAATCTAAACCTAAAATCTAAACCTAACCCCAAATCTAAACCTAACCCCAAATCTAAACCTAACCCCAAATCTAAACCTAAAATCTAAACCTAACCCCAAATCTAAACCTAAAATCTAAACCTAACCCCAAATCTAAACCTAACCCCAAATCTAAACCTAAAATCTAAACCTAACCCCAAATCTAAACCTAAAATCTAAACCTAACCCCAAATCTAAACCTAACCCAAAATCTAACCCCAAATCTAAACCTAACCCCAAATCTAAACCTAAAATCTAAACCTAACCCCAAATCTAAACCTAAAATCTAAACCTAACCCCAAATCTAAACCTAACCCCAAATCTAAACCTAAAATCTAAACCTAACCCCAAATCTAAACCTAAAATCTAAACCTAACCCCAAATCTAAACCTAAAATCTAAACCTAAAATCTAAACCTACCCTAAAATCTAAACCTAACCACAAATCTAAACCTAAAATCTAAACCTAACCCCAAATCAAAACCTAACCCCAATTCTAAACCCCAAATCTAAACCTAACCCCAAATCTAAACCTAAAATCTAAACCTAACCCCAAATCTAAACCTAAAATCTAAACCTAACCCCAAATCTAAACCTAACCCCAAATCTAAACCTAAAATCTAAACCTAACCCCAAATCTAAACCTAACCCCAAATCTAAACCTGAAATCTAAACCTAGCCCCAAATCTGAACCTAAAATCTAAACCTAACCCCAAATCTAAACCTAAAATCTAAACCTAACCCCAAATCTAAACCTAACCCCAAATCTAAACCCCAAATCTAAACCTAACCCCAAATCTAAACCTAAAATAGAAACCTAACCCCAAATCTAAACCTAAAATCTAAACCTAACCCCAAATCTAAACCTAACCCCAAATCTAAACCTAAACCCAAATCTAAACCTAAAATCTAAACCTAACCCAAATCTAAACCTAAAATCTAAATCTAACCCCAAATCTAAACCTAACCCCAAATCTAACCCCAAATCTAAACCTAACCCCAAATCTAAACCTAAAATCTAAACCTAACCCCAAATCTAAACCTAACCCCAAATCTAAACCTAAAATCTAAACCTAACCCCAAATCTAAACCTAAAATCTAAACCTAAAATCTAAACCTACCCTAAAATCTAAACCTAAAATCTAAACCTAGCCCCAAATCTGAACCTAAAATCTAAACCTAACCCCAAATCTAAACCTAACCCCAATTCTAAACCCCAAATCTAAACCTAACCCCAAATCTAAACCTAAAATCTAAACCTAACCCCAAATCTAAACCTAAAATCTAAACCTAACTCCAAATCTAAAACTAACCCCAAATCTAAACCTAAAATCTAAACCTAACCCCAAATCTAAACCTAAAATCTAAACCTAACCCCAAATCTAAACCTAACCCCAAATCTAAACCTAAAATCTAAACCTAACCCCAAATCTAAACCTAACCCCAAATCTAAACCTAAAATCTAAACCTAACCCCAAATCTAAACCTAAAATCTAAACCTAACCCCAAATCTAAACCTAACCCGAAATCTAACCCTAAATCTAAACCTAACCCCAAATCTAAACCTAAAATCTAAACCTAACCCCAAATCTAAACCTAACCCCAAATCTAACCCCAAATCTAAACCTAACCCCAAATCTAAACCTAAAATCTAAACCTAACCCCAAATCTAAACCTAAAATCTAAACCTAACCCTAAATCTAAACCTAAACCCAAATCTAAACCTAACCCCAAATCTAAACCTAAAATCTAAACCTAACCCCAAATCTAAACCTAACCCCAAATCTAACCCCAAATCTAAACCTAACCCCAAATCTAAACCTAAAATCTAAACCTAACCCCAAATCTAAACCTAACCCCAAATCTAAACCTAAAATCTAAACCTAACCCCAAATCTAAACCTAAAATCTAAACCTAACCCCAAATCTAAACCTAACCCCAAATCTAAACCTAAAATCTAAACCTAACCCCAAATCTAAACCTAAAATCTAAACCTAACCCCAAATCTAAACCTAAAATCTAAACCTAGCCCCAAATCTGAACCTAAAATCTAAACCTAACCCCAAATCTAAACCTAACCCCAATTCTAAACCCCAAATCTAAACCTAACCCCAAATCTAAACCTAAAATCTAAACCTAACCCCAAATCTAAACCTAAAATCTAAACCTAACCCCAAATCTAAACCTAACCCCAAATCTAAACCTAAAATCTAAACCTAACCCCAAATCTAAACATAAAATCTAAACCTAACCCCAAATCTAAACCTAACCCCAAATCTAAACCTAAAATCTAAACCTAACCCCAAATCTAAACCTAAAATCTAAACCTAACCCCAAATCTCAACCTAACCCCAAATCTAAACCTAAAATCTAAACCTAACCCCAAATCTAAACCTAAAATCTAAACCTAACCCCAAATGTAAACCCCAAATCTAAACCTAACCCCAAATCTAAACCTAAAATCTAAACCTAACCGCAAATCTAAACCTAAAATCTAAACCTAGCCCCAAATCTGAACCTAAAATCTAAACCTAACCCCAAATCAAAACCTAACCCCAATTCTAAACCCCAAATCTAAACCTAACCCCAAAGCTAAACCTAAAATCTAAACCTAACCCCAAATCTAAACCTAAAATCTAAACCTAACCCCAAATCTAAACCTAAAATCTAAACCTAACCCCAAATCTAAACCTAACCCCAAATCTAAACCTAAAATCTAAACCTAACCCCAAATCTAAACCTAACCCCAAATCTAAACCTAAAATCTAAACCTAACCCCAAATCTAAACCTAAAATCTAAACCTAACCCCAAATCTAAACCTAAAATCTAAACCTAACCCCAAATCTAAACCTAACCCCAAATCTAAACCTAAACCCAAATCTAAACCTAAAATCTAAACCTAACCCAAATCTAAACCTAAAATCTAAATCTAACCCCAAATCTAAACCTAACCCCAAATCTAACCCCAAATCTAAACCTAACCCCAAATCTAAACCTAAAATCTAAACCTAACCCCAAATCTAAACCTAACCCCAAATCTAAACCTAAAATCTAAACCTAACCCCAAATCTAAACCTAAAATCTAAACCTAAAATCTAAACCTACCCTAAAATCTAAACCTAACCCCAAATCTAAACCTAAAATCTAAACCTAACTCCAAATCTAAAACTAACCCCAAATCTAAACCTAAAATCTAAACCTAACCCCAAATCTAAACCTAAAATCTAAACCTAACCCCAAATCTAAACCTAACCCCAAATCTAAACCTAAAATCTAAACCTAACCCCAAATCTAAACCTAACCCCAAATCTAAACCTAAAATCTAAACCTAACCCCAAATCTAAACCTAAAATCTAAACCTAACCCCAAATCTAAACCTAACCCCAAATCTAACCCTAAATCTAAACCTAACCCCAAATCTAAACCTAAAATCTAAACCTAACCCCAAATCTAAACCTAACCCCAAATCTAACCCCAAATCTAAACCTAACCCCAAATCTAAACCTAAAATCTAAACCTAACCCCAAATCTAAACCTAAAATCTAAACCTAACCCTAAATCTAAACCTAACCCCAAATCTAAACCTAACCCCAAATCTAAACCTAAAATCTAAACCTAACCCCAAATCTAAACCTAACCCCAAATCTAACCCCAAATCTAAACCTAACCCCAAATCTAAACCTAAAATCTAAACCTAAACCCAAATCTAAACCTAACCCCAAATCTAAACCTAAAATCTAAACCTAACCCCAAATCTAAACCTAAAATCTAAACCTAACCCCAAATCTCAACCTAACCCCAAATCTAAACCTAAAATCTAAACCTAACCCCAAATCTAAACCTAAAATCTAAACCTAACCCCAAATCTAAACCTAAAATCTAAACCTAGCCCCAAATCTGAACCTAAAATCTAAACCTAACCCCAAATCTAAACCTAACCCCAATTCTAAACCCCAAATCTAAACCTAACCCCAAATCTAAACCTAAAATCTAAACCTAACCCCAAATCTAAACCTAAAATCTAAACCTAACCCCAAATCTAAACCTAACCCCAAATCTAAACCTAAAATCTAAACCTAACCCCAAATCTAAACATAAAATCTAAACCTAACCCCAAATCTAAACCTAACCCCAAATCTAAACCTAAAATCTAAACCTAACCCCAAATCTCAACCTAACCCCAAATCTAAACCTAAAATCTAAACCTAACCCCAAATCTAAACCTAAAATCTAAACCTAACCCCAAATGTAAACCCCAAATCTAAACCTAACCCCAAATCTAAACCTAAAATCTAAACCTAACCGCAAATCTAAACCTAAAATCTAAACCTAGCCCCAAATCTGAACCTAAAATCTAAACCTAACCCCAAATCAAAACCTAACCCCAATTCTAAACCCCAAATCTAAACCTAACCCCAAAGCTAAACCTAAAATCTAAACCTAACCCCAAATCTAAACCTAAAATCTAAACCTAACCCCAAATCTAAACCTAACCCCAAATCTAAACCTAAAATCTAAACCTAACCCCAAATCTAAACCTAACCCCAAATCTAAACCTAAAATCTAAACCTAACCCCAAATCTAAACCTAAAATCTAAACCTAACCCCAAATCTAAACCTAACCCAAAATCTAAACCCAAATCTAAACCTAACCCCAAATCTAAACCTAAAATCTAAACCTAACCCCAAATCTAAACCTAAAATCTAAACCTAACCCCAAATCTAAAGCTAACCCCAAATCTAAACCTAAAATCTAAACCTAACCCCAAATCTAAACCTAAAATCTAAACCTAACCCCAAATCTAAACCTAAAATCTAAACCTAAAATCTAAACCTACCCTAAAATCTAAACCTAACCACAAATCTAAACCTAAAATCTAAACCTAACCCCAAATCAAAACCTAACCCCAATTCTAAACCCCAAATCTAAACCTAACCCCAAATCTAAACCTAAAATCTAAACCTAACCCCAAATCTAAACCTAACCCCAAATCTAAACCTAAAATCTAAACCTAGCCCCAAATCTGAACCTAAAATCTAAACCTAACCCCAAATCTAAACCTAAAATCTAAACCTAACCCCAAATCTAAACCTAACCCCAAATCTAAACCTAAAATCTAAACCTAACCCCAAATCTAAACCTAACCCCAAATCTAAACCTAAAATCTAAACCTAACCCCAAATCTAAACCTAAAATCTAAACCTAACCCCAAATCTAAACCTAAAATCTAAACCTAGCCCCAAATCTGAACCTAAAATCTAAACCTAACCCCAAATCTAAACCTAACCCCAATTCTAAACCCCAAATCTAAACCTAACCCCAAATCTAAACCTAAAATCTAAACCTAACCCCAAATCTAAACCTAAAATCTAAACCTAACCCCAAATCTAAACCTAACCCCAAATCTAAACCTAAAATCTAAACCTAACCCCAAATCTAAACCTAACCCCAAATCTAAACCTAAAATCTAAACCTAACCCCAAATCTAAACCTAAAATCTAAACCTAACCCCAAATCTAAACCTAACCCCAAATCCAAACCTAACCCCAAATCTAAACCTAAAATCTAAACCTAACCCTAAATCTAAACCTAACCCGAAATCTAAACCTAACCCCAAATCTAAACCTAACCCCAAATCTAAACCTAAAATCTAAACCTAACCCCAAATCTAAACCTAACCCCAAATCTAAACCTAAAATCTAAACCTAACCCCAAATCTAAACCTAAAATCTAAACCTAACCCCAAATCTAAACCTAACCCCAAATCTAACCCTAAATCTAAACCTAACCCCAAATCTAAACCTAAAATCTAAACCTAACCCCAAATCTAAACCTAACCCCAAATCTAACCCCAAATCTAAACCTAACCCCAAATCTAAACCTAAAATCTAAACCTAACCCCAAATCTAAACATAAAATCTAAACCTAACCCCAAATCTAAACCTAACCCCAAATCTAAACCTAAAATCTAAACCTAACCCCAAATCTAAACCTAAAATCTAAACCTAACCCCAAATCTCAACCTAACCCCAAATCTAAACCTAAAATCTAAACCTAACCCCAAATCTAAACCTAAAATCTAAACCTAACCCCAAATGTAAACCCCAAATCTAAACCTAACCCCAAATCTAAACCTAAAATCTAAACCTAGCCCCAAATCTGAACCTAAAATCTAAACCTAACCCCAAATCAAAACCTAACACCAATTCTAAACCCCAAATCTAAACCTAACCCCAAAGCTAAACCTAGAATCTAAACCTAACCCCAAATCTAAACCTAAAATCTAAACCTAACCCCAAATCTAAACCTAAAATCAAAACCTAACCCCAATTCTAAACCCCAAATCTAAACCTAACCCCAAATCTAAACCTAAAATCTAAACCTAACCCCAAATCTAAACCTAAAATCTAAACCTAACCCCAAATCTAAACCTAAAATATAAACCTAACCCCAAATCTAAACCTAAAATCTAAACCTAACCCCAAATCTAAACCTAACCCCAAATCTAAACCTAAAATCTAAACCTAACCCCAAATCTAAACCTAACCCCAAATCTAAACCTAAAATCTAAACCTAACCCCAAATCTAAACCTAAAATCTAAACCTAACCCCAAATCTAAACCTAACCCAAAATCTAACCCCAAATCTAAACCTAACCCCAAATCTAAACCTAAAATCTAAACCTAACCCCAAATCTAAACCTAAAATCTAAACCTAACCCCAAATCTAAACCTAACCCCAAATCTAAACCTAAAATCTAAACCTAACCCCAAATCTAAACCTAAAATCTAAACCTAAAATCTAAACCTACCCTAAAATCTAAACCTAACCACAAATCTAAACCTAAAATCTAAACCTAACCCCAAATCAAAACCTAACCCCAATTCTAAACCCCAAATCTAAACCTAACCCCAAATCTAAACCTAAAATCTAAACCTAACCCCAAATCTAAACCTAAAATCTAAACCTAACCCCAAATCTAAACCTAACCCCAAATCTAAACCTAAAATCTAAACCTAGCCCCAAATCTGAACCTAAAATCTAAACCTAACCCCAAATCTAAACCTAAAATCTAAACCTAACCCCAAATCTAAACCTAACCCCAAATCTAAACCCCAAATCTAAACCTAACCCCAAATCTAAACCTAAAATCTAAACCTAACCCCAAATCTAAACCTAAAATCTAAACCTAACCCCAAATCTAAACCTAAAATATAAACCTAACCCCAAATCTAAACCTAAAATCTAAACCTAACCCCAAATCTAAACCTAACCCCAAAACTAAACCTAAAATCTAAACCTAACCCAAATCTAAACCTAAAATCTAAATCTAACCCCAAATCTAAACCTAACCCCAAATCTAACCCCAAATCTAAACCTAACCCCAAATCTAAACCTAAAATCTAAACCTAACCCCAAATCTAAACCTAACCCCAAATCTAAACCTAACCCCAAATCTAAACCTAAAATCTAAACCTAACCCCAAATCTAAACCTAAAATCTAAACCTAAAATCTAAACCTACCCTAAAATCTAAACCTAACCCCAAATCTAAACCTAAAATCTAAACCTAACCCCAAATCTAAACCTAACCCCAAATCTAAACCTAAAATCTAAACCTAACCCCAAATCTAAACCTAAAATCAAAACCTAACCCCAAATCTAAACCTAAAATCTAAACCTAGCCCCAAATCTGAACCTAAAATCTAAACCTAACCCCAAATCTAAACCTAACCCCAATTCTAAACCCCAAATCTAAACCTAACCCCAAATCTAAACCTAAAATCTAAACCTAACCCCAAATCTAAACCTAAAATCTAAACCTAACCCCAAATCTAAACCTAACCCCAAATCCAAACCTAACCCCAAATCTAAACCTAAAATCTAAACCTAACCCCAAATCTAAACCTAAAATCTAAACCTAACCCCAAAACTAAACCTAAAATCTAAACCTAACCCTAAATCTAAAACTAACCCCAAATCTAAACCTAACCCCAAATCTAAACCTAAAATCTAAACCTAACCCTAAATCTAAACCTAACCCCAAATCTAAACCTAACCCCAAATCTAAACCTAAAATCTAAACCTAACCCCAAATCTAAACCTAACCCCAAATCTAAACCTAAAATCTAAACCTAACCCCAAATCTAAACCTAAAATCTAAACCTAACCCCAAATCTAAACCTAACCCCAAATCTAACCCTAAATCTAAACCTAACCCCAAATCTAAACCTAAAATCTAAACCTAACCCCAAATCTAAACCTAACCCCAAATCTAACCCCAAATCTAAACCTAACCCCAAATCTAAACCTAAAATCTAAACCTAACCCCAAATCTAAACCTAAAATCTAAACCTAACCCTAAATCTAAACCTAACCCCAAATCTAAACCTAACCCCAAATCTAAACCTAACCCCAAATCTAAACCTAAAATCTAAACCTAACCCCAAATCTAACCCCAAATCTAAACCTAACCCCAAATCTAAACCTAAAATCTAAACCTAACCCCAAATCTAAACCTAACCCCAAATCTAAACCTAAAATCTAAACCTAACCCCAAATCTAAACCTAAAATCTAAACCTAACCCCAAATCTAAACCTAACCCCAAATCTAACCCCAAATCTAAACCTAACCCCAAATCTAAACCTAAAATCTAAACCTAACCCCAAATCTAAACCTAAAATCTAAACCTAACCCCAAATCTAAACCTAACCCCAAATCTAAACCTAAAATCTAAACCTAACCCCAAATCTAAACCTAAAATCTAAACCTAACCCCAAATCTAAACCTAACCCCAAATCTAAACCTAAAATCTAAACCTAACCCCAAATCTAAACCTAAAATCTAAACCTAGCCCCAAATCTGAACCTAAAATCTAAACCTAACCCCAAATCTAAACCTAACCCCAATTCTAAACCCCAAATCTAAACCTAACCCCAAATCTAAACCTAAAATCTAAACCTAACCCCAAATCTAAACCTAAAATCTAAACCTAACCCCAAATCTAAACCTAACCCCAAATCTAAACCTAAAATCTAAACCTAACCCCAAATCTAAACCTAACCCCAAATCTAAACCTAAAATCTAAACCTAACCCCAAATCTAAACCTAAAATCTAAACCTAACCCCAAATCTAAACCTAACCCCAAATCCAAACCTAACCCCAAATCTAAACCTAAAATCTAAACCCAACCCCAAATCTAAACCTAAAATCTAAACCTAACCCCAAATCTAAACCTAAAATCTAAACCTAACCCTAAATCTAAACCTAACCCCAAATCTAAACCTAACCCCAAATCTAAACCTAAAATCTAAACCTAACCCCAAATCTAAACCTAAAATCTAAACCTAACCCCAAATCTAAACCTAACCCCAAATCTAAACCTAAAATCTAAACCTAACCCCAAATGTAAACCTAAAATCTAAACCTAACCCCAAATCTAAACCTAAAATCTAAACCTAACCCCAAATCTAAACCTAAAATCTAAACCTAACCCCAAATCTCAACCTAACCCCAAATCTAAACCTAAAATCTAAACCTAACCCCAAATCTAAACCTAAAATCTAAACCTAACCCCAAATGTAAACCCCAAATCTAAACCTAACCCCAAATCTAAACCTAACCCCAAATCTAACCCCAAATCTAAACCTAACCCCAAATCTAAACCTAAAATCTAAACCTAACCCCAAATCTAAACCTAACCCCAAATCCAAACCTAACCCCAAATCTAAACCTAAAATCTAAACCTAACCCCAAATCTAAACCTAAAATCTAAACCTAACCCCAAATCTAAACCTAACCCCAAATCTAAACCTAACCCCAAATCTAAACCTAAAATCTAAACCTAACCCCAAATCTAAACCTAAAATGTAAACCTAACCCCAAATCTAAACCTAAAATCTAAACCTAACCCCAAATCTAAACCTAAAATCTAAACCTAACCCCAAATCTAAACCTAACCCCAAATCTAACCCTAAATCTAAACCTAACCCCAAATCTAAACCTAAAATCTAAACCTAACCCCAAATCTAAACCTAACCCCAAATCTAACCCCAAATCTAAACCTAACCCCAAATCTAAACCTAAAATCTAAACCTAACCCCAAATCTAAACATAAAATCTAAACCTAACCCCAAATCTAAACCTAACCCCAAATCTAAACCTAAAATCTAAACCTAACCCCAAATCTAAACCTAAAATCTAAACCTAACCCCAAATCTCAACCTAACCCCAAATCTAAACCTAAAATCTAAACCTAACCCCAAATCTAAACCTAAAATCTAAACCTAACCCCAAATGTAAACCCCAAATCTAAACCTAACCCCAAATCTAAACCTAAAATCTAAACCTAACCGCAAATCTAAACCTAAAATCTAAACCTAGCCCCAAATCTGAACCTAAAATCTAAACCTAACCCCAAATCAAAACCTAACCCCAATTCTAAACCCCAAATCTAAACCTAACCCCAAAGCTAAACCTAAAATGTAAACCTAACCCCAAATCTAAACCTAAAATCTAAACCTAACCCCAAATCTAAACCTAAAATCTAAACCTAACCCCAAATCTAAACCTAACCCCAAATCTAAACCTAAAATCTAAACCTAACCCCAAATCTAAACCTAAAATCTAAACCTAACCCCAAATCTAAACCTAAAATCTAAACCTAAAATCTAAACCTACCCTAAAATCTAAACCTAACCACAAATCTAAACCTAAAATCTAAACCTAACCCCAAATCAAAACCTAATCCCAATTCTAAACCCCAAATCTAAACCTAACCCCAAATCTAAACCTAAAATCTAAACCTAACCCCAAATCTAAACCTAAAATCTAAACCTAACCCCAAATCTAAACCTAACCCCAAATCTAAACCTAAAATCTAAACCTAACCCCAAATCTAAACCTAACCCCAAATCTAAACCTAAAATCTAAACCTAGCCCCAAATCTGAACCTAAAATCTAAACCTAACCCCAAATCTAAACCTAAAATCTAAACCTAACCCCAAATCTAAACCCCAAATCTAAACCTAACCCCAAATCTAAACCTAAAATAGAAAACTAACCCCAAATCTAAACCTAAAATCTAAACCTAACCCCAAATCTAAACCTAACCCCAAATCTAAACCTAACCCCAAATCTAAACCTAAAATCTAAACCTAACCCAAATCTAAACCTAAAATCTAAATCTAACCCCAAATCTAAACCTAACCCCAAATCTAACCCCAAGTCTAAACCTAACCCCAAATCTAAACCTAAAATCTAAACCTAACCCCAAATCTAAACCTAACCCCAAATCTAAACCTAACCCCAAATCTAAACCTAAAATCTAAACCTAACCCCAAATCTAAACCTAAAATCTAAACCTAAAATCTAAACCTACCCTAAAATCTAAACCTAACCCCAAATCTAAACCTAAAATCTAAACCTAACTCCAAATCTAAACCTAACCCCAAATCTAAACCTAAAATCTAAACCTAACCCCAAATCTAAACCTAAAATATAAACCTAACCCCAAATCTAAACCTAAAATCTAAACCTAGCCCCAAATCTGAACCTAAAATCTAAACCTAACCCCAAATCTAAACCTAACCCCAATTCTAAACCCCAAATCTAAACCTAACCCCAAATCTAAACCTAAAATCTAAACCTAACCCCAAATCTAAACCTAAAATCTAAACCTAACCCCAAATCTAAACCTAACCCCAAATCCAAACCTAACCCCAAATCTAAACCTAAAATCTAAACCTAACCCCAAATCTAAACCTAAAATCTAAACCTAACCCCAAAACTAAACCTAAAATCTAAACCTAACCCTAAAACTGAAACTAACCCCAAATCTAAACCTAAAATCTAAACCTAACCCCAAATCTAAACCTAACCCCAAATCTAAACCTAAAATCTAAACCTAACCCCAAATCTAAACCTAACCCCAAATCTAAACCTAAAATCTAAACCTAACCCCAAATCTAAACCTAACCCCAAATCTAAACCTAAAATCTAAACCTAACCCCAAATCTAAACCTAAAATCTAAACCTAACCCCAAATCTAAACCTAACCCCAAATCTAACCCTAAATCTAAACGTAACCCCAAATCTAAACCTAAAATCTAAATCTAACCCCAAATCTAAACCTAACCCCAAATCTAACCCCAAATCTAAACCTAACCCCAAATCTAAACCTAAAATCTAAACCTAACCCCAAATCTAAACCTAAAATCTAAACCTAACCCTAAATCTAAACCTAACCCCAAATCTAAACCTAACCCCAAATCTAAACCTAAAATCTAAACCTAACCCCAAATCTAAACCTAACCCCAAATCTAACCCCAAATCTAAACCTAACCCCAAATCTAAACCTAAAATCTAAACCTAACCCCAAATCTAAACCTAAAATCTAAACCTAACCCCAAATCTAAACCTAACCCCAAATCTAAACCTAAAATCTAAACCTAACCCCAAATCTAAACCTAAAATCTAAACCTAACCCCAAATCTAAACCTAAAATATAAACCTAAAATCTAAACCTACCCTAAAATCTAAACCTAACCACAAATCTAAACCTAAAATCTAAACCTAACCCCAAATCAAAACCTAATCCCAATTCTAAACCCCAAATCTAAACCTAACCCCAAATCTAAACCTAAAATCTAAACCTAACCCCAAATCTAAACCTAAAATCTAAACCTAACCCCAAATCTAAACCTAACCCCAAATCTAAACCTAAAATCTAAACCTAACCCCAAATCTAAACCTAACCCCAAATCTAAACCTAAAATCTAAACCTAGCCCCAAATCTGAACCTAAAATCTAAACCTAACCCCAAATCTAAACCTAAAATCTAAACCTAACCCCAAATCTAAACCCCAAATCTAAACCTAACCCCAAATCTAAACCTAAAATAGAAACCTAACCCCAAATCTAAACCTAAAATCTAAACCTAACCCCAAATCTAAACCTAACCCCAAATCTAAACCTAAAATCTAAACCTAACCCAAATCTAAACCTAAAATCTAAATCTAACCCCAAATCTAAACCTAACCCCAAATCTAACCCCAAATCTAAACCTAACCCCAAATCTAAACCTAAAATCTAAACCTAACCCCAAATCTAAACCTAACCCCAAATCTAAACCTAACCCCAAATCTAAACCTAAAATCTAAACCTAACCCCAAATCTAAACCTAAAATCTAAACCTAAAATCTAAACCTACCCTAAAATCTAAACCTAACCCCAAATCTAAACCTAAAATCTAAACCTAACTCCAAATCTAAACCTAACCCCAAATCTAAACCTAAAATCTAAACCTAACCCCAAATCTAAACCTAAAATCTAAACCTAACCCCAAATCTAAACCTAAAATCTAAACCTAGCCCCAAATCTGAACCTAAAATCTAAACCTAACCCCAAATCTAAACCTAACCCCAATTCTAAACCCCAAATCTAAACCTAACCCCAAATCTAAACCTAAAATCTAAACCTAACCCCAAATCTAAACCTAAAATCTAAACCTAACCCCAAATCTAAACCTAACCCCAAATCCAAACCTAACCCCAAATCTAAACCTAAAATCTAAACCTAACCCCAAATCTAAACCTAAAATCTAAACCTAACCCCAAATCTAAACCTAAAATCTAAACCTAACCCCAAATCTAAACCTAAAATCTAAACCTAACCCCAAATCTAAACCTAAAATCTAAACCTAACCCCAAATCTAAACCTAACCCCAAATCTAAACCTAACCCCAAATCTAAACCTAAAATCTAAACCTAACCCCAAATCTAAACCTAAAATCTAAACCTAACCCCAAATCTAAACCTAACCCCAAATCTAAACCTAAAATCTAAACCTAACCCCAAATCTAAACCTAAAATCTAAACCTAACCCCAAATCTAAACCTAACCCAAAATCTAACCCCAAATCTAAACCTAACCCCAAATCTAAACCTAAAATCTAAACCTAACCCCAAATCTAAACCTAAAATCTAAACCTAACCCCAAATCTAAACCTAACCCCAAATCTAAACCTAAAATCTAAACCTAACCCCAAATCTAAACCTAAAATCTAAACCTAACCCCAAATCTAAACCTAAAATCTAAACCTAAAATCTAAACCTACCCTAAAATCTAAACCTAACCACAAATCTAAACCTAAAATCTAAACCTAACCCCAAATCAAAACCTAACCCCAATTCTAAACCCCAAATCTAAACCTAACCCCAAATCTAAACCTAAAATCTAAACCTAACCCCAAATCTAAACCTAAAATCTAAACCTAACCCCAAATCTAAACCTAACCCCAAATCTAAACCTAAAATCTAAACCTAACCCCAAATCTAAACCTAACCCCAAATCTAAACCTGAAATCTAAACCTAGCCCCAAATCTGAACCTAAAATCTAAACCTAACCCCAAATCTAAACCTAAAATCTAAACCTAACCCCAAATCTAAACCTAACCCCAAATCTAAACCCCAAATCTAAACCTAACCCCAAATCTAAACCTAAAATAGAAACCTAACCCCAAATCTAAACCTAAAATCTAAACCTAACCCCAAATCTAAACCTAACCCCAAATCTAAACCTAAACCCAAATCTAAACCTAAAATCTAAACCTAACCCAAATCTAAACCTAAAATCTAAATCTAACCCCAAATCTAAACCTAACCCCAAATCTAACCCCAAATCTAAACCTAACCCCAAATCTAAACCTAAAATCTAAACCTAACCCCAAATCTAAACCTAACCCCAAATCTAAACCTAAAATCTAAACCTAACCCCAAATCTAAACCTAAAATCTAAACCTAAAATCTAAACCTACCCTAAAATCTAAACCTAAAATCTAAACCTAGCCCCAAATCTGAACCTAAAATCTAAACCTAACCCCAAATCTAAACCTAACCCCAATTCTAAACCCCAAATCTAAACCTAACCCCAAATCTAAACCTAAAATCTAAACCTAACCCCAAATCTAAACCTAAAATCTAAACCTAACTCCAAATCTAAAACTAACCCCAAATCTAAACCTAAAATCTAAACCTAACCCCAAATCTAAACCTAAAATCTAAACCTAACCCCAAATCTAAACCTAACCCCAAATCTAAACCTAACCCCAAATCTAACCCTAAATCTAAACCTAACCCCAAATCTAAACCTAAAATCTAAACCTAACCCCAAATCTAAACCTAACCCCAAATCTAACCCCAAATCTAAACCTAACCCCAAATCTAAACCTAAAATCTAAACCTAACCCCAAATCTAAACCTAAAATCTAAACCTAACCCTAAATCTAAACCTAAACCCAAATCTAAACCTAACCCCAAATCTAAACCTAAAATCTAAACCTAACCCCAAATCTAAACCTAACCCCAAATCTAACCCCAAATCTAAACCTAACCCCAAATCTAAACCTAAAATCTAAACCTAACCCCAAATCTAAACCTAACCCCAAATCTAAACCTAAAATCTAAACCTAACCCCAAATCTAAACCTAAAATCTAAACCTAACCCCAAATCTAAACCTAACCCCAAATCTAAACCTAAAATCTAAACCTAACCCCAAATCTAAACCTAAAATCTAAACCTAACCCCAAATCTAAACCTAAAATCTAAACCTAGCCCCAAATCTGAACCTAAAATCTAAACCTAACCCCAAATCTAAACCTAACCCCAATTCTAAACCCCAAATCTAAACCTAACCCCAAATCTAAACCTAAAATCTAAACCTAACCCCAAATCTAAACCTAAAATCTAAACCTAACCCCAAATCTAAACCTAACCCCAAATCTAAACCTAAAATCTAAACCTAACCCCAAATCTAAACATAAAATCTAAACCTAACCCCAAATCTAAACCTAACCCCAAATCTAAACCTAAAATCTAAACCTAACCCCAAATCTAAACCTAAAATCTAAACCTAACCCCAAATCTCAACCTAACCCCAAATCTAAACCTAAAATCTAAACCTAACCCCAAATCTAAACCTAAAATCTAAACCTAACCCCAAATGTAAACCCCAAATCTAAACCTAACCCCAAATCTAAACCTAAAATCTAAACCTAACCGCAAATCTAAACCTAAAATCTAAACCTAGCCCCAAATCTGAACCTAAAATCTAAACCTAACCCCAAATCAAAACCTAACCCCAATTCTAAACCCCAAATCTAAACCTAACCCCAAAGCTAAACCTAAAATCTAAACCTAACCCCAAATCTAAACCTAAAATCTAAACCTAACCCCAAATCTAAACCTAAAATCTAAACCTAACCCCAAATCTAAACCTAACCCCAAATCTAAACCTAAAATCTAAACCTAACCCCAAATCTAAACCTAACCCCAAATCTAAACCTAAAATCTAAACCTAACCCCAAATCTAAACCTAAAATCTAAACCTAACCCCAAATCTAAACCTAAAATCTAAACCTAACCCCAAATCTAAACCTAACCCCAAATCTAAACCTAAACCCAAATCTAAACCTAAAATCTAAACCTAACCCAAATCTAAACCTAAAATCTAAATCTAACCCCAAATCTAAACCTAACCCCAAATCTAACCCCAAATCTAAACCTAACCCCAAATCTAAACCTAAAATCTAAACCTAACCCCAAATCTAAACCTAACCCCAAATCTAAACCTAAAATCTAAACCTAACCCCAAATCTAAACCTAAAATCTAAACCTAAAATCTAAACCTACCCTAAAATCTAAACCTAACCCCAAATCTAAACCTAAAATCTAAACCTAACTCCAAATCTAAAACTAACCCCAAATCTAAACCTAAAATCTAAACCTAACCCCAAATCTAAACCTAAAATCTAAACCTAACCCCAAATCTAAACCTAACCCCAAATCTAAACCTAAAATCTAAACCTAACCCCAAATCTAAACCTAACCCCAAATCTAAACCTAAAATCTAAACCTAACCCCAAATCTAAACCTAAAATCTAAACCTAACCCCAAATCTAAACCTAACCCCAAATCTAACCCTAAATCTAAACCTAACCCCAAATCTAAACCTAAAATCTAAACCTAACCCCAAATCTAAACCTAACCCCAAATCTAACCCCAAATCTAAACCTAACCCCAAATCTAAACCTAAAATCTAAACCTAACCCCAAATCTAAACCTAAAATCTAAACCTAACCCTAAATCTAAACCTAACCCCAAATCTAAACCTAACCCCAAATCTAAACCTAAAATCTAAACCTAACCCCAAATCTAAACCTAACCCCAAATCTAACCCCAAATCTAAACCTAACCCCAAATCTAAACCTAAAATCTAAACCTAAACCCAAATCTAAACCTAACCCCAAATCTAAACCTAAAATCTAAACCTAACCCCAAATCTAAACCTAAAATCTAAACCTAACCCCAAATCTAAACCTAACCCCAAATCTAAACCTAAAATCTAAACCTAACCCCAAATCTAAACCTAAAATCTAAACCTAACCCCAAATCTAAACCTAAAATCTAAACCTAGCCCCAAATCTGAACCTAAAATCTAAACCTAACCCCAAATCTAAACCTAACCCCAATTCTAAACCCCAAATCTAAACCTAACCCCAAATCTAAACCTAAAATCTAAACCTAACCCCAAATCTAAACCTAAAATCTAAACCTAACCCCAAATCTAAACCTAACCCCAAATCTAAACCTAAAATCTAAACCTAACCCCAAATCTAAACATAAAATCTAAACCTAACCCCAAATCTAAACCTAACCCCAAATCTAAACCTAAAATCTAAACCTAACCCCAAATCTCAACCTAACCCCAAATCTAAACCTAAAATCTAAACCTAACCCCAAATCTAAACCTAAAATCTAAACCTAACCCCAAATGTAAACCCCAAATCTAAACCTAACCCCAAATCTAAACCTAAAATCTAAACCTAACCGCAAATCTAAACCTAAAATCTAAACCTAGCCCCAAATCTGAACCTAAAATCTAAACCTAACCCCAAATCAAAACCTAACCCCAATTCTAAACCCCAAATCTAAACCTAACCCCAAAGCTAAACCTAAAATCTAAACCTAACCCCAAATCTAAACCTAAAATCTAAACCTAACCCCAAATCTAAACCTAACCCCAAATCTAAACCTAAAATCTAAACCTAACCCCAAATCTAAACCTAACCCCAAATCTAAACCTAAAATCTAAACCTAACCCCAAATCTAAACCTAAAATCTAAACCTAACCCCAAATCTAAACCTAACCCAAAATCTAAACCCAAATCTAAACCTAACCCCAAATCTAAACCTAAAATCTAAACCTAACCCCAAATCTAAACCTAAAATCTAAACCTAACCCCAAATCTAAAGCTAACCCCAAATCTAAACCTAAAATCTAAACCTAACCCCAAATCTAAACCTAAAATCTAAACCTAACCCCAAATCTAAACCTAAAATCTAAACCTAAAATCTAAACCTACCCTAAAATCTAAACCTAACCACAAATCTAAACCTAAAATCTAAACCTAACCCCAAATCAAAACCTAACCCCAATTCTAAACCCCAAATCTAAACCTAACCCCAAATCTAAACCTAAAATCTAAACCTAACCCCAAATCTAAACCTAACCCCAAATCTAAACCTAAAATCTAAACCTAGCCCCAAATCTGAACCTAAAATCTAAACCTAACCCCAAATCTAAACCTAAAATCTAAACCTAACCCCAAATCTAAACCTAACCCCAAATCTAAACCTAAAATCTAAACCTAACCCCAAATCTAAACCTAACCCCAAATCTAAACCTAAAATCTAAACCTAACCCCAAATCTAAACCTAAAATCTAAACCTAACCCCAAATCTAAACCTAAAATCTAAACCTAGCCCCAAATCTGAACCTAAAATCTAAACCTAACCCCAAATCTAAACCTAACCCCAATTCTAAACCCCAAATCTAAACCTAACCCCAAATCTAAACCTAAAATCTAAACCTAACCCCAAATCTAAACCTAAAATCTAAACCTAACCCCAAATCTAAACCTAACCCCAAATCTAAACCTAAAATCTAAACCTAACCCCAAATCTAAACCTAACCCCAAATCTAAACCTAAAATCTAAACCTAACCCCAAATCTAAACCTAAAATCTAAACCTAACCCCAAATCTAAACCTAACCCCAAATCCAAACCTAACCCCAAATCTAAACCTAAAATCTAAACCTAACCCTAAATCTAAACCTAACCCGAAATCTAAACCTAACCCCAAATCTAAACCTAACCCCAAATCTAAACCTAAAATCTAAACCTAACCCCAAATCTAAACCTAACCCCAAATCTAAACCTAAAATCTAAACCTAACCCCAAATCTAAACCTAAAATCTAAACCTAACCCCAAATCTAAACCTAACCCCAAATCTAACCCTAAATCTAAACCTAACCCCAAATCTAAACCTAAAATCTAAACCTAACCCCAAATCTAAACCTAACCCCAAATCTAACCCCAAATCTAAACCTAACCCCAAATCTAAACCTAAAATCTAAACCTAACCCCAAA
Source organism: Patagioenas fasciata (assembly GCF_037038585.1). Taxonomy (NCBI): domain Eukaryota; kingdom Metazoa; phylum Chordata; class Aves; order Columbiformes; family Columbidae; genus Patagioenas; species Patagioenas fasciata. Next base: position 928,413 of record NW_027288511.1, read on the forward strand.
TCTAAACATAAAATCTAAACCTAACCCCAAATCTAAACCTAACCCCAAATCTAAACCTAAAATCTAAACCTAACCCCAAATCTAAACCTAAAATCTAAACCTAACCCCAAATCTCAACCTAACCCCAAATCTAAACCTAAAATCTAAACCTAACCCCAAATCTAAACCTAAAATCTAAACCTAACCCCAAATGTAAACCCCAAATCTAAACCTAACCCCAAATCTAAACCTAAAATCTAAACCTAGCCCCAAATCTGAACCTAAAATCTAAACCTAACCCCAAATCAAAACCTAACACCAATTCTAAACCCCAAATCTAAACCTAACCCCAAAGCTAAACCTAGAATCTAAACCTAACCCCAAATCTAAACCTAAAATCTAAACCTAACCCCAAATCTAAACCTAAAATCAAAACCTAACCCCAATTCTAAACCCCAAATCTAAACCTAACCCCAAATCTAAACCTAAAATCTAAACCTAACCCCAAATCTAAACCTAAAATCTAAACCTAACCCCAAATCTAAACCTAAAATATAAACCTAACCCCAAATCTAAACCTAAAATCTAAACCTAACCCCAAATCTAAACCTAACCCCAAATCTAAACCTAAAATCTAAACCTAACCCCAAATCTAAACCTAACCCCAAATCTAAACCTAAAATCTAAACCTAACCCCAAATCTAAACCTAAAATCTAAACCTAACCCCAAATCTAAACCTAACCCAAAATCTAACCCCAAATCTAAACCTAACCCCAAATCTAAACCTAAAATCTAAACCTAACCCCAAATCTAAACCTAAAATCTAAACCTAACCCCAAATCTAAACCTAACCCCAAATCTAAACCTAAAATCTAAACCTAACCCCAAATCTAAACCTAAAATCTAAACCTAAAATCTAAACCTACCCTAAAATCTAAACCTAACCACAAATCTAAACCTAAAATCTAAACCTAACCCCAAATCAAAACCTAACCCCAATTCTAAACCCCAAATCTAAACCTAACCCCAAATCTAAACCTAAAATCTAAACCTAACCCCAAATCTAAACCTAAAATCTAAACCTAACCCCAAATCTAAACCTAACCCCAAATCTAAACCTAAAATCTAAACCTAGCCCCAAATCTGAACCTAAAATCTAAACCTAACCCCAAATCTAAACCTAAAATCTAAACCTAACCCCAAATCTAAACCTAACCCCAAATCTAAACCCCAAATCTAAACCTAACCCCAAATCTAAACCTAAAATCTAAACCTAACCCCAAATCTAAACCTAAAATCTAAACCTAACCCCAAATCTAAACCTAAAATATAAACCTAACCCCAAATCTAAACCTAAAATCTAAACCTAACCCCAAATCTAAACCTAAAATCTAAACCTAACCCCAAATCTAAACCTAACCCCAAAACTAAACCTAAAATCTAAACCTAACCCAAATCTAAACCTAAAATCTAAATCTAACCCCAAATCTAAACCTAACCCCAAATCTAACCCCAAATCTAAACCTAACCCCAAATCTAAACCTAAAATCTAAACCTAACCCCAAATCTAAACCTAACCCCAAATCTAAACCTAACCCCAAATCTAAACCTAAAATCTAAACCTAACCCCAAATCTAAACCTAAAATCTAAACCTAAAATCTAAACCTACCCTAAAATCTAAACCTAACCCCAAATCTAAACCTAAAATCTAAACCTAACCCCAAATCTAAACCTAACCCCAAATCTAAACCTAAAATCTAAACCTAACCCCAAATCTAAACCTAAAATCAAAACCTAACCCCAAATCTAAACCTAAAATCTAAACCTAGCCCCAAATCTGAACCTAAAATCTAAACCTAACCCCAAATCTAAACCTAACCCCAATTCTAAACCCCAAATCTAAACCTAACCCCAAATCTAAACCTAAAATCTAAACCTAACCCCAAATCTAAACCTAAAATCTAAACCTAACCCCAAATCTAAACCTAACCCCAAATCCAAACCTAACCCCAAATCTAAACCTAAAATCTAAACCTAACCCCAAATCTAAACCTAAAATCTAAACCTAACCCCAAAACTAAACCTAAAATCTAAACCTAACCCTAAATCTAAAACTAACCCCAAATCTAAACCTAACCCCAAATCTAAACCTAAAATCTAAACCTAACCCTAAATCTAAACCTAACCCCAAATCTAAACCTAACCCCAAATCTAAACCTAAAATCTAAACCTAACCCCAAATCTAAACCTAACCCCAAATCTAAACCTAAAATCTAAACCTAACCCCAAATCTAAACCTAAAATCTAAACCTAACCCCAAATCTAAACCTAACCCCAAATCTAACCCTAAATCTAAACCTAACCCCAAATCTAAACCTAAAACCTAAACCTAACCCCAAATCTAAACCTAACCCCAAATCTAACCCCAAATCTAAACCTAACCCCAAATCTAAACCTAAAATCTAAACCTAACCCCAAATCTAAACCTAAAATCTAAACCTAACCCTAAATCTAAACCTAACCCCAAATCTAAACCTAACCCCAAATCTAAACCTAACCCCAAATCTAAACCTAAAATCTAAACCTAACCCCAAATCTAACCCCAAATCTAAACCTAACCCCAAATCTAAACCTAAAATCTAAACCTAACCCCAAATCTAAACCTAACCCCAAATCTAAACCTAAAATCTAAACCTAACCCCAAATCTAAACCTAAAATCTAAACCTAACCCCAAATCTAAACCTAACCCCAAATCTAACCCCAAATCTAAACCTAACCCCAAATCTAAACCTAAAATCTAAACCTAACCCCAAATCTAAACCTAAAATCTAAACCTAACCCCAAATCTAAACCTAACCCCAAATCTAAACCTAAAATCTAAACCTAACCCCAAATCTAAACCTAAAATCTAAACCTAACCCCAAATCTAAACCTAACCCCAAATCTAAACCTAAAATCTAAACCTAACCCCAAATCTAAACCTAAAATCTAAACCTAGCCCCAAATCTGAACCTAAAATCTAAACCTAACCCCAAATCTAAACCTAACCCCAATTCTAAACCCCAAATCTAAACCTAACCCCAAATCTAAACCTAAAATCTAAACCTAACCCCAAATCTAAACCTAAAATCTAAACCTAACCCCAAATCTAAACCTAACCCCAAATCTAAACCTAAAATCTAAACCTAACCCCAAATCTAAACCTAACCCCAAATCTAAACCTAAAATCTAAACCTAACCCCAAATCTAAACCTAAAATCTAAACCTAACCCCAAATCTAAACCTAACCCCAAATCCAAACCTAACCCCAAATCTAAACCTAAAATCTAAACCCAACCCCAAATCTAAACCTAAAATCTAAACCTAACCCCAAATCTAAACCTAAAATCTAAACCTAACCCTAAATCTAAACCTAACCCCAAATCTAAACCTAACCCCAAATCTAAACCTAAAATCTAAACCTAACCCCAAATCTAAACCTAAAATCTAAACCTAACCCCAAATCTAAACCTAACCCCAAATCTAAACCTAAAATCTAAACCTAACCCCAAATGTAAACCTAAAATCTAAACCTAACCCCAAATCTAAACCTAAAATCTAAACCTAACCCCAAATCTAAACCTAAAATCTAAACCTAACCCCAAATCTCAACCTAACCCCAAATCTAAACCTAAAATCTAAACCTAACCCCAAATCTAAACCTAAAATCTAAACCTAACCCCAAATGTAAACCCCAAATCTAAACCTAACCCCAAATCTAAACCTAACCCCAAATCTAACCCCAAATCTAAACCTAACCCCAAATCTAAACCTAAAATCTAAACCTAACCCCAAATCTAAACCTAAAATCTAAACCTAACCCCAAATCTAAACCTAAAATCTAAACCTAACCCCAAATCTAAACCTAACCCAAAATCTAACCCCAAATCTAAACCTAACCCCAAATCTAAACCTAAAATCTAAACCTAACCCCAAATCTAAACCTAAAATCTAAACCTAACCCCAAATCTAAACCTAACCCAAAATCTAACCCCAAATCTAAACCTAACCCCAAATCTAAACCTAAAATCTAAACCTAACCCCAAATCTAAACCTAAAATCTAAACCTAACCCCAAATCTAAACCTAACCCCAAATCTAAACCTAAAATCTAAACCTAACCCCAAATCTAAACCTAAAATCTAAACCTAAAATCTAAACCTACCCTAAAATCTAAACCTAACCACAAATCTAAACCTAAAATCTAAACCTAACCCCAAATCAAAACCTAACCCCAATTCTAAACCCCAAATCTAAACCTAACCCCAAATCTAAACCTAAAATCTAAACCTAACCCCAAATCTAAACCTAAAATCTAAACCTAACCCCAAATCTAAACCTAACCCCAAATCTAAACCTAAAATCTAAACCTAGCCCCAAATCTGAACCTAAAATCTAAACCTAACCCCAAATCTAAACCTAAAATCTAAACCTAACCCCAAATCTAAACCTAACCCCAAATCTAAACCCCAAATCTAAACCTAACCCCAAATCTAAACCTAAAATCTAAACCTAACCCCAAATCTAAACCTAAAATCTAAACCTAACCCCAAATCTAAACCTAAAATATAAACCTAACCCCAAATCTAAACCTAAAATCTAAACCTAACCCCAAATCTAAACCTAACCCCAAAACTAAACCTAAAATCTAAACCTAACCCAAATCTAAACCTAAAATCTAAATCTAACCCCAAATCTAAACCTAACCCCAAATCTAACCCCAAATCTAAACCTAACCCCAAATCTAAACCTAAAATCTAAACCTAACCCCAAATCTAAACCTAACCCCAAATCTAAACCTAACCCCAAATCTAAACCTAAAATCTAAACCTAACCCCAAATCTAAACCTAAAATCTAAACCTAAAATCTAAACCTACCCTAAAATCTAAACCTAACCCCAAATCTAAACCTAAAATCTAAACCTAACCCCAAATCTAAACCTAACCCCAAATCTAAACCTAAAATCTAAACCTAACCCCAAATCTAAACCTAAAATCAAAACCTAACCCCAAATCTAAACCTAAAATCTAAACCTAGCCCCAAATCTGAACCTAAAATCTAAACCTAACCCCAAATCTAAACCTAACCCCAATTCTAAACCCCAAATCTAAACCTAACCCCAAATCTAAACCTAAAATCTAAACCTAACCCCAAATCTAAACCTAAAATCTAAACCTAACCCCAAATCTAAACCTAACCCCAAATCCAAACCTAACCCCAAATCTAAACCTAAAATCTAAACCTAACCCCAAATCTAAACCTAAAATCTAAACCTAACCCCAAAACTAAACCTAAAATCTAAACCTAACCCTAAATCTAAAACTAACCCCAAATCTAAACCTAACCCCAAATCTAAACCTAAAATCTAAACCTAACCCTAAATCTAAACCTAACCCCAAATCTAAACCTAACCCCAAATCTAAACCTAAAATCTAAACCTAACCCCAAATCTAAACCTAACCCCAAATCTAAACCTAAAATCTAAACCTAACCCCAAATCTAAACCTAAAATCTAAACCTAACCCCAAATCTAAACCTAACCCCAAATCTAACCCTAAATCTAAACCTAACCCCAAATCTAAACCTAAAATCTAAACCTAACCCCAAATCTAAACCTAACCCCAAATCTAACCCCAAATCTAAACCTAACCCCAAATCTAAACCTAAAATCTAAACCTAACCCCAAATCTAAACCTAAAATCTAAACCTAACCCTAAATCTAAACCTAACCCCAAATCTAAACCTAACCCCAAATCTAAACCTAACCCCAAATCTAAACCTAAAATCTAAACCTAACCCCAAATCTAACCCCAAATCTAAACCTAACCCCAAATCTAAACCTAAAATCTAAACCTAACCCCAAATCTAAACCTAACCCCAAATCTAAACCTAAAATCTAAACCTAACCCCAAATCTAAACCTAAAATCTAAACCTAACCCCAAATCTAAACCTAACCCCAAATCTAACCCCAAATCTAAACCTAACCCCAAATCTAAACCTAAAATCTAAACCTAACCCCAAATCTAAACCTAAAATCTAAACCTAACCCCAAATCTAAACCTAACCCCAAATCTAAACCTAAAATCTAAACCTAACCCCAAATCTAAACCTAAAATCTAAACCTAACCCCAAATCTAAACCTAACCCCAAATCTAAACCTAAAATCTAAACCTAACCCCAAATCTAAACCTAAAATCTAAACCTAGCCCCAAATCTGAACCTAAAATCTAAACCTAACCCCAAATCTAAACCTAACCCCAATTCTAAACCCCAAATCTAAACCTAACCCCAAATCTAAACCTAAAATCTAAACCTAACCCCAAATCTAAACCTAAAATCTAAACCTAACCCCAAATCTAAACCTAACCCCAAATCTAAACCTAAAATCTAAACCTAACCCCAAATCTAAACCTAACCCCAAATCTAAACCTAAAATCTAAACCTAACCCCAAATCTAAACCTAAAATCTAAACCTAACCCCAAATCTAAACCTAACCCCAAATCCAAACCTAACCCCAAATCTAAACCTAAAATCTAAACCCAACCCCAAATCTAAACCTAAAATCTAAACCTAACCCCAAATCTAAACCTAAAATCTAAACCTAACCCTAAATCTAAACCTAACCCCAAATCTAAACCTAACCCCAAATCTAAACCTAAAATCTAAACCTAACCCCAAATCTAAACCTAAAATCTAAACCTAACCCCAAATCTAAACCTAACCCCAAATCTAAACCTAAAATCTAAACCTAACCCCAAATGTAAACCTAAAATCTAAACCTAACCCCAAATCTAAACCTAAAATCTAAACCTAACCCCAAATCTAAACCTAAAATCTAAACCTAACCCCAAATCTCAACCTAACCCCAAATCTAAACCTAAAATCTAAACCTAACCCCAAATCTAAACCTAAAATCTAAACCTAACCCCAAATGTAAACCCCAAATCTAAACCTAACCCCAAATCTAAACCTAACCCCAAATCTAACCCCAAATCTAAACCTAACCCCAAATCTAAACCTAAAATCTAAACCTAACCCCAAATCTAAACCTAAAATCTAAACCTAACCCCAAATCTAAACCTAACCCCAAATCCAAACCTAACCCCAAATCTAAACCTAAAATCTAAACCTAACCCCAAATCTAAACCTAAAATCTAAACCTAACCCCAAATCTAAACCTAACCCCAAATCTAAACCTAACCCCAAATCTAAACCTAAAATCTAAACCTAACCCCAAATCTAAACCTAAAATGTAAACCTAACCCCAAATCTAAACCTAAAATCTAAACCTAACCCCAAATCTAAACCTAAAATCTAAACCTAACCCCAAATCTAAACCTAACCCCAAATCTAACCCTAAATCTAAACCTAACCCCAAATCTAAACCTAAAATCTAAACCTAACCCCAAATCTAAACCTAACCCCAAATCTAACCCCAAATCTAAACCTAACCCCAAATCTAAACCTAAAATCTAAACCTAACCCCAAATCTAAACATAAAATCTAAACCTAACCCCAAATCTAAACCTAACCCCAAATCTAAACCTAAAATCTAAACCTAACCCCAAATCTAAACCTAAAATCTAAACCTAACCCCAAATCTCAACCTAACCCCAAATCTAAACCTAAAATCTAAACCTAACCCCAAATCTAAACCTAAAATCTAAACCTAACCCCAAATGTAAACCCCAAATCTAAACCTAACCCCAAATCTAAACCTAAAATCTAAACCTAACCGCAAATCTAAACCTAAAATCTAAACCTAGCCCCAAATCTGAACCTAAAATCTAAACCTAACCCCAAATCAAAACCTAACCCCAATTCTAAACCCCAAATCTAAACCTAACCCCAAAGCTAAACCTAAAATGTAAACCTAACCCCAAATCTAAACCTAAAATCTAAACCTAACCCCAAATCTAAACCTAAAATCTAAACCTAACCCCAAATCTAAACCTAACCCCAAATCTAAACCTAAAATCTAAACCTAACCCCAAATCTAAACCTAAAATCTAAACCTAACCCCAAATCTAAACCTAAAATCTAAACCTAAAATCTAAACCTACCCTAAAATCTAAACCTAACCACAAATCTAAACCTAAAATCTAAACCTAACCCCAAATCAAAACCTAATCCCAATTCTAAACCCCAAATCTAAACCTAACCCCAAATCTAAACCTAAAATCTAAACCTAACCCCAAATCTAAACCTAAAATCTAAACCTAACCCCAAATCTAAACCTAACCCCAAATCTAAACCTAAAATCTAAACCTAACCCCAAATCTAAACCTAACCCCAAATCTAAACCTAAAATCTAAACCTAGCCCCAAATCTGAACCTAAAATCTAAACCTAACCCCAAATCTAAACCTAAAATCTAAACCTAACCCCAAATCTAAACCCCAAATCTAAACCTAACCCCAAATCTAAACCTAAAATAGAAAACTAACCCCAAATCTAAACCTAAAATCTAAACCTAACCCCAAATCTAAACCTAACCCCAAATCTAAACCTAACCCCAAATCTAAACCTAAAATCTAAACCTAACCCAAATCTAAACCTAAAATCTAAATCTAACCCCAAATCTAAACCTAACCCCAAATCTAACCCCAAGTCTAAACCTAACCCCAAATCTAAACCTAAAATCTAAACCTAACCCCAAATCTAAACCTAACCCCAAATCTAAACCTAACCCCAAATCTAAACCTAAAATCTAAACCTAACCCCAAATCTAAACCTAAAATCTAAACCTAAAATCTAAACCTACCCTAAAATCTAAACCTAACCCCAAATCTAAACCTAAAATCTAAACCTAACTCCAAATCTAAACCTAACCCCAAATCTAAACCTAAAATCTAAACCTAACCCCAAATCTAAACCTAAAATCTAAACCTAACCCCAAATCTAAACCTAAAATCTAAACCTAGCCCCAAATCTGAACCTAAAATCTAAACCTAACCCCAAATCTAAACCTAACCCCAATTCTAAACCCCAAATCTAAACCTAACCCCAAATCTAAACCTAAAATCTAAACCTAACCCCAAATCTAAACCTAAAATCTAAACCTAACCCCAAATCTAAACCTAACCCCAAATCCAAACCTAACCCCAAATCTAAACCTAAAATCTAAACCTAACCCCAAATCTAAACCTAAAATCTAAACCTAACCCCAAAACTAAACCTAAAATCTAAACCTAACCCTAAAACTGAAACTAACCCCAAATCTAAACCTAAAATCTAAACCTAACCCCAAATCTAAACCTAACCCCAAATCTAAACCTAAAATCTAAACCTAACCCCAAATCTAAACCTAACCCCAAATCTAAACCTAAAATCTAAACCTAACCCCAAATCTAAACCTAACCCCAAATCTAAACCTAAAATCTAAACCTAACCCCAAATCTAAACCTAAAATCTAAACCTAACCCCAAATCTAAACCTAACCCCAAATCTAACCCTAAATCTAAACGTAACCCCAAATCTAAACCTAAAATCTAAACCTAACCCCAAATCTAAACCTAACCCCAAATCTAACCCCAAATCTAAACCTAACCCCAAATCTAAACCTAAAATCTAAACCTAACCCCAAATCTAAACCTAAAATCTAAACCTAACCCTAAATCTAAACCTAACCCCAAATCTAAACCTAACCCCAAATCTAAACCTAAAATCTAAACCTAACCCCAAATCTAAACCTAACCCCAAATCTAACCCCAAATCTAAACCTAACCCCAAATCTAAACCTAAAATCTAAACCTAACCCCAAATCTAAACCTAAAATCTAAACCTAACCCCAAATCTAAACCTAACCCCAAATCTAAACCTAAAATCTAAACCTAACCCCAAATCTAAACCTAAAATCTAAACCTAACCCCAAATCTAAACCTAAAATCTAAACCTAAAATCTAAACCTACCCTAAAATCTAAACCTAACCACAAATCTAAACCTAAAATCTAAACCTAACCCCAAATCAAAACCTAATCCCAATTCTAAACCCCAAATCTAAACCTAACCCCAAATCTAAACCTAAAATCTAAACCTAACCCCAAATCTAAACCTAAAATCTAAACCTAACCCCAAATCTAAACCTAACCCCAAATCTAAACCTAAAATCTAAACCTAACCCCAAATCTAAACCTAACCCCAAATCTAAACCTAAAATCTAAACCTAGCCCCAAATCTGAACCTAAAATCTAAACCTAACCCCAAATCTAAACCTAAAATCTAAACCTAACCCCAAATCTAAACCCCAAATCTAAACCTAACCCCAAATCTAAACCTAAAATAGAAACCTAACCCCAAATCTAAACCTAAAATCTAAACCTAACCCCAAATCTAAACCTAACCCCAAATCTAAACCTAAAATCTAAACCTAACCCAAATCTAAACCTAAAATCTAAATCTAACCCCAAATCTAAACCTAACCCCAAATCTAACCCCAAATCTAATCCTAACCCCAAATCTAAACCTAAAATCTAAACCTAACCCCAAATCTAAACCTAACCCCAAATCTAAACCTAACCCCAAATCTAAACCTAAAATCTAAACCTAACCCCAAATCTAAACCTAAAATCTAAACCTAAAATCTAAACCTACCCTAAAATCTAAACCTAACCCCAAATCTAAACCTAAAATCTAAACCTAACTCCAAATCTAAACCTAACCCCAAATCTAAACCTAAAATCTAAACCTAACCCCAAATCTAAACCTAAAATCTAAACCTAACCCCAAATCTAAACCTAAAATCTAAACCTAGCCCCAAATCTGAACCTAAAATCTAAACCTAACCCCAAATCTAAACCTAACCCCAATTCTAAACCCCAAATCTAAACCTAACCCCAAATCTAAACCTAAAATCTAAACCTAACCCCAAATCTAAACCTAAAATCTAAACCTAACCCCAAATCTAAACCTAACCCCAAATCCAAACCTAACCCCAAATCTAAACCTAAAATCTAAACCTAACCCCAAATCTAAACCTAAAATCTAAACCTAACCCCAAAACTAAACCTAAAATCTAAACCTAACCCTAAATCTAAACCTAACCCCAAATCTAAACCTAAAATCTAAACCTAACCCCAAATCTAAACCTAACCCCAAATCTAAACCTAAAATCTAAACCTAACCCCAAATCTAAACCTAACCCCAAATCTAAACCTAAAATCTAAACCTAACCCCAAATCTAAACCTAAAATCTAAACCTAAAATCTAAACCTAACCCCAAATCTAAACCTAAAATCTAAACCTAACCCCAAATCTAAACCTAACCCCAAATCTAACCCTAAATCTAAACCTAACCCCAAATCTAAACCTAAAATCTAAACCTAACCCCAAATCTAAACCTAACCCCAAATCTAACCCCAAATCTAAACCTAACCCCAAATCTAAACCTAAAATCTAAACCTAACCCCAAATCTAAACCTAAAATCTAAACCTAACCCTAAATCTAAACCTAACCCCAAATCTAAACCTAACCCCAAATCTAAACCTAAAATCTAAACCTAACCCCAAATCTAAACCTAACCCCAAATCTAACCCCAAATCTAAACCTAACCCCAAATCTAAACCTAAAATCTAAACCTAACCCCAAATCTAAACCTAAAATCTAAACCTAACCCCAAATCTAAACCTAACCCCAAATCTAAACCTAAAATCTAAACCTAACCCCAAATCTAAACCTAAAATCTAAACCTAACCCCAAATCTAAACCTAACCCCAAATCTAAACCTAAAATCTAAACCTAACCCCAAATCTAAACCTAAAATCTAAACCTAGCCCCAAATCTGAACCTAAAATCTAAACCTAACCCCAAATCTAAACCTAACCCCAATTCTAAACCCCAAATCTAAACCTAACCCCAAATCTAAACCTAAAATCTAAACCTAACCCCAAATCTAAACCTAAAATCTAAACCTAACCCCAAATCTAAACCTAACCCCAAATCTAAACCTAAAATCTAAACCTAACCCCAAATCTAAACATAAAATCTAAACCTAACCCCAAATCTAAACCTAACCCCAAATCTAAACCTAAAATCTAAACCTAACCCCAAATCTAAACCTAAAATCTAAACCTAACCCCAAATCTCAACCTAACCCCAAATCTAAACCTAAAATCTAAACCTAACCCCAAATCTAAACCTAAAATCTAAACCTAACCCCAAATGTAAACCCCAAATCTAAACCTAACCCCAAATCTAAACCTAAAATCTAAACCTAACCGCAAATCTAAACCTAAAATCTAAACCTAGCCCCAAATCTGAACCTAAAATCTAAACCTAACCCCAAATCAAAACCTAACCCCAATTCTAAACCCCAAATCTAAACCTAACCCCAAAGCTAAACCTAAAATCTAAACCTAACCCCAAATCTAAACCTAAAATCTAAACCTAACCCCAAATCTAAACCTAAAATCTAAACCTAACCCCAAATCTAAACCTAACCCCAAATCTAAACCTAAAATCTAAACCTAACCCCAAATCTAAACCTAACCCCAAATCTAAACCTAAAATCTAAACCTAACCCCAAATCTAAACCTAAAATCTAAACCTAACCCCAAATCTAAACCTAACCCAAAATCTAACCCCAAATCTAAACCTAACCCCAAATCTAAACCTAAAATCTAAACCTAAAATCTAAACCTAGCCTAAAATCTAAACCTAACCCCAAATCTAAACCTAAAATCTAAACCTAACCCCAAATCTAAACCTAACCCCAAATCTAAACCTAAAATCTAAACCTAACCCCAAATCTAAACCTAAAATCTAAACCTAGCCCCAAATCTGAACCTAAAATCTAAACCTAACCCCAAATCTAAACCTAACCCCAATTCTAAACCCCAAATCTAAACCTAACCCCAAATCTAAACCTAAAATCTAAACCTAACCCCAAATCTAAACCTAAAATCTAAACCTAACCCCAAATCTAAACCTAACCCCAAATCCAAACCTAACCCCAAATCTAAACCTAAAATCTAAACCTAACCCCAAATCTAAACCTAAAATCTAAACCTAACCCCAAAACTAAACCTAAAATCTAAACCTAACCCTAAATCTAAAACTAACCCCAAATCTAAACCTAAAATCTAAACCTAACCCCAAATCTAAACCTAACCCCAAATCTAAACCTAAAATCTAAACCTAACCCCAAATCTAAACCTAACCCCAAATCTAAACCTAAAATCTAAACCTAACCCCAAATCTAAACCTAACCCCAAATCTAAACCTAAAATCTAAACCTAACCCCAAATCTAAACCTAAAATCTAAACCTAGCCCCAAATCTGAACCTAAAATCTAAACCTAACCCCAAATCTAAACCTAACCCCAATTCTAAACCCCAAATCTAAACCTAACCCCAAATCTAAACCTAAAATCTAAACCTAACCCCAAATCTAAACCTAAAATCTAAACCTAACCCCAAATCTAAACCTAACCCCAAATCTAAACCTAAAATCTAAACCTAACCCCAAATCTAAACCTAACCCCAAATCTAAACCTAAAATCTAAACCTAACCCCAAATCTAAACCTAAAATCTAAACCTAACCCCAAATCTAAACCTAACCCCAAATCCAAACCTAACCCCAAATCTAAACCTAAAATCTAAACCTAACCCCAAATCTAAACCTAAAATCTAAACCTAACCCTAAATCTAAACCTAACCCGAAATCTAAACCTAACCCCAAATCTAAACCTAAAATCTAAACCTAACCCCAAATCTAAACCTAACCCCAAATCTAAACCTAAAATCTAAACCTAACCCCAAATCTAAACCTAACCCCAAATCTAAACCTAAAATCTAAACCTAACCCCAAATCTAAACCTAACCCCAAATCTAACCCTAAATCTAAACCTAACCCCAAATCTAAACCTAAAATCTAAACCTAACCCCAAATCTAAACCTAACCCCAAATCTAACCCCAAATCTAAACCTAACCCCAAATCTAAACCTAAAATCTAAACCTAACCCCAAATCTAAACATAAAATCTAAACCTAACCCCAAATCTAAACCTAACCCCAAATCTAAACCTAAAATCTAAACCTAACCCCAAATCTAAACCTAAAATCTAAACCTAACCCCAAATCTCAACCTAACCCCAAATCTAAACCTAAAATCTAAACCTAACCCCAAATCTAAACCTAAAATCTAAACCTAACCCCAAATGTAAACCCCAAATCTAAACCTAACCCCAAATCTAAACCTAAAATCTAAACCTAACCCCAAATCTAAACCTAAAATCTAAACCTAGCCCCAAATCTGAACCTAAAATCTAAACCTAACCCCAAATCAAAACCTAACACCAATTCTAAACCCCAAATCTAAACCTAACCCCAAAGCTAAACCTAAAATCTAAACCTAACCCCAAATCTAAACCTAAAATCAAAACCTAACCCCAATTCTAAACCCCAAATCTAAACCTAACCCCAAATCTAAACCTAAAATCTAAACCTAACCCGAAATGTAAACCCCAAATCTAAACCTAACCCCAAATCTAAACCTAAAATATAAACCTAACCCCAAATCTAAACCTAAAATCTAAACCTAACCCCAAATCTAAACCTAACCCCAAATCTAAACCTAAAATCTAAACCTAACCCCAAATCTAAACCTAACCCCAAATCTAAACCTAAAATCTAAACCTAACCCCAAATCTAAACCTAAAATCTAAACCTAACCCCAAATCTAAACCTAACCCAAAATCTAACCCCAAATCTAAACCTAACCCCAAATCTAAACCTAAAATCTAAACCTAACCCCAAATCTAAACCTAAAATCTAAACCTAAAATCTAAACCTACCCTAAAATCTAAACCTAACCACAAATCTAAACCTAAAATCTAAACCTAACCCCAAATCAAAACCTAACCCCAATTCTAAACCCCAAATCTAAACCTAACCCCAAATCTAAACCTAAAATCTAAACCTAACCCCAAATCTAAACCTAAAATCTAAACCTAAAATCTAAACCTAACCCCAAATCTAAACCTAACCCCAAATCTAAACCTAAAATCTAAACCTAGCCCCAAATCTGAACCTAAAATCTAAACCTAACCCCAAATCTAAACCTAAAATATAAACCTAACCCCAAATCTAAACCTAAAATCTAAACCGAACCCCAAATCTAAACCTAACCCCAAATCTAAACCTAAAATCTAAACCTAACCCAAATCTAAACCTAAAATCTAAACCGAACCCCAAATCTAAACCTAACCCCAAATCTAAACCTAAAATCTAAACCTAACCCAAATCTAAACCTAAAATCTAAATCTAACCCCAAATCTAAACCTAACCCCAAATCTAACCCCAAATCTAAACCTAACCCCAAATCTAAACCTAAAATCTAAACCTAACCCCAAATCTAAACCTAACCCCAAATCTAAACCTAACCCCAAATCTAAACCTAAAATCTAAACCTAACCCCAAATCTAAACCTAAAATCTAAACCTAACCCCAAATCTAAACCTAAAATCTAAGCCTAACCCCAAATCTAAACCTAAAATCTAAACCTAGCCCCAAATCTGAACCTAAAATCTAAACCTAACCCCAAATCTAAACCTAACCCCAATTCTAAACCCCAAATCTAAACCTAACCCCAAATCTAAACCTAAAATCTAAACCTAACCCCAAATCTAAACCTAACCCCAAATCCAAACCTAACCCCAAATCTAAACCTAAAATCTAAACCTAACCCCAAATCTAAACCTAAAATCTAAACCTAACCCCAAAACTAAACCTAAAATCTAAAACTAACCCCAAATCTAAACCTAACCCCAAATCTAAACCTAAAATCTAAACCTAACCCTAAATCTCAACCTAACCCCAAATCTAAACCTAAAATCTAAACCTAACCCCAAATCTAAACCTAACCCCAAATCTAAACCTAAAATCTAAACCTAACCCCAAATCTAAACCTAAAATCTAAACCTAACCCCAAATCTAAACCTAACCCCAAATCTAACCCTAAATCTAAACCTAACCCCAAATCTAAACCTAAAATCTAAACCTAACCCCAAATCTAAACCTAAAATCTAAACCTAACCCTAAATCTAAACCTAACCCCAAATCTAAACCTAACCCCAAATCTAAACCTAAAATCTAAACCTAACCCCAAATCTAAACCTAAAATCTAAACCTAACCCCAAATCTAAACCTAACCCCAAATCTAAACCTAAAATCTAAACCTAACCCCAAATCTAAACCTAAAATCTAAACCTAACCCCAAATCTAAACCTAACCCCAAATCTAACCCTAAATCTAAACCTAACCCCAAATCTAAACCTAAAATCTAAACCTAACCCCAAATCTAAACCTAACCCCAAATCTAACCCCAAATCTAAACCTAACCCCAAATCTAAACCTAAAATCTAAACCTAACCCCAAATCTAAACCTAACCCCAAATCTAAACCTAAAATCTAAACCTAACCCCAAATCTAAACCTAAAATCTAAACCTAACCCCAAATCTAAACCTAACCCCAAATCTAACCCCAAATCTAAACCTAACCCCAAATCTAAACCTAAAATCTAAACCTAACCCCAAATCTAAACCTAAAATCTAAACCTAACCCCAAATGTAAACCCCAAATCTAAACCTAACCCCAAATCTAAACCTAACCCCAATTCTAAACCCCAAATCTAAACCTAACCCCAAATCTAAACCTAAAATCTAAACCTAACCCCAAATCTAAACCTAAAATCTAAACCTAACCCCAAATCTAAACCTAACCCCAAATCTAAACCTAAAATCTAAACCTAACCCCAAATCTAAACCTAAAATCTAAACCTAACCCCAAATCTAAACCTAACCCCAAATCTAACCCTAAATCTAAACCTAACCCCAAATCTAAACCTAAAATCTAAACCTAACCCCAAATCTAAACCTAACCCCAAATCTAACCCCAAATCTAAACCTAACCCCAAATCTAAACCTAAAATCTAAACCTAACCCCAAATCTAAACCTAACCCCAAATCTAAACCTAAAATCTAAACCTAACCCCAAATCTAAACCTAAAATCTAAACCTAATCCCAAATCTAAACCTAACCCCAAATCTAACCCCAAATCTAAACCTAACCCCAAATCTAAACCTAAAATCTAAACCTAACCCCAAATCTAAACCTAAAATCTAAACCTAACCCCAAATCTAAACCTAAAATCTAAACCTAACCCCAAATGTAAACCCCAAATCTAAACCTAACCCCAAATCTAAACCTAACCCCAATTCTAAACCCCAAATCTAAACCTAACCCCAAATCTAAACCTAAAATCTAAACCTAACCCCAAATCTAAACCTAAAATCTAAACCTAACCCCAAATCTAAACCTAACCCCAAATCTAAACCCCAAATCTAAACCTAACCCCAAATCTAAACCTAAAATCTAAACCTAACCCCAAATCTAAACCTAAAATCTAAACCTAACCCTAAATCTAAACCTAACCCCAAATCTAAACCTAACCCCAAATCTAAACCTAAAATCTAAACCTAACCCCAAATCTAAACCTAAAATCTAAACCTAACCCCAAATCTAAACCTAACCCCAAATCTAAACCTAAAATCTAAACCTAGCCCCAAATCTAAACCTAACCCCAAATCTAAACCTAAAATCTAAACCTAACCCCAAATCTAAACCTAAAATCTAAACCTAACCCCAAATCTAAACCTAACCCCAAATCTAAACCTAACCCCAAATCTAACCCTAAATCTAAACCTAACCCCAAATCTAAACCTAAAATCTAAACCTAACCCCAAATCTAAACCTAACCCCAAATCTAACCCCAAATCTAAACCTAACCCCAAATCTAAACCTAAAATCTAAACCTAACCCCAAATCTAAACCTAACCCCAAATCTAAACCTAAAATCTAAACCTAACCCCAAATCTAAACCTAAAATCTAAACCTAACCCCAAATCTAAACCTAACCCCAAATCTAACCCCAAATCTAAACCTAACCCCAAATCTAAACCTAAAATCTAAACCTAACCCCAAATCTAAACCTAACCCCAAATCTAAACCTAAAATCTAAACCTAACCCCAAATCTAAACCTAACCCCAAATCTAAACCTAAAATCTAAACCTAACCCCAAATCTAAACCTAAAATCTAAACCTAACCCCAAATCTAAACCTAAAATCTAAACCTAGCCCCAAATCTGAACCTAAAATCTAAACCTAACCCCAAATCTAAACCTAACCCCAATTCTAAACCCCAAATCTAAACCTAACCCCAAATCTAAACCTAAAATCTAAACCTAACCCCAAATCTAAACCTAAAATCTAAACCTAACCCCAAATCTAAACCTAGCCCCAAATCTGAACCTAAAATCTAAACCTAACCCCAAATGTAAACCCCAAATCTAAACCTAACCCCAAATCTAAACCTAAAATCTAAACCTAACCCCAAATCTAAACCTAAAATCTAAACCTAGCCCCAAATCTGAACCTAAAATCTAAACCTAACCCCAAATGTAAACCCCAAATCTAAACCTAACCCCAAATCTAAACCTAACCCCAAATCTAACCCCAAATCTAAACCTAACCCCAAATCTAAACCTAAAATCTAAACCTAACCCCAAATCTAAACCTAAAATCTAAACCTAACCCTAAATCTAAACCTAACCCCAAATCTAAACCTAACCCCAAATCTAAACCTAAAATCTAAACCTAACCCCAAATCTAAACCTAAAATCTAAACCTAACCCCAAATCTAAACCTAACCCCAAATCTAAACCTAAAATCTAAACCTAACCCCAAATCTAAACCTAACCCCAAATCTAAACCTAAAATCTAAACCTAACCCCAAATCTAAACCTAAAATCTAAACCTAACCCCAAATCTAAACCTAACCCCAAATCTAAACCTAACCCCAAATCTAACCCTAAATCTAAACCTAACCCCAAATCTAAACCTAAAATCTAAACCTAACCCCAAATCTAAACCTAACCCCAAATCTAACCCCAAATCTAAACCTAACCCCAAATCTAAACCTAAAATCTAAACCTAACCCCAAATCTAAACCTAACCCCAAATCTAAACCTAAAATCTAAACCTAACCCCAAATCTAAACCTAAAATCTAAACCTAACCCCAAATCTAAACCTAACCCCAAATCTAACCCCAAATCTAAACCTAACCCCAAATCTAAACCTAAAATCTAAACCTAACCCCAAATCTAAACCTAAAATCTAAACCTAACCCCAAATCTAAACCTAAAATCTAAACCTAACCCCAAATCTAAACCTAACCCCAAATCTAAACCTAAAATCTAAACCTAACCCCAAATCTAAACCTAAAATCTAAACCTAACCCCAAATCTAAACCTAAAATCTAAACCTAGCCCCAAATCTGAACCTAAAATCTAAACCTAACCCCAAATCTAAACCTAACCCCAATTCTAAACCCCAAATCTAAACCTAACCCCAAATCTAAACCTAAAACCTAAACCTAACCCCAAATCTAAACCTAAAATCTAAACCTAACCCCAAATCTAAACCTAACCCCAAATCTAAACCTAAAATCTAAACCTAACCCCAAATCTAAACCTAACCCCAAATCTAAACCTAAAATCTAAACCTAACCCCAAATCTAAACCTAAAATCTAAACCTAACCCCAAATCTAAACCTAACCCCAAATCCAAACCTAACCCCAAATCTAAACCTAAAATCTAAACCTAACCCCAAATCTAAACCTAAAATCTAAACCTAACCCTAAATCTAAACCTAACCCCAAATCTAAACCTAACCCCAAATCTAAACCTAAAATCTAAACCTAACCCCAAATCTAAACCTAAAATCTAAACCTAACCCCAAATCTAAACCTAACCCCAAATCTAAACCTAAAATCTAAACCTAACCCCAAATCTAAACCTAAAATCTAAACCTAACCCCAAATCTAAACCTAACCCCAAATCTAAACCTAAAATCTAAACCTAACCCCAAATCTAAACCTAAAATCTAAACCTAACCCCAAATCTCAACCTAACCCCAAATCTAAACCTAAAATCTAAACCTAACCCCAAATCTAAACCTAAAATCTAAACCTAACCCCAAATGTAAACCCCAAATCTAAACCTAACCCCAAATCTAAACCTAAAATCTAAACCTAACCCCAAATCTAAACCTAAAATCTACACCTAAAATCTAAACCTAACCCCATATCTAAACCTAAAATCTAAACCTAACCCTAAATCTAAACCTAAAATCTAAACCTAACCCCAAATCTAAACCTAACCCCAAATCTAAACCCCAAATCTAAACCTAACCCCAAATCTAAACCTAAAATCTAAACCTAACTCCAAATCTAAACCTAACCCCAACCCCTAACCCCAAATCTAAACCTAACCCCAAATCTAAACCTAACCCCAAATCTAAACCTAAAATCTAAACCTAACCCCAAATCTAAACCTAAAATCTAAACCTAACCCCAAATCTAAACCTAAAATCTAAACCTAACCCCAAATCTAAACCTAACCTCAAATCTAAACCTAAAATCTAAACCTCACCCCAAATATAAACCTAAAATCTAAACCTAACCCCAAATCTAAACCTAACCCCAAATCTAAACCCCAAATCTAAACCTAACCCCAAATCTAAACCTAACCCCAAATCTAAACCTAACCCCAACCCCTAACCCCAAATCTAAACCTAACCCCAAATCTAAACCTAACCCCAAATCTAAACCTAAAATCTAAACCTAACCCCAAATCTAAACCTAAAATCTAAACCTAACCCCAAATCTAAACCTAACCCCAAATCTAAACCTAAAATCTAAACCTAACCCCAAATCTAAACCTAAAATCTAAACCTAACCCCAAATCTAAACCTAACCCCAAATCTAAACCTAAAATCTAAACCTAACCCCAAATCTAAACCTAAAATCTAAACCTAACCCCAAATCTAAACCTAACCCCAAACCTAACCTAAAATCTAAACCTAACCCCAAATCTAAACCTAAAACCTAAACCTAACCCCAAATCTAAACCTAAAATCTAAACCTAAAATCTAAACCTAACCCCATATCTAAACCTAAAATCTAAACCTAACCCTAAATCTAAACCTAAAATCTAAACCTAACCCCAAATCTAAACCTAACCCCAAATCTAAACCCCAAATCTAAACCTAACCCCAAATCTAAACCTAACCCCAAATCTAAACCTAAAATCTAAACCTAACCCCAAATCTAAACCTAACCCCAACCCCTAACCCCAAATCTAAACCTAACCCCAAATCTAAACCTAACCCCAAATCTAAACCTAAAATCTAAACCTAACCCCAAATCTAAACCTAACCCCAAATCTAAACCTAAAATCTAAACCTAACCCCAAATCTAAACCTAACCCCAAATCTAACCCTAAATCTAAACCTAACCCCAAATCTAAACCTAAAATCTAAACCTAACCCCAAATCTAAACCTAACCCCAAATCTAACCCCAAATCTAAACCTAAAATCTAAACCTAACCCCAAATCTAAACCTAACCCCAAATCTAAACCTAAAATCTAAACCTAACCCCAAATCTAAACCTAAAATCTAAACCTAACCCCAAATCTAAACCTAACCCCAAATCTAACCCCAAATCTAAACCTAACCCCAAATCTAAACCTAAAATCTAAACCTAACCCCAAATCTAAACCTAAAATCTAAACCTAACCCCAAATCTAAACCTAACCCCAAATCTAAACCTAAAATCTAAACCTAACCCCAAATCTAAACCTAAAATCTAAACCTAACCCCAAATCTAAACCTAACCCCAAATCTAAACCTAAAATCTAAACCTAACCCCAAATCTAAACCTAAAATCTAAACCTAACCCCAAATCTAAACCTAAAATCTAAACCTAGCCCCAAATCTGAACCTAAAATCTAAACCTAACCCCAAATCTAAACCTAACCCCAATTCTAAACCCCAAATCTAAACCTAACCCCAAATCTAAACCTAAAATCTAAACCTAACCCCAAATCTAAACCTAAAATCTAAACCTAACCCCAAATCTAAACCTAACCCCAAATCTAAACCTAAAATCTAAACCTAACCCCAAATCTAAACCTAACCCCAAATCTAAACCTAAAATCTAAACCTAACCCCAAATCTAAACCTAAAATCTAAACCTAACCCCAAATCTAAACCTAACCCCAAATCCAAACCTAACCCCAAATCTAAACCTAAAATCTAAACCTAACCCCAAATCTAAACCTAAAATCTAAACCTAACCCCAAATCTAAACCTAAAATCTAAAATCTAAACCTAACCCTAAATCTAAACCTAACCCCAAATCTAAACCTAACCCCAAATCTAAACCTAAAATCTAAACCTAACCCCAAATCTAAACCTAACCCCAAATCTAAACCTAAAATCTAAACCTAACCCCAAATCTAAACCTAAAATCTAAACCTAACCCCAAATCTAAACCTAACCCCAAATCTAAACCTAAAATCTAAACCTAACCCCAAATCTAAACCTAAAATCTAAACCTAACCCCAAATCTCAACCTAACCCCAAATCTAAACCTAAAATCTAAACCTAACCCCAAATCTAAACCTAAAATCTAAACCTAACCCCAAATGTAAACCCCAAATCTAAACCTAACCCCAAATCTAAACCTAACCCCAAATCTAACCCCAAATCTAAACCTAACCCCAAATCTAAACCTAAAATCTAAACCTAACCCCAAATCTAAACCTAAAATCTAAACCTAACCCTAAATCTAAACCTAACCCCAAATCTAAACCTAACCCCAAATCTAAACCTAAAATCTAAACCTAACCCCAAATCTAAACCTAAAATCTAAACCTAACCCCAAATCTAAACCTAACCCCAAATCTAAACCTAAAATCTGAACCTAACCCCAAATCTAAACCTAACCCCAAATCTAAACCTAAAATCTAAACCTAACCCCAAATCTAAACCTAAAATCTAAACCTAACCCCAAATCTAAACCTAACCCCAAATCTAAACCTAACCCCAAATCTAACCCTAAATCTAAACCTAACCCCAAATCTAAACCTAAAATCTAAACCTAACCCCAAATCTAAACCTAACCCCAAATCTAACCCCAAATCTAAACCTAACCCCAAATCTAAACCTAAAATCTAAACCTAACCCCAAATCTAAACCTAACCCCAAATCTAAACCTAAAATCTAAACCTAACCCCAAATCTAAACCTAAAATCTAAACCTAACCCCAAATCTAAACCTAACCCCAAATCTAACCCCAAATCTAAACCTAACCCCAAATCTAAACCTAAAATCTAAACCTAACCCCAAATCTAAACCTAAAATCTAAACCTAACCCCAAATCTAAACCTAACCCCAAATCTAAACCTAAAATCTAAACCTAACCCAAAATCTAAACCTAACCCCAAATCTAAACCTAAAATCTAAACCTAACCCCAAATCTAAACCTAAAATCTAAACCTAACCCCAAATCTAAACCTAAAATCTAAACCTAGCCCCAAATCTGAACCTAAAATCTAAACCTAACCCCAAATCTAACCCTAACCCCAATTCTAAACCCCAAATCTAAACCTAACCCCAAATCTAAACCTAAAATCTAAACCTAACCCCAAATCTAAACCTAAAATCTAAACCTAACCCCAAATCTAAACCTAACCCCAAATCTAAACCTAAAATCTAAACCTAACCCCAAATCTAAACCTAACCCCAAATCCAAACCTAACCCCAAATCTAAACCTAAAATCTAAACCTAACCCCAAATCTAAACCTAAAATCTAAACCTAACCCTAAATCTAAACCTAACCCCAAATCTAAACCTAACCCCAAATCTAAACCTAAAATCTAAACCTAACCCCAAATCTAAACCTAAAATCTAAACCTAACCCCAAATCTAAACCTAACCCCAAATCTAAACCTAAAATCTAAACCTAACCCCAAATCTAAACCTAAAATCTAAACCTAACCCCAAATCTAAACCTAACCCCAAATCTAAACCTAAAATCTAAACCTAACCCCAAATCTAAACCTAAAATCTAAACCTAACCCCAAATCTCAACCTAACCCCAAATCTAAACCTAAAATCTAAACCTAACCCCAAATCTAAACCTAAAATCTAAACCTAACCCCAAATGTAAACCCCAAATCTAAACCTAACCCCAAATCTAAACCTAAAATCTAAACCTAACCCCAAATCTAAACCTAAAATCTAAACCTAGCCCCAAATCTGAACCTAAAATCTAAACCTAACCCCAAATCAAAACCTAACCCCAATTCTAAACCCCAAATCTAAACCTAACCCCAAATCTAAACCTAAAATCTAAACCTAACCCCAAATCTAAACCTAAAATCTAAACCTAACCCCAAATCTAAACCTAAAATCAAAACCTAACCCCAATTCTAAACCCCAAATCTAAACCTAACCCCAAATCTAAACCTAAAATCTAAACCTAATCCCAAATCTAAACCTAACCCCAAATCTAAACCTAAAATCTAAACCTAACCCCAAATCTAAACCTAACCCCAAATCTAAACCTAAAATCTAAACCTAACCCCAAATCTAAACCTAAAATCTAAACCTAACCCCAAATCTAAACCTAACCCCAAATCTAACCCCAAATCTAAACCTAACCCCAAATCTAAACCTAAAATCTAAACCTAACCCCAAATCTAAACCTAAAATCTAAACCTAACCCCAAATCTAAACCTAACCCCAAATCTAAACCTAAAATCTAAACCTAACCCCAAATCTAAACCTAAAATCTAAACCTAACCCCAAATCTAAACCTAACCCCAAATCTAAACCTAAAATCTAAACCTAACCCCAAATCTAAACCTAACCCCAAATCTAAACCTAAAATCTAAACCTAACCCCAAATCTAAACCTAACCCCAAATCTAAACCTAAAATCTAAACCTAACCCCAAATCTAAACCTAAAATCTAAACCTAACCCCAAATCTAAACCTAACCCCAAATCTAACCCCAAATCTAAACCTAACCCCAAATCTAAACCTAAAATCTAAACCTAACCCCAAATCTAAACCTAAAATCTAAACCTAACCCCAAATCTAAACCTAAAATCTAAACCTAAAATCTAAACCTACCCTAAAATCTAAACCTAACCACAAATCTAAACCTAAAATCTAAACCTAACCCCAAATCAAAACCTAACCCCAATTCTAAACCCCAAATCTAAACCTAACCCCAAATCTAAACCTAAAATCTAAACCTAACCCCAAATCTAAACCTAAAATCTAAACCTAACCCCAAATCTAAACCTAACCCCAAATCTAAACCTAAAATCTAAACCTAACCCCAAATCTAAACCTAAAATCTAAACCTAACCCCAAATCTAAACCTAACCCCAAATCTAAACCTAAAATCTAAACCTAACCCCAAATCTAAACCTAAAATCTAAACCTAACCCCAAATCTCAACCTAACCCCAAATCTAAACCTAAAATCTAAACCTAACCCCAAATCTAAACCTAAAATCTAAACCTAACCCCAAATGTAAACCCCAAATCTAAACCTAACCCCAAATCTAAACCTAAAATCTAAACCTAACCCCAAATCTAAACCTAAAATCTAAACCTAGCCCCAAATCTGAACCTAAAATCTAAACCTAACCCCAAATCAAAACCTAACCCCAATTCTAAACCCCAAATCTAAACCTAACCCCAAATCTAAACCTAAAATCTAAACCTAACCCCAAATCTAAACCTAAAATCAAAACCTAACCCCAATTCTAAACCCCAAATCTAAACCTAACCCCAAATCTAAACCTAAAATATAAACCTAACCCCAAATCTAAACCTAAAATCTAAACCTAACCCCAAATCTAAACCTAACCCCAAATCTAAACCTAAAATCTAAACCTAACCCCAAATCTAAACCTAACCCCAAATCTAAACCTAAAATCTAAACCTAACCCCAAATCTAAACCTAACCCCAAATCTAACCCCAAATCTAAACCTAACCCCAAATCTAAACCTAAAATCTAAACCTAACCCCAAATCTAAACCTAAAATCTAAACCTAACCCCAAATCTAAACCTAACCCCAAATCTAAACCTAAAATCTAAACCTAACCCCAAATCTAAACCTAAAATCTAAACCTAAAATCTAAACCTACCCTAAAATCTAAACCTAACCACAAATCTAAACCTAAAATCTAAACCTAACCCCAAATCAAAACCTAACCCCAATTCTAAACCCCAAATCTAAACCTAACCCCAAATCTAAACCTAAAATCTAAACCTAACCCCAAATCTAAACCTAAAATCTAAACCTAACCCCAAATCTAAACCTAACCCCAAATCTAAACCTAAAATATAAACCTAACCCCAAATCTAAACCTAACCCCAAATCTAAACCTAAAATCTAAACCTAGCCCCAAATCTGAACCTAAAATCTAAACCTAACCCCAAATCTAAACCTAAAATATAAACCTAACCCCAAATCTAAACCTAACCCCAAATCTAAACCCCAAATCTAAACCTAACCCGAAATCTAAACCTAACCCCAAATCTAAACCTAAAATCTAAACCTAAAATCTAAACCTAACCCCAAATCTAAACCTAAAATCTAAACCTAACCCCAAATCTAAACCTAAAATCTAAATCTAACCCCAAATCTAAACCTAACCCCAAATCTAAACCTAAAATCTAAACCTAACCCCAAATCTAAACCTAACCCCAAATCTAAACCTAAAATCTAAACCTAACCCCAAATCTAAACCTAAAATCTAAACCTAACCCCAAATCTAAACCTAACCCCAAATCTAACCCCAAATCTAAACCTAACCCCAAATCTAAACCTAAAATCTAAACCTAACCCCAAATCTAAACCTAAAATCTAAACCTAACCCCAAATCTAAACCTAAAATCTAAACCTAACCCCAAATCTAAACCTAAAATCTAAACCTAACCCCAAATCTAAACCTAACCCCAAATCTAAACCTAAAATCTAAACCTAACCCCAAATCTAAACCTAAAATCTAAACCTAACCCCAAATCTCAACCTAACCCCAAATCTAAACCTAAAATCTAAACCTAACCCCAAATCTAAACCTAAAATCTAAACCTAACCCCAAATGTAAACCCCAAATCTAAACCTAACCCCAAATCTAAACCTAACCCCAAATCTAACCCCAAATCTAAACCTAACCCCAAATCTAAACCTAAAATCTAAACCTAACCCCAAATCTAAACCTAAAATCTAAACCTAACCCTAAATCTAAACCTAACCCCAAATCTAAACCTAACCCCAAATCTAAACCTAAAATCTAAACCTAACCCCAAATCTAAACCTAACCCCAAATCTAAACCTAAAATCTGAACCTAACCCCAAATCTAAACCTAACCCCAAATCTAAACCTAAAATCTAAACCTAACCCCAAATCTAAACCTAAAATCTAAACCTAACCCCAAATCTAAACCTAACCCCAAATCTAAACCTAACCCCAAATCTAACCCTAAATCTAAACCTAACCCCAAATCTAAACCTAAAATCTAAACCTAACCCCAAATCTAAACCTAACCCCAAATCTAACCCCAAATCTAAACCTAACCCCAAATCTAAACCTAAAATCTAAACCTAACCCCAAATCTAAACCTAACCCCAAATCTAAACCTAAAATCTAAACCTAACCCCAAATCTAAACCTAAAATCTAAACCTAACCCCAAATCTAAACCTAACCCCAAATCTAACCCCAAATCTAAACCTAACCCCAAATCTAAACCTAAAATCTAAACCTAACCCCAAATCTAAACCTAAAATCTAAACCTAACCCCAAATCTAAACCTAACCCCAAATCTAAACCTAAAATCTAAACCTAACCCCAAATCTAAACCTAACCCCAAATCTAAACCTAAAATCTAAACCTAACCCCATATCTAAACCTAAAATCTAAACCTAACCCCAAATCTAAACCTAAAATCTAAACCTAGCCCCAAATCTGAACCTAAAATCTAAACCTAACCCCAAATCTAAACCTAACCCCAATTCTAAACCCCAAATCTAAACCTAACCCCAAATCTAAACCTAAAATCTAAACCTAAC
Organism: Patagioenas fasciata; assembly: GCF_037038585.1. Classification (NCBI taxonomy): domain Eukaryota; kingdom Metazoa; phylum Chordata; class Aves; order Columbiformes; family Columbidae; genus Patagioenas; species Patagioenas fasciata. The sequence continues at coordinate 956,436 of NW_027288511.1, forward strand.
CCCAAATCTAAACCTAAAATCTAAACCTAACCCTAAATCTAAACCTAACCCCAAATCTAAACCTAACCCCAAATCTAAACCTAAAATCTAAACCTAACCCCAAATCTAAACCTAAAATCTAAACCTAACCCCAAATCTAAACCTAACCCCAAATCTAAACCTAAAATCTAAACCTAACCCCAAATCTAAACCTAAAATCTAAACCTAACCCCAAATCTAAACCTAACCCCAAATCTAAACCTAAAATCTAAACCTAACCCCAAATCTAAACCTAAAATCTAAACCTAACCCCAAATCTCAACCTAACCCCAAATCTAAACCTAAAATCTAAACCTAACCCCAAATCTAAACCTAAAATCTAAACCTAACCCCAAATGTAAACCCCAAATCTAAACCTAACCCCAAATCTAAACCTAAAATCTAAACCTAACCCCAAATCTAAACCTAAAATCTAAACCTAGCCCCAAATCTGAACCTAAAATCTAAACCTAACCCCAAATCAAAACCTAACCCCAATTCTAAACCCCAAATCTAAACCTAACCCCAAATCTAAACCTAAAATCTAAACCTAACCCCAAATCTAAACCTAAAATCTAAACCTAACCCCAAATCTAAACCTAAAATCAAAACCTAACCCCAATTCTAAACCCCAAATCTAAACCTAACCCCAAATCTAAACCTAAAATCTAAACCTAATCCCAAATCTAAACCTAACCCCAAATCTAAACCTAAAATCTAAACCTAACCCCAAATCTAAACCTAACCCCAAATCTAAACCTAAAATCTAAACCTAACCCCAAATCTAAACCTAAAATCTAAACCTAACCCCAAATCTAAACCTAACCCCAAATCTAACCCCAAATCTAAACCTAACCCCAAATCTAAACCTAAAATCTAAACCTAACCCCAAATCTAAACCTAAAATCTAAACCTAACCCCAAATCTAAACCTAACCCCAAATCTAAACCTAAAATCTAAACCTAACCCCAAATCTAAACCTAAAATCTAAACCTAACCCCAAATCTAAACCTAACCCCAAATCTAAACCTAAAATCTAAACCTAACCCCAAATCTAAACCTAACCCCAAATCTAAACCTAAAATCTAAACCTAACCCCAAATCTAAACCTAACCCCAAATCTAAACCTAAAATCTAAACCTAACCCCAAATCTAAACCTAAAATCTAAACCTAACCCCAAATCTAAACCTAACCCCAAATCTAACCCCAAATCTAAACCTAACCCCAAATCTAAACCTAAAATCTAAACCTAACCCCAAATCTAAACCTAAAATCTAAACCTAACCCCAAATCTAAACCTAAAATCTAAACCTAAAATCTAAACCTACCCTAAAATCTAAACCTAACCACAAATCTAAACCTAAAATCTAAACCTAACCCCAAATCAAAACCTAACCCCAATTCTAAACCCCAAATCTAAACCTAACCCCAAATCTAAACCTAAAATCTAAACCTAACCCCAAATCTAAACCTAAAATCTAAACCTAACCCCAAATCTAAACCTAACCCCAAATCTAAACCTAAAATCTAAACCTAACCCCAAATCTAAACCTAAAATCTAAACCTAACCCCAAATCTAAACCTAACCCCAAATCTAAACCTAAAATCTAAACCTAACCCCAAATCTAAACCTAAAATCTAAACCTAACCCCAAATCTCAACCTAACCCCAAATCTAAACCTAAAATCTAAACCTAACCCCAAATCTAAACCTAAAATCTAAACCTAACCCCAAATGTAAACCCCAAATCTAAACCTAACCCCAAATCTAAACCTAAAATCTAAACCTAACCCCAAATCTAAACCTAAAATCTAAACCTAGCCCCAAATCTGAACCTAAAATCTAAACCTAACCCCAAATCAAAACCTAACCCCAATTCTAAACCCCAAATCTAAACCTAACCCCAAATCTAAACCTAAAATCTAAACCTAACCCCAAATCTAAACCTAAAATCAAAACCTAACCCCAATTCTAAACCCCAAATCTAAACCTAACCCCAAATCTAAACCTAAAATATAAACCTAACCCCAAATCTAAACCTAAAATCTAAACCTAACCCCAAATCTAAACCTAACCCCAAATCTAAACCTAAAATCTAAACCTAACCCCAAATCTAAACCTAACCCCAAATCTAAACCTAAAATCTAAACCTAACCCCAAATCTAAACCTAACCCCAAATCTAACCCCAAATCTAAACCTAACCCCAAATCTAAACCTAAAATCTAAACCTAACCCCAAATCTAAACCTAAAATCTAAACCTAACCCCAAATCTAAACCTAACCCCAAATCTAAACCTAAAATCTAAACCTAACCCCAAATCTAAACCTAAAATCTAAACCTAAAATCTAAACCTACCCTAAAATCTAAACCTAACCACAAATCTAAACCTAAAATCTAAACCTAACCCCAAATCAAAACCTAACCCCAATTCTAAACCCCAAATCTAAACCTAACCCCAAATCTAAACCTAAAATCTAAACCTAACCCCAAATCTAAACCTAAAATCTAAACCTAACCCCAAATCTAAACCTAACCCCAAATCTAAACCTAAAATATAAACCTAACCCCAAATCTAAACCTAACCCCAAATCTAAACCTAAAATCTAAACCTAGCCCCAAATCTGAACCTAAAATCTAAACCTAACCCCAAATCTAAACCTAAAATATAAACCTAACCCCAAATCTAAACCTAACCCCAAATCTAAACCCCAAATCTAAACCTAACCCGAAATCTAAACCTAACCCCAAATCTAAACCTAAAATCTAAACCTAAAATCTAAACCTAACCCCAAATCTAAACCTAAAATCTAAACCTAACCCCAAATCTAAACCTAACCCCAAATCTAAACCTAAAATCTAAACCTAACCCAAATCTAAACCTAAAATCTAAATCTAACCCCAAATCTAAACCTAACCCCAAATCTAAACCTAAAATCTAAACCTAACCCCAAATCTAAACCTAACCCCAAATCTAAACCTAAAATCTAAACCTAACCCCAAATCTAAACCTAAAATCTAAACCTAACCCCAAATCTAAACCTAACCCCAAATCTAACCCCAAATCTAAACCTAACCCCAAATCTAAACCTAAAATCTAAACCTAACCCCAAATCTAAACCTAACCCCAAATCTAAACCTAAAATCTAAACCTAACCCCAAATCTAAACCTAACCCCAAATCTAAACCTAAAATCTAAACCTAACCCCAAATCTAAACCTAAAATCTAAACCTAACCCCAAATCTAAACCTAAAATCTAAACCTAGCCCCAAATCTGAACCTAAAATCTAAACCTAACCCCAAATCTAAACCTAACCCCAATTCTAAACCCCAAATCTAAACCTAACCCCAAATCTAAACCTAAAATCTAAACCTAACCCCAAATCTAAACCTAAAATCTAAACCTAACCCCAAATCTAAACCTAACCCCAAATCTAAACCTAAAATCTAAACCTAACCCCAAATCTAAACCTAACCCCAAATCTAAACCTAAAATCTAAACCTAACCCCAAATCTAAACCTAAAATCTAAACCTAACCCCAAATCTAAACCTAACCCCAAATCCAAACCTAACCCCAAATCTAAACCTAAAATCTAAACCTAACCCCAAATCTAAACCTAAAATCTAAACCTAACCCCAAATCTAAACCTAAAATCTAAACCTAACCCTAAATCTAAACCTAACCCCAAATCTAAACCTAACCCCAAATCTAAACCTAAAATCTAAACCTAACCCCAAATCTAAACCTAAAATCTAAACCTAACCCCAAATCTAAACCTAACCCCAAATCTAAACCTAAAATCTAAACCTAACCCCAAATCTAAACCTAAAATCTAAACCTAACCCCAAATCTAAACCTAACCCCAAATCTAAACCTAAAATCTAAACCTAACCCCAAATCTAAACCTAAAATCTAAACCTAACCCCAAATCTCAACCTAACCCCAAATCTAAACCTAAAATCTAAACCTAACCCCAAATCTAAACCTAAAATCTAAACCTAACCCCAAATGTAAACCCCAAATCTAAACCTAACCCCAAATCTAAACCTAAAATCTAAACCTAACCCCAAATCTAAACCTAAAATCTAAACCTAGCCCCAAATCTGAACCTAAAATCTAAACCTAACCCCAAATGTAAACCCCAAATCTAAACCTAACCCCAAATCTAAACCTAACCCCAAATCTAACCCCAAATCTAAACCTAACCCCAAATCTAAACCTAAAATCTAAACCTAACCCCAAATCTAAACCTAAAATCTAAACCTAACCCCAAATCTAAACCTAACCCCAAATCTAAACCTAAAATCTAAACCTAACCCCAAATCTAAACCTAACCCCAAATCTAAACCTAAAATCTAAACCTAACCCCAAATCTAAACCTAAAATCTAAACCTAACCCCAAATCTAAACCTAACCCCAAATCTAAACCTAACCCCAAATCTAACCCTAAATCTAAACCTAACCCCAAATCTAAACCTAAAATCTAAACCTAACCCCAAATCTAAACCTAACCCCAAATCTAACCCCAAATCTAAACCTAACCCCAAATCTAAACCTAAAATCTAAACCTAACCCCAAATCTAAACCTAACCCCAAATCTAAACCTAAAATCTAAACCTAACCCCAAATCTAAACCTAAAATCTAAACCTAACCCCAAATCTAAACCTAACCCCAAATCTAACCCCAAATCTAAACCTAACCCCAAATCTAAACCTAAAATCTAAACCTAACCCCAAATCTAAACCTAAAATCTAAACCTAACCCCAAATCTAAACCTAACCCCAAATCTAAACCTAAAATCTAAACCTAACCCCAAATCTAAACCTAAAATCTAAACCTAACCCCAAATCTAAACCTAACCCCAAATCTAAACCTAAAATCTAAACCTAACCCCAAATCTAAACCTAAAATCTAAACCTAACCCCAAATCTAAACCTAAAATCTAAACCTAGCCCCAAATCTGAACCTAAAATCTAAACCTAACCCCAAATCTAAACCTAACCCCAATTCTAAACCCCAAATCTAAACCTAACCCCAAATCTAAACCTAAAACCTAAACCTAACCCCAAATCTAAACCTAAAATCTAAACCTAACCCCAAATCTAAACCTAACCCCAAATCTAAACCTAAAATCTAAACCTAACCCCAAATCTAAACCTAACCCCAAATCTAAACCTAAAATCTAAACCTAACCCCAAATCTAAACCTAAAATCTAAACCTAACCCCAAATCTAAACCTAACCCCAAATCCAAACCTAACCCCAAATCTAAACCTAAAATCTAAACCTAACCCCAAATCTAAACCTAAAATCTAAACCTAACCCTAAATCTAAACCTAACCCCAAATCTAAACCTAACCCCAAATCTAAACCTAAAATCTAAACCTAACCCCAAATCTAAACCTAAAATCTAAACCTAACCCCAAATCTAAACCTAACCCCAAATCTAAACCTAAAATCTAAACCTAACCCCAAATCTAAACCTAAAATCTAAACCTAACCCCAAATCTAAACCTAACCCCAAATCTAAACCTAAAATCTAAACCTAACCCCAAATCTCAACCTAACCCCAAATCTAAACCTAAAATCTAAACCTAACCCCAAATCTAAACCTAAAATCTAAACCTAACCCCAAATGTAAACCCCAAATCTAAACCTAACCCCAAATCTAAACCTAAAATCTAAACCTAACCCCAAATCTAAACCTAAAATCTACACCTAAAATCTAAACCTAACCCCATATCTAAACCTAAAATCTAAACCTAACCCTAAATCTAAACCTAAAATCTAAACCTAACCCCAAATCTAAACCTAACCCCAAATCTAAACCCCAAATCTAAACCTAACCCCAAATCTAAACCTAAAATCTAAACCTAACCCCAAATCTAAACCTAACCCCAACCCCTAACCCCAAATCTAAACCTAACCCCAAATCTAAACCTAACCCCAAATCTAAACCTAAAATCTAAACCTAACCCCAAATCTAAACCTAAAATCTAAACCTAACCCCAAATCTAAACCTAAAATCTAAACCTAACCCCAAATCTAAACCTAACCTCAAATCTAAACCTAAAATCTAAACCTCACCCCAAATATAAACCTAAAATCTAAACCTAACCCCAAATCTAAACCTAACCCCAAATCTAAACCCCAAATCTAAACCTAACCCCAAATCTAAACCTAACCCCAAATCTAAACCTAACCCCAACCCCTAACCCCAAATCTAAACCTAACCCCAAATCTAAACCTAACCCCAAATCTAAACCTAAAATCTAAACCTAACCCCAAATCTAAACCTAAAATCTAAACCTAACCCCAAATCTAAACCTAACCCCAAATCTAAACCTAAAATCTAAACCTAACCCCAAATCTAAACCTAAAATCTAAACCTAACCCCAAATCTAAACCTAACCCCAAATCTAAACCTAAAATCTAAACCTAACCCCAAATCTAAACCTAAAATCTAAACCTAACCCCAAATCTAAACCTAACCCCAAACCTAACCTAAAATCTAAACCTAACCCCAAATCTAAACCTAAAACCTAAACCTAACCCCAAATCTAAACCTAAAATCTAAACCTAAAATCTAAACCTAACCCCATATCTAAACCTAAAATCTAAACCTAACCCTAAATCTAAACCTAAAATCTAAACCTAACCCCAAATCTAAACCTAACCCCAAATCTAAACCCCAAATCTAAACCTAACCCCAAATCTAAACCTAACCCCAAATCTAAACCTAAAATCTAAACCTAACCCCAAATCTAAACCTAACCCCAACCCCTAACCCCAAATCTAAACCTAACCCCAAATCTAAACCTAACCCCAAATCTAAACCTAAAATCTAAACCTAACCCCAAATCTAAACCTAACCCCAAATCTAAACCTAAAATCTAAACCTAACCCCAAATCTAAACCTAAAATCTAAACCTAACCCCAAATCTAAACCTAACCCCAAATCTAACCCTAAATCTAAACCTAACCCCAAATCTAAACCTAAAATCTAAACCTAACCCCAAATCTAAACCTAACCCCAAATCTAACCCCAAATCTAAACCTAACCCCAAATCTAAACCTAAAATCTAAACCTAACCCCAAATCTAAACCTAACCCCAAATCTAAACCTAAAATCTAAACCTAACCCCAAATCTAAACCTAACCCCAAATCTAACCCCAAATCTAAACCTAACCCCAAATCTAAACCTAAAATCTAAACCTAACCCCAAATCTAAACCTAAAATCTAAACCTAACCCCAAATCTAAACCTAACCCCAAATCTAAACCTAAAATCTAAACCTAACCCCAAATCTAAACCTAAAATCTAAACCTAACCCCAAATCTCAACCTAACCCCAAATCTAAACCTAAAATCTAAACCTAACCCCAAATCTAAACCTAAAATCTAAACCTAACCCCAAATCTAAACCTAAAATCTAAACCTAGCCCCAAATCTGAACCTAAAATCTAAACCTAACCCCAAATCTAAACCTAACCCCAATTCTAAACCCCAAATCTAAACCTAACCCCAAATCTAAACCTAAAATCTAAACCTAACCCCAAATCTAAACCTAAAATCTAAACCTAACCCCAAATCTAAACCTAACCCCAAATCTAAACCTAAAATCTAAACCTAACCCCAAATCTAAACCTAACCCCAAATCTAAACCTAAAATCTAAACCTAACCCCAAATCTAAACCTAAAATCTAAACCTAACCCCAAATCTAAACCTAAAATCTAAACCTAACCCCAAATCTAAACCTAAAATCTAAAATCTAAACCTAACCCTAAATCTAAACCTAACCCCAAATCTAAACCTAACCCCAAATCTAAACCTAAAATCTAAACCTAACCCCAAATCTAAACCTAAAATCTAAACCTAACCCCAAATCTAAACCTAAAATCTAAACCTAACCCCAAATCTAAACCTAAAATCTAAACCTAACCCCAAATCTAAACCTAACCCCAAATCTAAACCTAAAATCTAAACCTAACCCCAAATCTAAACCTAAAATCTAAACCTAACCCCAAATCTCAACCTAACCCCAAATCTAAACCTAAAATCTAAACCTAACCCCAAATCTAAACCTAAAATCTAAACCTAACCCCAAATGTAAACCCCAAATCTAAACCTAACCCCAAATCTAAACCTAACCCCAAATCTAACCCCAAATCTAAATCTAACCCCAAATCTAAACCTAAAATCTAAACCTAACCCCAAATCTAAACCTAAAATCTAAACCTAACCCTAAATCTAAACCTAACCCCAAATCTAAACCTAACCCCAAATCTAAACCTAAAATCTAAACCTAACCCCAAATCTAAACCTAAAATCTGAACCTAACCCCAAATCTAAACCTAACCCCAAATCTAAACCTAAAATCTAAACCTAACCCCAAATCTAAACCTAAAATCTAAACCTAACCCCAAATCTAAACCTAACCCCAAATCTAAACCTAACCCCAAATCTAACCCTAAATCTAAACCTAACCCCAAATCTAAACCTAAAATCTAAACCTAACCCCAAATCTAAACCTAACCCCAAATCTAACCCCAAATCTAAACCTAACCCCAAATCTAAACCTAAAATCTAAACCTAACCCCAAATCTAAACCTAACCCCAAATCTAAACCTAAAATCTAAACCTAACCCCAAATCTAAACCTAAAATCTAAACCTAACCCCAAATCTAAACCTAACCCCAAATCTAACCCCAAATCTAAACCTAACCCCAAATCTAAACCTAAAATCTAAACCTAACCCCAAATCTAAACCTAAAATCTAAACCTAACCCCAAATCTAAACCTAACCCCAAATCTAAACCTAAAATCTAAACCTAACCCCAAATCTAAACCTAACCCCAAATCTAAACCTAAAATCTAAACCTAACCCCAAATCTAAACCTAAAATCTAAACCTAACCCCAAATCTAAACCTAAAATCTAAACCTAGCCCCAAATCTGAACCTAAAATCTAAACCTAACCCCAAATCTAAACCTAACCCCAATTCTAAACCCCAAATCTAAACCTAACCCCAAATCTAAACCTAAAATCTAAACCTAACCCCAAATCTAAACCTAACCCCAAATCTAAACCTAAAATCTAAACCTAACCCCAAATCTAAACCTAACCCCAAATCTAAACCTAAAATCTAAACCTAACCCCAAATCTAAACCTAACCCCAAATCCAAACCTAACCCCAAATCTAAACCTAAAATCTAAACCTAACCCCAAATCTAAACCTAAAATCTAAACCTAACCCCAAATCTAAACCTAAAATCTAAACCTAACCCTAAATCTAAACCTAACCCCAAATCTAAACCTAACCCCAAATCTAAACCTAAAATCTAAACCTAACCCCAAATCTAAACCTAAAATCTAAACCTAACCCCAAATCTAAACCTAACCCCAAATCTAAACCTAAAATCTAAACCTAACCCCAAATCTAAACCTAAAATCTAAACCTAACCCCAAATCTAAACCTAACCCCAAATCTAAACCTAAAATCTAAACCTAACCCCAAATCTAAACCTAAAATCTAAACCTAACCCCAAATCTCAACCTAACCCCAAATCTAAACCTAAAATCTAAACCTAACCCCAAATCTAAACCTAAAATCTAAACCTAACCCCAAATGTAAACCCCAAATCTAAACCTAACCCCAAATCTAAACCTAAAATCTAAACCTAACCCCAAATCTAAACCTAAAATCTAAACCTAGCCCCAAATCTGAACCTAAAATCTAAACCTAACCCCAAATCAAAACCTAACCCCAATTCTAAACCCCAAATCTAAACCTAACCCCAAATCTAAACCTAAAATCTAAACCTAACCCCAAATCTAAACCTAAAATCTAAACCTAACCCCAAATCTAAACCTAAAATCAAAACCTAACCCCAATTCTAAACCCCAAATCTAAACCTAACCCCAAATATAAACCTAAAATCTAAACCTAACCCCAAATCTAAACCTAAAATATAAACCTAACCCCAAATCTAAACCTAAAATCTAAACCTAACCCCAAATCTAAACCTAACCCCAAATCTAAACCTAAAATCTAAACCTAACCCCAAATCTAAACCTAAAATCTAAACCTAACCCCAAATCTAAACCTAACCCCAAATCTAACCCCAAATCTAAACCTAACCCCAAATCTAAACCTAAAATCTAAACCTAACCCCAAATCTAAACCTAAAATCTAAACCTAACCCCAAATCTAAACCTAACCCCAAATCTAAACCTAAAATCTAAACCTAACCCCAAATCTAAACCTAAAATCTAAACCTAACCCCAAATCTAAACCTAACCCCAAATCTAAACCTAAAATCTAAACCTAACCCCAAATCTAAACCTAACCCCAAATCTAAACCTAAAATCTAAACCTAACCCCAAATCTAAACCTAACCCCAAATCTAAACCTAAAATCTAAACCTAACCCCAAATCTAAACCTAACCCCAAATCTAAACCTAAAATCTAAACCTAACCCCAAATCTAAACCTAACCCCAAATCTAAACCTAAAATCTAAACCTAACCCCAAATCTAAACCTAAAATCTAAACCTAACCCCAAATCTAAACCTAACCCCAAATCTAACCCCAAATCTAAACCTAACCCCAAATCTAAACCTAAAATCTAAACCTAACCCCAAATCTAAACCTAAAATCTAAACCTAACCCCAAATCTAAACCTAAAATCTAAACCTAAAATCTAAACCTACCCTAAAATCTAAACCTAACCACAAATCTAAACCTAAAATCTAAACCTAACCCCAAATCAAAACCTAACCCCAATTCTAAACCCCAAATCTAAACCTAACCCCAAATCTAAACCTAAAATCTAAACCTAACCCCAAATCTAAACCTAAAATCTAAACCTAACCCCAAATCTAAACCTAACCCCAAATCTAAACCTAAAATCTAAACCTAACCCCAAATCTAAACCTAAAATCTAAACCTAACCCCAAATCTAAACCTAACCCCAAATCTAAACCTAAAATCTAAACCTAACCCCAAATCTAAACCTAAAATCTAAACCTAACCCCAAATCTCAACCTAACCCCAAATCTAAACCTAAAATCTAAACCTAACCCCAAATCTAAACCTAAAATCTAAACCTAACCCCAAATGTAAACCCCAAATCTAAACCTAACCCCAAATCTAAACCTAAAATCTAAACCTAACCCCAAATCTAAACCTAAAATCTAAACCTAGCCCCAAATCTGAACCTAAAATCTAAACCTAACCCCAAATCAAAACCTAACCCCAATTCTAAACCCCAAATCTAAACCTAACCCCAAATCTAAACCTAAAATCTAAACCTAACCCCAAATCTAAACCTAAAATCAAAACCTAACCCCAATTCTAAACCCCAAATCTAAACCTAACCCCAAATCTAAACCTAAAATATAAACCTAACCCCAAATCTAAACCTAAAATCTAAACCTAACCCCAAATCTAAACCTAACCCCAAATCTAAACCTAAAATCTAAACCTAACCCCAAATCTAAACCTAACCCCAAATCTAAACCTAAAATCTAAACCTAACCCCAAATCTAAACCTAACCCCAAATCTAACCCCAAATCTAAACCTAACCCCAAATCTAAACCTAAAATCTAAACCTAACCCCAAATCTAAACCTAAAATCTAAACCTAACCCCAAATCTAAACCTAACCCCAAATCTAAACCTAAAATCTAAACCTAACCCCAAATCTAAACCTAAAATCTAAACCTAAAATCTAAACCTACCCTAAAATCTAAACCTAACCACAAATCTAAACCTAAAATCTAAACCTAACCCCAAATCAAAACCTAACCCCAATTCTAAACCCCAAATCTAAACCTAACCCCAAATCTAAACCTAAAATCTAAACCTAACCCCAAATCTAAACCTAACCCCAAATCTAAACCTAAAATATAAACCTAACCCCAAATCTAAACCTAACCCCAAATCTAAACCTAAAATCTAAACCTAGCCCCAAATCTGAACCTAAAATCTAAACCTAACCCCAAATCTAAACCTAAAATATAAACCTAACCCCAAATCTAAACCTAACCCCAAATCTAAACCCCAAATCTAAACCTAACCCGAAATCTAAACCTAACCCCAAATCTAAACCTAAAATCTAAACCTAAAATCTAAACCTAACCCCAAATCTAAACCTAAAATCTAAACCTAACCCCAAATCTAAACCTAACCCCAAATCTAAACCTAACCCCAAATCTAAACCTAAAATCTAAACCTAACCCAAATCTAAACCTAAAATCTAAATCTAACCCCAAATCTAAACCTAACCCCAAATCTAACCCCAAATCTAAACCTAACCCCAAATCTAAACCTAAAATCTAAACCTAACCCCAAATCTAAACCTAACCCCAAATCTAAACCTAACCCCAAATCTAAACCTAAAATCTAAACCTAACCCCAAATCTGAACCTAAAATCTAAACCTAAAATCTAAACCTAACCCCAAATCTAAACCTAAAATCTAAACCTAACCCCAAATCTAAACCTAAAATCTAAACCTAACCCCAAATCTAAACCTAACCCCAAATCTAAACCTAAAATCTAAACCTAACCCCAAATCTAAACCTAAAATCTAAACCTAAAATCTAAACCTACCCTAAAATCTAAACCTAACCACAAATCTAAACCTAAAATCTAAACCTAACCCCAAATCAAAACCTAACCCCAATTCTAAACCCCAAATCTAAACCTAACCCCAAATCTAAACCTAAAATCTAAACCTAACCCCAAATCTAAACCTAACCCCAAATCTAAACCTAAAATATAAACCTAACCCCAAATCTAAACCTAACCCCAAATCTAAACCTAAAATCTAAACCTAGCCCCAAATCTGAACCTAAAATCTAAACCTAACCCCAAATCTAAACCTAAAATATAAACCTAACCCCAAATCTAAACCTAACCCCAAATCTAAACCCCAAATCTAAACCTAACCCGAAATCTAAACCTAACCCCAAATCTAAACCTAAAATCTAAACCTAAAATCTAAACCTAACCCCAAATCTAAACCTAAAATCTAAACCTAACCCCAAATCTAAACCTAACCCCAAATCTAAACCTAACCCCAAATCTAAACCTAAAATCTAAACCTAACCCAAATCTAAACCTAAAATCTAAATCTAACCCCAAATCTAAACCTAACCCCAAATCTAACCCCAAATCTAAACCTAACCCCAAATCTAAACCTAAAATCTAAACCTAACCCCAAATCTAAACCTAACCCCAAATCTAAACCTAACCCCAAATCTAAACCTAAAATCTAAACCTAACCCCAAATCTGAACCTAAAATCTAAACCTAAAATCTAAACCTACCCTAAAATCTAAACCTAACCCCAAATCTAAACCTAACCCCAATTCTAAACCCCAAATCTAAACCTAACCCCAAATCTAAACCTAAAATCTAAACCTAACCCCAAATCTAAACCTAACCCCAAATCCAAAACTAACCCCAAATCTAAACCTAAAATCTAAACCTAAACCCAAATCGAAACCTAAAATCTAAACCTAACCCCAAAACTAAAACTTAAATCTAAACCTAACCCTAAATCTAAAACTAACCCCAAATCTAAACCTAACCCCAAATCTAAACCTAAAATCTAAACCTAACCCCAAATATAAACCTAAAATCTAAACCTAACCCCAAATCTAAACCTAAAATCTAAACCTAACCCCAAATCTAAACCTAAACCCAAATCTAAACCTAAAATCTAAACCTAACCCCAAATCTAAACCTAAAATCTAAACCTAACCCCAAATCTAAACCTAACCCCAAATCTAACCCTAAATCTAAACCTAACCCCAAATCTAAACCTAAAATCTAAACCTAACCCCAAATCTAAACCTAACCCCAAACCTAACCCCAAATCTAAACCTAACCCCAAATCTAAACCTAAAATCTAAACCTAACCCCAAATATAAACCTAAAATCTAAACCTAACCCTAAATCTAAACCTAACCCCAAATCTAAACCTAACCCCAAATCTAAACCTAAAATCTAAACCTAACCCCAAATCTAAACCTAACCCCAAATCTAAACCTAAAATCTAAACCTAACCCCAAATCTAAACCTAAAATCTAAACCTAACCCCAAATCTAAACCTAACCCCAAATCTAACCCTAAATCTAAACCTAACCCCAAATCTAAACCTAAAATCTAAACCTAACTCCAAATCTAAACCTAACCCCAAATCTAACCCCAAATCTAAACCTAACCCCAAATCTAAACCTAAAATCTAAACCTAACCCCAAATCTAAACCTAACCCCAAATCTAAACCTAAAATCTAAACCTAAAATCTAAACCTAACCCCAAATCTAAACCTAAAATCTAAACCTAACCCCAAATCTAAACCTAACCCCAAATCTAACCCCAAATCTAAACCTAACCCCAAATCTAAACCTAAAATCTAAACCTAACCCCAAATCTAAACCTAAAATCTAAACCTAACCCCAAATCTAAACCTAACCCCAAATCTAAACCTAAAATCTAAACCTAACCCCAAATCTAAACCTAAAATCTAAACCTAACCCCAAATCTAAACCTAACCCCAAATCTAAACCTAAAATCTAAACCTAACCCCAAATCTAAACCTAAAATCTAAACCTAACCCCAAATCTAAACCTAAAATCTAAACCTAGCCCCAAATCTGAACCTAAAATCTAAACCTAACCCCAAATCTAAACCTAACCCCAATTCTAAACCCCAAATCTAAACCTAACCCCAAATCTAAACCTAAAATCTAAACCTAACCCCAAATCTAAACCTAAAATCTAAACCTAACACCAAATCTAAACCTAACCCCAAATCTAAACCTAAAATCTAAACCTAACCCCAAATCTAAACCTAACCCCAAATCTAAACCTAAAATCTAAACCTAACCCCAAATCTAAACCTAAAATCTAAACCTAACCCCAAATCTAAACCCAACCCCAAATCCAAACCTAACCCGAAATCTAAACCTAAAATCTA
Organism: Patagioenas fasciata; assembly: GCF_037038585.1. Taxonomy (NCBI): domain Eukaryota; kingdom Metazoa; phylum Chordata; class Aves; order Columbiformes; family Columbidae; genus Patagioenas; species Patagioenas fasciata. The sequence continues at coordinate 971,445 of NW_027288511.1, forward strand.
AACCTAACCCCAAATCTAAACCTAAAATCTAAACCTAACCCCAAATCTAAACCTAAAATCTAAACCTAACCCTAAATCTAAACCAAACCCCAAATCTAAACCTAACCCCAAATCTAAACCTAAAATCTAAACCTAACCCCAAATCTAAACCTAACCCCAAATCTAAACCTAAAATCTAAACCTAACCCCAAATCTAAACCTAACCCCAAATCTAAACCTAAAATCTAAACCTAACCCCAAATCTAAACCTAAAATCTAAACCTAACCCCAAATCTAAACCTAACCCCAAATCTAACCCCAAATCTAAACCTAACCCCAAATCTAAACCTAAAATCTAAACCTAACCCCAAATCTAAACCTAACCCCAAATCTAACCCCAAATCTAAACCTAACCCCAAATCTAAACCTAAAATCTAAACCTAACCCCAAATCTAAACCTAACCCCAAATCTAAACCTAAAATCTAAACCTAACCCCAAATCTAAACCTAAAATCTAAACCTAACCCCAAATCTCAACCTAACCCCAAATCTAAACCTAAAATCTAAACCTAACCCCAAATCTAAACCTAAAATCTAAACCTAACCCCAAATGTAAACCCCAAATCTAAACCTAACCCCAAATCTAAACCTAAAATCTAAACCTAACCCCAAATCTAAACCTAAAATCTAAACTAGCCCCAAATCTGAACCTAAAATCTAAACCTAACCCCAAATCAAAACCTAACCCCAATTCTAAACCCCAAATCTAAACCTAACCCCAAATCTAAACCTAAAATCTAAACCTAACCCCAAATCTAAACCTAAAATCAAAACCTAACCCCAATTCTAAACCCCAAATCTAAACCTAACCCCAAATCTAAACCTAAAATCTAAACCTAACCCCAAATCTAAACCTAAAATCTAAACCTAACCCCAAATCTAAACCTAAAATATAAACCTAACCCCAAATCTAAACCTAAAATCTAAACCTAACCCCAAATCTAAACCTAACCCCAAATCTAAACCTAAAATCTAAACCTAACCCCAAATCTAAACCTAACCCCAAATCTAAACCTAAAATCTAAACCTAACCCCAAATCTAAACCTAAAATCTAAACCTAACCCCAAATCTAAACCTAACCCCAAATCTAACCCCAAATCTAAACCTAACCCCAAATCTAAACCTAAAATCTAAACCTAACCCCAAATCTAAACCTAAAAGCTAAACCTAACCCCAAATTTAAACCTAACCCCAAATCTAAACCTAAAATCTGAACCTAACCCCAAATCTAAACCTAAAATCTAAACCTAACCCCAAATCTAAACCTAACCCCAAATCTAAACCTAAAATCTAAACCTAACCCCAAATCTAAACCTAAAATCTAAACCTAACCCCAAATCTCAACCTAACCCCAAATCTAAACCTAAAATCTAAACCTAACCCCAAATCTAAACCTAAAATCTAAACCTAACCCCAAATCTAAACCTAAAATCTAAACTAGCCCCAAATCTGAACCTAAAATCTAAACCTAACCCCAAATCAAAACCTAACCCCAATTCTAAACCCCAAATCTAAACCTAACCCCAAATCTAAACCTAAAATCTAAACCTAACCCCAAATCTAAACCTAAAATCAAAACCTAACCCCAATTCTAAACCCCAAATCTAAACCTAACCCCAAATCTAAACCTAAAATCTAAACCTAACCCCAAATCTAAACCTAAAATCTAAACCTAACCCCAAATCTAAACCTAAAATATAAACCTAACCCCAAATCTAAACCTAAAATCTAAACCTAACCCCAAATCTAAACCTAACCCCAAATCTAAACCTAAAATCTAAACCTAACCCCAAATCTAAACCTAACCCCAAATCTAAACCTAAAATCTAAACCTAACCCCAAATCTAAACCTAAAATCTAAACCTAACCCCAAATCTAAACCTAACCCCAAATCTAACCTAAAATCTAAACCTAACCCCAAATCTAAACCTAAAATCTAAACCTAACCCCAAATCTAAACCTAACCCCAAATCTAAACCTAAAATCTAAACCTAACCCCAAATCTAAACCTAAAATCTAAACCTAACCCCAAATCTAAACCTAAAATCTAAACCTACCCTAAAATCTAAACCTAAGCACAAATCTAAACCTAAAATCTAAACCTAACCCCAAATCTAAACCTAAAATCTAAACCTAAAATCTAAACCTACCCTAAAATCTAAACCTAACCACAAATCTAAACCTAAAATCTAAACCTAACCCCAAATCAAAACCTAACCCCAATTCTAAACCCCAAATCTAAACCTAACCCCAAATCTAAACCTAAAATCTAAACCTAACCCCAAATCTAAACCTAAAATCTAAACCTAACCCCAAATCTAAACCTAACCCCAAATCTAAACCTAAAATCTAAACCTAACCCCAAATCTAAACCTAACCCCAAATCTAAACCTAAAATCTAAACCTAGCCCCAAATCTGAACCTAAAATCTAAACCTAACCCCAAATCTAAACCTAAAATCTAAACCTAACCCCAAATCTAAACCTAACCCCAAATCTAAACCCCAAATCTAAACCTAACCCCAAATCTAAACCTAAAATCTAAACCAAACCCCAAATCTAAACCTAAAATCTAAACCTAACCCCAAATCTAAACCTAACCCCAAATCTAAACCTAAAATCTAAACCTAACCCAAATCTAAACCTAAAATCTAAATCTAACCCCAAATCTAAACCTAACCCCAAATCTAACCCCAAATCTAAACCTAACCCCAAATCTAAACCTAAAATCTAAACCTAACCCCAAATCTAAACCTAACCCCAAATCTAAACCTAACCCCAAATCTAAACCTAAAATCTAAACCTAACCCCAAATCTAAACCTAAAATCTAAACCTAAAATCTAAACCTACCCTAAAATCTAAACCTAACCCCAAATCTAAACCTAACCCCAATTCTAAACCCCAAATCTAAACCTAACCCCAAATCTAAACCTAAAATCTAAACCTAACCCCAAATCTAAACCTAAAATCTAAACCTAACCCCAAATCTAAACCTAACCCCAAATCTAAACGTAAAATCTAAACCTAACCCCAAATCTAAACCTAACCCCAAATCTAACCCTAAATCTAAACCTAACCCCAAATCTAAACCTAAAATCTAAACCTAACCCCAAATCTAAACCTAACCCCAAATCTAACCCCAAATCTAAACCTAACCCCAAATCTAAACCTAAAATCTAAACCTAACCCCAAATCTAAACCTAAAATCTAAACCTAAACCTAAATCTAAACCTAACCCCAAATCTAAACCTAACCCCAAATCTAAACCTAAAATCTAAACCTAACCCCAAATCTAAACCTAACCCCAAATCTAAACCTAAAATCTAAACCTAACCCCAAATCTAAACCTAACCCCAAATCTAAACCTAAAATCTAAACCTAACCCCAAATCTAAACCTAAAATCTAAACCTAACCCCAAATCTAAACCTAACCCCAAATCTAACCCTAAATCTAAACCTAACCCCAAATCTAAACCTAAAATCTAAACCTAACTCCAAATCTAAACCTAACCCCAAATCTAAACCTAAAATCTAAACCTAACCCCAAATCTAAACCTAAAATCTAAACCTAACCCCAAATCTAAACCTAAAATCTAAACCTAACCCCAAATCTAAACCTAACCCCAAATCTAACCCCAAATCTAAACCTAACCCCAAATCTAAACCTAAAATCTAAACCTAACCCCAAATCTAAACCTAACCCCAAATCTAAACCTAAAATCTAAACCTAACCCCAAATCTAAACCTAAAATCTAAACCTAACCCCAAATCTAAACCTAACCCCAAATCTAACCCCAAATCTAAACCTAACCCCAAATCTAAACCTAAAATCTAAACCTAACCCCAAATCTAAACCTAAAATCTAAACCTAACCCCAAATCTAAACCTAAAATCTAAACCTAACCCCAAATGTAAACCCCAAATCTAAACCTAACCCCAAATCTAAACCTAAAATCTAAACCTAACCCCAAATCTAAACCTAAAATCTAAACCTAGCCCCAAATCTGAACCTAAAATCTAAACCTAACCCCAAATCTGAACCTAAAATCTAAACCTAACCCCAAATCTAAACCTAAAATCTAAACCTAACCCCAAATCTAAACCTAACCCCAAATCTAACCCCAAATCTAAACCTAACCCCAAATCTAAACCTAAAATCTAAACCTAACCCCAAATCTAAACCTAAAATCTAAACCTAACCCCAAATCTAAACCTAACCCCAAATCTAAACCTAAAATCTAAACCTAACCCCAAATCTAAACCTAAAATCTAAACCTAACCCCAAATCTAAACCTAAAATCTAAACCTACCCTAAAATCTAAACCTAACCACAAATCTAAACCTAAAATCTAAACCTAACCCCAAATCTAAACCTAAAATCTAAACCTAACCCCAAATCTAAACCTAAAATCTAAACCTAACCCCAAATCTAAACCTAACCCCAAATCTAAACCTAAAATCTAAACCTAACCCCAAATCTAAACCTAACCCCAAATCTAAACCTAAAATCTAAACCTAGCCCCAAATCTGAACCTAAAATCTAAACCTAACCCCAAATCTAAACCTAAAATCTAAACCTAACCCTAAATCTAAACCTAACCCCAAATCTAAACCCCAAATCTAAACCTAACCCCAAATCTAAACCTAAAATCTAAACCTAACCCCAAATCTAAACCTAAAATCTAAACCTAACCCCAAATCTAAACCTAAAATATAAACCTAACCCCAAATCTAAACCTAAAATCTAAACCTAACCCCAAATCTAAACCTAACCCCAAATCTAAACCTAACCCCAAATCTAAACCTAACCCCAAATCTAAACCAAAAATCTAAACCTAACCCAAATCTAAACCTAAAATCTAAATCTAACCCCAAATCTAAACCTAACCCCAAATCTAACCCCAAATCTAAACCTAACCCCAAATCTAAACCTAAAATCTAAACCTAACCCCAAATCTAAACCTAACCCCAAATCTAAACCTAACCCCAAATCTAAACCTAAAATCTAAACCTAACCCCAAATCTAAACCTAAAATCTAAACCTAAAATCTAAACCTACCCTAAAATCTAAACCTAACCCCAAATCTAAACCTAAAATCTAAACCTAACCCCAAATCTAAACCTAACCCCAAATCTAAACCTAAAATCTAAACCTAACCCCAAATCTAAACCTAAAATCTAAACCTAACCCCAAATCTAAACCTAAAATTTAAACCTAGCCCCAAATCTGAACCTAAAATCTAAACCTAACCCCAAATCTAAACCTAACCCCAATTCTAAACCCCAAATCTAAACCTAAAATCTAAACCTAACCCCAAATCTAAACCTAAAATCTAAACCTAACCCCAAATCTAAACCTAACCCCAAATCCAAACCTAACCCCAAATCTAAACCTAAAATCTAAACCTAACCCCAAATCTAAACCTAAAATCTAAACCTAACCCCAAAACTAAACCTAAAATCTAAACCTAACCCTAAATCTAAAACTAACCCCAAATCTAAACCTAACCCCAAATCTAAACCTAAAATCTAAAACTAACCCCAAATCTAAACCTAAAATCTAAACCTAACCCCAAATCTAAACCGAAAATCTAAACCTAACCCCAAATCTAAACCTAACCCCCAATCTAAACCTAAAATCTAAACCTAGCCCAAAATCTGAACCTAAAATCTAAACCTAACCCCAAATCAAAACCTAACCCCAATTGTAAACCCCAAATCTAAACCTAACCCCAAATCTAAACATAAAATCTAAACCTAAAACCAAATCTAAACCTAAAATCTAAACCTAACCCGAAATCTAAACCTAAAATCTAAACCTAACCCCAAATCTAAACCTAAAATCTAAACCTAACCCCAAATCTAAACCTAAAATCTAAACCTAGCCCCAAATCTGAACCTAAAATCTAAACCTAACCCCAAATCTAAACCTAACCCCAATTCTAAACCCCAAATCTAAACCTAACCCCAAATCTAAACCTAAAATCTAAACCTAACCCCAAATCTAAACCTAAAATCTAAACCTAACCCCAAATCTAAACCTAACCCCAAATCCAAACATAACCCCAAATCTAAACCTAAAATCTAAACCTAACCCCAAATCTAAACCTAAAATCTAAACCTAACCCTAAATCTAAACCTAACCCCAAATCTAAACCTAAAATCTAAACCTAACCCCAAATCTAAACCTAAAATCTTAACCTAACCCCAAATCTAAACCTAACCCCAAATCTAAACCTAAAATCTAAACCTAACCCCAAATCTAAACCTAAATTCTAAACCTAACCCCAAATCTAAACCTAAAATCTAAACCTAACCCCAAATCTAAACCCCAAATCTAAACCTAACCCCAAATCTAAACCTAACCCCAAATCTAAACCTAAAATCTAAACCTAACCCCAAATCTAAACCTAAAATCTAAACCTAACCCCAAATCTAAACCTAAAATCTAAACATAACCCCAAATCTAAACCTAACTCCAAATCTAAACCTAAAATCTAAACCTAACCCCAAATCTAAACCTAAAATCTAAACCTAACCCCAAATCTAAACCTAAAATCTAAACATAACCCCAAATCTAAACCTAACTCCAAATCTAAACCTAAAATCTAAACCTAACCCCAAATCTAAACCTAAAATCTAAACCTAACCCCAAATCTATACCTAACCCCAAATCAAAACCTAAAATCTAAACCTAACCCCAAATCTAAACCTAAAATCTAAACCTAACCCCAAATCTAAACCTAAAATCTAAACCTAGCCCCAAATCTGAACCTAAAATCTAAACCTAACCCCAAATCTAAACCTAACCCCAATTCTAAACCCCAAATCTAAACCTAAAATCTAAACCTAACCCCAAATCTAAACCTAAAATCTAAACCTAGCCCCAAATCTGAACCTAAAATCTAAACCTAACCCCAAATCTAAACCTAACCCCAATTCTAAACCCCAAATCTAAACCTAAAATCTAAACCTAACCCCAAATCTAAACCTAAAATCTAAATCTAACCCCAAATCTAAACCTAAAATCTAAACCTAACCCCAAATCTAAACCTAACCCCAAATCCAAACCTAACCCCAAATCTAAACCTAAAATCTAAACCTAACCCCAAATCTAAACCTAAAATCTAAACCTAACCCCAAATCTAAACCTAAAATCTAAATCTAACCCCAAATCTAAACCTAAAATTTAAACCTAGCCCCAAATCTGAACCTAAAATCTAAACCTAACCCCAATTCTAAACCCCAAATCTAAACCTAACCCCAAATCTAAACCTAAAATCTAAACCTAACCCCAAATCTAAACCTAAAATCTAAACCTAACCCCAAATCTAAACCTAACCCCAAATCCAAACCTAACCCCAAATCTAAACCTAAAATCTAAACCTAACCCCAAATCTAAACCTAAAATCTAAACCTAACCCCAAAACTAAACCTAAAATCTAAACCTAACCCTAAATCTAAAACTAACCCCAAATCTAAACCTAACCCCAAATCTAAACCTAAAATCTAAACCTAACCCCAAATCTAAACCTAACCCCAAATCTAAACCTAAAATCTAAACCTAACCCCAAATCTAAACCTAACCCCAAATCTAAACCTAAAATCTAAACCTAGCCCCAAATCTGAACCTAAAATCTAAACCTAACCCCAAATCAAAACCTAACCCCAATTGTAAACCCCAAATCTAAACCTAACCCCAAATCTAAACCTAAAATCTAAACCTAACCCCAAATCTAAACCTAAAATCTAAACCTAACCCCAAATCTAAACCTAAAATCTAAACCTAACCCCAAATCTAAACCTAAAATCTAAACCTAGCCCCAAATCTGAACCTAAAATCTAAACCTAACCCCAAATCTAAACCTAACCCCAATTCTAAACCCCAAATCTAAACCTAACCCCAAATCTAAACCTAAAATCTAAACCTAACCCCAAATCTAAACCTAAAATCTAAACCTAACCCCAAATCTAAACCTAACCCCAAATCCAAACCTAACCCCAAATCTAAACCTAAAATCTAAACCTAACCCCAAATCTAAACCTAAAATCTAAACCTAACCCCAAATCTAAACCTAAAATCTAAACCTAACCCTAAATCTAAACCTAACCCCAAATCTAAACCTAAAATCTAAACCTAACCCCAAATCTAAACCTAAAATCAAAACCTAACCCCAAATCTAAAACTAACCCCAAATCTAAACCTAAAATCTAAACCTAACCCCAAATCTAAACCTAACCCCAAATCTAAACCTAAAATCTAAACCTAACCCCAAATCTAAACCCCAAATCTAAACCTAACCCCAAATCTAAACCTAACCCCAAATCTAAACCTAAAATCTAAACCTAACCCCAAATCTAAACCTAAAATCTAAACCTAACCCCAAATCTAAACCTAAAATCTAAACATAACCCCAAATCTAAACCTAACTCCAAATCTAAACCTAAAATCTAAACCTAACCCCAAATCTAAACCTAAAATCTAAACCTAACCCCAAATCTAAACCTAAAATCTAAACATAACCCCAAATCTAAACCTAACTCCAAATCTAAACCTAAAATCTAAACCTAACCCCAAATCTAAACCTAAAATCTAAACCTAACCCCAAATCTATACCTAACCCCAAATCAAAACCTAAAATCTAAACCTAACCCCAAATCTAAACCTAAATCTAAACCTAACCCCAAATCTAAACCTAACCCCAAATCTAAACCTAAAATCTAAACCTAAACCCAAATCTAAACCTAACCCCAAATCTAAACCTAAAATCTAAACCTAACCCCAAATCTAAACCTAAAATCTAAACCTAACCCCAAATCTAAACCTAAAATCTAAACCTAACCCCAGATCTAAACCTAAAATCTAAACATAACCCCAAATCTAAACCTAACTCCAAATCTAAACCTAAAATCTAAACCTAACCCCAAATCTAAACCTAAAATCTAAACCTAACCCCAAATCTAAACCCCAAATCTAAACCTAACCCCAAATCTAAACCTAAAATCTAAACCTAACCCCAAATCTAAACCTAAAATCTAAACATAACCCCAAATCTAAACCTAACTCCAAATCTAAACCTAAAATCTAAACCTAACCCCAAATCTAAACCTAAAATCTAAACCTAACCCCAAATCTAAACCTAAAATCTAAACATAACCCCAAATCTAAACCTAACTCCAAATCTAAACCTAAAATCTAAACCTAACCCCAAATCTAAACCTAAAATCTAAACCTAACCCGAAATCTATACCTAACCCCAAATCAAAACCTAAAATCTAAACCTAACCCCAAATCTAAACCTAACCCCAAATCTAAACCTAAAATCTAAACCTAAAATCTAAACCTAACCCCAAATCTAAACCTAACCCCAAATCTAAACCTAAAATCTAAACCTAACCCCAAATCTATACCTAACCCCAAATCTAAACCTAAAATCTTAACCTAACCCCAAATCTAAACCTAACCCCAAATCTAAACCTAAAATCTAAACCTAAAATCTAAACCTAACCCCAAATCTAAACCTAAAATCTAAATCTAACACCAAATCTAAACCTAAAATCTAAACCTAACCCCAAATTTAAACCTAATCCCAAATCTAAACCTAAAATCTAAACCTAACCCCAAATCTAAACCTAACCCCAAATCTAAACCTAAAATCTAAACCTAACCCCAAATCTAAACCTAAAATCTAAACCTAACCCCAAATCTAAACCTAAAATCTAAATCTAACCCCAAATCTAAACCTAAAATCTAAACCTAACCCCAAATCTAAACCTAAAATCTAAACCTAACCCCAAATCTAAACCTAACCCCAAATCTAAACCTAAAATCTAAACCTAACGCCAAATCTAAACCTAAAATCTATACGTAACCCCAAATCTAAACCTAACCTTAAATCTAAACCTAAAATCTAAACGTAACCCGAAATCTAAACCTAACCTTAAATCTAAACCTAAAATCTAAACCTAACCCCAAATCTAAACCTAAAATCTAAACCTAAAATCTAAACGTAACCCCAAATCTAAACCTAAAATCTAAACCTAACCCCAAATCTCAACCTAACTCCAAATCTAAACCGAAAATCTAAACCTAACCCCAAATCTAAACCTAACCCCAAATCTAAACCTAAAATCTAAACCTAACCCCAAATCTAAACCCCAAATCTAAACCTAAAATCTAAACCTAACCCCAAATCTAAACCTAAAATCTAAACCTAACCCCAAATCTAAACCTAAGCCCAAATCTAAACCTAAAATCTAAACCTAACCCCAAATCTAAACCTAACCCCAAATCTAAACCTAAAATCTAAACCTAACCCCAAATCTAAACCCCAAATCTAAACCTAACCCCAAATCTAAACCCCAAATCTAAACCTAACCCCAAATCTAAACCTAAAATCTAAACCTAACCCCAAATCTAAACCTAACCCCAAATCTAAACCTAAAATCTAAACCTAACCCCAAATCTAAACCTAAAATCTAAACCTAACCCCATATCTAAACCCCAAATCTAAACCTAACCCCAAATCTAAACCTAAAATCTAAACCTAACCCCAAATCTAAACCTAAAATCTAAACCTAACCCCAAATCTAAACCTAACCCCAAATCTAAACCTAAAATCTAAACCTAACCCCAAATCTAAACCTAACCCCAAATCTAAACCTAAAATCTAAACCTAACCCCAAATCTAAACCTAACCCCAAATCTAAACCCAAAATCTAAACCTAACCCCAAATCTAAACCTAACCCCAAATCTAAACCTAAAATCTAAACCTAACCCCAAATCTAAACCTAAAATCTAAACCTAACCCCAAATCTAAACCTAAAATCTAAACCTAACCCCAAATCTAAACCTAACCCCAAATCTAAACCTAAAATCTAAACCTAACCCCAAATCTAAACCTAACCCCAAATCTAAACATAAAATCTAAACCTAACCCCAAATCTAAACCTAAAATCTAAACCTAAGCCCAAATCTAAACCTAACCCCAAATCTAAACCTAAAATCTAAACGTAACCCGAAATCTAAACTTAACCTTAAATCTAAACCTAAAATCTAAACCTAATCCCAAATCTAAACCTAAAATCTAAACCTAAAATCTAAACCTAACCCCAAATCTAAACCTAAAATCTAAACCTAACCCCAAATCTAAACCTAAAATCTAAACCTAACCCCAAATCTAAACCTAACCCCAAATCTAAACCTAAAATCTAAACCTAACCCCAAATCTAAACCTAAAATCTAAACCTAACCCCAAATCTAAACCTAACCCCAAATCTAAACCTAAAATCTAAACCTAACCCCAAATCTAAACCTAAAATCTAAACCTAACCCCAAATCTAAACCTAAAATCTAAACCTAACCCCAAATCTAAACCTAAAATCTAAACCTAACCCTAAATCTAAACCTAAAATCTAAACCTAACCCCAAATCTAAACCTAACCCCAAATCTAAACCCCAAATCTAAACCTAACCCCAAATCTAAACCTAACCCCAAATCTAAACCTAAAATCTAAACCTAACCCCAAATCTAAACCTAACCCCAAATCTAAAACTAACCCCAAATCTAAACCTAAAATCTAAACCTAACCCCAAATCTAAACCTAACCCCAAATCTAAACCTAAAATCTAAACCTAACCCCAAATCTAAACCTAACCCCAAATCTAAACCTAAAATCTAAACCTAACCCCAAATCTAAACCCCAAATCTAAACCTAACCCTAAATCTAAACCCCAAATCTAAACCTAACCCCAAATCTAAACCTAAAATCTAAACCTAACCCCAAATCTAAACCTAACCCCAAATCTAAACCTAAAATCTAAACCTAACCCCAAATCTAAACCTAACCCCAAATCTAAACCTAAAATCTAAACCTAAACCCCAAATCTAAACCTAACCCCAAATCTAAACCTAAAATCTAAACCTAACCCCAAATCTAAACCTAAAATCTAAACCTACCCCAAATCTAAACCTAAAATCTAAACCTAACCCCAAATCTAAACCTAAAACCTAAGCCTAAAATCTAAACCTAACCCCAAATCTATACCTAAAATCTAAACCTAACCCCAAATCTAAACCTAACCCCAAATCTAAACCTAAAATCTAAACCTAACTCCAAATCTAATCCTAAAATCTAAACCTAACCCCAAATCTAAACCTAAAATCTAAACCTAACCCCAAATCTAAACCTAAAATCTAAACCTAACCCCAAATCTAAACCTAACCCCAAATCTAAACCTAAAATCTAAACCTAACCCCAAATCTAAACCTAACCCCAAATCTAAACCTAAAATCTAAACCTAACCCCAAATCTAAACCTAACCCCAAATCTAAACCTAAAATCTAAACCTAAAATCTAAACCTAAAATCTAAACCTAACCCCAAATCTAAACCTAACCCCAAATCTAAACCTAAAATCTAAACCTAACCCCAAATCTAAACCTAACCCCAAATCTAAACCTAAAATCTAAACCTAACCCCAAATCTAAACCTAAAATCTAAACCTAAAATCTAAACCTAACCCCAAATCTAAACCTAAAATCTAAACCTAACCCTAAATCTAAACCTAAAATCTAAACCTAACCCCAAATCTAAACCTAACCCCAAATGTAAACCCCAAATCTAAACCTAACCCCAAATCTAAACCTAACCCCAAATCTAAACCTAAAATCTAAACCTAACCCCAAATCTAAACCTAACCCAAACCCCTAAAACCAAATCTAAACCTAACCCCAAATCTACACCTAACCCCAAATCTAAACCTAAAATCTAAACCTAACCCCAAATCTAAACCTAACCCCAAATCTAAACCTAAAATCTAAACCTAACCCCAAATCTAAACCTAACCCCAAATCTAAACCTAAAATCTAAACCTAACCCCAAATCTAAACCCCAAATCTAAACCTAACCCCAAATCTAAACCCCAAATCTAAACCTAACCCCAAATCTAAACCTAAAATCTAAACCTAACCCCAAATCTAAACCTAAAATCTAAACCTAACCCCAAATCTAAACCTAACCCCAAATCTAAACCTAAAATCTAAACCTAACCCCAAATCTAAACCTAAAATCTAAACCTAACCCCATATCTAAACCCCAAATCTAAACCTAACCCCAAATCTAAACCTAAAATCTAAACCTAACCCCAAATCTAAACCTGAAATCTAAACCTAACCCCAAATCTAAACCTAACCCCAAATCTAAACCTAAAATCTAAACCTAACCCCAAATCTAAACCTAAAATCTAAACCTAACCCCAAATCTAAACCTAACCCCAAATCTAAACCTAAAATCTAAACATAACCCCAAATCTAAACCTAAAATCTAAACCTAACCCCAAATCTAAACCTAAAATCTAAACCTAACCCTAAATCTAAACCTAAAATCTAAACCTAACCCCAAATCTAAACCTAACCCCAAATCTAAACCCCAAATCTAAACCTAACCCCAAATCTAAACCTAACCCCAAATCTAAACCTAAAATCTAAACCTAACCCCAAATCTAAACCTAACCCCAAATCTAAACATAAAATCTAAACCTAACCCCAAATCTAAACCTAAAATCTAAACCTAACCGCAAATCTAAACCTAACCCCAAATCTAAACCTAAAATCTAAACGTAACCCGAAATCTAAACCTAACCTTAAATCTAAACCTAAAATCTAAACCTAACCCTAAATCTAAACCTAAAATCTAAACCTAACCCCAAATCTAAACCTAACCCCAAATGTAAACCCCAAATCTAAACCTAACCCCAAATCTAAACCTAAAATCTAAACCTAACCCCAAATCTAAACCTAACCCCAAATCTAAACCTAACCCCAACCCCTAAAACCAAATCTAAACCTAACCCCAAATCTAAACCTAACCCCAAATCTAAACCTAAAATCTAAACCTAACCCCAAATCTAAACCTAAAATCTAAACCTAACCCCAAATCTAAACCTAACCCCAAATCTAAACCTAAAATCTAAACCTAACCCCAAATCTAAACCTAACCCCAAATCTAAACCTAAAATCTAAACCTAACCCCAAATCTAAACCCCAAATCTAAACCTAACCCCAAATCTAAACCCCAAATCTAAACCTAACCCCAAATCTAAACCTAAAATCTAAACCTAACCCCAAATCTAAACCTAAAATCTAAACCTAACCCCAAATCTAAACCTAAAATCTAAACCTAACCCCAAATCTAAACCTAAAATCTAAACCTAACCCCAAATCTAAACCTAAAATCTAAACCTAACCCCATATCTAAACCCCAAATCTAAACCTAACCCCAAATCTAAACCTAAAATCTAAACCTAACCCCAAATCTAAACCTAAAATCTAAACCTAACCCCAAATCTAAACCTAACCCCAAATCTAAACCTAAAATCTAAACCTAACCCCAAATCTAAACCTAAAATCTAAACCTAACCCCAAATCTAAACCGAACCCCAAATCTAAACCTAAAATCTGAACCTAACCCCAAATCTAAACCTAAAATCTAAACCTAACCCTAAATCTAAACCTAAAATCTAAACCTAACCCCAAATCTAAACCTAACCCCAAATCTAAACCCCAAATCTAAACCTAACCCCAAATCTAAACCTAACCCCAAATCTAAACCTAAAATCTAAACCTAACCCCAAATCTAAACCTAACCCCAAATCTAAACCTAAAATCTAAACCTAACCCCAAATGTAAACCCCAAATCTAAACCTAACCCCAAATCTAAACCTAAAATCTAAACCTAACCCCAAATCTAAACCTAAAATCTAAACCTAACCCCAAATCTAAACCTAACCCCAAATCTAAACCTAAAATCTAAACCTAACCCCAAATCTAAACCTAAAATCTAAACCTAACCCCAAATCTAAACCTAACCCCAAATCTAAACCTAAAATCTAAACATAACCCCAAATCTAAACCTAAAATCTAAACCTAACCCCAAATCTAAACCTAAAATCTAAACCTAACCCTAAATCTAAACCTAAAATCTAAACCTAACCCCAAATCTAAACCTAACCCCAAATCTAAACCCCAAATCTAAACCTAACCCCAAATCTAAACCTAACCCCAAATCTAAACCTAAAATCTAAACCTAACCCCAAATCTAAACCTAACCCCAAATCTAAACCTAAAATCTAAACCTAACCCCAAATCTAAACCTAACCCCAAATCTAAACATAAAATCTAAACCTAACCCCAAATCTAAACCTAAAATCTAAACCTAACCCCAAATCTAAACCTAACCCCAAATCTAAACCTAAAATCTAAACGTAACCCGAAATCTAAACCTAACCTTAAATCTAAACCTAAAATCTAAACCTAACCCTAAATCTAAACCTAAAATCTAAACCTAACCCCAAATCTAAACCTAACCCCAAATGTAAACCCCAAATCTAAACCTAACCCAAAATCTAAACCTAACCCCAAATCTAAACCTAAAATCTAAACCTAACCACAAATCTAAACCTAACCCCAACCCCTAAAACCAAATCTAAACCTAACCCCAAATCTAAACCTAAAATCTAAACCTAACCCCAAATCTAAACCTAAAATCTAAACCTAACCCCAAATCTAAACCTAACCCCAAATCTAAACCTAAAATCTAAACCTAACCCCAAATCTAAACCTAAAATCTAAACCTAAAATCTAAACCTAACCCCAAATCTAAACCCCAAATCTAAACCTAACCCCAAATCTAAACCCCAAATCTAAACCTAACCCCAAATCTAAACCTAAAATCTAAACCTAACCCCAAATCTAAACCTAACCCCAAATCTAAACCTAAAATCTAAACCTAACCCCAAATCTAAACCTAAAATCTAAACCTAACCCCATATCTAAACCCCAAATCTAAACCTAACCCCAAATCTAAACCTAAAATCTAAACCTAACCCCAAATCTAAACCTAAAATCTAAACCTAACCCCAAATCTAAACCTAACCCCAAATCTAAACCTAAAATCTAAACCTAACCCCAAATCTAAACCTAAAATCTAAACCTAACCCCAAATCTAAACCTAAAATCTAAACCTAACCCCAAATCTAAACCTAAAATCTAAACCTAACCCTAAATCTAAACCTAAAATCTAAACCTAACCCCAAATCTAAACCTAACCCCAAATCTAAACCCCAAATCTAAACCTAATCCC
Organism: Patagioenas fasciata; assembly: GCF_037038585.1. Classification (NCBI taxonomy): domain Eukaryota; kingdom Metazoa; phylum Chordata; class Aves; order Columbiformes; family Columbidae; genus Patagioenas; species Patagioenas fasciata. The sequence continues at coordinate 987,628 of NW_027288511.1, forward strand.
AAATCTAAACCTAACCCCAAATCTAAACCTAAAATCTAAACCTAACCCCAAATCTAAACCTAAAATCTAAACCTAAAATCTAAACCTAACCCCAAATCTAAACCTAACCCCAAATCTAAACATAAAATCTAAACCTAACCCCAAATCTAAACCTAAAATCTAAACCTAACCCCAAATCTAAACCTAACCCCAAATCTAAACCTAAAATCTAAACGTAACCCGAAATCTAAACCTAACCTTAAATCTAAACCTAAAATCTAAACCTAACCCCAAATCTAAACCTAAAATCTAAACCTAAAATCTAAACCTAACCCCAAATCTAAACCTAACCCCAAATCTAAACCTAAAATCTAAACCTAACCCCAAATCTCAACCTAACCCCAAATCTAAACCTAAAATCTAAACCTAACCCCAAATCTAAACCTAACCCCAAATCTAAACCTAAAATCTAAACCTAACCCCAAATCTAAACCTAAAATCTAAACCTACCCCAAATCTAAAGCTAAAATCTAAACCTAACCCCAAATCTAAACCTAAAATCTAAACCTAACCCCAAATCTAAACCTAAAATCTAAACCTAACCCCAAATCTAAACCTAAAACCTAAGCCTAAAATCTAAACCTAACCCCAAATCTAAACCTAAAATCTAAACCTAACCCCAAATCTAAACCTAACCCCAAATCCAAACCTAAAATCTAAACCTAACTCCAAATCTAATCCTAAAATCTAAACCTAACCCCAAATCTAAACCTAAAATCTAAACCTAACCCCAAATCTAAACCTAAAATCTAAACCTAACCCCAAATCTAAATCTAAAATCTAAACCTAAAATCTAAACCTAACCCCAAATCTAAACCTAACCCCAAATCTAAACCTAAAATCTAAACCTAACCCCAAATCTAAACCTAACCCCAAATCTAAACCTAAAATCTAAACCTAACCCCAAATCTAAACCTAAAATCTAAACCTAACCCCAAATCTAAACGTAACCCCAGATCTAAACCTAAAATCTAAACCTAACCCCAAATCTAAACCTAAAATCTAAACCTAAAATCTAAACCTAACCCCAAATCTAAACCTAAAATCTAAACGTAACCCGAAATCTAAACCTAACCTTAAATCTAAACCTAAAATCTAAACCTAACCCCAAATCTAAACCTAAAATCTAAACCTAAAATCTAAACCTAACCCCAAATCTAAACCTAACCCCAAATCTAAACCTAAAATCTAAACCTAACCCCAAATCTAAACCTAACCCCAAATCTAAACCTAAAATCTAAACCTAACCCCAAATCTAAACCTAACCCCAAATCTAAACCTAAAATCTAAACCTAACCCCAAATCTAAACCTAAAATCTAAACCTAAAATCTAAACCTAACCCCAAATATAAACCTAAAATGTAAACCTAACCCTAAATCTAAACCTAAAATCTAAACCTAACCCCAAATCTAAACCTAACCCCAAATGTAAACCCCAAATCTAAACCTAACCCCAAATCTAAACCTAACCCCAAATCTAAACCTAAAATCTAAACCTAACCCCAAATCTAAACCTAACCCGAACCCCTAACCCCAAATCTAAACCTAACCCCAAATCTAAACCTAACCTCAAATCTAAACCGAAAATCTAAACCTAACCCCAAATCTAAACCTAAAATCTAAACCTAACCCCAAATCTAAACCTAACCCCAAATCTAAACCTAAAATCTAAACCTAACCCCAAATCTAAACCTAACCCCAAATCTAAACCTAAAATCTAAACCTAACCCCAAATCTAAACCCCAAATCTAAACCTAACCCCAAATCTAAACCCCAAATCTAAACCTAACCCCAAATCTAAACCTAAAATCTAAACCTAACCCCAAATCTAAACCTAAAATCTAAACCTAACCCCAAATCTAAACCTAACCCCAAATCTAAACCTAAAATCTAAACCTAACCCCAAATCTAAACCTAAAATCTAAACCTAACCCAAAATCTAAACCTAACCTCAAATCTAAACCTAAAATCTAAACCTAACCCCAAATATAAACCTAAAATCTAAACCTAAAATCTAAACCTAACCCCAAATCTAAACCTAACCCCAAATCTAAACCTAAAATCTAAACCTAACCCCAAATCTAAACCTAACCCCAAATCTAAACCTAAAATCTAAACCTAACCCCAAATCTAAACCTAACCCCAACCCCTAACCCCAAATCTAAACCTAACCCCAAATCTAAACCTAAAATCTAAACCTAACCCCAAATCTAAACCTAAAATCTAAACCTAACCCCAAATCTAAACCTAACCCCAAATCTAAACCTAAAATCTAAACCTAACCCCAAATCTAAACCTAAAATCTAAACCTAACCCCAAATCTAAACCTAAAATCTAAACCTAACCCCAAATCTAAACCTAACCCCAAACCTAACCTAAAATCTAAACCTAACCCCAAATCTAAACCTAAAATCTAAACCTAACCCCAAATCTAAACCTAAAATCTACACCTAAAATCCAAACCTAACCCCATATCTAAACCTAAAATCTAAACCTAACCCTAAATCTAAACCTAAAATCTAAACCTAACCCCAAATCTAAACCTAACCCCAAATCTAAACCCCAAATCTAAACCTAACCCCAAATCTAAACCTAAAATCTAAACCTAACCCCAAATCTAAACCTAACCCCAACCCCTAACCCCAAATCTAAACCTAACCCCAAATCTAAACCTAACCCCAAATCTAAACCTAAAATCTAAACCTAACCCCAAATCTAAACCTAAAATCTAAACCTAACCCCAAATCTAAACCTAAAATCTAAACCTAACCCCAAATCTAAACCTAACCTCAAATCTAAACCTAAAATCTAAACCTCACCCCAAATATAAACCTAAAATCTAAACCTAACCCCAAATCTAAACCTAACCCCAAATCTAAACCCCAAATCTAAACCTAACCCCAAATCTAAACCTAACCCCAAATCTAAACCTAACCCCAACCCCTAACCCCAAATCTAAACCTAACCCCAAATCTAAACCTAACCCCAAATCTAAACCTAAAATCTAAACCTAACCCCAAATCTAAACCTAAAATCTAAACCTAACCCCAAATCTAAACCTAACCCCAAATCTAAACCTAAAATCTAAACCTAACCCCAAATCTAAACCTAACCCCAAATCTAAACCTAAAATCTAAACCTAACCCCAAATCTAAACCTAACCCCAAACCTAACCTAAAATCTAAACCTAACCCCAAATCTAAACCTAAAACCTAACCCCAAATCTAAACCTAAAATCTAAACCTAAAATCTAAACCTAACCCCATATCTAAACCTAAAATCTAAACCTAACCCTAAATCTAAACCTAAAATCTAAACCTAACCCCAAATCTAAACCTAACCCCAAATCTAAACCCCAAATCTAAACCTAACCCCAAATCTAAACCTAACCCCAAATCTAAACCTAAAATCTAAACCTAACCCCAAATCTAAACCTAACCCCAACCCCTAACCCCAAATCTAAACCTAACCCCAAATCTAAACCTAACCCCAAATCTAAACCTAAAATCTAAACCTAACCCCAAATCTAAACCTAAAATCTAAACCTAACCCCAAATCTAAACCTAACCCCAAATCTAAACCTAAAATCTAAACCTAACCCCAAATCTAAACCTAACCCCAAATCTAAACCTAACCCCAAATCTAAACCTAAAATCTAAACCTAACCCCAAATCTAAACCCCAAATCTAAACCTAACCCCAAATCTAAACCTAAAATCTAAACCTAACCCCAAATCTAAACCTAAAATCTAAACCTAACCCCAAATCTAAACCTAACCCCAAATCTAAACCTAAAATCTAAACCTAACCCCAAATCTAAACCTAACCCCAAATCTAAACCTAAAATCTAAACCTAACCCCAAATCTAAACCTAAAATCTAAACCTAACCCCAAATCTAAACCCCAAATCTAAACCTAACCCCAAATCTAAACCCCAAATCTAAACCTAACCCCAAATCTAAACCTAAAATCTAAACCTAACCCCAAATCTAAACCTAAAATCTAAACCTAACCCCAAATCTAAACCTAACCCCAAATCTAAACCTAAAATCTAAACCTAACCCCAAATCTAAACCTAAAATCTAAACCTAACCCCATATCTAAACCCCAAATCTAAACCTAACCCCAAATCTAAACCTAAAATCTAAACCTAACCCCAAATCTAAACCTAAAATCTAAACCTAAACCCAAATCTAAACCTAACCCCAAATCTAAACCTAAAATCTAAACCTAACCCCAAATCTAAACCTAACCCCAAATCTAAACCTAAAATCTAAACCTAACCCCAAATCTAAACCTAAAATCTAAACCTAACCCCAAATCTAAACCTAAAATCTAAACCTAACCCCAAATCTAAACCTAAAATCTAAACCTAACCCTAAATCTAAACCTAAAATCTAAACCTAACCCCAAATCTAAACCTAACCCCAAATCTAAACCCCAAATCTAAACCTAACCCCAAATCTAAACCTAACCCCAAATCTAAACCTAAAATCTAAACCTGACCCCAAATCTAAACCTAACCCCAAATCTAAACCTAAAATCTAAACCTAACCCCAAATCTAAACCTAACCCCAAATCTAAACATAAAATCTAAACCTAACCCCAAATCTAAACCTAAAATCTAAACCTAACCCCAAATCTAAACCTAACCCCAAATCTAAACCTAAAATCTAAACGTAACCCGAAATCTAAACCTAACCTTAAATCTAAACCTAAAATCTAAACCTAACCCCAAATCTAAACCTAAAACCTAAATCTAAAATCTAAACCTAACCCCAAATCTAAACCTAACCCCAAATCTAAACCTAAAATCTAAACCTAACCCCAAATCTAAACCTAACCCCAAATCTAAACCTAAAATCTAAACCTAACCCCAAATCTAAACCTAAAATCTAAACCTAACCCCAAATCTAAACCTAACCCCAAATCTAAACATAAAATCTAAACCTAACCCCAAATCTAAACCTAAAATCTAAACCTAACCCCAAATCTAAACCTAAAATCTAAACCTAACCCCAAATCTAAACCTAACCCCAAATCTAAACCTAAAATCTAAACCTAACCCCAAATCTAAACCTAAAATCTAAACCTAAAATCTAAACCTAACCCCAAATCTAAACCTAAAATCTAAACCTAACCCTAAATCTACACCTAAAATCTAAACCTAACCCCAAATCTAAACCTAACCCCAAATCTAAACCCCAAATCTAAACCTAACCCCAAACCTAAACCTAACCCCAAATCTAAACCTAAAATCTAAACCTAACCGCAACCCCTAAACCCAAATCTAAACCTAACCCCAAATCTAAACCTAACCCCAAATCTAAACCTAAAATCTAAACCTAACCCCAAATCTAAACCTAACCCCAAATCTAAACCTAAAATCTAAACCTAACCCCAAATCTAAACCTAACCCCAAATCTAAACCTAAAATCTAAACCTAACCCCAAATCTAAACCTAACCCCAAATCTAAACCTAAAATCTAAACCTAACCCCAAATCTAAACCCCAAATCTAAACCTAACCCCAAATCTAAACCCCAAATCTAAACCTAACCCCAAATCTAAACATAAATCTAAACCTAACCCCAAATCTAAACCTAAAATCTAAACCTAACCCCAAATCTAAACCTAAAATCTAAATCTAACCCCAAATCTAAACCTAAAATCTAAATCTAACCCCAAATCTAAACCTAAAATCTAAACCTAACCCCAAATCTAAACCTAAAATCTAAACCTAAAATCTAAACCTAACCCCAAATCTAAACCTAAAATCTAAACCTAACCCTAAATCTAAACCTAAAATCTAAACCTAACCCCAAATCTAAACCTAAAATCTAAACCTAACCCCAAATCTAAACCTAAAATCTAAACCTAACCCCAAATCTAAACCTAACCCCAAATCTAAACCTAACCCCAAATCTAAACCTAAAATCTAAACCTAACCCCAAATCTAAACCTAAAATCTAAACCTAAAATCTAAACCTAACCCCAAATCTAAACCTAAAATCTAAACCTAACCCTAAATCTAAACCTAAAATCTAAACCTAACCCCAAATCTAAACCTAACCCCAAATCTAAACCCCAAATCTAAACCTAACCCCAAATCTAAACCTAACCGCAAATCTAAACCTAAAATCTAAACCTAACCCCAAATCTAAACCTAACCCCAACCCCTAAACCCAAATCTAAACCTAACCCCAAATCTAAACCTAACCCCAAATCTAAACCTAAAATCTAAACCTAACCCCAAATCTAAACCTAACCCCAAATCTAAACCTAAAATCTAAACCTAACCCCAAATCTAAACCTAACCCCAAATCTAAACCTAAAATCTAAACCTAACCCCAAATCTAAACCTAACCCCAAATCTAAACCTAAAATCTAAACCTAACCCCAAATCTAAACCCCAAATCTAAACCTAACCCCAAATCTAAACCTAAAATCTAAACCTAACCCCAAATCTAAACCTAAAATCTAAACCTAACCCCAAATCTAAACCTAACCCCAAATCTAAACCTAACCCCAAATCTAAACCTAAAATCTAAACCTAACCCCAAATCTAAACCTAAAATCTAAACCTAAAATCTAAACCTAACCCCAAATCTAAACCTAAAATCTAAACCTAACCCTAAATCTAAACCTAAAATCTAAACCTAACCCCAAATCTAAACCTAACCCCAAATCTAAACCCCAAATCTAAACCTAACCCCAAATCTAAACCTAACCCCAAATCTAAACCTAAAATCTAAACCTAACCCCAAATCTAAACCTAACCCCAACCCCTAACCCCAAATCTAAACCTAACCCCAAATCTAAACCTAACCCCAAATCTAAACCTAAAATCTAAACCTAACCCCAAATCTAAACCTAAAATCTAAACCTAACCCCAAATCTAAACCTAACCCCAAATCTAAACCTAAAATCTAAACCTAACCCCAAATCTAAACCTAACCCCAAATCTAAACCTAAAATCTAAACCTAACCCCAAATCTAAACCTAAAATCTAAACCTAACCCCAAATCTAAACCCCAAATCTAAACCTAACCCCAAATCTAAACCTAAAATCTAAACCTAACCCCAAATCTAAACCTAAAATCTAAACCTAACCCCAAATCTAAACCTAACCCCAAATCTAAACCTAAAATCTAAACCTAACCCCAAATCTAAACCTAAAATCTAAACCTAACCCCAAATCTAAACCTAACCCCAAATCTAAACCTAAAATCTAAACCTAACCCCAACTCTAAACCTAACCCCAAATCTAAACCTAAAATCTAAACCTAACCCGAAATCTAAACCTAAAATCTAAACCTAACCCCAAATCTAAACCTAAAATCTAAATCTAACCCCAAATCTAAACCTAAAATCTAAACCTAACCCCAAATCTAAACCTAAAATCTAAACCTAACCCCAAATCTAAACCTAAAATCTAAACCTACCCCAAATCTAAACCTAAAATCTAAACCTAACCCCAAATCTAAACCTAAAATCTAAACCTAACCCCAAATCTAAACCTAACCTTAAATCTAAACCTAAAATCTAAACCTAACCCCAAATCTAAACCTAAAATCTAAACCTAAAATCTAAACCTAACCCCAAATCTAAACCTAAAATCTAAACCTAATCCCAAATCTAAACCTAAAATCTAAACCTAACCCCAAATCTAAACCTAAAATCTAAACAAAACCCCAAATCTAAACCTAACTCCAAATCTAAACGTAAAATCTAAACCTAACCCCAAATCTAAACCTAAAATCTAAACCTAAAATCTAAACCTAACCCCAAATCTTAACCTAACCCCAAATCTAAACCTAACCCCAAATCTAAACCTAAAATCTAAACCTAAAATCTAAACCTAACCCCAAATCTAAACCTAAAATCTAAATCTAACACCAAATCTAAACCTAAAATCTAAACCTAACCCCAAATCTAAACCTAACCCCAAATCTAAACCTAAAATCTAAACCTAACCCCAAATCTAAACCTAACCCAAAATATAAACCTAAAATCTAAACCTAACCCCAAATCTAAACCTAAAATCTAAACCTAACCCCAAATCTGAACCCCAAATCTAAACCTAACCCCAAATCTAAACCTAAAATCTAAACCTAAAATCTAAACCTAACCCCAAATCTAAACCTAATCCCAAATCTAAACCTAAAATCTGAACCCCAAATCTAAACCTAACCCCAAATCTAAACCTAAAATCTAAACCTAAAATCTAAACCTAACCCCAAATCTAAACCTAAAATCTAAACCTAACCCCAAATCTAAACCTAAAATCTAAACCTAACCCCAAATCTAAACCTAAAATCTAAATCTAACCCCAAATCTAAACCTAAAATCTAAACCTAACCCCAAATCTAAACCTAACCCCAAATCTAAACCTAAAATCTAAACCTAACCCCAAATCTAAACCTAACCCCAAATCTAAACCTAAAATCTAAACCTAACCCCAAATCTAAACCTAAAATCTAAACCTAACCCCAAATCTAAAACTAAAATCTAAACCTAACCCCAAATCTAAACCTAAAATCTAAACCTAACCCCAAATCTAAACCTAACTCCAAATCTAAACCTAACCCCAAATCTAAACCTAAAATCTAAACCTAACCCCAAATCTAAACCTAACCCCAAATCTAAACCTAAAATCTAAACCTAACCCCAAATCTAAACCTAAAATCTAAACCTAACCCCAATTCTAAACCTAACCCCAAATCTAAACCTAAAATCTAAACCTAACCCAAATCTAAACCTAACCCCAAATCTAAACCTAAAATCTAAACCTAACCCCAAATCTAAACCTAACCCCAAATCTAAATCTAAAATCTAAACCTAACCCCAAATCTAAACCTAACCCCAAATCTAAACCTAAAATCTAAACCTAACCCCAAATCTAAACCTAAAATCTAAACCTAACCCCAAATCTAAACCTAACCCCAAATCTAAACCTAAAATCTAAACCTAACTCCAAATCTAATCCTAAAATCTAAACCTAACCCAAAATCTAAACCTAAAATCTAAACCTAACCCCAAATCTAAACCTAACCTTAAATCTAAACCTAAAATCTAAACCTAACCCCAAATCTAAACCTAAAATCTAAACCTAACCCCAAATCTAAACCTAACCTTAAATCTAAACCTAAAATCTAAACCTAACCCCAAATCTAAACCTAAAATCTAAACCTAAAATCTAAACCTAACCCCAAATCTAAACCTAAAATCTAAACCTAATCCCAAATCTAAACCTAAAATCTAAACCTAACCCCAAATCTAAACCTAAAATCTAAACAAAACCCCAAATCTAAACCTAACCCCAAATCTAAACCTAAAATCTAAACCTACCCCAAATCTAAACCTAAAATCTAAACCTAAAATCTAAACCTAACCCCAAATCTAAACCTAACCCCAAATCTAAACCTAAAATCTAAACCTAACCCCAAATCTAAACCTAAAATCTAAACCTAACCCCAAATCTATACCTAACCCCAAATCTAAACCTAAAATCTTAACCTAACCCCAAATCTAAACCTAACCCCAAATCTAAACCTAAAATCTAAACCTAAAATCTAAACCTAACCCCAAATCTATACCTAAAATCTAAATCTAACACCAAATCTAAACCTAAAATCTAAACCTAAGCCCAAATCTAAACCTAACCCCAAATCTAAACCTAAAATCTAAACCTAACCCCAAATCTAAACCTAACCCCAAATATAAACCTAAAATCTAAACCTAACCCCAAATCTAAACCTAAAATCTAAACCTAACCCCAAATCTAAACCTAAAATCTAAACCTAAAATCTAAACCTAACCCCAAATCTAAACCTAAAATCTAAACCTAACCCCAAATCTAAACCTAAAATCTAAATCTAACCCCAAATCTAAACCTAAAATCTAAACCTAACCCCAAATCTAAACCTAAAATCTAAACCTAACCCCAAATCTAAACCTAACCCCAAATCTAAACCTAAAATCTAAACCTAACCCCAAATCTAAACCTAAAATCTAAACCTAACCCCAAATCTAAACCTAACCCCAAATCTAAACCTAAAATCTAAACCTAACCCAAATCTAAACCTAACCCCAAATCTAAACCTAAAATCTAAACCTAACCCCAAAACTAAACCTAACCCCAAATCTAAACCTAACCCCAAATCTAAACCTAAAATCTAAACCTAACCCAAATCTAAACCTAACCCCAAATCTAAACCTAAAATCTAAACCTAACCCCAAATCTAAACCTAACCCCAAATCTAAATCTAAAATCTAAACCTAACCCCAAATCTAAACCTAACCCCAAATCTAAACCTAAAATCTAAACCTAACCCCAAATCTAAACCTAACCCCAAATCTAAATCTAAAATCTAAACCTAACCCCAAATCTAAACCTAACCCCAAATCTAAACCTAAAATCTAAACCTAACCCCAAATCTAAACCTAAAATCTAAACCTAACCCCAAATCTAAACCTAACCTTAAATCTAAACCTAAAATCTAAACCTAACCCCAAATCTAAACCTAAAATCTAAACCTAAAATCTAAACCTAACCCCAAATCTAAACCTAAAATCTAAACCTAACCCCAAATCTAAACCTAAAATCTAAATCTAAAATCTAAACCTAACCCCAAATCTAAACCTAACCCCAAATCTAAACCTAAAATCTAAACCTAACCCCAAATCTAAACCTAACCCCAAATCTAAAACTAAAATCTAAACCTAACCCCAAATCTAAACCTAAAATCTAAACCTAACCCCAAATCTAAACCTAACCCCAAATCTAAACATAAAATCTAAACCTAACCCCAAATCTAAACCTAAAATCTAAACCTAACCCCAAATCTAAACCTAACCCCAAATCTAAACCTAAAATCTAAACCTAACCCCAAATCTAAACCTAACCCCAAATCTAAACCTAAAATCTAAACCTAACCCCAAATCTAAACCTAAAATCTAAACCTAAAATCTAAACCTAACCCCAAACCTAAACCTAAAATCTAAACCTAACCCTAAATCTACACCTAAAATCTAAACCTAACCCCAAATCTAAACCTAACCCCAAATCTAAACCCCAAATCTAAACCTAACCCCAAACCTAAACCTAACCCCAAATCTAAACCTAAAATCTAAACCTAACCCCAACCCCTAACCCCAAATCTAAACCTAACCCCAAATCTAAACCTAACCCCAAATCTAAACCTAACCCCAAATCTAAACCTAAAATCTAAACCTAACCCCAAATCTAAACCTAACCCCAAATCTAAACCTAAAATCTAAACCTAACCCCAAATCTAAACCCCAAATCTAAACCTAACCCCAAATCTAAACCCCAAATCTAAACCTAACCCCAAATCTAAACCTAAAATCTAAACCTAACCCCAAATCTAAACCCCAAATCTAAACCTAACCCCAAATCTAAACCCCAAATCTAAACCTAACCCCAAATCTAAACATAAATCTAAACCTAACCCCAAATCTAAACCTAAAATCTAAACCTAACCCCAAATCTAAACCTAAAATCTAAATCTAACCCCAAATCTAAACCTAAAATCTAAACCTAACCCCAAATCTAAACCTAAAATCTAAACCTAAAATCTAAACCTAACCCCAAATCTAAACCTAAAATCTAAACCTAACCCTAAATCTAAACCTAAAATCTAAACCTAACCCCAAATCTAAACCTAAAATCTAAACCTAACCCCAAATCTAAACCTAAAATCTAAACCTAAAATCTAAACCTAACCCCAAATCTAAACCTAAAATCTAAACCTAACCCTAAATCTAAACCTAAAATCTAAACCTAACCCCAAATCTAAACCTAACCCAAATCTAAACCCCAAATCTAAACCTAACCCCAAATCTAAACCTAACCCCAAATCTAAACCTAAAATCTAAACCTAACCCCAAATCTAAACCTAACCCCAACCCCTAACCCCAAATCTAAACCTAACCCCAAATCTAAACCTAACCCCAAATCTAAACCTAAAATCTAAACCTAACCCCAAATCTAAACCTAACCCCAAATCTAAACCTAAAATCTAAAGCTAACCCCAAATCTAAACCTAACCCCAAATCTAAACCTAAAATCTAAACCTAACCCCAAATCTAAACCTAACCCCAAATCTAAACCTAAAATCTAAACCTAACCCCAAATCTAAACCCCAAATCTAAACCTAACCCCAAATCTAAACCTAAAATCTAAACCTAACCCCAAATCTAAACCTAACCCCAAATCTAAACCTAAAATCTAAACCTAACCCCAAATCTAAACCTAAAATCTAAACCTAACCCCAAATCTAAACCTAACCCCAAATCTAAACCTAAAATCTAAACCTAACCCCAACTCTAAACCTAACCCCAAATCTAAACCTAAAATCTAAACCTAACCCCAAATCTAAACCTAAAATCTAAACCTAACCCCAAATCTAAACCTAAAATCTAAATCTAACCCCAAATCTAAACCTAAAATCTAAACCTAACCCCAAATCTAAACCTAAAATCTAAACCTAACCCCAAATCTAAACCTAAAATCTAAACCTACCCCAAATCTAAACCTAAAATCTAAACCTAACCCCAAATCTAAACCTAAAATCTAAACCTAACCCCAAATCTAAACCTAAAATCTAAACCTAACCCCAAATCTAAACCTAAAACCTAAGCCTAAAATCTAAACCTAACCCCAAATCTAAACCTAAAATCTAAACCTAACCCCAAATCTAAACTTAACCCCAAATCTAAACCGAAAATCTAAACCTAACCCCAAATCTAAACCTAAAATCTAAACCTAACCCCAAATCTAAACCTAACCCCAAATCTAAACCTAAAATCTAAACCTAACTCCAAATCTAATCCTAAAATCTAAACCTAACCCCAAATCTAAACCTAAAATCTAAACCTAACCCCAAATCTAAACCTAACCTTAAATCTAAGCCTAAAATCTAAACCTAACCCCAAATCTAAACCTAAAATCTAAACCTAACCCCAAATCTAAACCTAACCTTAAATCTAAACCTAAAATCTAAACCTAACCCCAAATCTAAACCTAAAATCTAAACCTAAAATCTAAACCTAACCCCAAATCTAAACCTAAAATCTAAACCTAATCCCAAATCTAAACCTAAAATCTAAACCTAACCCCAAATCTAAACCTAAAATCTAAATCTAAAATCTAAACCTAACCCCAAATCTAAACCTAACCCCAAATCTAAACCTAAAATCTAAACCTAACCCCAAATCTATACCTAACCCCAAATCTAAACCTAAAATCTTAACCTAACCCCAAATCTAAACCTAACCCCAAATCTAAACCTAAAATCTAAACCTAAAATCTAAACCTAACCCCAAATCTAAACCTAAAATCTAAATCTAACACCAAATCTAAACCTAAAATCTAAACCTAACCCCAAATCTAAACCTAACCCCAAATCTAAACCTAAAATCTAAACCTAACCCCAAATCTAAACCTAACCCCAAATATAAACCTAAAATCTAAACCTAACCCCAAATCTAAACCTAAAATCTAAACCTAACCCCAAATCTGAACCCCAAATCTAAACCTAACCCCAAATCTAAACCTAAAATCTAAACCTAAAATCTAAACCTAACCCCAAATCTAAACCTAATCCCAAATCTAAACCTAAAATCTGAACCCCAAATCTAAACCTAAAATCTAAACCTAAAATCTAAACCTAACCCCAAATCTAAACCTAAAATCTAAACCTAACCCCAAATCTAAACCTAAAATCTAAATCTAACCCCAAATCTAAACCTAAAATCTAAACCTAACCCCAAATCTAAACCTAACCCCAAATCTAAACCTAAAATCTAAACCTAACCCCAAATCTAAACCTAACCCCAAATCTAAACCTAAAATCTAAACCTAACCCCAAATCTAAACCTAAAATCTAAACCTAACCCCAAATCTAAACCTAACCCCAAATCTAAACCTAAAATCTAAACCTAACCCCAAATCTAAACCTAACCCCAAATCTGAACCTAAAATCTAAACCTAACCCCAAATCTAAAACTAAAATCTAAACCTAACCCCAAATCTAAACCTAAAATCTAAACCTAACCCCAAATCTAAACCTAACTCCAAATCTAAACCTAACCCCAAATCTAAACCTAAAATCTAAACCTAACCCCAAATCTAAACCTAACCCCAAATCTAAACCTAAAATCTAAACCTAACCCCAAATCTAAACCTAAAATCTAAACCTAACCCCAAATCTAAACCTAACCCCAAATCTAAACCTAAAATCTAAACCTAACCCAAATCTAAACCTAACCCCAAATCTAAACCTAAAATCTAAACCTAACCCCAAATCTAAACCTAACCCCAAATCTAAATCTAAAATCTAAACCTAACCCCAAATCTAAACCTAACCCCAAATCTAAACCTAAAATCTAAACCTAACCCCAAATCTAAAACTAAAATCTAAACCTAACCCCAAATCTAAACCTAACCTTAAATCTAAACCTAAAATCTAAACCTAACCCCAAATCTAAACCTAAAATCTAAACCTAAAATCTAAACCTAACCCCAAATCTAAACGTAAAATCTAAACCTAATCCCAAATCTAAACGTAAAATCTAAACCTAACCCCAAATCTAAACCTAAAATCTAAAGAAAACCCCAAATCTAAACCTAACTCCAAATCTAAACATAAAATGTAAACCTAACCCCAAATCTAAACCTAAAATCTAAACCTAAAATCTAAACCTAACCCCAAATCTAAACCTAACCCCAAATCTAAACCTAAAATCTAAACCTAACCCCAAATCTATACCTAACCCCAAATCTAAACCTAAAATCTTAACCTAACCCCAAATCTAAACCTAACCCCAAATCTAAACCTAAAATCTAAACCTAAAATCTAAACCTAACCCCAAATCTAAACCTAAAATCTAAATCTAACACCAAATCTAAACCTAAAATCTAAACCTAACCCCAAATCTAAACCTAACCCCAAATCTAAACCTAAAATCTAAACCTAAACCCAAATCTAAACCTAACCCCAAATCTAAACCTAAAATCTAAACCTAACCCCAAATCTAAACCTAAAATCTAAACCTAACCCCAAATCTAAACCCCAAATCTAAACCTAACCCCAAATCTAAACCTAAAATCTAAACCTAAAATCTAAACCTAACCCCAAATCTAAACCTAATCCCAAATCTAAACCTAAAATCTGAACCCCAAATCTAAACCTAAAATCTAAACCTAAAATCTAAACCTAACCCCAAATCTAAACCTAAAATCTAAACCTAACCCCAAATCTAAACCTAAAATCTAAATCTAACCCCAAATCTAAACCTAAAATCTAAACCTAACCCCAAATCTAAACCTAACCCCAAATCTAAACCTAAAATCTAAACCTAACCCCAAATCTAAACCTAAAATCTAAACCTAACCCCAAATCTAAACCTAACCCCAAATCTAAACCTAAAATCTAAACCTAACCCCAAATCTAAACCTAACCCCAAATCTGAACCTAAAATCTAAACCTAACCCCAAATCTAAAACTAAAATCTAAACCTAACCCCAAATCTAAACCTAAAATCTAAACCTAACCCCAAATCTAAACCTAACTCCAAATCTAAACCTAACCCCAAATCTAAACCTAAAATCTAAACCTAACCCCAAATCTAAACCTAACCCCAAATCTAAACCTAAAATCTAAACCTAACCCCAAATCTAAACCTAAAATCTAAACCTAACCCCAAATCTAAACCTAACCCCAAATCTAAACCTAAAATCTAAACCTAACCCAAATCTAAACCTAACCCCAAATCTAAACCTAAAATCTAAACCTAACCCCAAATCTAAACCTAACCCCAAATCTAAATCTAAAATCTAAACCTAACCCCAAATCTAAACCTAACCCCAAATCTAAACCTAAAATCTAAACCTAACCCCAAATCTAAAACTAAAATCTAAACCTAACCCCAAATCTAAACCTAACCTTAAATCTAAACCTAAAATCTAAACCTAACCCCAAATCTAAACCTAAAATCTAAACCTAAAATCTAAACCTAACCCCAAATCTAAACGTAAAATCTAAACCTAATCCCAAATCTAAACGTAAAATCTAAACCTAACCCCAAATCTAAACCTAAAATCTAAAGAAAACCCCAAATCTAAACCTAACTCCAAATCTAAACGTAAAATGTAAACCTAACCCCAAATCTAAACCTAAAATCTAAACCTAAAATCTAAACCTAACCCCAAATCTAAACCTAACCCCAAATCTAAACCTAAAATCTAAACCTAACCCCAAATCTATACCTAACCCCAAATCTAAACCTAAAATCTTAACCTAACCCCAAATCTAAACCTAACCCCAAATCTAAACCTAAAATCTAAACCTAAAATCTAAACCTAACCCCAAATCTAAACCTAAAATCTAAATCTAACACCAAATCTAAACCTAAAATCTAAACCTAACCCCAAATCTAAACCTAACCCCAAATCTAAACCTAAAATCTAAACCTAACCCCAAATCTAAACCTAACCCCAAATATAAACCGAAAATCTAAACCTAACCCCAAATCTAAACCTAAAATCTAAACCTAACCCCAAATCTGAACCTCAAATCTAAACCTAACCCCAAATCTAAACCTAAAATCTAAACCTAACCCCAAATCTAAACCTAAAATCTAAACCTAAAATCTAAACCTAACCCCAAATCTAAACCTAATCCCAAATCTAAACCTAAAATCTAAACCTAACCCCAAATCTAAACCTAATCCCAAATCTAAACCTAAAATCTAAACCTAACCCCAAATCTAAACCTAAAATCTAAACCTAAAATCTAAACCTAACCCCAAATCTAAACCTAAAATCTAAACCTAATCCCAAATCTAAACCTAAAATCTAAACCTAACCCCAAATCTAAACCTAAAATCTAAACAAAACCCCAAATCTAAACCTAACTCCAAATCTAAACGTAAAATCTAAACCTAACCCCAAATCTAAACCTAAAATCTAAACCTAAACCCAAATCTAAACCTAACCCCAAATCTAAACCTAAAATCTAAACCTAACCCCAAATCTAAACCTAAAATCTAAACCTAACCCCAAATCTAAACCTAAAATCTAAACCTAAACCCAAATCTAAACCTAACCCCAAATCTAAACCTAAAATCTAAACCTAACCCCAAATCTAAACCTAACCCCAAATCTAAACCTAAAATCTAAACCTAACCCCAAATCTAAACCTAAAATCTAAACCTAACCCCAAATCTAAACCTAACCCCAAATCTAAACCTAAAATCTAAACCTAACCCCAAATCTAAACCTAACCCCAAATCTAAACCTAAAATCTAAACCTAACCCCAAATCTAAACCTAAAATCTAAACCTAACCCCAAATCTAAACCTAACCCCAAATCTAAACCTAAAATCTAAACCTAACCCCAAATCTAAACCTAACCCCAAATCTAAACCTAAAATCTAAACCTAACCCCAAATCTAAACCCCAAATCTAAACCTAACCCCAAATCTAAACCCCAAATCTAAACCTAACCCCAAATCTAAACCTAAAATCTAAACCTAACCCCAAATCTAAACCCCAAATCTAAACCTAACCCCAAATCTAAACCCCAAATCTAAACCTAACCCCAAATCTAAACATAAATCTAAACCTAACCCCAAATCTAAACTTAAAATCTAAACCTAACCCCAAATCTAAACCTAAAATCTAAATCTAACCCCAAATCTAAACCTAAAATCTAAACCTAACCCCAAATCTAAACCTAAAATCTAAACCTAAAATCTAAACCTAACCCCAAATCTAAACCTAAAATCTAAACCTAACCCTAAATCTAAACCTAAAATCTAAACCTAACCCCAAATCTAAACCTAAAATCTAAACCTAACCCCAAATCTAAACCTAACCCCAAATCTAAACCTAAAATCTAAACCTAACCCCAAATCTAAACCTAAAATCTAAACCTAAAATCTAAACCTAACCCCAAATCTAAACCTAAAATCTAAACCTAACCCCAAATCTAAACCTAACCCCAAATCTAAACCTAAAATCTAAACCTAAACCCAAATCTAAACCTAACCCCAAATCTAAACCTAAAATCTAAACCTAACCCCAAATCTAAACCTAACCCCAAATCTAAACCTAAAATCTAAACCTAACCCCAAATCTAAACCCCAAATCTAAACCTAACCCCAAATCTAACCCTAAATCTAAACCTAACCCCAAATCTAAACCTAAAATCTAAACCTAACCCCAAATCTAAACCTAACCCCAAATCTAAACCTAAAATCTAAACCTAACCCCAAATCTAAACCTAAAATCTAAACCTAACCCCAAATCTAAACCTAACCCCAAATCTAAACCTAAAATCTAAACCTAACCCCAACTCTAAACCTAACCCCAAATCTAAACCTAAAATCTAAACCTAACCCCAAATCTAAACCTAAAATCTAAACCTAACCCCAAATCTAAACCTAAAATCTAAATCTAACCCCAAATCTAAACCTAAAATCTAAACCTAACCCCAAATCTAAACCTAAAATCTAAACCTAACCCCAAATCTAAACCTAAAATCTAAACCTACCCCAAATCTAAACCTAAAATCTAAACCTAACCCCAAATCTAAACCTAAAATCTAAACCTAACCCCAAATCTAAACCTAAAATCTAAACCTAACCCCAAATCTAAACCTAAAACCTAAGCCTAAAATCTAAACCTAACCCCAAATCTAAACCTAAAATCTAAACCTAACCCCAAATCTAAACTTAACCCCAAATCTAAACCGAAAATCTAAACCTAACCCCAAATCTAAACCTAAAATCTAAACCTAACCCCAAATCTAAACCTAACCCCAAATCTAAACCTAAAATCTAAACCTAACTCCAAATCTAATCCTAAAATCTAAACCTAACCCCAAATCTAAACCTAAAATCTAAACCTAACCCCAAATCTAAACCTAACCTTAAATCTAAGCCTAAAATCTAAACCTAACCCCAAATCTAAACCTAAAATCTAAACCTAACCCCAAATCTAAACCTAACCTTAAATCTAAACCTAAAATCTAAACCTAACCCCAAATCTAAACCTAAAATCTAAACCTAAAATCTAAACCTAACCCCAAATCTAAACCTAAAATCTAAACCTAATCCCAAATCTAAACCTAAAATCTAAACCTAACCCCAAATCTAAACCTAAAATCTAAACAAAACCCCAAATCTAAACCTAACTCGAAATCTAAACGTAAAATCTAAACCTAACCCCAAATCTAAACCTAAAATCTAAATCTAAAATCTAAACCTAACCCCAAATCTAAACCTAACCCCAAATCTAAACCTAAAATCTAAACCTAAAATCTAAACCTAACCCCAAATCTAAACCTAACCCCAAATCTAAACCTAAAATCTAAACCTAACCCCAAATCTAAACCTAACCCCAAATATAAACCTAAAATCTAAACCTAACCCCAAATCTAAACCTAAAATCTAAACCTAACCCTAAATCTGAACCCCAAATCTAAACCTAACCCCAAATCTAAACCTAAAATCTAAACCTAAAATCTAAACCTAACCCCAAATCTAAACCTAATCCCAAATCTAAACCTAAAATCTGAACCCCAAATCTAAACCTAACCCCAAATCTAAACCTAAAATCTAAACCTAAAATCTAAACCTAACCCCAAATCTAAACCTAAAATCTAAACCTAACCCCAAATCTAAACCTAAAATCTAAATCTAACCCCAAATCTAAACCTAAAATCTAAACCTAACCCCAAATCTAAACCTAACCCCAAATCTAAACCTAAAATCTAAACCTAACCCCAAATCTAAACCTAACCCCAAATCTAAACCTAAAATCTAAACCTAACCCCAAATCTAAACCTAAAATCTAAACCTAACCCCAAATCTAAACCTAACCCCAAATCTAAACCTAAAATCTAAACCTAACCCCAAATCTAAACCTAACCCCAAATCTGAACCTAAAATCTAAACCTAACCCCAAATCTAAAACTAAAATCTAAACCTAACCCCAAATCTAAACCTAAAATCTAAACCTAACCCCAAATCTAAACCTAACTCCAAATCTAAACCTAACCCCAAATCTAAACCTAAAATCTAAACCTAACCCCAAATCTAAACCTAACCCCAAATCTAAACCTAAAATCTAAACCTAACCCCAAATCTAAACCTAAAATCTAAACCTAACCCCAAATCTAAACCTAACCCCAAATCTAAACCTAAAATCTAAACCTAACCCAAATCTAAACCTAACCCCAAATCTAAACCTAAAATCTAAACCTAACCCCAAATCTAAACCTAACCCCAAATCTAAATCTAAAATCTAAACCTAACCCCAAATCTAAACCTAACCCCAAATCTAAACCTAAAATCTAAACCTAACCCCAAATCTAAAACTAAAATCTAAACCTAACCCCAAATCTAAACCTAACCTTAAATCTAAACCTAAAATCTAAACCTAACCCCAAATCTAAACCTAAAATCTAAACCTAAAATCTAAACCTAACCCCAAATCTAAACCTAAAATCTAAACCTAATCCCAAATCTAAACGTAAAATCTAAACCTAACCCCAAATCTAAACCTAAAATCTAAAGAAAACCCCAAATCTAAACCTAACTCCAAATCTAAACGTAAAATGTAAACCTAACCCCAAATCTAAACCTAAAATCTAAACCTAAAATCTAAACCTAACCCCAAATCTAAACCTAACCCCAAATCTAAACCTAAAATCTAAACCTAACCCCAAATCTATACCTAACCCCAAATCTAAACCTAAAATCTTAACCTAACCCCAAATCTAAACCTAACCCCAAATCTAAACCTAAAATCTAAACCTAAAATCTAAACCTAACCCCAAATCTAAACCTAAAATCTAAATCTAACACCAAATCTAAACCTAAAATCTAAACCTAACCCCAAATCTAAACCTAACCCCAAATCTAAACCTAAAATCTAAACCTAACCCCAAATCTAAACCTAACCCCAAATATAAACCGAAAATCTAAACCTAACCCCAAATCTAAACCTAAAATCTAAACCTAACCCCAAAT
The DNA here is from genome assembly GCF_037038585.1 of Patagioenas fasciata. Lineage (NCBI taxonomy): Eukaryota > Metazoa > Chordata > Aves > Columbiformes > Columbidae > Patagioenas > Patagioenas fasciata. The sequence goes on from NW_027288511.1 coordinate 1,008,728, forward strand.
CTGAACCCCAAATCTAAACCTAACCCCAAATCTAAACCTAAAATCTAAACCTAACCCCAAATCTAAACCTAAAATCTAAACCTAAAATCTAAACCTAACCCCAAATCTAAACCTAATCCCAAATCTAAACCTAAAATCTAAACCTAACCCCAAATCTAAACCTAAAATCTAAACCTAAAATCTAAACCTAACCCCAAATCTAAACCTAAAATCTAAACAAAACCCCAAATCTAAACCTAACTCCAAATCTAAACGTAAAATCTAAACCTAACCCCAAATCTAAACCTAAAATCTAAACCTAAACCCAAATCTAAACCTAACCCCAAATCTAAACCTAAAATCTAAACCTAACCCCAAATCTAAACCTAAAATCTAAACCTAACCCCAAATCTAAACCTAACCCCAAATCTAAACCTAAAATCTAAACCTAACCCCAAATCTAAACCTAAAATCTAAACCTAACCCCAAATCTAAACCTAACCCCAAATCTAAACCTAAAATATAAACCTAACCCCAAATCTAAACCTAAAATCTAAACCTAACCCCAAATCTAAACCTAACCCCAAATCTAAACCTAAAATCTAAACCTAACCCCAAATCTAAACCTAACCCCAAATCTAAACATAAAATCTAAACCTAACCCCAAATCTAAACCTAAAATCTAAACCTAACCCCAAATCTAAACCTAACCCCAAATCTAAACCTAAAATCTAAACGTAACCCGAAATCTAAACCTAACCTTAAATCTAAACCTAAAATCTAAACCTAACCCCAAATCTAAACCTAAAATCTAAACCTAAAATCTAAACCTAACCCCAAATCTAAACCTAAAATCTAAACCTAACCCCAAATCTAAACCTAACTCCAAATCTAAACTTAAAATCTAAACCTAACCCCAAATCTAAACCTAAAATCTAAACCTAACCCCAAATCTAAACCTAACCCCAAATCTAAACCTAAAATCTAAACCTAACCCCAAATCTAAACCTAACCCCAAACCTAACCTAAAATCTAAACCTAACCCCAAATCTAAACCTAAAATCTAAACCTAACCCCAAATCTAAACCTAAAATCTAAACCTAAAATCTAAACCTAACCCCAAATCTAAACCTAAAATCTAAACCTAACCCTAAATCTAAACCTAAAATCTAAACCTAACCCCAAATCTAAACCTAACCCCAAATCTAAACCTAAAATCTAAACCTAACCCCAAATCTAAACCTAACCCCAAATCTAAACCTAAAATCTAAACCTAACCCCAAATCTAAACCTAACCCCAACCCCTAACCCCAAATCTAAACCTAACCCCAAATCTAAACCTAAAATCTAAACCTAACCCCAAATCTAAACCTAAAATCTAAACCTAACCCCAAATCTAAACCTAACCACAAATCTAAACCTAAAATCTAAACGTAACCCGAAAACTAAACCTAACCTTAAATCTAAACCTAAAATCTAAACCTCACCCCAAATCTAAACCTAAAATCTAAACCTAAAATCTAAACCTAACCCCAAATCTAAACCTAAAATCTAAACCTAACCCCAAATCTAAACCTAACTCCAAATCTAAACTTAAAATCTAAACCTAACCCCAAATCTAAACCTAAAATCTAAACCTAAAATCTAAACCTAACCCCAAATCTAAACCTAAAATCTAAACCTAATCCCAAATCTAAACGTAAAATCTAAACCTAACCCCAAATCTAAACCTAAAATCTAAAGAAAACCCCAAATCTAAACCTAACTCCAAATCTAAACGTAAAATGTAAACCTAACCCCAAATCTAAACCTAAAATCTAAACCTAAAATCTAAACCTAACCCCAAATCTAAACCTAACCCCAAATCTAAACCTAAAATCTAAACCTAACCCCAAATCTATACCTAACCCCAAATCTAAACCTAAAATCTTAACCTAACCCCAAATCTAAACCTAACCCCAAATCTAAACCTAAAATCTAAACCTAAAATCTAAACCTAACCCCAAATCTAAACCTAAAATCTAAATCTAACACCAAATCTAAACCTAAAATCTAAACCTAACCCCAAATCTAAACCTAACCCCAAATCTAAACCTAAAATCTAAACCTAACCCCAAATCTAAACCTAACCCCAAATATAAACCGAAAATCTAAACCTAACCCCAAATCTAAACCTAAAATCTAAACCTAACCCCAAATCTGAACCCCAAATCTAAACCTAACCCCAAATCTAAACCTAAAATCTAAACCTAACCCCAAATCTAAACCTAAAATCTAAACCTAAAATCTAAACCTAACCCCAAATCTAAACCTAATCCCAAATCTAAACCTAAAATCTAAACCTAACCCCAAATCTAAACCTAAAATCTAAACCTAAAATCTAAACCTAACCCCAAATCTAAACCTAAAATCTAAACAAAACCCCAAATCTAAACCTAACTCCAAATCTAAACGTAAAATCTAAACCTAACCCCAAATCTAAACCTAAAATTTAAACCTAAACCCAAATCTAAACCTAACCCCAAATCTAAACCTAAAATCTAAACCTAACCCCAAATCTAAACCTAAAATCTAAACCTAACCCCAAATCTAAACCTAACCCCAAATCTAAACCTAAAATCTAAACCTAACCCCAAATCTAAACCTAAAATCTAAACCTAACCCCAAATCTAAACCTAACCCCAAATCTAAACCTAAAATATAAACCTAACCCCAAATCTAAACCTAAAATCTAAACCTAACCCCAAATCTAAACCTAACCCCAAATCTAAACCTAAAATCTAAACCTAACCCCAAATCTAAACCTAACCCCAAATCTAAACATAAAATCTAAACCTAACCCCAAATCTAAACCTAAAATCTAAACCTAACCCCAAATCTAAACCTAACCCCAAATCTAAACCTAAAATCTAAACGTAACCCGAAATCTAAACCTAACCTTAAATCTAAACCTAAAATCTAAACCTAACCCCAAATCTAAACCTAAAATCTAAACCTAAAATCTAAACCTAACCCCAAATCTAAACCTAAAATCTAAACCTAACCCCAAATCTAAACCTAACTCCAAATCTAAACTTAAAATCTAAACCTAACCCCAAATCTAAACCTAAAATCTAAACCTAACCCCAAATCTAAACCTAACCCCAAATCTAAACCTAAAATCTAAACCTAACCCCAAATCTAAACCTAACCCCAAACCTAACCTAAAATCTAAACCTAACCCCAAATCTAAACCTAAAATCTAAACCTAACCCCAAATCTAAACCTAAAATCTAAACCTAAAATCTAAACCTAACCCCAAATCTAAACCTAAAATCTAAACCTAACCCTAAATCTAAACCTAAAATCTAAACCTAACCCCAAATCTAAACCTAACCCCAAATCTAAACCTAAAATCTAAACCTAACCCCAAATCTAAACCTAACCCCAAATCTAAACCTAAAATCTAAACCTAACCCCAAATCTAAACCTAACCCCAACCCCTAACCCCAAATCTAAACCTAACCCCAAATCTAAACCTAAAATCTAAACCTAACCCCAAATCTAAACCTAAAATCTAAACCTAACCCCAAATCTAAACCTAACCACAAATCTAAACCTAAAATCTAAACGTAACCCGAAAACTAAACCTAACCTTAAATCTAAACCTAAAATCTAAACCTCACCCCAAATCTAAACCTAAAATCTAAACCTAAAATCTAAACCTAACCCCAAATCTAAACCTAAAATCTAAACCTAACCCCAAATCTAAACCTAACTCCAAATCTAAACTTAAAATCTAAACCTAACCCCAAATCTAAACCTAAAATCTAAACCTAACCCCAAATCTAAACCTAACCCCAAATCTAAACCTAAAATCTAAACCTAACCCCAAATCTAAACCTATCCCCAAATCTAAACCTAAAATCTAAACCTAACCCCAAATCTAAACCTAACCCCAAATCTAAACCTAAAATCTAAACCTAACCCCAAATCTAAACCTATCCCCAAATATAAACCGAAAATCTAAACCTAACCCCAAATCTAAACCTAAAATCTAAACCTAACCCCAAATCTGAACCCCAAATCTAAACCTAACCCCAAATCTAAACCTAAAATCTAAACCTAACCCCAAATCTAAACCTAAAATCTAAACCTAAAATCTAAACCTAACCCCAAATCTAAACCTAATCCCAAATCTAAACCTAAAATCTAAACCTAACCCCAAATCTAAACCTAAAATCTAAACCTAAAATCTAAACCTAACCCCAAATCTAAACCTAAAATCTAAACAAAACCCCAAATCTAAACCTAACTCCAAATCTAAACGTAAAATCTAAACCTAACCCCAAATCTAAACCTAAAATCTAAACCTAAACCCAAATCTAAACCTAACCCCAAATCTAAACCTAAAATCTAAACCTAACCCCAAATCTAAACCTAAAATCTAAACCTAACCCCAAATCTAAACCTAAAATCTAAACCTAACCCCAAATCTAAACCTAACCCCAAATCTAAACCTAAAATCTAAACCTAACCCCAAATCTAAACCTAAAATCTAAACCTAACCCCAAATCTAAACCTAACCCCAAATCTAAACCTAAAATATAAACCTAACCCCAAATCTAAACCTAAAATCTAAACCTAACCCCAAATCTAAACCTAACCCCAAATCTAAACCTAAAATCTAAACCTAACCCCAAATCTAAACCTATCCCCAAATCTAAACATAAAATCTAAACCTAACCCCAAATCTAAACCTAAAATCTAAACCTAACCCCAAATCTAAACCTAACCCCAAATCTAAACCTAAAATCTAAACGTAACCCGAAATCTAAACCTAACCTTAAATCTAAACCTAAAATCTAAACCTAACCCCAAATCTAAACCTAAAATCTAAACCTAACCCCAAATCTAAACCTAACCCCAAATCTAAACCTAAAATCTAAACCTAACCCCAAATCTAAACCTAACCCCAAATATAAACCGAAAATCTAAACCTAACCCCAAATCTAAACCTAAAATCTAAACCTAACCCCAAATCTAAACCTAACCCCAAATCTAAACCTAAAATCTAAACCTAACCCCAAATCTAAACCTAACCCCAAATATAAACCGAAAATCTAAACCTAACCCCAAATCTAAACCTAAAATCTAAACCTAACCCCAAATCTGAACCCCAAATCTAAACCTAACCCCAAATCTAAACCTAAAATCTAAACCTAACCCCAAATCTAAACCTAAAATCTAAACCTAAAATCTAAACCTAACCCCAAATCTAAACCTAATCCCAAATCTAAACCTAAAATCTAAACCTAACCCCAAATCTAAACCTAAAATCTAAACCTAAAATCTAAACCTAACCCCAAATCTAAACCTAAAATCTAAACAAAACCCCAAATCTAAACCTAACTCCAAATCTAAACGTAAAATCTAAACCTAACCCCAAATCTAAACCTAAAATCTAAACCTAAACCCAAATCTAAACCTAACCCCAAATCTAAACCTAAAATCTAAACCTAACCCCAAATCTAAACCTAAAATCTAAACCTAACCCCAAATCTAAACCTAAAATCTAAACCTAACCCCAAATCTAAACCTAACCCCAAATCTAAACCTAAAATATAAACCTAACCCCAAATCTAAACCTAAAATCTAAACCTAACCCCAAATCTAAACCTAACCCCAAATCTAAACCTAAAATCTAAACCTAACCCCAAATCTAAACCTAACCCCAAATCTAAACATAAAATCTAAACCTAACCCCAAATCTAAACCTAAAATCTAAACCTAACCCCAAATCTAAACCTAACCCCAAATCTAAACCTAAAATCTAAACGTAACCCGAAATCTAAACCTAACCTTAAATCTAAACCTAAAATCTAAACCTAACCCCAAATCTAAACCTAAAATCTAAACCTAAAATCTAAACCTAACCCCAAATCTAAACCTAAAATCTAAACCTAACCCCAAATCTAAACCTAACTCCAAATCTAAACTTAAAATCTAAACCTAACCCCAAATCTAAACCTAAAATCTAAACCTAACCCCAAATCTAAACCTAACCCCAAATCTAAACCTAAAATCTAAACCTAACCCCAAATCTAAACCTAACCCCAAACCTAACCTAAAATCTAAACCTAACCCCAAATCTAAACCTAAAATCTAAACCTAACCCCAAATCTAAACCTAAAATCTAAACCTAAAATCTAAACCTAACCCCAAATCTAAACCTAAAATCTAAACCTAACCCTAAATCTAAACCTAAAATCTAAACCTAACCCCAAATCTAAACCTAACCCCAAATCTAAACCTAAAATCTAAACCTAACCCCAAATCTAAACCTAACCCCAAATCTAAACCTAAAATCTAAACCTAACCCCAAATCTAAACCTAACCCCAACCCCTAACCCCAAATCTAAACCTAACCCCAAATCTAAACCTAAAATCTAAACCTAACCCCAAATCTAAACCTAAAATCTAAACCTAACCCCAAATCTAAACCTAACCACAAATCTAAACCTAAAATCTAAACGTAACCCGAAAACTAAACCTAACCTTAAATCTAAACCTAAAATCTAAACCTCACCCCAAATCTAAACCTAAAATCTAAACCTAAAATCTAAACCTAACCCCAAATCTAAACCTAAAATCTAAACCTAACCCCAAATCTAAACCTAACTCCAAATCTAAACTTAAAATCTAAACCTAACCCCAAATCTAAACCTAAAATCTAAACCTAACCCCAAATCTAAACCTAACCCCAAATCTAAACCTAAAATCTAAACCTAACCCCAAATCTAAACCTATCCCCAAATCTAAACCTAAAATCTAAACCGAACCCCAAATCTAAACCTAAAATCTAACCCTAACCCCAAATGTAAACCTAAAATCTAAACCTAACCCCAAATCTAAACCTAAAATCTAAACCTAACACCAAATCTAAACCTAAAATCTAAACCTAACCCTAAATCTAAACCTAAAATCTAAAGCTAACCCCAAATCTAACCCTAACCCCAAATCTAAACCTAAAATCTAAACCTAACCCCAAATCTAAACCTAAAATCTAAACCTAACCCCAAATCTAAACCTAACCCCAAATCTAAACCTAAAATCTAAACCTAAAATCTAAACCTAACCCCAAATCTAAACCTAAAATCTAAACCTAAAATCTAAACCTAAAATCTAAACCTAAAATCTAAACCTAACCCCAAATCTAAACCTAAAATCTAAACCTAACCCTAAATCTAAACCTAAAATCTAAACCTAACCCCAAATCTAAACCTAACCCCAAATCTAAACCCCAAATCTAAACCTAACCCCAAATCTAAACCTAAAATCTAAACCTAACCCCAAATCTAAACCTAAAATCTAAACCTAAAATCTAAACCTAACCCCAAATCTAAACCTAAAATCTAAACCTAATCCCAAATCTAAACCTAAAATCTAAACCTAACCCCAAATCTAAACCTAAAATCTAAACAAAACCCCAAATCTAAACCTAACTCCAAATCTAAACGTAAAATCTAAACCTAACCCCAAATCTAAACCTAAAATCTAAACCTAAAATCTAAACCTAACCCCAAATCAAAACCTAACCCCAAATCTATACCTAACCCCAAATCTAAACCTAAAATCTTAACCTAACCCCAAATCTAAACCTAACCCCAAATCTAAACCTAAAATCTAAACCTAACCCCAAATCTAAACCTAACGCCAAATATAAACCTAAAATCTAAACCTAACCCCAAATCTAAACCTAAAATCTAAACCTAACCCCAAATCTAAACCTAACCCCAAATCTAAACCTAAAATCTAAACCTAACCCCAAATCTAAACCTAATCCCAAATCTAAACCTAAAATCTAAACCTAACCCCAAATCTAAACCTAACCCCAAATCTAAACCTAAAATCTAAACCTAACCCCAAATCTAAACCTAATCCCAAATCTAAACCTAAAATCTAAACCTAACCCCAAATCTAAACCTAACCCCAAATCTAAACCTAAAATCTAAACCTAACCCCAAATCTAAACCTAACCCCAAATCTAAACCTAAAATCTAAACCTAACCCCAAATCTAAACCTAAAATCTAAACCTAACCCCAAATCTAAACCTAACCCCAAATCTAAACCTAAAATCTAAACCTAACCCCAAATCTAAACCTAACCCCAAATCTAAACCTAAAATCTAAACCTAAAATCTAAACCTAACCCCAAATCTAAACATAAAATCTAAACCTAACCCCAAATCTAAACTTAAAATCTAAACCTAACCCCAAATCTAAACCTAAAATCTAAACCTAACCCCAAATCTAAACCTAACCCCAAATCTAAACGTAAAATCTAAACCTAACCCCAAATCTAAACCTAACCCCAAACCTAACCTAAAATCTAAACCTAACCCCAAATCTAAACCTAAAATCTAAACCTAACCCCAAACTTAACCTATAATCTAAACCTAACCCCAAATCTAAACCAAAAATCTAAACCTAACCCCAAATCTAAACCTAAAATCTAAACCTAAAATCTAAACCTAACCCCAAATCTAAACCTAAAATCTAACCCTAACCCTAAATCTAAACCTAAAATCTAAAGCTAACCCCAAATCTAAACCTAACCCCAAATCTAAACCCCAAATCTAAACCTAACCCCAAATCTAAACCTAACCCCAAATCTAAACCTAAAATCTAAACCTAACCCCAAATCTAAACCTAACCCCAAACCCTAACCCCAAATCTAAACCTAACCCCAAATCTAAACCTAAAATCTAAACCTAACCCCAAATCTAAACCTAAAATCTAAACCTAACCCCAAATCTAAACCTAACCCCAAATCTAAACCTAAAATCTAAACCTAACCCCAAATCTAAACCTAACCCCAAATCTAAACCTAAAATCTAAACCTAACCCCAAATCTAAACCCCAAATCTAAACCTAACCCCAAATCTAAACCTAAAATCTAAACCTAAGCCCAAATCAAAACCTAAAATCTAAACCTAACCCCAAATCTAAACCTAACCCCAAATCTAAACCTAAAATCTAAACCTAACCCCAAATCTAAACCTAAAATCTAAACCTAACCCCAAATCTAAACCTAACCCCAAATCTAAACCTAAAATCTAAACCTAACCCCAAATCTAAACCTAACCCCAAATCTAAACCTAAAATCTAAACCTAACCCCAAATCTAAACCTAAAATCTAAACCTAACCCCAAATCTAAACCTAAAATCTAAACCTAACCCCAAATCTAAACCTAAAATCTAAACCTAACCCCGAATCTAAACCTAAAATCTAAACCTAACCCCAAATCTAAACCTAACCCCAAATCTAAACCTAAAATCTAAACCTAACCCCAAATCTAAACCTAACCCCAAATCTAAACCTAAAATCTAAACGTAACCCGAAAACTAAACCTAACCTTAAATCTAAACCTAAAATCTAAACCTAACCCCAAATCTAAACCTAAAATCTAAACCTAAAATCTAAACCTAACCCCAAATCTAAACCTAAAATCTAAACCTAACCCCAAATCTAAACCTAACTCCAAATCTAAACTTAAAATCTAAACCTAACCCCAAATCTAAACCTAAAATCTAAACCTAACCCCAAATCTAAACCTAACCCCAAATCTAAACCTAAAATCTAAACCTAACCCCAAATCTAAACCTAAAATCTAAACCTAACTCCAAATCTAAACCTAAAATCTAAACCTAAAATCTAAACCTAACCCCAAATGTAAACCTAAAATCTAAACCTAACCCCAAATCTAAACCTAAAATCTAAACCTAACACCAAATCTAAACCTAAAATCTAAACCTAACCCTAAATCTAAACCTAAAATCTAAAGCTAACCCCAAATCTAACCCTAACCCCAAATCTAAACCTAAAATCTAAACCTAACCCCAAATCTAAACCTAAAATCTAAACCTAACCCCAAATCTAAACCTAACCCCAAATCTAAACCTAAAATCTAAACCTAAAATCTAAACCTAACCCCAAATCTAAACCTAAAATCTAAACCTAAAATCTAAACCTAAAATCTAAACCTAAAATCTAAACCTAAAATCTAAACCTAACCCCAAATCTAAACCTAAAATCTAAACCTAACCCTAAATCTAAACCTAAAATCTAAACCTAACCCCAAATCTAAACCTAACCCCAAATCTAAACCCCAAATCTAAACCTAACCCCAAATCTAAACCTAAAATCTAAACCTAACCCCAAATCTAAACCTAAAATCTAAACCTAAAATCTAAACCTAACCCCAAATCTAAACCTAAAATCTAAACCTAATCCCAAATCTAAACCTAAAATCTAAACCTAACCCCAAATCTAAACCTAAAATCTAAACAAAACCCCAAATCTAAACCTAACTCCAAATCTAAACGTAAAATCTAAACCTAACCCCAAATCTAAACCTAAAATCTAAACCTAAAATCTAAACCTAACCCCAAATCTAAACCTAACCCCAAATCTATACCTAACCCCAAATCTAAACCTAAAATCTTAACCTAACCCCAAATCTAAACCTAACCCCAAATCTAAACCTAAAATCTAAACCTAAAATCTAAACCTAACCCCAAATCTAAACCTAAAATCTAAATCTAACACCAAATCTAAACCTAAAATCTAAACCTAACCCCAAATCTAAACCTAACCCCAAATCTAAACCTAAAATCTAAACCTAACCCCAAATCTAAACCTAACCCCAAATATAAACCTAAAATCTAAACCTAACCCCAAATCTAAACCTAAAATCTAAACCTAACCCCAAATCTAAACCTAACCCCAAATCTAAACCTAAAATCTAAACCTAACCCCAAATCTAAACCTAATCCCAAATCTAAACCTAAAATCTAAACCTAACCCCAAATCTAAACCTAACCCCAAATCTAAACCTAAAATCTAAACCTAACCCCAAATCTAAACCTAACCCCAAATCTAAACCTAAAATCTAAACCTAACCCCAAATCTAAACCTAAAATCTAAACCTAACCCCAAATCTAAACCTAACCCCAAATCTAAACCTAAAATCTAAACCTAACCCCAAATCTAAACCTAACCCCAAATCTAAACCTAAAATCTAAACCTAAAATCTAAACCTAACCCCAAATCTAAACATAAAATCTAAACCTAACCCCAAATCTAAACTTAAAATCTAAACCTAACCCCAAATCTAAACCTAAAATCTAAACCTAACCCCAAATCTAAACCTAACCCCAAATCTAAACGTAAAATCTAAACCTAACCCCAAATCTAAACCTAACCCCAAACCTAACCTAAAATCTAAACCTAACCCCAAATCTAAACCTAAAATCTAAACCTAACCCCAAACTTAACCTATAATCTAAACCTAACCCCAAATCTAAACCAAAAATCTAAACCTAACCCCAAATCTAAACCTAAAATCTAAACCTAAAATCTAAACCTAACCCCAAATCTAAACCTAAAATCTAACCCTAACCCTAAATCTAAACCTAAAATCTAAAGCTAACCCCAAATCTAAACCTAACCCCAAATCTAAACCCCAAATCTAAACCTAACCCCAAATCTAAACCTAACCCCAAATCTAAACCTAAAATCTAAACCTAACCCCAAATCTAAACCTAACCCCAAACCCTAACCCCAAATCTAAACCTAACCCCAAATCTAAACCTAAAATCTAAACCTAACCCCAAATCTAAACCTAAAATCTAAACCTAACCCCAAATCTAAACCTAACCCCAAATCTAAACCTAAAATCTAAACCTAACCCCAAATCTAAACCTAACCCCAAATCGAAACCTAAAATCTAAACCTAACCCCAAATCTAAACCCCAAATCTAAACCTAACCCCAAATCTAAACCCCAAATCTAAACCTAACCACAAATCTAAACCTAAAATCTAAACCTAAGCCCAAATCAAAACCTAAAATCTAAACCTAACCCCAAATCTAAACCTAACCCCAAATCTAAACCTAAAATCTAAACCTAACCCCAAATCTAAACCTAAAATCTAAACCTAACCCCAAATCTAAACCTAACCCCAAATCTAAACCTAAAATCTAAACCTAACCCCAAATCTAAACCTAACCCCAAATCTAAACCTAAAATCTAAACCTAACCCCAAATCTAAACCTAAAATCTAAACCTAACCCCAAATCTAAACCTAACCCCAAATCTAAACCTAACCCCAAATCTAAACCTAAAATCTAAACCTAACCCCAAATCTAAACCTAACCCCAAATCTAAACCTAAAATCTAAACGTAACCCGAAAACTAAACCTAACCTTAAATCTAAACCTAAAATCTAAACCTAACCCCAAATCTAAACCTAAAATCTAAACCTAAAATCTAAACCTAACCCCAAATCTAAACCTAAAATCTAAACCTAACCCCAAATCTAAACCTAACTCCAAATCTAAACTTAAAATCTAAACCTAACCCCAAATCTAAACCTAAAATCTAAACCTAACCCCAAATCTAAACCTAACCCCAAATCTAAACCTAAAATCTAAACCTAACCCCAAATCTAAACCTAAAATCTAAACCTAACTCCAAATCTAAACCTAAAATCTAAACCTAAAATCTAAACCTAACCCCAAATCTAAACCTAAAATCTAAACCTAACCCTAAATCTAAACCTAAAATCTAAACCTAACCCCAAATCTAAACCTAACCCCAAATCTAAACCCCAAATCTAAACCTAACCCCAAATCTAAACCTAACCCCAAATCTAAACCTAAAATCTAAACCTAACCCCAAATCTAAACCTAAAATCTAAACCTAACCCCAAATCTAAACTTAAGATCTAAACCTAACCCCAAATCTAAACCTAAAATCTAAACCTAACCCAAAATCTAAACCTAACCCCAAATCTAAACGTAAAATCTAAACCTAACCCCAAATCTAAACCTAACCCCAAACCTAACCTAAAATCTAAACCTAACCCCAAATCTAAACCTAAAATCTAAACCTAACCCCAAACCTAACCTATAATCTAAACCTAACCCCAAATCTAAACCAAAAATCTAAACCTAACCCCAAATCTAAACCTAAAATCTAAACCTAAAATCTAAACCTAACCCCAAATCTAAACCTAAAATCTAACCCTAACCCTAAATCTAAACCTAAAATCTAAAGCTAACCCCAAATCTAAACCTAACCCCAAATCTAAACCCCAAATCTAAACCTAACCCCAAATCTAAACCTAACCCCAAATCTAAACCTAAAATCTAAACCTAACCCCAAATCTAAACCTAACCCCAACCCCTAACCCCAAATCTAAACCTAACCCCAAATCTAAACCTAAAATCTAAACCTAACCCCAAATCTAAACCTAACCCCAAATCTAAACCTAAAATCTAAACCTAACCCCAAATCTAAACCTAACCCCAAATCTAAACCTAAAATCTAAACCTAATCCCAAATCTAAACCCCAAATATAAACCTAACCCCAAATCTAAACCCCAAATCTAAACCTAACCCCAAATCTAAACCTAAAATCTAAACCTAAGCCCAAATCAAAACCTAAAATCTAAACCTAACCCCAAATCTAAACCTAACCCCAAATCTAAACCTAAAATCTAAACCTAACCCCAAATTTAAACCTAAAATCTAAACCTAACCCCAAATCTAAACCTAACCCCAAATCTAAACCTAAAATCTAAACCTAACCCCAAATCTAAACCGAAAATCTAAACCTAACCCCAAATCTAAACCTAAAATCTAAACCTAACCCCAAATCTAAATCTAACCCCAAATCTAAACCTAAAATCTAAACCTAACTCCAAATCTAATCCTAAAATCTAAACCTAACCCCAAATCTAAACCTAAAATCTAAACCTAACCCCAAATCTAAACCTAACCTTAAATCTAAACCTAAAATCTAAACCTAACCCCGAATCTAAACCTAAAATCTAAACCTAACCCCAAATCTAAACCTAAAATCTAAACCTAACCCCAAATCTAAACCTAAAATCTAAACCTAACCCCAAATCTAAACCTAACCCCAAATCTAAACCTAAAATCTAAACCTAACCCCAAATCTAAACCTAAACCCAAATCTAAACCTAAAATCTAAACCTAACCCCAAATCTAAACCTAAAATCTAAACCTAACCCCAAATCTAAACCTAACCCCAAATCTAAACCTAAAATCTAAACCTAACCCCAAATCTAAACCTAAAATCTAAACCTAACCCCAAATCTAAACCTAACCCCAAATCTAAACCTAAAATCTAAACCTAACCCCAAATCTAAACCTAACCCCAAATCTAAACCGAAAATCTAAACCTAACCCCAAATCTAAACCTAAAATCTAAACCTAACCCCAAATCTAAACCTAAAATCTAAACCTAACCCCAAATCTAAACCTAACCCCAAATCTAAACCTAAAATCTAAACCTAACCCCAAATCTAAACCTAAAATCTAAACCTAACCCCAAGTCTAAACCCCAAATCTAAACCTAACCCCAAATCTAAACCTAAAATCTAAACCTAACCCCAAATCTAAACCTAACTCCAAATCTAAACTTAAAATCTAAACCTAACCCCAAATCTAAACCTAAAATCTAAACCTAACCCCAAATCTAAACCTAACCCCAAATCTAAACCTAAAATCTAAACCTAACCCCAAATCTAAACCTAACCCCAAACCTAACCTAAAATCTAAACCTAACCCCAAATCTAAACCTAAAATCTAAACCTAACCCCAAATCTAAACCTAAAATCTAAACCTAAAATCTAAACCTAACCCCAAATGTAAACCTAAAATCTAAACCTAACCCTAAATCTAAACCTAAAATCTAAACCTAACCCCAAATCTAAACCTAACCCCAAATCTAAACCCCAAATCTAAACCTAACCCCAAATCTAAACCTAACCCCAAATCTAAACCTAAAATCTAAACCTAACCCCAAATCTAAACCTAACCCCAACCCCTAACCCCAAATCTAAACCTAACCCCAAATCTAAACCTAACCCCAAATCTAAACCTAAAATCTAAACCTAACCCCAAATCTAAACCTAACCCCAAATCTAAACCTAAAATCTAAACCTAACCCCAAATCTAAACCTAACCCCAAATCTAAACCTAAAATCTAAACCTAACCCCAAATCTAAACCTAACCCCAAATCTAAACCTAACCCCAAATCTAAACCTAAAATCTAAACCTAACCCCAAATCTAAACCTAACCCCAAATCTAAACCTAAAATCTAAACGTAACCCGAAAACTAAACCTAACCTTAAATCTAAACCTAAAATCTAAACCTAACCCCAAATCTAAACCTAAAATCTAAACCTAAAATCTAAACCTAACCCCAAATCTAAACCTAAAATCTAAACCTAACCCCAAATCTAAACCTAACTCCAAATCTAAACTTAAAATCTAAACCTAACCCCAAATCTAAACCTAAAATCTAAACCTAACCCCAAATCTAAACCTAACCCCAAATCTAAACCTAAAATCTAAACCTAACCCCAAATCTAAACCTAAAATCTAAACCTAACTCCAAATCTAAACCTAAAATCTAAACCTAAAATCTAAACCTAACCCCAAATCTAAACCTAAAATCTAAACCTAACCCTAAATCTAAACCTAAAATCTAAACCTAACCCCAAATCTAAACCTAACCCCAAATCTAAACCCCAAATCTAAACCTAACCCCAAATCTAAACCTAACCCCAAATCTAAACCTAAAATCTAAACCTAACCCCAAATCTAAACCTAAAATCTAAACCTAACCCCAAATCTAAACTTAAGATCTAAACCTAACCCCAAATCTAAACCTAAAATCTAAACCTAACCCAAAATCTAAACCTAACCCCAAATCTAAACGTAAAATCTAAACCTAACCCCAAATCTAAACCTAACCCCAAACCTAACCTAAAATCTAAACCTAACCCCAAATCTAAACCTAAAATCTAAACCTAACCCCAAACCTAACCTATAATCTAAACCTAACCCCAAATCTAAACCAAAAATCTAAACCTAACCCCAAATCTAAACCTAAAATCTAAACCTAAAATCTAAACCTAACCCCAAATCTAAACCTAAAATCTAACCCTAACCCTAAATCTAAACCTAAAATCTAAAGCTAACCCCAAATCTAAACCTAACCCCAAATCTAAACCCCAAATCTAAACCTAACCCCAAATCTAAACCTAACCCCAAATCTAAACCTAAAATCTAAACCTAACCCCAAATCTAAACCTAACCCCAACCCCTAACCCCAAATCTAAACCTAACCCCAAATCTAAACCTAAAATCTAAACCTAACCCCAAATCTAAACCTAACCCCAAATCTAAACCTAAAATCTAAACCTAACCCCAAATCTAAACCTAACCCCAAATCTAAACCTAAAATCTAAACCTAATCCCAAATCTAAACCCCAAATATAAACCTAACCCCAAATCTAAACCCCAAATCTAAACCTAACCCCAAATCTAAACCTAAAATCTAAACCTAAGCCCAAATCAAAACCTAAAATCTAAACCTAACCCCAAATCTAAACCTAACCCCAAATCTAAACCTAAAATCTAAACCTAACCCCAAATTTAAACCTAAAATCTAAACCTAACCCCAAATCTAAACCTAACCCCAAATCTAAACCTAAAATCTAAACCTAACCCCAAATCTAAACCGAAAATCTAAACCTAACCCCAAATCTAAACCTAAAATCTAAACCTAACCCCAAATCTAAATCTAACCCCAAATCTAAACCTAAAATCTAAACCTAACTCCAAATCTAATCCTAAAATCTAAACCTAACCCCAAATCTAAACCTAAAATCTAAACCTAACCCCAAATCTAAACCTAACCTTAAATCTAAACCTAAAATCTAAACCTAACCCCGAATCTAAACCTAAAATCTAAACCTAACCCCAAATCTAAACCTAAAATCTAAACCTAACCCCAAATCTAAACCTAAAATCTAAACCTAACCCCAAATCTAAACCTAACCCCAAATCTAAACCTAAAATCTAAACCTAACCCCAAATCTAAACCTAAACCCAAATCTAAACCTAAAATCTAAACCTAACCCCAAATCTAAACCTAAAATCTAAACCTAACCCCAAATCTAAACCTAACCCCAAATCTAAACCTAAAATCTAAACCTAACCCCAAATCTAAACCTAAAATCTAAACCTAACCCCAAATCTAAACCTAACCCCAAATCTAAACCTAAAATCTAAACCTAACCCCAAATCTAAACCTAACCCCAAATCTAAACCGAAAATCTAAACCTAACCCCAAATCTAAACCTAAAATCTAAACCTAACCCCAAATCTAAACCTAAAATCTAAACCTAACCCCAAATCTAAACCTAACCCCAAATCTAAACCTAAAATCTAAACCTAACCCCAAATCTAAACCTAAAATCTAAACCTAACCCCAAGTCTAAACCCCAAATCTAAACCTAACCCCAAATCTAAACCTAAAATCTAAACCTAACCCCAAATCTAAACCTAACTCCAAATCTAAACTTAAAATCTAAACCTAACCCCAAATCTAAACCTAAAATCTAAACCTAACCCCAAATCTAAACCTAACCCCAAATCTAAACCTAAAATCTAAACCTAACCCCAAATCTAAACCTAACCCCAAACCTAACCTAAAATCTAAACCTAACCCCAAATCTAAACCTAAAATCTAAACCTAACCCCAAATCTAAACCTAAAATCTAAACCTAAAATCTAAACCTAACCCCAAATGTAAACCTAAAATCTAAACCTAACCCTAAATCTAAACCTAAAATCTAAACCTAACCCCAAATCTAAACCTAACCCCAAATCTAAACCCCAAATCTAAACCTAACCCCAAATCTAAACCTAACCCCAAATCTAAACCTAAAATCTAAACCTAACCCCAAATCTAAACCTAACCCCAACCCCTAACCCCAAATCTAAACCTAACCCCAAATCTAAACCTAACCCCAAATCTAAACCTAAAATCTAAACCTAACCCCAAATCTAAACCTAACCCCAAATCTAAACCTAAAATCTAAACCTAACCCCAAATCTAAACCTAACCCCAAATCTAAACCTAAAATCTAAACCTAACCCCAAATCTAAACCTAACCCCAAATCTAAACCTAAAATCTAAACCTAACCCCAGATCTAAACCTAACCCCAAATCTAAACCTAAAATCTAAACCTAACCCCAAATCTAAACCTAAAATCTAAACCTAACCCCAAATCTAAACCTAACCCCAAATCTAAACCTAAAATCTAAACCTAACCCCAAATCTAAACCTAACCCCAAATCTAAACCTAAAATCTAAACCTAACCCCAAATCTAAACCTAAAATCTAAACCTAACCCCAAATCTAAACCTAAAATCTAAACATAACCCCAAATCTAAACCTAAAATCTAAACCTAACCCCAAATCTAAACCTAAAATCTAAACCTACCCCAAATCTAAACCTAAAATCTAAACCTAACCCCAAATCTAAACCTAAAATCTAAACCTAACCCCAAATCTAAACCTAAAATCTAAACCTAACCCCAAATCTAAACTTAACCCCAAATCTAAACCGAAAATCTAAACCTAACCCCAAATCTAAACCTAAAATCTAAACCTAACCCCAAATCTAAATCTAACCCCAAATCTAAACCTAAAATCTAAACCTAACTCCAAATCTAATCCTAAAATCTAAACCTAACCTTAAATCTAAACCTAAAATCTAAACCTAACCCCAAATCTAAACCTAAAATCTAAACCTAAAATCTAAACCTAACCCCAAATCTAAACCTAAAATCTAAACCTAACCCCAAATCTAAACCTAACCCCAAATCTAAACCTAAAATCTAAACCTAACACCAAATCTAAACCTAACCCCAAATCTAAACCTAAAATCTAAACCTAACCCCAAATCTAAACCTAACCCCAAATCTAAACCTAAAATCTAAACCTAACCCCAAATCTAAACCTAAAATCTAAACCTAACCCCAAATCTAAACCTAACCCAAAATCTAAACCTAAAATCTAAACCTAACCCCAAATCTAAACCTAAAATCTAAACATAACCCCAAATCTAAACCTAAAATCTAAACCTAACCCCAAATCTAAACCTAAAATCTAAACCTAACCCCAAATCTAAACCTAAAATCTAAACCTAAACCCAAATCTAAACCTAACCCCAAATCTAAACCTAACCCCAAATCTAAACCTAAAATCTAAACCTAACCCCAAATCTAAACCGAAAATCTAAACCTAACCCCAAATCTAAACCTAAAATCTAAACCTAACCCCAAATCTAAATCTAACCCCAAATCTAAACCTAAAATCTAAACCTAACTCCAAATCTAATCCTAAAATCTAAACCTAACCCCAAATCTAAACCTAAAATCTAAACCTAACCCCAAATCTAAACCTAACCTTAAATCTAAACCTAAAATCTAAACCTAACCCCAAATCTAAACCTAAAATCTAAACCTAAAATCTAAACCTAACCCCAAATCTAAACCTAAAATCTAAACCTAACCCCAAATCTAAACCTAAAATCTAAACCTAACCCCAAATCTAAACCTAACCCCAAATCTAAACCTAAAATCTAAACCTAACCCCAAATCTAAAACTAAAATCTAAACCTAACCCCAAATCTAAACCTAACCCCAAATCTAAACCTAAAATCTAAACCTAACCCCAAATCTGAACCCCAAATCTAAACCTAACCCCAAATCTAAACCTAAAATCTAAACCTAACCCCAAATCTAAACCTAACCCCAAATCTAAACCTAAAATCTAAACCTAACCCCAAATCTAAACCTAAAATCTAAACCTAACCCCAAATCTAAACCTAAAATCTAAACCTACCCCAAATCTAAACCTAAAATCTAAACCTAACCCCAAATCTAAACCTAAAATCTAAACCTAACCCCAAATCTAAACCTAAAACCTAAGCCTAAAATCTAAACCTAACCCCAAATCTAAACCTAAAATCTAAACCTAACCCCAAATCTAAACCTAACCCCAAATCTAAACCTAAAATCTAAACCTAAAATCTAAACCTAACCCCAAATCTAAACCTAACCCCAAATCTAAACCTAACCCCAAATCTAAACCTAAAATCTAAACCTAACCCCAAATCTAAACCTAAAATCTAAACCTAACCCCAAATCTAAACCTAAAACCTAAGCCTAAAATCTAAACCTAACCCCAAATCTAAACCTAAAATCTAAACCTAACCCCAAATCTAAACCTAACCCCAAATCTAAACCTAAAATCTAAACCTAAAATCTAAACCTAACCCCAAATCTAAACCTAACCCCAAATCTAAACCTAAAATCTAAAGCTAACCCAAAATCTAAACCTAAAATCTAAACCTAACCCCAAATCTAAACCTAAAATCTAAACATAACCCCAAATCTAAACCTAAAATCTAAACCTAACCCCAAATCTAAACCTAAAATCTAAACCTAACCCCAAATCTAAACCTAAAATCTAAACCTAACCCCAAATCTAAACCTAACCCCAAATCTAAACCTAACCCCAAATCTAAACCTAAAATCTAAACCTAACCCCAAATCTAAACCGAAAATCTAAACCTAACCCCAAATCTAAACCTAAAATCTAAACCTAACCCCAAATCTAAATCTAACCCCAAATCTAAACCTAAAATCTAAACCTAACTCCAAATCTAATCCTAAAATCTAAACCTAACCCCAAATCTAAACCTAAAATCTAAACCTAACCCCAAATCTAAACCTAACCTTAAATCTAAACCTAAAATCTAAACCTAACCCCAAATCTAAACCTAAAATCTAAACCTAAAATCTAAACCTAACCCCAAATCTAAACCTAAAATCTAAACCTAACCCCAAATCTAAACCTAACCCCAAATCTAAACCTAAAATCTAAACCTAACCCCAAATCTAAAACTAAAATCTAAACCTAACCCCAAATCTAAACCTAAAATCTAAACCTAACCCCAAATCTGAACCCCAAATCTAAACCTAACCCCAAATCTAAACCTAAAATCTAAACCTAACCCCAAATCTAAACCTAACCCCAAATATAAACCTAAAATCTAAACCTAACCCCAAATCTAAACCTAAAATCTAAACCTAACCCCAAATCTAAACCTAAAATCTAAACCTACCCCAAATCTAAACCTAAAATCTAAACCTAACCCCAAATCTAAACCTAAAATCTAAACCTAACCCCAAATCTAAACCTAAAACCTAAGCCTAAAATCTAAACCTAACCCCAAATCTAAACCTAAAATCTAAACCTAACCCCAAATCTAAACCTAACCCCAAATCTAAACCTAAAATCTAAACCTAACCCCAAATCTAAACCTAAAATCTAAACCTAACCCCAAATCTAAACCTAAAATCTAAACATAACCCCAAATCTAAACCTAAAATCTAAACCTAACCCCAAATCTAAACCTAAAATCTAAACCTACCCCAAATCTAAACCTAAAATCTAAACCTAACCCCAAATCTAAACCTAAAATCTAAACCTAACCCCAAATCTAAACCTAAAATCTAAACCTAACCCCAAATCTAAACTTAACCCCAAATCTAAACCGAAAATCTAAACCTAACCCCAAATCTAAACCTAAAATCTAAACCTAACCCCAAATCTAAATCTAACCCCAAATCTAAACCTAAAATCTAAACCTAACCCCAAATCTAAACCTAAAACCTAAGCCTAAAATCTAAACCTAACCCCAAATCTAAACCTAAAATCTAAACCTAACCCCAAATCTAAACCTAACCCCAAATCTAAACCTAAAATCTAAACCTAAAATCTAAACCTAACCCCAAATCTAAACCTAACCCCAAATCTAAACCTAAAATCTAAACCTAACACCAAATCTAAACCTAACCCCAAATCTAAACCTAAAATCTAAACCTAACCCCAAATCTAAACCTAACCCCAAATCTAAACCTAAAATCTAAACCTAACCCCAAATCTAAACCTAAAATCTAAACCTAACCCCAAATCTAAACCTAACCCAAAATCTAAACCTAAAATCTAAACCTAACCCCAAATCTAAACCTAAAATCTAAACATAACCCCAAATCTAAACCTAAAATCTAAACCTAACCCCAAATCTAAACCTAAAATCTAAACCTAACCCCAAATCTAAACCTAACCCCAAATCTAAACCTAACCCCAAATCTAAACCTAAAATCTAAACCTAACCCCAAATCTAAACCGAAAATCTAAACCTAACCCCAAATCTAAACCTAAAATCTAAACCTAACCCCAAATCTAAATCTAACCCCAAATCTAAACCTAAAATCTAAACCTAACTCCAAATCTAATCCTAAAATCTAAACCTAACCCCAAATCTAAACCTAAAATCTAAACCTAACCCCAAATCTAAACCTAAAATCTAAACCTAAAATCTAAACCTAACCCCAAATCTAAACCTAAAATCTAAACCTAACCCCAAATCTAAACCTAACCCCAAATCTAAACCTAAAATCTAAACCTAACCCCAAATCTAAAACTAAAATCTAAACCTAACCCCAAATCTAAACCTAACCCCAAATCTAAACCTAAAATCTAAACCTAACCCCAAATCTAAACCTAAAATCTAAACCTAACCCCAAATCTAAACCTAACCCCAAATCTAAACCGAAAATCTAAACCTAACCCCAAATCTAAACCTAAAATCTAAACCTAACCCCAAATCTAAACCTAACCCCAAATCTAAACCTAAAATCTAAACCTAACCCCAAATCTAAACCTAACCCCAAATCTAAACCTAAAATCTAAACCTAACCCCAAATCTAAACCCCAAATCTAAACCTAACCCCAAATCTAAACCCCAAATCTAAACCTAACCCCAAATCTAAACCTAAAATCTAAACCTAACCCCAAATCTAAACCTAAAATCTAAACCTAACCCCAAATCTAAACCTAACCCCAAATCTAAACCTAAAATCTAAACCTAACCCCAAATCTAAACCTAAAATCTAAACCTAACCCCAAATCTAAACCTAACCTCAAATCTAAACCTAAAATCTAAACCTAACCCCAAATATAAACCTAAAATCTAAACCTAAAATCTAAACCTAACCCCAAATCTAAACCTAACCCCAAATCTAAACCCCAAATCTAAACCTAACCCCAATTCTAAACCTAACCCCAAATCTAAACCTAAAATCTAAACCTAACCCCAAATCTAAACCTAACCCCAACCCCTAACCCCAAATCTAAACCTAACCCCAAATCTAAACCTAACCCCAAATCTAAACCTAAAATCTAAACCTAACCCCAAATCTAAACCTAAAATCTAAACCTAACCCCAAATCTAAACCTAACCCCAAATCTAAACCTAAAATCTAAACCTAACCCCAAATCTAAACCTAACCCCAAATCTAAACCGAAAATCTAAACCTAACCCCAAATTTAAACCTAAAATCTAAACCTAACCCCAAATCTAAACCTAACCCCAAATCTAAATCTAAAATCTAAACCTAACCCCAAATCTAAACCTAACCCCAAATCTAAACCTAAAATCTAAACCTAACCCCAAATCTAAACCCCAAATCTAAACCTAACCCCAAATCTAAACCTAAAATCTAAACCTAACCCCAAATCTAAACCTAAAATCTAAACCTAACCCCAAATCTAAACCTAACCCCAAATCTAAACCTAAAATCTAAACCTAACCCCAAATCTAAACCTAACCCCAAACCTAACCTAAAATCTAAACCTAACCCCAAGTCTAAACCTAAAATCTAAACCTAACCCCAAATCTAAACCTAAAATCTAAACCTAAAATCTAAACCTAACCCCAAATCTAAACCTAAAATCTAAACCTAACCCTAAATCTAAACCTAAAATCTAAACCAAAAATCTAAACCTAACCCCATATCTAAACCTAAAATCTAAACCTAACCCTAAATCTAAACCTAAAATCTAAACCTAACCCCAAATCTAAACCTAACCCCAAATCTAAACCCCAAATCTAAACCTAACCCCAAATCTAAACCTAACCCCAAATCTAAACCTAAAATCTAAACCTAACCCCAAATCTAAACCTAACCCCAACCCCTAACCCCAAATCTAAACCTAACCCCAAATCTAAACCTAACCCCAAATCTAAACCTAAAATCTAAACCTAACCCCAAATCTAAACCTAAACCCAAATCTAAACCGAAAATCTAAACCTAACCCCAAATCTAAACCTAAAATCTAAACCTAACCCCAAATCTAAACCTAACCCCAAATCTAAACCTAAAATCTAAACCTAACCCCAAATCTAAACCTAACCCCAAATCTAAACCTAAAATCTAAACCTAACCCCAAATCTAAACCCCAAATCTAAACCTAACCCCAAATCTAAACCCCAAATCTAAACCTAACCCCAAATCTAAACCTAAAATCTAAACCTAACCCCAAATCTAAACCTAAAATCTAAACCTAACCCCAAATCTAAACCTAAAATCTAAACCTAACCCCAAATCTAAACCTAAGCCCAAATCTAAACCTAAAATCTAAACCTAACCCCAAATCTAAACCTAAAATCTAAACCTAACCCCAAATCTAAACCTAAAATCTAAACCTAACCCCAAATCTAAACCTAAAATCTAAACCTACCCCAAATCTAAACCTAAAATCTAAACCTAACCCCAAATCTAAACCTAAAATCTAAACCTAACCCCAAATCTAAACCTAAAATCTAAACCTAACCCCAAATCTAAACTTAACCCCAAATCTAAACCGAAAATCTAAACCTAACCCCAAATCTAAAACTAAAATCTAAACCTAACCCCAAATCTAAATCTAACCCCAAATCTAAACCTAAAATCTAAACCTAACTCCAAATCTAATCCTAAAATCTAAACCTAACCTTAAATCTAAACCTAAAATCTAAACCTAACCCCAAATCTAAACCTAAAATCTAAACCTAAAATCTAAACCTAACCCCAAATCTAAACCTAAAATCTAAACCTAACCCCAAATCTAAACCTAAAATCTAAACCTAACCCCAAATCTAAGCCTAAAATCTAAACCTAACCCCAAATCTAAACCTAACCCCAAATCTAAACCTAAAATCTAAACCTAACCCCAAATCTAAACCTAAAATCTAAACCTAACCCCAAATCTAAACCTAACCCCAAACCTAACCTAAAATCTAAACCTAACCCCAAATCTAAACCTAACCTCAAATCTAAACCTAAAATCTAAACCTAACCCCAAATATAAACCTAAAATCTAAACCTAAAATCTAAACCTAACCCCAAATCTAAACCTAACCCCAAATCTAAACCCCAAATCTAAACCTAACCCCAATTCTAAACCTAACCCCAAATCTAAACCTAAAATCTAAACCTAACCCCAAATCTAAACCTAACCCCAACCCCTAACCCCAAATCTAAACCTAACCCCAAATCTAAACCTAACCCCAAATCTAAACCTAAAATCTAAACCTAACCCCAAATCTAAACCTAAAATCTAAACCTAACCCCAAATCTAAACCTAACCCCAAATCTAAACCTAAAATCTAAACCTAACCCCAAATCTAAACCTAACCCCAAATCTAAACCGAAAATCTAAACCTAACCCCAAATTTAAACCTAAAATCTAAACCTAACCCCAAATCTAAACCTAACCCCAAATCTAAATCTAAAATCTAAACCTAACCCCAAATCTAAACCTAACCCCAAATCTAAACCTAAAATCTAAACCTAACCCCAAATCTAAACCCCAAATCTAAACCTAACCCCAAATCTAAACCTAAAATCTAAACCTAACCCCAAATCTAAACCTAAAATCTAAACCTAACCCCAAATCTAAACCTAACCCCAAATCTAAACCTAAAATCTAAACCTAACCCCAAATCTAAACCTAACCCCAAACCTAACCTAAAATCTAAACCTAACCCCAAGTCTAAACCTAAAATCTAAACCTAACCCCAAATCTAAACCTAAAATCTAAACCTAAAATCTAAACCTAACCCCATATCTAAACCTAAAATCTAAACCTAACCCTAAATCTAAACCTAAAATCTAAACCTAAAATCTAAACCTAACCCCATATCTAAACCTAAAATCTAAACCTAACCCTAAATCTAAACCTAAAATCTAAACCTAACTCCAAATCTAAACCTAACCCCAAATCTAAACCTAACCCCAAATCTAAACCTAACCCCAAATCTAAACCTAAAATCTAAACCTAACCCCAAATCTAAACCTAACCCCAACCCCTAACCCCAAATCTAAACCTAACCCCAAATCTAAACCTAACCCCAAATCTAAACCTAAAATCTAAACCTAACCCCAAATCTAAACCTAAACCCAAATCTAAACCGAAAATCTAAACCTAACCCCAAATCTAAACCTAAAATCTAAACCTAACCCCAAATCTAAACCTAACCCCAAATCTAAACCTAAAATCTAAACCTAACCCCAAATCTAAACCTAACCCCAAATCTAAACCTAAAATCTAAACCTAACCCCAAATCTAAACCCCAAATCTAAACCTAACCCCAAATCTAAACCCCAAATCTAAACCTAACCCCAAATCTAAACCTAAAATCTAAACCTAACCCCAAATCTAAACCTAAAATCTAAACCTAACCCCAAATCTAAACCTAAAATCTAAACCTAACCCCAAATCTAAACCTAACCCCAAATCTAAACCTAAAATCTAAACCTAACCCCAAATCTAAACCTAAAATCTAAACCTAACCCCAAATCTAAACCTAAAATCTAAACCTAACCCCAAATCTAAACCTAAAATCTAAACCTACCCCAAATCTAAACCTAAAATCTAAACCTAACCCCAAATCTAAACCTAAAATCTAAACCTAACCCCAAATCTAAACCTAAAATCTAAACCTAACCCCAAATCTAAACCTAAAATCTAAACCTAACCCCAAATCTAAACCTAACCCCAAATCTAAACCTAAAATCTAAACCTAACCCCAAATCTAAACCTAAAATCTAAACCTAACCCCAAATCTAAACCTAAAATCTAAACCTAACCCCAAATCTAAACCTAAAATCTAAACCTACCCCAAATCTAAACCTAAAATCTAAACCTAACCCCAAATCTAAACCTAAAATCTAAACCTAACCCCAAATCTAAACCTAAAATCTAAACCTAACCCCAAATCTAAACTTAACCCCAAATCTAAACCGAAAATCTAAACCTAACCCCAAATCTAAAACTAAAATCTAAACCTAACCCCAAATCTAAATCTAACCCCAAATCTAAACCTAAAATCTAAACCTAACTCCAAATCTAATCCTAAAATCTAAACCTAACCTTAAATCTAAACCTAAAATCTAAACCTAACCCCAAATCTAAACCTAAAATCTAAACCTAAAATCTAAACCTAACCCCAAATCTAAACCTAAAATCTAAACCTAACCCCAAATCTAAACCTAAAATCTAAACCTAACCCCAAATCTAAGCCTAAAATCTAAACCTAACCCCAAATCTAAACCTAACCCCAAATCTAAACCTAAAATCTAAACCTAACCCCAAATCTAAACCTAAAATCTAAACCTAACCCCAAATCTAAACCTAACCCCAAACCTAACCTAAAATCTAAACCTAACCCCAAATCTAAACCTAAAATCTAAACCTAACCCCAAATCTAAACCTAACCCCAAATCTAAACCTAAAATCTAAACCTAACCCCAAATCTAAACCTAACCCCAAATCTAAACCTAAAATCTAAACCTAACCCCAAATCTAAACCCCAAATCTAAACCTAACCCCAAATCTAAACCCCAAATCTAAACCTAACCCCAAATCTAAACCTAAAATCTAAACCTAACCCCAAATCTAAACCTAAAATCTAAACCTAACCCCAAATCTAAACCTAACCCCAAATCTAAACCTAAAATCTAAACCTAACCCCAAATCTAAACCTAACCCCAAATCTAAACCTAAAATCTAAACCTAACCCCAAATCTAAACCTAAAATCTAAACCTAACCCCAAATCTAAACTAAAATCTAAACATAACCCCAAATCTAAACCTAAAATCTAAACCTAACCCCAAATCTAAACCTAAAATCTAAACCTACCCCAAATCTAAACCTAAAATCTAAACCTAACCCCAAATCTAAACCTAAAATCTAAACCTAACCCCAAATCTAAACCTAAAATCTAAACCTAACCCCAAATCTAAACCTAACCCCAAATCTAAACCTAAAATCTAAACCTAACCCCAAATCTAAACCTAACCCCAAATCTAAACCTAAAATCTAAACCTAACCCCAAATCTAAACCTAAAATCTAAACCTAACCCCAAATCTAAACCTAACCCCAAATCTAAACCTAAAATCTAAACCTAACCCCAAATCTAAACCTAACCCCAAATCTAAACCTAAAATCTAAACCTAAAATCTAAACCTAACCCCAAATCTAAACATAAAATCTAAACCTAACCCCAAATCTAAACTTAAAATCTAAACCTAACCCCAAATCTAAACCTAAAATCTAAACCTAACCCCAAATCTAAACCTAACCCCAAATCTAAACGTAAAATCTAAACCTAACCCCAAATCTAAACCTAACCCCAAACCTAACCTAAAATCTAAACCTAACCCCAAATCTAAACCTAAAATCTAAACCTAACCCCAAACTTAACCTATAATCTAAACCTAACCCCAAATCTAAACCAAAAATCTAAACCTAACCCCAAATCTAAACCTAAAATCTAAACCTAAAATCTAAACCTAACCCCAAATCTAAACCTAAAATCTAACCCTAACCCTAAATCTAAACCTAAAATCTAAAGCTAACCCCAAATCTAAACCTAACCCCAAATCTAAACCCCAAATCTAAACCTAACCCCAAATCTAAACCTAACCCCAAATCTAAACCTAAAATCTAAACCTAACCCCAAATCTAAACCTAAAATCTAAACCTAAAATCTAAACCTAACCCCAAATCTAAACCTAAAATCTAAACCTAACCCCAAATCTAAACCTAAAATCTAAACCTAACCCCAAATCTAAACCTAACCCCAAATCTAAACCTAAAATCTAAACCTAACCCCAAATCTAAACCTAACCCCAAATCTAAACCTAAAATCTAAACCTAATCCCAAATCTAAACCCCAAATATAAACCTAACCCCAAATCTAAACCCCAAATCTAAACCTAACCCCAAATCTAAACCTAAAATCTAAACCTAAGCCCAAATCAAAACCTAAAATCTAAACCTAACCCCAAATCTAAACCTAACCCCAAATCTAAACCTAAAATCTAAACCTAACCCCAAATTTAAACCTAAAATCTAAACCTAACCCCAAATCTAAACCTAACCCCAAATCTAAACCTAAAATCTAAACCTAACCCCAAATCTAAACCGAAAATCTAAACCTAACCCCAAATCTAAACCTAAAATCTAAACCTAACCCCAAGTCTAAACCCCAAATCTAAACCTAACCCCAAATCTAAACCTAAAATCTAAACCTAACCCCAAATCTAAACCTAACTCCAAATCTAAACTTAAAATCTAAACCTAACCCCAAATCTAAACCTAAAATCTAAACCTAACCCGAAATCTAAACCTAACCCCAAATCTAAACCTAAAATCTAAACCTAACCCCAAATCTAAACCTAACCCCAAACCTAACCTAAAATCTAAACCTAACCCCAAATCTAAACCTAAAATCTAAACCTAACCCCAAATCTAAACCTAAAATCTAAACCTAAAATCTAAACCTAACCCCAAATGTAAACCTAAAATCTAAACCTAACCCTAAATCTAAACCTAAAATCTAAACCTAACCCCAAATCTAAACCTAACCCAAATCTAAACCCCAAATCTAAACCTAACCCCAAATCTAAACCTAACCCCAAATCTAAACCTAAAATCTAAACCTAACCCCAAATCTAAACCTAACCCCAACCCCTAACCCCAAATCTAAACCTAACCCCAAATCTAAACCTAACCCCAAATCTAAACCTAAAATCTAAACCTAACCCCAAATCTAAACCTAACCCCAAATCTAAACCTAAAATCTAAACCTAACCCCAAATCTAAACCTAACCCCAAATCTAAACCTAAAATCTAAACCTAACCCCAAATCTAAACCTAACCCCAAATCTAAACCTAAAATCTAAACCTAACCCCAGATCTAAACCTAACCCCAAATCTAAACCTAAAATCTAAACCTAACCCCAAATCTAAACCTAAAATCTAAACCTAACCCCAAATCTAAACCTAACCCCAAATCTAAACCTAAAATCTAAACCTAACCCCAAATCTAAACCTAACCCCAAATCTAAACCTAAAATCTAAACCTAACCCCAAATCTAAACTAAAATCTAAACCTAACCCCAAATCTAAACCTAAAATCTAAACATAACCCCAAATCTAAACCTAAAATCTAAACCTAACCCCAAATCTAAACCTAAAATCTAAACCTACCCCAAATCTAAACCTAAAATCTAAACCTAACCCCAAATCTAAACCTAAAATCTAAACCTAACCCCAAATCTAAACCTAAAATCTAAACCTAACCCCAAATCTAAACTTAACCCCAAATCTAAACCGAAAATCTAAACCTAACCCCAAATCTAAACCTAAAATCTAAACCTAACCCCAAATCTAAATCTAACCCCAAATCTAAACCTAAAATCTAAACCTAACTCCAAATCTAATCCTAAAATCTAAACCTAACCTTAAATCTAAACCTAAAATCTAAACCTAACCCCAAATCTAAACCTAAAATCTAAACCTAAAATCTAAACCTAACCCCAAATCTAAACCTAAAATCTAAACCTAACCCCAAATCTAAACCTAACCCCAAATCTAAACCTAAAATCTAAACCTAACACCAAATCTAAACCTAACCCCAAATCTAAACCTAAAATCTAAACCTAACCCCAAATCTAAACCTAACCCCAAATCTAAACCTAAAATCTAAACCTAACCCCAAATCTAAACCTAACCTAAAATCTAAACCTAAAATCTAAACCTAACCCCAAATCTAAACCTAAAATCTAAACATAACCCCAAATCTAAACCTAAAATCTAAACCTAACCCCAAATCTAAACCTAAAATCTAAACCTAACCCCAAATCTAAACCTAACCCCAAATCTAAACCTAACCCCAAATCTAAACCTAAAATCTAAACCTAACCCCAAATCTAAACCGAAAATCTAAACCTAACCCCAAATCTAAACCTAAAATCTAAACCTAACCCCAAATCTAAATCTAACCCCAAATCTAAACCTAAAATCTAAACCTAACTCCAAATCTAATCCTAAAATCTAAACCTAACCCCAAATCTAAACCTAAAATCTAAACCTAACCCCAAATCTAAACCTAACCTTAAATCTAAACCTAAAATCTAAACCTAACCCCAAATCTAAACCTAAAATCTAAACCTAAAATCTAAACCTAACCCCAAATCTAAACCTAAAATCTAAACCTAAACCCAAATCTAAACCTAAAATCTAAACCTAACCCCAAATCTAAACCTAACCCCAAATCTAAACCTAAAATCTAAACCTAACCCCAAATCTAAAACTAAAATCTAAACCTAACCCCAAATCTAAACCTAACCCCAAATCTAAACCTAAAATCTAAACCTAACCCCAAATCTGAACCCCAAATCTAAACCTAACCCCAAATCTAAACCTAAAATCTAAACCTAACCCCAAATCTAAACCTAACCCCAAATCTAAACCTAAAATCTAAACCTAACCCCAAATCTAAACCTAAAATCTAAACCTAACCCCAAATCTAAACCTAAAATCTAAACCTACCCCAAATCTAAACCTAAAATCTAAACCTAACCCCAAATCTAAACCTAAAATCTAAACCTAACCCCAAATCTAAACCTAACCCCAAATCTAAACCTAAAATCTAAACCTAACCCCAAATCTAAACCTAACCCCAACCCCTAACCCCAAATCTAAACCTAACCCCAAATCTAAACCTAACCCCAAATCTAAACCTAAAATCTAAACCTAACCCCAAATCTAAACCTAAACCCAAATCTAAACCGAAAATCTAAACCTAACCCCAAATCTAAACCTAAAATCTAAACCTAACCCCAAATCTAAACCTAACCCCAAATCTAAACCTAAAATCTAAACCTAACCCCAAATCTAAACCTAACCCCAAATCTAAACCTAAAATCTAAACCTAACCCCAAATCTAAACCCCAAATCTAAACCTAACCCCAAATCTAAACCCCAAATCTAAACCTAACCCCAAATCTAAACCTAAAATCTAAACCTAACCCCAAATCTAAACCTAAAATCTAAACCTAACCCCAAATCTAAACCTAAAATCTAAACCTAACCCCAAATCTAAACCTAACCCCAAATCTAAACCTAAAATCTAAACCTAACCCCAAATCTAAACCTAAAATCTAAACCTAACCCCAAATCTAAACCTAAAATCTAAACCTAACCCCAAATCTAAACCTAAAATCTAAACCTACCCCAAATCTAAACCTAAAATCTAAACCTAACCCCAAATCTAAACCTAAAATCTAAACCTAACCCCAAATCTAAACCTAAAATCTAAACCTAACCCCAAATCTAAACTTAACCCCAAATCTAAACCGAAAATCTAAACCTAACCCCAAATCTAAAACTAAAATCTAAACCTAACCCCAAATCTAAATCTAACCCCAAATCTAAACCTAAAATCTAAACCTAACTCCAAATCTAATCCTAAAATCTAAACCTAACCTTAAATCTAAACCTAAAATCTAAACCTAACCCCAAATCTAAACCTAAAATCTAAACCTAAAATCTAAACCTAACCCCAAATCTAAACCTAAAATCTAAACCTAACCCCAAATCTAAACCTAAAATCTAAACCTAACCCCAAATCTAAGCCTAAAATCTAAACCTAACCCCAAATCTAAACCTAACCCCAAATCTAAACCTAAAATCTAAACCTAACCCCAAATCTAAACCTAAAATCTAAACCTAACCCCAAATCTAAACCTAACCCCAAACCTAACCTAAAATCTAAACCTAACCCCAAATCTAAACCTAAAATCTAAACCTAACCCCAAATCTAAACCTAAAATCTAAACCTAACCCCAAATCTAAACCTAAAATCTAAACCTAAAATCTAAACCTAACCCCATATCTAAACCTAAAATCTAAACCTAACCCCAAATCTAAACCTAACCCCAACCCCTAACCCCAAATCTAAACCTAACCCCAAATCTAAACCCCAAATCTAAACCTAACCCCAAATCTAAACCTAAAATCTAAACCTAACCCCAAATCTAAACCTAACCCCAACCCCTAACCCCAAATCTAAACCTAACCCCAAATCTAAACCTAAAATCTAAACCTAACCCCAAATCTAAACCTAAAATCTAAACCTAACCCCAAATCTAAACCTAAACCCAAATCTAAACCGAAAATCTAAACCTAACCCCAAATCTAAACCTAAAATCTAAACCTAACCCCAAATCTAAACCTAACCCCAAATCTAAACCTAAAATCTAAACCTAACCCCAAATCTAAACCTAACCCCAAATCTAAACCTAAAATCTAAACCTAACCCCAAATCTAAACCCCAAATCTAAACCTAACCCCAAATCTAAACCCCAAATCTAAACCTAACCCCAAATCTAAACCTAAAATCTAAACCTAACCCCAAATCTAAACCTAAAATCTAAACCTAACCCCAAATCTAAACCTAACCCCAAATCTAAACCTAAAATCTAAACCTAACCCCAAATCTAAACCTAACCCCAAATCTAAACCTAAAATCTAAACCTAACCCCAAATCTAAACCTAAAATCTAAACCTAACCCCAAATCTAAACCTAAAATCTAAACATAACCCCAAATCTAAACCTAAAATCTAAACCTAACCCCAAATCTAAACCTAAAATCTAAACCTACCCCAAATCTAAACCTAAAATCTAAACCTAACCCCAAATCTAAACCTAAAATCTAAACCTAACCCCAAATCTAAACCTAAAATCTAAACCTAACCCCAAATCTAAACCTAACCCCAAATCTAAACCTAAAATCTAAACCTAACCCCAAATCTAAACCTAACCCCAAATCTAAACCTAAAATCTAAACCTAACCCCAAATCTAAACCTAAAATCTAAACCTAACCCCAAATCTAAACCTAACCCCAAATCTAAACCTAAAATCTAAACCTAACCCCAAATCTAAACCTAACCCCAAATCTAAACCTAAAATCTAAACCTAAAATCTAAACCTAACCCCAAATCTAAACATAAAATCTAAACCTAACCCCAAATCTAAACTTAAAATCTAAACCTAACCCCAAATCTAAACCTAAAATCTAAACCTAACCCCAAATCTAAACCTAACCCCAAATCTAAACGTAAAATCTAAACCTAACCCCAAATCTAAACCTAACCCCAAACCTAACCTAAAATCTAAACCTAACCCCAAATCTAAACCTAAAATCTAAACCTAACCCCAAACTTAACCTATAATCTAAACCTAACCCCAAATCTAAACCAAAAATCTAAACCTAACCCCAAATCTAAACCTAAAATCTAAACCTAAAATCTAAACCTAACCCCAAATCTAAACCTAAAATCTAACCCTAACCCTAAATCTAAACCTAAAATCTAAAGCTAACCCCAAATCTAAACCTAACCCCAAATCTAAACCCCAAATCTAAACCTAACCCCAAATCTAAACCTAAAATCTAAACCTAACCCCAAATCTAAACCTAAAATCTAAACCTAAAATCTAAACCTAACCCCAAATCTAAACCTAAAATCTAAACCTAACCCCAAATCTAAACCTAAAATCTAAACCTAACCCCAAATCTAAACCTAACCCCAAATCTAAACCTAAAATCTAAACCTAACCCCAAATCTAAACCTAACCCCAAATCTAAACCTAAAATCTAAACCTAATCCCAAATCTAAACCCCAAATATAAACCTAACCCCAAATCTAAACCCCAAATCTAAACCTAACCCCAAATCTAAACCTAAAATCTAAACCTAAGCCCAAATCAAAACCTAAAATCTAAACCTAACCCCAAATCTAAACCTAACCCCAAATCTAAACCTAAAATCTAAACCTAACCCCAAATTTAAACCTAAAATCTAAACCTAACCCCAAATCTAAACCTAACCCCAAATCTAAACCTAAAATCTAAACCTAACCCCAAATCTAAACCGAAAATCTAAACCTAACCCCAAATCTAAACCTAAAATCTAAACCTAACCCCAAGTCTAAACCCCAAATCTAAACCTAACCCCAAATCTAAACCTAAAATCTAAACCTAACCCCAAATCTAAACCTAACTCCAAATCTAAACTTAAAATCTAAACCTAACCCCAAATCTAAACCTAAAATCTAAACCTAACCCGAAATCTAAACCTAACCCCAAATCTAAACCTAAAATCTAAACCTAACCCCAAATCTAAACCTAACCCCAAACCTAACCTAAAATCTAAACCTAACCCCAAATCTAAACCTAAAATCTAAACCTAACCCCAAATCTAAACCTAAAATCTAAACCTAAAATCTAAACCTAACCCCAAATGTAAACCTAAAATCTAAACCTAACCCTAAATCTAAACCTAAAATCTAAACCTAACCCCAAATCTAAACCTAACCCAAATCTAAACCCCAAATCTAAACCTAACCCCAAATCTAAACCTAACCCCAAATCTAAACCTAAAATCTAAACCTAACCCCAAATCTAAACCTAACCCCAACCCCTAACCCCAAATCTAAACCTAACCCCAAATCTAAACCTAACCCCAAATCTAAACCTAAAATCTAAACCTAACCCCAAATCTAAACCTAACCCCAAATCTAAACCTAAAATCTAAACCTAACCCCAAATCTAAACCTAACCCCAAATCTAAACCTAAAATCTAAACCTAACCCCAAATCTAAACCTAACCCCAAATCTAAACCTAAAATCTAAACCTAACCCCAGATCTAAACCTAACCCCAAATCTAAACCTAAAATCTAAACCTAACCCCAAATCTAAACCTAAAATCTAAACCTAACCCCAAATCTAAACCTAAAATCTAAACCTAACCCCAAATCTAAACCTAACCCCAAATCTAAACCTAAAATCTAAACCTAACCCCAAATCTAAACCTAACCCCAAATCTAAACCTAAAATCTAAACCTAACCCCAAATCTAAACTAAAATCTAAACCTAACCCCAAATCTAAACCTAAAATCTAAACATAACCCCAAATCTAAACCTAAAATCTAAACCTAACCCCAAATCTAAACCTAAAATCTAAACCTACCCCAAATCTAAACCTAAAATCTAAACCTAACCCCAAATCTAAACCTAAAATCTAAACCTAACCCCAAATCTAAACCTAAAATCTAAACCTAACCCCAAATCTAAACTTAACCCCAAATCTAAACCGAAAATCTAAACCTAACCCCAAATCTAAACCTAAAATCTAAACCTAACCCCAAATCTAAATCTAACCCCAAATCTAAACCTAAAATCTAAACCTAACTCCAAATCTAATCCTAAAATCTAAACCTAACCTTAAATCTAAACCTAAAATCTAAACCTAACCCCAAATCTAAACCTAACCCCAAATCTAAACCTAAAATCTAAACCTAAAATCTAAACCTAACCCCAAATCTAAACCTAAAATCTAAACCTAACCCCAAATCTAAACCTAAAATCTAAACCTAACACCAAATCTAAACCTAACCCCAAATCTAAACCTAAAATCTAAACCTAACCCCAAATCTAAACCTAACCCCAAATCTAAACCTAAAATCTAAACCTAACCCCAAATCTAAACCTAACCCAAAATCTAAACCTAAAATCTAAACCTAACCCCAAATCTAAACCTAAAATCTAAACATAACCCCAAATCTAAACCTAAAATCTAAACCTAACCCCAAATCTAAACCTAAAATCTAAACCTAACCCCAAATCTAAACCTAAAATCTAAACCTAACCCCAAATCTAAACCTAACCCCAAATCTAAACCTAACCCCAAATCTAAACCTAAAATCTAAACCTAACCCCAAATCTAAACCGAAAATCTAAACCTAACCCCAAATCTAAACCTAAAATCTAAACCTAACCCCAAATCTAAATCTAACCCCAAATCTAAACCTAAAATCTAAACCTAACTCCAAATCTAATCCTAAAATCTAAACCTAACCCCAAATCTAAACCTAAAATCTAAACCTAACCCCAAATCTAAACCTAACCTTAAATCTAAACCTAAAATCTAAACCTAACCCCAAATCTAAACCTAAAATCTAAACCTAAAATCTAAACCTAACCCCAAATCTAAACCTAAAATCTAAACCTAAACCCAAATCTAAACCTAAAATCTAAACCTAACCCCAAATCTAAACCTAACCCCAAATCTAAACCTAAAATCTAAACCTAACCCCAAATCTAAAACTAAAATCTAAACCTAACCCCAAATCTAAACCTAACCCCAAATCTAAACCTAAAATCTAAACCTAACCCCAAATCTGAACCCCAAATCTAAACCTAACCCCAAATCTAAACCTAAAATCTAAACCTAACCCCAAATCTAAACCTAACCCCAAATCTAAACCTAAAATCTAAACCTAACCCCAAATCTAAACCTAAAATCTAAACCTAACCCCAAATCTAAACCTAAAATCTAAACCTACCCCAAATCTAAACCTAAAATCTAAACCTAACCCCAAATCTAAACCTAAAATCTAAACCTAACCCCAAATCTAAACCTAAAACCTAAGCCTAAAATCTAAACCTAACCCCAAATCTAAACCTAAAATCTAAACCTAACCCCAAATCTAAACCTAACCCCAAATCTAAACCTAAAATCTAAACCTAAAATCTAAACCTAACCCCAAATTTAAACCTAACCCCAAATCTAAACCTAACCCCAAATCTAAACCTAAAATCTAAACCTAACCCAAAATCTAAACCTAAAATCTAAACCTAACTCCAAATCTAAACCTAAAATCTAAACCTAACCCCAAATCTAAACCTAAAACCTAAGCCTAAAATCTAAACCTAACCCCAAATCTAAACCTAAAATCTAAACCTAACCCCAAATCTAAACCTAACCCAAATCTAAACCTAAAATCTAAACCTAAAATCTAAACCTAACCCCAAATCTAAACCTAACCCCAAATCTAAACCTAACCCCAAATCTAAACCTAAAATCTAAACCTAACCCAAAATCTAAACCTAAAATCTAAACCTAACCCCAAATCTAAACCTAAAATCTAAACATAACCCCAAATCTAAACCTAAAATCTAAACCTAACCCCAAATCTAAACCTAAAATCTAAACCTAACCCCAAATCTAAACCTAACCCCAAATCTAAACCTAACCCCAAATCTAAACCTAACCCCAAATCTAAACCTAAAATCTAAACCTAACCCCAAATCTAAACCGAAAATCTAAACCTAACCCCAAATCTAAACCTTAAATCTAAACCTAACCCCAAATCTAAATCTAACCCCAAATCTAAACCTAAAATCTAAACCTAACTCCAAATCTAATCCTAAAATCTAAACCTAACCCCAAATCTAAACCTAAAATCTAAACCTAACCCCAAATCTAAACCTAACCTTAAATCTAAACCTAAAATCTAAACCTAACCCCAAATCTAAATCTAAAATCTAAACCTAAAATCTAAACCTAACCCCAAATCTAAACCTAAAATCTAAACCTAAACCCAAATCTAAACCTAAAATCTAAACCTAACCCCAAATCTAAACCTAACCCCAAATCTAAACCTAAAATCTAAACCTAACCCCAAATCTAAAACTAAAATCTAAACCTAACCCCAAATCTAAACCTAACCCCAAATCTAAACCTAAAATCTAAACCTAACCCCAAATCTGAACCCCAAATCTAAACCTAACCCCAAATCTAAACCTAAAATCTAAACCTAACCCCAAATCTAAACCTAACCCCAAATCTAAACCTAAAATCTAAACCTAACCCCAAATCTAAACCTAAAATCTAAACCTAACCCCAAATCTAAACCTAAAATCTAAACCTACCCCAAATCTAAACCTAAAATCTAAACCTAACCCCAAATCTAAACCTAAAATCTAAACCTAACCCCAAATCTAAACCTAAAACCTAAGCCTAAAATCTAAACCTAACCCCAAATCTAAACCTAAAATCTAAACCTAACCCCAAATCTAAACCTAACCCCAAATCTAAACCTAAAATCTAAACCTAAAATCTAAACCTAACCCCAAATTTAAACCTAACCCCAAATCTAAACCTAACCCCAAATCTAAACCTAAAATCTAAACCTAACCCCAAATCTAAACCTAAAATCTAAACCTAACCCCAAATCTAAACCTAAAACCTAAGCCTAAAATCTAAACCTAACCCCAAATCTAAACCTAAAATCTAAACCTAACCCCAAATCTAAACCTAACCCCAAATCTAAACCTAAAATCTAAACCTAAAATCTAAACCTAACCCCAAATCTAAACCTAACCCCAAATCTAAACCTAACCCCAAATCTAAACCTAAAATCTAAACCTAACCCAAAATCTAAACCTAAAATCTAAACCTAACCCCAAATCTAAACCTAAAATCTAAACATAACCCCAAATCTAAACCTAAAATCTAAACCTAACCCCAAATCTAAACCTAAAATCTAAACCTAACCCCAAATCTAAACCTAACCCCAAATCTAAACCTAACCCCAAATCTAAACCTAAAATCTAAACCTAACCCCAAATCTAAACCGAAAATCTAAACCTAACCCCAAATCTAAACCTAAAATCTAAACCTAACCCCAAATCTAAATCTAACCCCAAATCTAAACCTAAAATCTAAACCTAACTCCAAATCTAATCCTAAAATCTAAACCTAACCCCAAATCTAAACCTAAAATCTAAACCTAACCCCAAATCTAAACCTAACCTTAAATCTAAACCTAAAATCTAAACCTAACCCCAAATCTAAACCTAAAATCTAAACCTAAAATCTAAACCTAACCCCAAATCTAAACCTAAAATCTAAACCTAACCCCAAATCTAAACCTAAAATCTAAACCTAACCCCAAATCTAAACCTAACCCCAAATCTAAACCTAAAATCTAAACCTAACCCCAAATCTAAAACTAAAATCTAAACCTAACCCCAAATCTAAACCTAACCCCAAATCTAAACCTAAAATCTAAACCTAACCCCAAATCTGAACCCCAAATCTAAACCTAACCCCAAATCTAAACCTAAAATCTAAACCTAACCCCAAATCTAAACCTAACCCCAAATCTAAACCTAAAATCTAAACCTAACCCCAAATCTAAACCTAAAATCTAAACCTAACCCCAAATCTAAACCTAAAATCTAAACCTACCCCAAATCTAAACCTAAAATCTAAACCTAACCCCAAATCTAAACCTAAAATCTAAACCTAACCCCAAATCTAAACCTAAAACCTAAGCCTAAAATCTAAACCTAACCCCAAATCTAAACCTAAAATCTAAACCTAACCCCAAATCTAAACCTAACCCCAAATCTAAACCTAAAATCTAAACCTAACCCCAAATCTAAACCTAAAATCTAAACCTAACCCCAAATCTAAACATAAAATCTAAACATAACCCCAAATCTAAACCTAAAATCTAAACCTAACCCCAAATCTAAACCTAAAATCTAAACCTACCCCAAATCTAAACCTAAAATCTAAACCTAACCCCAAATCTAAACCTAAAATCTAAACCTAACCCCAAATCTAAACCTAAAACCTAAGCCTAAAATCTAAACCTAACCCCAAATCTAAACCTAAAATCTAAACCTAACCCCAAATCTAAACCTAACCCCAAATCTAAACCTAAAATCTAAACCTAACCCCAAATCTAAACCTAAAATCTAAACCTAACCCCAAATCTAAACATAAAATCTAAACATAACCCCAAATCTAAACCTAAAATCTAAACCTAACCCCAAATCTAAACCTAAAATCTAAACCTACCCCAAATCTAAACCTAAAATCTAAACCTAACCCCAAATCTAAACCTAAAATCTAAACCTAACCCCAAATCTAAACCTAAAATCTAAACCTAACCCCAAATCTAAACCTAACCCCAAATCTAAACCTAAAATCTAAACCTAACCCCAAATCTAAATCTAACCCCAAATCTAAACCTAAAATCTAAACCTAACTCCAAATCTAATCCTAAAATCTAAACCTAACCTTAAATCTAAACCTAAAATCTAAACCTAACCCCAAATCTAAACCTAACCCCAAATCTAAACCTAAAATCTAAACCTAACCCCAAATCTAAACCTAAAATCTAAACCTAACCCCAAATCTAAACCTAAAATCTAAACCTAACACCAAATCTAAACCTAACCCCAAATCTAAACCTAAAATCTAAACCTAACCCCAAATCTAAACCTAACCCCAAATCTAAACCTAAAATCTAAACCTAACCCCAAATCTAAACCTAAAATCTAAACCTAACCCCAAATCTAAACCTAACCCAAAATCTAAACCTAAAATCTAAACCTAACCCCAAATCTAAACCTAAAATCTAAACATAACCCCAAATCTAAACCTAAAATCTAAACCTAACCCCAAATCTAAACCTAAAATCTAAACCTAACCCCAAATCTAAACCTAAAATCTAAACCTAACCCCAAATCTAAACCTAACCCCAAATCTAAACCTAACCCCAAATCTAAACCTAAAATCTAAACCTAACCCCAAATCTAAACCGAAAATCTAAACCTAACCCCAAATCTAAACCTAAAATCTAAACCTAACCCCAAATCTAAATCTAACCCCAAATCTAAACCTAAAATCTAAACCTAACTCCAAATCTAATCCTAAAATCTAAACCTAACCCCAAATCTAAACCTAAAATCTAAACCTAACCCCAAATCTAAACCTAAAATCTAAACCTAAAATCTAAACCTAACCCCAAATCTAAACCTAAAATCTAAACCTAACCCCAAATCTAAACCTAAAATCTAAACCTAACCCCAAATCTAAACCTAACCCCAAATCTAAACCTAAAATCTAAACCTAACCCCAAATCTAAAACTAAAATCTAAACCTAACCCCAAATCTAAACCTAACCCCAAATCTAAACCTAAAATCTAAACCTAACCCCAAATCTAAACCTAAAATCTAAACCTAACCCCAAATCTAAACCTAACCCCAAATCTAAACCGAAAATCTAAACCTAACCCCAAATCTAAACCTAAAATCTAAACCTAACCCCAAATCTAAACCTAACCCCAAATCTAAACCTAAAATCTAAACCTAACCCCAAATCTAAACCTAACCCCAAATCTAAACCTAAAATCTAAACCTAACCCCAAATCTAAACCCCAAATCTAAACCTAACCCCAAATCTAAACCCCAAATC
Organism: Patagioenas fasciata; assembly: GCF_037038585.1. Classification (NCBI taxonomy): domain Eukaryota; kingdom Metazoa; phylum Chordata; class Aves; order Columbiformes; family Columbidae; genus Patagioenas; species Patagioenas fasciata. The sequence goes on from NW_027288511.1 coordinate 1,050,947, forward strand.
TAAACCTAACCCCAAATCTAAACCTAAAATCTAAACCTAACCCCAAATCTAAACCTAAAATCTAAACCTAACCCCAAATCTAAACCTAACCCCAAATCTAAACCTAAAATCTAAACCTAACCCCAAATCTAAACCTAAAATCTAAACCTAACCCCAAATCTAAACCTAACCTCAAATCTAAACCTAAAATCTAAACCTAACCCCAAATATAAACCTAAAATCTAAACCTAAAATCTAAACCTAACCCCAAATCTAAACCTAACCCCAAATCTAAACCCCAAATCTAAACCTAACCCCAATTCTAAACCTAACCCCAAATCTAAACCTAAAATCTAAACCTAACCCCAAATCTAAACCTAACCCCAACCCCTAACCCCAAATCTAAACCTAACCCCAAATCTAAACCTAACCCCAAATCTAAACCTAAAATCTAAACCTAACCCCAAATCTAAACCTAAAATCTAAACCTAACCCCAAATCTAAACCTAACCCCAAATCTAAACCTAAAATCTAAACCTAACCCCAAATCTAAACCTAACCCCAAATCTAAACCGAAAATCTAAACCTAACCCCAAATTTAAACCTAAAATCTAAACCTAACCCCAAATCTAAACCTAACCCCAAATCTAAATCTAAAATCTAAACCTAACCCCAAATCTAAACCTAACCCCAAATCTAAACCTAAAATCTAAACCTAACCCCAAATCTAAACCCCAAATCTAAACCTAACCCCAAATCTAAACCTAAAATCTAAACCTAACCCCAAATCTAAACCTAAAATCTAAACCTAACCCCAAATCTAAACCTAAAATCTAAACCTAACCCCAAATCTAAACCTAACCCCAAACCTAACCTAAAATCTAAACCTAACCCCAAGTCTAAACCTAAAATCTAAACCTAACCCCAAATCTAAACCTAAAATCTAAACCTAAAATCTAAACCTAACCCCATATCTAAACCTAAAATCTAAACCTAACCCTAAATCTAAACCTAAAATCTAAACCTAAAATCTAAACCTAACCCCATATCTAAACCTAAAATCTAAACCTAACCCTAAATCTAAACCTAAAATCTAAACCTAACCCCAAATCTAAACCTAACCCCAAATCTAAACCCCAAATCTAAACCTAACCCCAAATCTAAACCTAACCCCAAATCTAAACCTAAAATCTAAACCTAACCCCAAATCTAAACCTAACCCCAACCCCTAACCCCAAATCTAAACCTAACCCCAAATCTAAACCTAACCCCAAATCTAAACCTAAAATCTAAACCTAACCCCAAATCTAAACCTAAACCCAAATCTAAACCGAAAATCTAAACCTAACCCCAAATCTAAACCTAAAATCTAAACCTAACCCCAAATCTAAACCTAACCCCAAATCTAAACCTAAAATCTAAACCTAACCCCAAATCTAAACCTAACCCCAAATCTAAACCTAAAATCTAAACCTAACCCCAAATCTAAACCCCAAATCTAAACCTAACCCCAAATCTAAACCCCAAATCTAAACCTAACCCCAAATCTAAACCTAAAATCTAAACCTAACCCCAAATCTAAACCTAAAATCTAAACCTAACCCCAAATCTAAACCTAAAATCTAAACCTAACCCCAAATCTAAACCTAACCCCAAATCTAAACCTAAAATCTAAACCTAACCCCAAATCTAAACCTAAAATCTAAACCTAACCCCAAATCTAAACCTAAAATCTAAACCTAACCCCAAATCTAAACCTAAAATCTAAACCTACCCCAAATCTAAACCTAAAATCTAAACCTAACCCCAAATCTAAACCTAAAATCTAAACCTAACCCCAAATCTAAACCTAAAATCTAAACCTAACCCCAAATCTAAACTTAACCCCAAATCTAAACCGAAAATCTAAACCTAACCCCAAATCTAAAACTAAAATCTAAACCTAACCCCAAATCTAAATCTAACCCCAAATCTAAACCTAAAATCTAAACCTAACTCCAAATCTAATCCTAAAATCTAAACCTAACCTTAAATCTAAACCTAAAATCTAAACCTAACCCCAAATCTAAACCTAAAATCTAAACCTAAAATCTAAACCTAACCCCAAATCTAAACCTAACCCCAAATCTAAACCTAAAATCTAAACCTAACCCCAAATCTAAACCTAAAATCTAAACCTAACCCCAAATCTAAACCTAAAATCTAAACCTAACCCCAAATCTAAACCTAACCCCAAATCTAAACCTAAAATCTAAACCTAACCCCAAATCTAAACCTAAAATCTAAACCTAACCCCAAATCTAAACCTAACCCCAAACCTAACCTAAAATCTAAACCTAACCCCAAATCTAAACCTAAAATCTAAACCTAACCCCAAATCTAAACCTAAAATCTAAACCTAACCCCAAATCTAAACCTAAAATCTAAACCTAAAATCTAAACCTAACCCCATATCTAAACCTAAAATCTAAACCTAACCCCAAATCTAAACCTAACCCCAACCCCTAACCCCAAATCTAAACCTAACCCCAAATCTAAACCCCAAATCTAAACCTAACCCCAAATCTAAACCTAAAATCTAAACCTAACCCCAAATCTAAACCTAAACCCAACCCCTAACCCCATATCTAAACCTAAAATCTAAACCTAACCCCAAATCTAAACCTAACCCCAACCCCTAACCCCAAATCTAAACCTAACCCCAAATCTAAACCCCAAATCTAAACCTAACCCCAAATCTAAACCTAAAATCTAAACCTAACCCCAAATCTAAACCTAACCCCAACCCCTAACCCCAAATCTAAACCTAACCCCAAATCTAAACCTAACCCCAAATCTAAACCTAAAATCTAAACCTAACCCCAAATCTAAACCTAAAATCTAAACCTAACCCCAAATCTAAACCTAAACCCAAATCTAAACCGAAAATCTAAACCTAACCCCAAATCTAAACCTAAAATCTAAACCTAACCCCAAATCTAAACCTAACCCCAAATCTAAACCTAAAATCTAAACCTAACCCCAAATCTAAACCTAACCCCAAATCTAAACCTAAAATCTAAACCTAACCCCAAATCTAAACCCCAAATCTAAACCTAACCCCAAATCTAAACCCCAAATCTAAACCTAACCCCAAATCTAAACCTAAAATCTAAACCTAACCCCAAATCTAAACCTAAAATCTAAACCTAACCCCAAATCTAAACCTAACCCCAAATCTAAACCTAAAATCTAAACCTAACCCCAAATCTAAACCTAACCCCAAATCTAAACCTAAAATCTAAACCTAACCCCAAATCTAAACCTAAAATCTAAACCTAACCCCAAATCTAAACCTAAAATCTAAACATAACCCCAAATCTAAACCTAAAATCTAAACCTAACCCCAAATCTAAACCTAAAATCTAAACCTACCCCAAATCTAAACCTAAAATCTAAACCTAACCCCAAATCTAAACCTAAAATCTAAACCTAACCCCAAATCTAAACCTAAAATCTAAACCTAACCCCAAATCTAAACTTAACCCCAAATCTAAACCGAAAATCTAAACCTAACCCCAAATCTAAAACTAAAATCTAAACGTAACCCCAAATCTAAATCTAACCCCAAATCTAAACCTAAAATCTAAACCTAACTCCAAATCTAATAATAAAATCTAAACCTAACCTTAAATCTAAACCTAAAATCTAAACCTAACCCCAAATCTAAACCTAAAATCTAAACCTAAAATCTAAACCTAACCCCAAATCTAAACCTAACCCCAAATCTAAACCTAACCCCAAATCTAAACCTAAAATCGAAACCTAACCCCAAATCTAAACCTAAAATCTAAACCTAACCCCAAATCTAAACCTAAAATCTAAACCTAACCCCAAATCTAAACCTAAAATCTAAACCTAACCCCAAATCTAAACCTAACCCCAAATCTAAACCTAAAATCTAAACCTAACCCCAAATCTAAAACTAAAATCTAAACCTAACCCCAAATCTAAACCTAACCCCAAATCTAAACCTAAAATCTAAACCTAACCCCAAATCTAAACCTAACCCCAAATCTAAACCGAAAATCTAAACCTAACCCCAAATCTAAACCTAAAATCTAAACCTAACCCCAAATCTAAACCTAACCCCAAATCTAAACCTAAAATCTAAACCTAACCCCAAATCTAAACCTAACCCCAAATCTAAACCTAAAATCTAAACCTAACCCCAAATCTAAACCTAACCTCAAATCTAAACCTAAAATCTAAACCTTACCCCAAATATAAACCTAAAATCTAAACCTAAAATCTAAACCTAACCCCTAATCTAAACCTAACCCCAAATCTAAACCCCAAATCTAAACCTAACCCCAAATCTAAACCTAACCCCAAATCTAAACCTAAAATCTACACCTAACCCCAAATCTAAACCTAACCCCAACCCCTAACCCCAAATCTAAACCTAACCCCAAATCTAAACCTAACCCCAAATCTAAACCTAAAATCTAAACCTAACCCCAAATCTAAACCTAAAATCTAAACCTAACCCCAAATCTAAACCTAACCCCAAACCTAACCTAAAATCTAAACCTAACCCCAAATCTAAACCTAAAATCTAAACCTAACCCCAAATCTAAACCTAAAATCAAAACCTAACCCCAAATCTAAACCTAACCCCAAATCTAAACCTAAAATCTAAACCTAACCCCAAATCTAAACCTAACCCCAAACCTAACCTAAAATCTAAACCTAACCCCAAATCTAAACCTAAAATCTAAACCTAACCCCAAATCTAAACCTAAAATCTAAACCTAACCCCAAATCTAAACCTAAAATCTAAACCTAAAATCTAAACCTAACCCCATATCTAAACCTAAAATCTAAACCTAACCCCAAATCTAAACCTAACCCCAACCCCTAACCCCAAATCTAAACCTAACCCCAAATCTAAACCCCAAATCTAAACCTAACCCCAAATCTAAACCTAAAATCTAAACCTAACCCCAAATCTAAACCTAACCCCAACCCCTAACCCCAAATCTAAACCTAACCCCAAATCTAAACCTAAAATCTAAACCTAACCCCAAATCTAAACCTAAAATCTAAACCTAACCCCAAATCTAAACCTAACCCCAAATCTAAACCTAAAATCTAAACCTAACCCCAAATCTAAACCCCAAATCTAAACCTAACCCCAAATCTAAACCCCAAATCTAAACCTAACCCCAAATCTAAACCTAAAATCTAAACCTAACCCCAAATCTAAACCTAAAATCTAAACCTAACCCCAAATCTAAACCTAACCTCAAATCTAAACCTAAAATCTAAACCTAACTCCAAATCTAATAATAAAATCTAAACCTAACCTTAAATCTAAACCTAAAATCTAAACCTAACCCCAAATCTAAACCTAAAATCTAAACCTAAAATCTAAACCTAACCCCAAATCTAAACCTAACCCCAAATCTAAACCTAACCCCAAATCTAAACCTAAAATCTAAACCTAACCCCAAATCTAAACCTAAAATCTAAACCTAACCCCAAATCTAAACCTAAAATCTAAACCTAACCCCAAATCTAAACCTAACCCCAAATCTAAACCTAAAATCTAAACCTAACCCCAAATCTAAAACTAAAATCTAAACCTAACCCCAAATCTAAACCTAACCGCAAATCTAAACCTAAAATCTAAACCTAACCCCAAATCTAAACCTAACCCCAAATCTAAACCGAAAATCTAAACCTAACCCCAAATCTAAACCTAAAATCTAAACCTAACCCCAAATCTAAACCTAACCCCAAATCTAAACCTAAAATCTAAACCTAACCCCAAATCTAAACCTAACCCCAAATCTAAACCTAAAATCTAAACCTAACCCCAAATCTAAACCTAACCTCAAATCTAAACCTAAAATCTAAACCTTACCCCAAATATAAACCTAAAATCTAAACCTAAAATCTAAACCTAACCCCTAATCTAAACCTAACCCCAAATCTAAACCCCAAATCTAAACCTAACCCCAAATCTAAACCTAACCCCAAATCTAAACCTAAAATCTACACCTAACCCCAAATCTAAACCTAACCCCAACCCCTAACCCCAAATCTAAACCTAACCCCAAATCTAAACCTAACCCCAAATCTAAACCTAAAATCTAAACCTAACCCCAAATCTAAACCTAAAATCTAAACCTAACCCCAAATCTAAACCTAACCCCAAACCTAACCTAAAATCTAAACCTAACCCCAAATCTAAACCTAAAATCTAAACCTAACCCCAAATCTAAACCTAAAATCTAAACCTAACCCCAAATCTAAACCTAAAATCAAAACCTAACCCCAAATCTAAACCTAACCCCAAATCTAAACCTAAAATCTAAACCTAACCCCAAATCTAAACCTAACCCCAAACCTAACCTAAAATCTAAACCTAACCCCAAATCTAAACCTAAAATCTAAACCTAACCCCAAATCTAAACCTAAAATCTAAACCTAACCCCAAATCTAAACCTAAAATCAAAACCTAAAATCTAAACCTAACCCCATATCTAAACCTAAAATCTAAACCTAACCCCAAATCTAAACCTAACCCCAACCCCTAACCCCAAATCTAAACCTAACCCCAAATCTAAACCCCAAATCTAAACCTAACCCCAAATCTAAACCTAAAATCTAAACCTAACCCCAAATCTAAACCTAACCCCAACCCCTAACCCCAAATCTAAACCTAACCCCAAATCTAAACCTAAAATCTAAACCTAACCCCAAATCTAAACCTAAAATCTAAACCTAACCCCAAATCTAAACCTAACCCCAAATCTAAACCTAAAATCTAAACCTAACCCCAAATCTAAACCCCAAATCTAAACCTAACCCCAAATCTAAACCCCAAATCTAAACCTAACCCCAAATCTAAACCTAAAATCTAAACCTAACCCCAAATCTAAACCTAAAATCTAAACCTAACCCCAAATCTAAACCTAACCTCAAATCTAAACCTAAAATCTAAACCTAACCCCAAATATAAACCTAAAATCTAAACCTAAAATCTAAACCTAACCCCAAATCTAAACCTAACCCCAAATCTAAACCCCAAATCTAAACCTAACCCCAAATCTAAACCTAACCCCAAATCTAAACCTAAAATCTAAACCTAACCCCAAATCTAAACCTAACCCCAACCCCTAACCCCAAATCTAATCCTAACCCCAAATCTAAACCCCAAATCTAAACCTAACCCCAAATCTAAACCTAACCCCAAATCTAAACCTAAAATCTAAACCTAACCCCAAATCTAAACCTAACCCCAACCCCTAACCCCAAATCTAAACCTAACCCCAAATCTAAACCTAACCCCAAATCTAAACCTAAAATCTAAACCTAACCCCAAATCTAAACCTAAAATCTAAACCTAACCCCAAATCTAAACCTAACCCCAAATCTAAACCGAAAATCTAAACCTAACCCCAAATTTAAACCTAAAATCTAAACCTAACCCCAAATCTAAACCTAACCCCAAATCTAAACCTAAAATCTAAACCTAACCCCAAATCTAAACCTAACCCCAAATCTAAACCTAAAATCTAAACCTAATCCCAAATCTAAACCCCAAATCTAAACCTAACCCCAAATCTAAACCTAAAATCTAAACCTAACCCCAAATCTAAACCTAAAATCTAAACCTAACCCCAAATCTAAACCTAACCCCAAATCTAAACCTAAAATCTAAACCTAACCCCAAATCTAAACCTAACCCCAAACCTAACCTAAAATCTAAACCTAACCCCAAATCTAAACCTAAAATCTAAACCTAACCCCAAATCTAAACCTAAAATCTAAACCTAAAATCTAAACCTAACCCCATATCTAAACCTAAAATCTAAACCTAACCCTAAATCTAAACCTAAAATCTAAACCTAACCCCAAATCTAAACCTAACCCCAAATCTAAACCCCAAATCTAAACCTAACCCCAAATCTAAACCTAACCCCAAATCTAAACCTAAAATCTAAACCTAACCCCAAATCTAAACCTAACCCCAACCCCTAACCCCAAATCTAAACCTAACCCCAAATCTAAACCTAACCCCAAATCTAAACCTAAAATCTAAACCTAACCCCAAATCTAAACCTAACCCCAAATCTAAAACTAAAATCTAAACCTAACCCCAAATCTAAACCTAACCCCAAATCTAAACCTAAAATCTAAACCTAACCCCAAATCTAAACCTAACCCCAAATCTAAACCTAAAATCTAAACCTAACACCAAATCTAAACCTAAAATCTAAACCTAACCCCAGATCTAAACCTAACCCCAAATCTAAACCTAAAATCTAAACCTAACCCCAAATCTAAACCTAAAATCTAAACCTAACCCCAAATCTAAACCTAACCCCAAATCTAAACCTAAAATCTAAACCTAACCCCAAATCTAAACCTAACCCCAAATCTAAACCTAAAATCTAAACCTAACCCCAAATCTAAACCTAAAATCTAAACATAACCCCAAATCTAAACCTAAAATCTAAACCTAACCCCAAATCTAAACCTAAAATCTAAACCTACCCCAAATCTAAACCTAAAATCTAAACCTAACCCCAAATCTAAACCTGAAACCTAAACCTAACCCCAAATCTAAACCTAAAATCTAAACCTAACCCCAAATCTAAACTTAACCCCAAATCTAAACCGAAAATCTAAACCTAACCCCAAATCTAAACCTAAAATCTAAACCTAACCCCAAATCTAAATCTAACCCCAAATCTAAACCTAAAATCTAAACCTAACTCCAAATCTAATCCTAAAATCTAAACCTAACCTTAAATCTAAACCTAAAATCTAAACCTAACCCCAAATCTAAACCTAAAATCTAAACCTAAAATCTAAACCTAACCCCAAATCTAAACCTAACCCCAAATCTAAACCTAACCCCAAATCTAAACCTAAAATCTAAACCTAACCCCAAATCTAAACCGAAAATCTAAACCTAACCCCAAATCTAAACCTAAAATCTAAACCTAACCCCAAATCTAAACCTAACCCCAAATCTAACCCTAAAATCTAAACCTAACCCCAAATCTAAAACTAAAATCTAAACCTAACCCCAAATCTAAACCTAACCCCAAATCTAAACCTAAAATCTAAACCTAACCCCAAATCTAAACCTAACCCCAAATCTAAACCGAAAATCTAAACCTAACCCCAAATCTAAACCTAAAATCTAAACCTAACCCCAAATCTAAACCTAACCCCAAATCTAAACCTAAAATCTAAACCTAACCCCAAATCTAAACCTAACCCCAAATCTAAACCTAAAATCTAAACCTAACCCCAAATCTAAACCCCAAATCTAAACCTAACCCCAAATCTAAACCCCAAATCTAAACCTAACCCCAAATCTAAACCTAAAATCTAAACCTAACCCCAAATCTAAACCTAAAATCTAAACCTAACCCCAAATCTAAACCTAAAATCTAAACCTAACCCCAAATCTAAACCTAACCTCAAATCTAAACCTAAAATCTAAACCTAACCCCAAATATAAACCTAAAATCTAAACCTAAAATCTAAACCTAACCCCAAATCTAAACCTAACCCCAAATCTAAACCCCAAATCTAAACCTAACCCCAAATCTAAACCTAACCCCAAATCTAAACCTAAAATCTAAACCTAACCCCAAATCTAAACCTAACCCCAACCCCTAACCCCAAATCTAAACCTAACCCCAAATCTAAACCTAACCCCAAATCTAAACCTAAAATCTAAACCTAACCCCAAATCTAAACCTAAAATCTAAACCTAACCCCAAATCTAAACCTAACCCCAAATCTAAACCTAAAATCTAAACCTAACCCCAAATCTAAACCTAAAATCTAAACCTAACCCCAAATCTAAACCTAAAATCTAAACCTACCCCAAATCTAAACCTAAAATCTAAACCTAACCCCAAATCTAAACCTAAAATCTAAACCTAACCCCAAATCTAAACCTAAAATCTAAACCTAACCCCAAATCTAAACCTAAAATCAAAACCTAACCCCAAATCTAAACCTAACCCCAAATCTAAACCTAAAATCTAAACCTAACCCCAAATCTAAACCTAACCCCAAACCTAACCTAAAATCTAAACCTAACCCCAAATCTAAACCTAAAATCTAAACCTAACCCCAAATCTAAACCTAAAATCTAAACCTAACCCCAAATCTAAACCTAAAATCAAAACCTAAAATCTAAACCTAACCCCATATCTAAACCTAAAATCTAAACCTAACCCCAAATCTAAACCTAACCCCAACCCCTAACCCCAAATCTAAACCTAACCCCAAATCTAAACCCCAAATCTAAACCTAACCCCAAATCTAAACCTAAAATCTAAACCTAACCCCAAATCTAAACCTAACCCCAACCCCTAACCCCAAATCTAAACCTAACCCCAAATCTAAACCTAAAATCTAAACCTAACCCCAAATCTAAACCTAAAATCTAAACCTAACCCCAAATCTAAACCTAACCCCAAATCTAAACCTAAAATCTAAACCTAACCCCAAATCTAAACCCCAAATCTAAACCTAACCCCAAATCTAAACCCCAAATCTAAACCTAACCCCAAATCTAAACCTAAAATCTAAACCTAACCCCAAATCTAAACCTAAAATCTAAACCTAACCCCAAATCTAAACCTAACCTCAAATCTAAACCTAAAATCTAAACCTAACCCCAAATATAAACCTAAAATCTAAACCTAAAATCTAAACCTAACCCCAAATCTAAACCTAACCCCAAATCTAAACCCCAAATCTAAACCTAACCCCAAATCTAAACCTAACCCCAAATCTAAACCTAAAATCTAAACCTAACCCCAAATCTAAACCTAACCCCAACCCCTAACCCCAAATCTAATCCTAACCCCAAATCTAAACCCCAAATCTAAACCTAACCCCAAATCTAAACCTAACCCCAAATCTAAACCTAAAATCTAAACCTAACCCCAAATCTAAACCTAACCCCAACCCCTAACCCCAAATCTAAACCTAACCCCAAATCTAAACCTAACCCCAAATCTAAACCTAAAATCTAAACCTAACCCCAAATCTAAACCTAAAATCTAAACCTAACCCCAAATCTAAACCTAACCCCAAATCTAAACCGAAAATCTAAACCTAACCCCAAATTTAAACCTAAAATCTAAACCTAACCCCAAATCTAAACCTAACCCCAAATCTAAACCTAAAATCTAAACCTAACCCCAAATCTAAACCTAACCCCAAATCTAAACCTAAAATCTAAACCTAATCCCAAATCTAAACCCCAAATCTAAACCTAACCCCAAATCTAAACCTAAAATCTAAACCTAACCCCAAATCTAAACCTAAAATCTAAACCTAACCCCAAATCTAAACCTAACCCCAAATCTAAACCTAAAATCTAAACCTAACCCCAAATCTAAACCTAACCCCAAACCTAACCTAAAATCTAAACCTAACCCCAAATCTAAACCTAAAATCTAAACCTAACCCCAAATCTAAACCTAAAATCTAAACCTAAAATCTAAACCTAACCCCATATCTAAACCTAAAATCTAAACCTAACCCTAAATCTAAACCTAAAATCTAAACCTAACCCCAAATCTAAACCTAACCCCAAATCTAAACCCCAAATCTAAACCTAACCCCAAATCTAAACCTAACCCCAAATCTAAACCTAAAATCTAAACCTAACCCCAAATCTAAACCTAACCCCAACCCCTAACCCCAAATCTAAACCTAACCCCAAATCTAAACCTAACCCCAAATCTAAACCTAAAATCTAAACCTAACCCCAAATCTAAACCTAACCCCAAATCTAAAACTAAAATCTAAACCTAACCCCAAATCTAAACCTAACCCCAAATCTAAACCTAAAATCTAAACCTAACCCCAAATCTAAACCTAACCCCAAATCTAAACCTAAAATCTAAACCTAACACCAAATCTAAACCTAAAATCTAAACCTAACCCCAGATCTAAACCTAACCCCAAATCTAAACCTAAAATCTAAACCTAACCCCAAATCTAAACCTAAAATCTAAACCTAACCCCAAATCTAAACCTAACCCCAAATCTAAACCTAAAATCTAAACCTAACCCCAAATCTAAACCTAACCCCAAATCTAAACCTAAAATCTAAACCTAACCCCAAATCTAAACCTAAAATCTAAACATAACCCCAAATCTAAACCTAAAATCTAAACCTAACCCCAAATCTAAACCTAAAATCTAAACCTACCCCAAATCTAAACCTAAAATCTAAACCTAACCCCAAATCTAAACCTGAAACCTAAACCTAACCCCAAATCTAAACCTAAAATCTAAACCTAACCCCAAATCTAAACTTAACCCCAAATCTAAACCGAAAATCTAAACCTAACCCCAAATCTAAACCTAAAATCTAAACCTAACCCCAAATCTAAATCTAACCCCAAATCTAAACCTAAAATCTAAACCTAACTCCAAATCTAATCCTAAAATCTAAACCTAACCTTAAATCTAAACCTAAAATCTAAACCTAACCCCAAATCTAAACCTAAAATCTAAACCTAAAATCTAAACCTAACCCCAAATCTAAACCTAACCCCAAATCTAAACCTAAAATCTAAACCTAACCCCAAATCTAAACCGAAAATCTAAACCTAACCCCAAATCTAAACCTAAAATCTAAACCTAACCCCAAATCTAAACCTAACCCCAAATCTAACCCTAAAATCTAAACCTAACCCCAAATCTAAAACTAAAATCTAAACCTAACCCCAAATCTAAACCTAACCCCAAATCTAAACCTAAAATCTAAACCTAACCCCAAATCTAAACCTAACCCCAAATCTAAACCGAAAATCTAAACCTAACCCCAAATCTAAACCTAAAATCTAAACCTAACCCCAAATCTAAACCTAACCCCAAATCTAAACCTAAAATCTAAACCTAACCCCAAATCTAAACCTAACCCCAAATCTAAACCTAAAATCTAAACCTAACCCCAAATCTAAACCCCAAATCTAAACCTAACCCCAAATCTAAACCCCAAATCTAAACCTAACCCCAAATCTAAACCTAAAATCTAAACCTAACCCCAAATCTAAACCTAAAATCTAAACCTAACCCCAAATCTAAACCTAAAATCTAAACCTAACCCCAAATCTAAACCTAACCTCAAATCTAAACCTAAAATCTAAACCTAACCCCAAATATAAACCTAAAATCTAAACCTAAAATCTAAACCTAACCCCAAATCTAAACCTAACCCCAAATCTAAACCCCAAATCTAAACCTAACCCCAAATCTAAACCTAACCCCAAATCTAAACCTAAAATCTAAACCTAACCCCAAATCTAAACCTAACCCCAACCCCTAACCCCAAATCTAAACCTAACCCCAAATCTAAACCTAACCCCAAATCTAAACCTAAAATCTAAACCTAACCCCAAATCTAAACCTAAAATCTAAACCTAACCCCAAATCTAAACCTAACCCCAAATCTAAACCTAAAATCTAAACCTAACCCCAAATCTAAACCTAAAATCTAAACCTAACCCCAAATCTAAACCTAAAATCTAAACCTACCCCAAATCTAAACCTAAAATCTAAACCTAACCCCAAATCTAAACCTAAAATCTAAACCTAACCCCAAATCTAAATCTAACCCCAAATCTAAACCTAAAATCTAAACCTAACTCCAAATCTAATCCTAAAATCTAAACCTAACCTTAAATATAAAACCTAAAATCTAAACCTAACCCCAAATCTAAACTTAACCCCAAATCTAAACCGAAAATCTAAACCTAACTCCAAATCTAAACCTAAAATCTAAACCTAACCCCAAATCTAAATCTAACCCCAAATCTAAACCTAAAATCTAAACCTAACTCCAAATCTAATCCTAAAATCTAAACCTAACCTTAAATATAAAACCTAAAATCTAAACCTAACCCCAAATCTAAACCTAAAATCTAAACCTAAAATCTAAACCTAACCCCAAATCTAAACCTAACCCCAAATCTAAACCTAAAATCTAAACCTAACCCCAAATCTAAACCTAAAATCTAAACCTAACCCCAAATCTAAACCGAAAATCTAAACCTAACCCCAAATCTAAACCTAAAATCTAAACCTAACCCCAAATCTAAACCTAACCCCAAATCTAAACCTAAAATCTAAACCTAACCCCAAATCTAAAACTAAAATCTAAACCTAACCCCAAATCTAAACCTAAAATCTAAACCTAACCCCAAATCTAAACCTAACCCCAAATCTAAACCTAACCCCAAATCTAAACCGAAAATCTAAACCTAACCCCAAATCTAAACCTAAAATCTAAACCTAACCCCAAATCTAAACCTAACCCCAAATCTAAACCTAAAATCTAAACCTAACCCCAAATCTAAACCTAACCCCAAATCTAAACCTAAAATCTAAACCTAACCCCAAATCTAAACCCCAAATCTAAACCTAACCCCAAATCTAAACCCCAAATCTAAACCTAACCCCAAATCTAAACCTAAAATCTAAACCTAACCCCAAATCTAAACCTAAAATCTAAACCTAACCCCAAATCTAAACCTAACCCCAAATCTAAACCTAAAATCTAAACCTAACCCCAAATCTAAACCTAACCTCAAATCTAAACCTAAAATCTAAACCTAACCCCAAATATAAACCTAAAATCTAAACCTAAAATCTAAACCTAACCCCAAATCTAAACCTAACCCCAAATCTAAACCCCAAATCTAAACCTAACCCCAAATCTAAACCTAACCCCAAATCTAAACCTAAAATCTAAACCTAACCCCAAATCTAAACCTAACCCCAACCCCTAACCCCAAATCTAAACCTAACCCCAAATCTAAACCTAACCCCAAATCTAAACCTAAAATCTAAACCTAACCCCAAATCTAAACCTAAAATCTAAACCTAACACCAAATCTAAACCTAAAATCTAAACCTAACCCCAAATCTAAACCTAACCCCAAATCTAAACCTAAAATCTAAACCTAACCCCAAATCTAAACCTAAAATCTAAACCTAACCCCAAATCTAAACCTAACCCCAAATCTAAACCTAAAATCTAAACCTAACCCCAAATCTAAACCTAAAATCTAAACCTAACCCCAAATCTAAACCTAACCCCAAACCTAACCTAAAATCTAAACCTAACCCCAAATCTAAACCTAAAATCTAAACCTAACCCCAAATCTAAACCTAAAATCTAAACCTAAAATCTAAACCTAACCCCATATCTAAACCTAAAATCTAAACCTAACCCTAAATCTAAACCTAAAATCTAAACCTAACCCCAAATCTAAACCCCAAATCTAAACCTAACCCCAAATCTAAACCTAACCCCAAATCTAAACCTAAAATCTAAACCTAACCCCAAATCTAAAACTAACCCCAACCCCTAACCCCAAATCTAAACCTAACCCCAAATCTAAACCTAAAATCTAAACCTAACCCCAAATCTAAACCTAAAATCTAAACCTAACCCCAAATCTAAACCTAACCCCAAATCTAAACCTAAAATCTAAACCTAACCCCAAATCTAAACCTAACCCCAAATCTAAACCTAAAATCTAAACCTAACCCCAAATCTAAACCTAACCCCAAATCTAAACCTAAAATCTAAACCTAACACCAAATCTAAACCTAAAATCTAAACCTAACCCCAGATCTAAACCTAACCCCAAATCTAAACCTAAAATCTAAACCTAACCCCAAATCTAAACCTAAAATCTAAACCTAACCCCAAATCTAAACCTAACCCCAAATCTAAACCTAAAATCTAAACCTAACCCCAAATCTAAACCTAAAATCTAAACCTAACCCCAAATCTAAACCTAAAATCTAAACCTACCCCAAATCTAAACCTAAAATCTAAACCTAACCCCAAATCTAAACCTAAAATCTAAACCTAACCCCAAATCTAAACTTAACCCCAAATCTAAACCGAAAATCTAAACCTAACCCCAAATCTAAACCTAAAATCTAAACCTAACCCCAAATCTAAATCTAACCCCAAATCTAAACCTAAAATCTAAACCTAACTCCAAATCTAATCCTAAAATCTAAACCTAACCTTAAATCTAAACCTAAAATCTAAACCTAACCCCAAATCTAAACCTAAAATCTAAACCTAAAATCTAAACCTAACCCCAAATCTAAACCTAACCCCAAATCTAAACCTAACCCCAAATCTAAACCTAAAATCTAAACCTAACCCCAAATCTAAACCTAAAATCTAAACCTAACCCCAAATCTAAACCTAAAATCTAAACCTAACCCCAAATCTAAAACTAACCCCAAATCTAAACCTAAAATCTAAACCTAACCCCAAATCTAAAACTAAAATCTAAACCTAACCCCAAATCTAAACCTAAAATCTAAACCTAAAATCTAAACCTAACTCCAAATCTAAACCTAAAATCTAAACCTAACCCCAAATCTAAACCTAACCCCAAATCTAAACCTAAAATCTAAACCTAACCCCAAATCTAAACCTAACCCCAAATCTAAACCTAAAATCTAAACCTAACCCCAAATCTAAACCTAAAATCTAAACCTAACCCCAAATCTAAACCTAACCCCAAATCTAAACCGAAAATCTAAACCTAACCCCAAATCTAAACCTAACCCCAAATCTAAACCCCAAATCTAAACCTAACCCCAAATCTAAACCTAACCCCAAATCTAAACCTAAAATCTAAACCTAACCCCAAATCTAAACCCCAAATCTAAACCTAACCCCAAATTTAAACCCCAAATCTAAACCTAACCCCAAATCTAAACCTAAAATCTAAACCTAACCCCAAATCTAAACCTAACCCCAAATCTAAACCTAAAATCTAAACCTAACCCCAAATCTAAACCTAACCTCAAATCTAAACCTAAAATCTAAACCTAACCCCAAATATAAACCTAAAATCTAAACCTAAAATCTAAACCTAACCCCAAATCTAAACCTAACCCCAAATCTAAACCCCAAATCTAAACCTAACCCCAAATCTAAACCTAACCCCAAATCTAAACCTAAAATCTAAACCTAACCCCAAATCTAAACCTAACCCCAACCCCTAACCCCAAATCTAAACCTAACCCCAAATCTAAACCTAACCCCAAATCTAAACCTAAAATCTAAACCTAACCCCAAATCTAAACCTAAAATCTAAACCTAACACCAAATCTAAACCTAAAATCTAAACCTAACCCCAAATCTAAACCTAACCCCAAATCTAAACCTAAAATCTAAACCTAACCCCAAATCTAAACCTAAAATCTAAACCTAACCCCAAATCTAAACCTAACCCCAAATCTAAACCTAAAATCTAAACCTAACCCCAAATCTAAACCTAAAATCTAAACCTAACCCCAAATCTAAACCTAACCCCAAACCTAACCTAAAATCTAAACCTAACCCCAAATCTAAACCTAAAATCTAAACCTAACCCCAAATCTAAACCTAAAATCTAAACCTAAAATCTAAACCTAACCCCATATCTAAACCTAAAATCTAAACCTAACCCTAAATCTAAACCTAAAATCTAAACCTAACCCCAAATCTAAACCCCAAATCTAAACCTAACCCCAAATCTAAACCTAACCCCAAATCTAAACCTAAAATCTAAACCTAACCCCAAATCTAAACCTAACCCCAACCCCTAACCCCAAATCTAAACCTAACCCCAAATCTAAACCTAAAATCTAAACCTAACCCCAAATCTAAACCTAAAATCTAAACCTAACCCCAAATCTAAACCTAACCCCAAATCTAAACCTAAAATCTAAACCTAACCCCAAATCTAAACCTAACCCCAAATCTAAACCTAAAATCTAAACCTAACCCCAAATCTAAACCTAACCCCAAATCTAAACCTAAAATCTAAACCTAACACCAAATCTAAACCTAAAATCTAAACCTAACCCCAGATCTAAACCTAACCCCAAATCTAAACCTAAAATCTAAACCTAACCCCAAATCTAAACCTAAAATCTAAACCTAACCCCAAATCTAAACCTAACCCCAAATCTAAACCTAAAATCTAAACCTAACCCCAAATCTAAACCTAAAATCTAAACCTAACCCCAAATCTAAACCTAAAATCTAAACCTACCCCAAATCTAAACCTAAAATCTAAACCTAACCCCAAATCTAAACCTAAAATCTAAACCTAACCCCAAATCTAAACTTAACCCCAAATCTAAACCGAAAATCTAAACCTAACCCCAAATCTAAACCTAAAATCTAAACCTAACCCCAAATCTAAATCTAACCCCAAATCTAAACCTAAAATCTAAACCTAACTCCAAATCTAATCCTAAAATCTAAACCTAACCTTAAATCTAAACCTAAAATCTAAACCTAACCCCAAATCTAAACCTAAAATCTAAACCTAAAATCTAAACCTAACCCCAAATCTAAACCTAACCCCAAATCTAAACCTAACCCCAAATCTAAACCTAAAATCTAAACCTAACCCCAAATCTAAACCTAAAATCTAAACCTAACCCCAAATCTAAACCTAAAATCTAAACCTAACCCCAAATCTAAAACTAACCCCAAATCTAAACCTAAAATCTAAACCTAACCCCAAATCTAAAACTAAAATCTAAACCTAACCCCAAATCTAAACCTAAAATCTAAACCTAAAATCTAAACCTAACTCCAAATCTAAACCTAAAATCTAAACCTAACCCCAAATCTAAACCTAACCCCAAATCTAAACCTAAAATCTAAACCTAACCCCAAATCTAAACCTAACCCCAAATCTAAACCTAAAATCTAAACCTAACCCCAAATCTAAACCTAAAATCTAAACCTAACCCCAAATCTAAACCTAACCCCAAATCTAAACCGAAAATCTAAACCTAACCCCAAATCTAAACCTAACCCCAAATCTAAACCCCAAATCTAAACCTAACCCCAAATCTAAACCTAACCCCAAATCTAAACCTAAAATCTAAACCTAACCCCAAATCTAAACCCCAAATCTAAACCTAACCCCAAATTTAAACCCCAAATCTAAACCTAACCCCAAATCTAAACCTAAAATCTAAACCTAACCCCAAATCTAAACCTAACCCCAAATCTAAACCTAAAATCTAAACCTAACCCCAAATCTAAACCTAACCTCAAATCTAAACCTAAAATCTAAACCTAACCCCAAATATAAACCTAAAATCTAAACCTAAAATCTAAACCTAACCCCAAATCTAAACCTAACCCCAAATCTAAACCCCAAATCTAAACCTAACCCCAAATCTAAACCTAACCCCAAATCTAAACCTAAAATCTAAACCTAACCCCAAATCTAAACCTAACCCCAACCCCTAACCCCAAATCTAAACCTAACCCCAAATCTAAACCTAACCCCAAATCTAAACCTAAAATCTAAACCTAACCCCAAATCTAAACCTAAAATCTAAACCTAACACCAAATCTAAACCTAAAATCTAAACCTAACCCCAAATCTAAACCTAACCCCAAATCTAAACCTAAAATCTAAACCTAACCCCAAATCTAAACCTAAAATCTAAACCTAACCCCAAATCTAAACCTAACCCCAAATCTAAACCTAAAATCTAAACCTAACCCCAAATCTAAACCTAAAATCTAAACCTAACCCCAAATCTAAACCTAACCCCAAACCTAACCTAAAATCTAAACCTAACCCCAAATCTAAACCTAAAATCTAAACCTAACCCCAAATCTAAACCTAAAATCTAAACCTAAAATCTAAACCTAACCCCATATCTAAACCTAAAATCTAAACCTAACCCTAAATCTAAACCTAAAATCTAAACCTAACCCCAAATCTAAACCCCAAATCTAAACCTAACCCCAAATCTAAACCTAACCCCAAATCTAAACCTAAAATCTAAACCTAACCCCAAATCTAAACCTAACCCCAACCCCTAACCCCAAATCTAAACCTAACCCCAAATCTAAACCTAAAATCTAAACCTAACCCCAAATCTAAACCTAAAATCTAAACCTAACCCCAAATCTAAACCTAACCCCAAATCTAAACCTAAAATCTAAACCTAACCCCAAATCTAAACCTAACCCCAAATCTAAACCTAAAATCTAAACCTAACCCCAAATCTAAACCTAACCCCAAATCTAAACCTAAAATCTAAACCTAACACCAAATCTAAACCTAAAATCTAAACCTAACCCCAGATCTAAACCTAACCCCAAATCTAAACCTAAAATCTAAACCTAACCCCAAATCTAAACCTAAAATCTAAACCTAACCCCAAATCTAAACCTAACCCCAAATCTAAACCTAAAATCTAAACATAACCCCAAATCTAAACCTAAAATCTAAACCTAACCCCAAATCTAAACCTAAAATCTAAACCTACCCCAAATCTAAACCTAAAATCTAAACCTAACCCCAAATCTAAACCTAAAATCTAAACCTAACCCCAAATCTAAACCTAAAATCTAAACCTAACCCCAAATCTAAACTTAACCCCAAATCTAAACCGAAAATCTAAACCTAACCCCAAATCTAAACCTAAAATCTAAACCTAACCCCAAATCTAAATCTAACCCCAAATCTAAACCTAAAATCTAAACCTAACTCCAAATCTAATCCTAAAATCTAAACCTAACCTTAAATCTAAACCTAAAATCTAAACCTAACCCCAAATCTAAACCTAAAATCTAAACCTAAAATCTAAACCTAACCCCAAATCTAAACCTAACCCCAAATCTAAACCTAACCCCAAATCTAAACCTAAAATCTAAACCTAACCCCAAATCTAAACCTAAAATCTAAACCTAACCCCAAATCTAAACCTAAAATCTAAACCTAACCCCAAATCTAAACCTAAAATCTAAACCTAACCCCAAATCTAAAACTAACCCCAAATCTAAACCTAAAATCTAAACCTAACCCCAAATCTAAAACTAAAATCTAAACCTAACCCCAAATCTAAACCTAAAATCTAAACCTAAAATCTAAACCTAACTCCAAATCTAAACCTAAAATCTAAACCTAACCCCAAATCTAAACCTAACCCCAAATCTAAACCTAAAATCTAAACCTAACCCCAAATCTAAACCTAACCCCAAATCTAAACCTAAAATCTAAACCTAACCCCAAATCTAAACCTAAAATCTAAACCTAACCCCAAATCTAAACCTAACCCCAAATCTAAACCGAAAATCTAAACCTAACCCCAAATCTAAACCTAACCCCAAATCTAAACCCCAAATCTAAACCTAACCCCAAATCTAAACCTAACCCCAAATCTAAACCTAAAATCTAAACCTAACCCCAAATCTAAACCCCAAATCTAAACCTAACCCCAAATTTAAACCCCAAATCTAAACCTAACCCCAAATCTAAACCTAAAATCTAAACCTAACCCCAAATCTAAACCTAAAATCTAAACCTAACCCCAAATCTAAACCTAACCCCAAATCTAAACCTAAAATCTAAACCTAACCCCAAATCTAAACCTAAAATCTAAACCTAACCCCAAATCTAAACCTAACCTCAAATCTAAACCTAAAATCTAAACCTAACCCCAAATATAAACCTAAAATCTAAACCTAAAATCTAAACCTAACCCCAAATCTAAACCTAACCCCAAATCTAAACCTAACCCCAAATCTAAACCTAAAATCTAAACCTAACCCCAAATCTAAACCTAACCCCAACCCCTAACCCCAAATCTAAACCTAACCCCAAATCTAAACCTAAAATCTAAACCTAACCCCAAATCTAAACCTAAAATCTAAACCTAACCCCAAATCTAAACCTAACCCCAAATCTAAACCTAAAATCTAAACCTAACCCCAAATCTAAACCTAAAATCTAAACCTAACCCCAAATCTAAACCTAACCCCAAATCTAAACCTAAAATCTAAACCTAACCCCAAATCTAAACCTAAAATCTAAACCTAACCCCAAATCTAAACCTAACCCCAAACCTAACCTAAAATCTAAACCTAACCCCAAATCTAAACCTAAAATCTAAACCTAACCCCAAATTTAAACCTAAAATCTACACCTAAAATCTAAACCTAACCCCATATCTAAACCTAAAATCTAAACCTAACCCTAAATCTAAACCTAAAATCTAAACCTAACCCCAAATCTAAACCTAACCCCAAATCTAAACCCCAAATCTAAACCTAACCCCAAATCTAAACCTAAAATCTAAACCTAACCCCAAATCTAAACCTAACCCCAACCCCTAACCCCAAATCTAAACCTAACCCCAAATCTAAACCTAACCCCAAATCTAAACCTAAAATCTAAACCTAACCCCAAATCTAAACCTAAAATCTAAACCTAACCCCAAATCTAAACTTAACCTCAAATCTAAACCTAAAATCTAAACCTCACCCCAAATATAAACCTAAAATCTAAACCTAACCCCAAATCTAAACCTAACCCCAAATCTAAACCCCAAATCTAAACCTAACCCCAAATCTAAACCTAACCCCAAATCTAAACCTAAAATCTAAACCTAAACCCAAATCTAAACCTAACCCCAACCCCTAACCCCAAATCTAAACCTAACCCCAAATCTAAACCTAACCCCAAATCTAAACCTAAAATCTAAACCTAACCCCAAATCTAAACCTAAAATCTAAACCTAACCCCAAATCTAAACCTAACCCCAAATCTAAACCTAAAATCTAAACCTAACCCCAAATCTAAACCTAAAATCTAAACCTAACCCCAAATCTAAACCTAAAATCTAAACCTAACCCCAAATCTAAACCTAAAATCTAAACCTAACCCCAAATCTAAACCTAACCCCAAACCTAACCTAAAATCTAAACCTAACCCCAAATCTAAACCTAAAATCTAAACCTAACCCCAAATCTAAACCTAAAATCTAAACCTAAAATCTAAACCTAACCCCATATCTAAACCTAAAATCTAAACCTAACCCTAAATCTAAACCTAAAATCTAAACCTAACCCCAAATCTAAACCTAACCCCAAATCTAAACCCCAAATCTAAACCTAACCCCAAATCTAAACCTAACCCCAAATCTAAACCTAAAATCTAAACCTAACCCCAAATCTAAACCTAACCCCAACCCCTAACCCCAAATCTAAACCTAACCCCAAATCTAAACCTAACCCCAAATCTAAACCTAAAATCTAAACCTAACCCCAAATCTAAACCTAAAATCTAAACCTAACCCCAAATCTAAACCTAACCCCAAATCTAAACCTAAAATCTAAACCTAACCCCAAATCTAAACCTAACCCCAAATCTAAACCTAAAATCTAAACCTAACCCCAAATCTAAACCCCAAATCTAAACCTAACCCCAAATCTAAACCCCAAATCTAAACCTAACCCCAAATCTAAACCTAAAATCTAAACCTAACCCCAAATCTAAACCTAACCCCAAATCTAAACCTAAAATCTAAACCTAACCCCAAATCTAAACCTAAAATCTAAACCTAACCCCAAATCTAAACCTAACCCCAAATCTAAACCTAAAATCTAAACCTAACCCCAAATCTAAACCTAACCCCAAATCTAAACCTAAAATCTAAACCTAACCCCAAATCTAAACCTAAAATCTAAACCTAACCCCAAATCTAAACCTAACCCCAAACCTAACCTAAAATCTAAACCTAACCCCAAATCTAAACCTAAAATCTAAACCTAACCCCAAATCTAAACCTAAAATCTAAACCTAAAATCTAAACCTAACCCCATATCTAAACCTAAAATCTAAACCTAACCCTAAATCTAAACCTAAAATCTAAACCTAACCCCAAATCTAAACCTAACCCCAAATCTAAACCCCAAATCTAAACCTAACCCCAAATCTAAACCTAAAATCTAAACCTAACCCCAAATCTAAACCTAACCCCAACCCCTAACCCCAAATCTAAACCTAACCCCAAATCTAAACCTAACCCCAAATCTAAACCTAAAATCTAAACCTAACCCCAAATCTAAACCTAAAATCTAAACCTAACCCCAAATCTAAACCTAACCCCAAATCTAAACCTAAAATCTAAACCTAACCCCAAATCTAAACCTAACCCCAAATCTAAACCTAAAATCTAAACCTAACCCCAAATCTAAACCCAACCCCAAATCTAAACCCCAAATCTAAACCTAACCCCAAATCTAAACCTAACCCCAAATCTAAACCTAAAATCTAAACCTAACCCCAAATCTAAACCTAACCCCAACCCCTAACCCCAAATCTAAACCTAACCCCAAATCTAAACCTAACCCCAAATCTAAACCTAAAATCTAAACCTAACCCCAAATCTAAACCTAAAATCTAAACCTAACCCCAAATCTAAACCTAACCCGAAATCTAAACCTAAAATCTAAACCTAACCCCAAATCTAAACCTAACCCCAAATCTAAACCTAAAATCTAAACCTAACCCCAAATCTAAACCCCAAATCTAAACCTAACCCCAAATCTAAACCCCAAATCTAAACCTAACCCCAAATCTAAACCTAAAATCTAAACCTAACCCCAAATCTAAACCTAACCCCAAATCTAAACCTAACATCTAAACCTAACCCCAAATCTGAACCTAAAATCTAAACCTAACCCCAAATCTAAACCTAACCCCAAATCTAAACCTAAAATCTAAACCTAACCCCAAATCTAAACCTAAAATCTAAACCTAACCCCAAATCTAAACCTAACCCCAAATCTAAACCTAAAATCTAAACCTAACCCCAAATCTAAACCTAACCCCAAATCTAAACCTAAAATCTAAACCTAACCCCAAATCTAAACCCCAAATCTAAACCTAAAATCTAAACCTAACCCCAAATCTAAACCTAAAATCTAAACCTAACCCCAAATCTAAACCTAACCCCAAATCTAAACCTAAAATCTAAACCTAACCCCAAATCTAAACCTAACCCCAAATCTAAACCTAAAATCTAAACCTAACCCCAAATCTAACCCCAAATCTAAACCTAAAATCTAAACCTAACCCCAAATCTAAACCTAAAATCTAAACCTAACCCCAAATCTAAACCTAACCCCAAATCTAAACCTAAAATCTAAACCTAACCCCAAATCTAAACCTAAAATCTAAACCTAACCCCAAATCTAAACCTAACCCCAAATCTAAACCCCAAATCTAAACCTAACCCCAAATCTAAACCTAACCCCAAATCTAAACCTAAAATCTAAACCTAACCCCAAATCTAAACCTAACCCCAACCCCTAACCCCAAATCTAAACCTAACCCCAAATCTAAACCTAACCCCAAATCTAAACCTAAAATCTAAACCTAACCCCAAATCTAAACCTAACCCCAAATCTAAACCCCAAATCTAAACCTAATCCCAAATCTATACCTAAAATCTAAACCTAACCCCAAATCTAAACCTAAAATCTAAACCTAACCCCAAATCTAAACCTAAAATCTAAACCTAAGCCCAAATCTAAACCTAACCCCAAATCTAAACCTAAAATCTAAACCTAACCCCAAATCTAAACCTAAAATCTAAACATAACCCCAAATCTAAACCTAAAATCTAAACCTAACCCCAAATCTAAACCTAAAATCTAAACCTAACCCCAAATCTAAACCTAACCCCAAATCTAAACCTAAAATCTAAACCTAACCCCAAATCTAAACCTAAAATCTAAACCTAACCCCAAATCTAAACCTAAAATCTAAACCTACCCCAAATCTAAACCTAAAATCAAAACCTAACCCCAAATCTAAACCTAAAATCTAAACCTAACCCCAAATCTAAACCTAAAATCTAAACCTAACCCCAAATCTAAACCTAAAATCTAAACCTAACCCCAAATCTAAACCTAAAATCTAAACCTAACCCCAAATCTAAATCTAACCCCAAATCTAAACCTAAAATCTAAACCTAACTCCAAATCTAATCCTAAAATCTAAACCTAACCCCAAATCTAAACCTAAAATCCAAACCTAACCCCAAATCTAAACCTAACCTTAAATCTAAACCTAAAATCTAAACCTAACACCAAATCTAAACCTAAAATCTAAACCTAAAATCTAAACCTAACCCCAAATCTAAACCTAACCCCAAATCTAAACCTAAACCCAAATCTAAACCTAAAATCTAAACCTAACCCCAAATCTAAACCTAACCCCAAATCTAAACCTAAAATCTAAACCTAACCCCAAATCTAAAACTAAAATCTAAACCTAACCCCAAATCTAAACCGAAAATCTAAACCTC
Source organism: Patagioenas fasciata (assembly GCF_037038585.1). Lineage (NCBI taxonomy): Eukaryota > Metazoa > Chordata > Aves > Columbiformes > Columbidae > Patagioenas > Patagioenas fasciata. The sequence goes on from NW_027288511.1 coordinate 1,077,128, forward strand.
ACCCCAAATCTAAACCTAAAATCTAAACCTAACCCCAAATCTAAACCTAAACCCAAATCTAAAACTAAAATCTAAACCTAACCCCAAATCTAAAACTAAAATCTAAACCTAACCCCAAATCTAAACCTAACCCCAAATCTAAACCTAAAATCTAAACCTAACCCCAAATCTAAACCTAAAATCTAAACCTAACCCCAAATCTAAACCTAAAATCTAAACCTAACCCCAAATCTAAACCTAACCCCAAATCTAAACCTAAAATCTAAACCTAACCCCAAATCTAAACCCCAAATCTAAACCTAACCCCAAATCTAAACCTAAAATCTAAACCTAACCCCAAATCTAAACCTAACCCCAAATCTAAACCTAAAATCTAAACCTAACCCCAAATCTAAACCTAAAATCTAAACCTAACCCCAAATCTAAACCTAACCCCAAATCTAAACCTAAAATCTAAACCTAACCCCAAATCTAAACCTAAAATCTAAACCTAACCCCAAATCTAAACCTAACCCCAAATCTAAACCTAAAATCTAAACCTAACCCCAAATCTAAACCTAACCCCAAATCTAAACCTAAAATCTAAACCTAACCCCAAATCTAAACCTAAAATCTAAACCTAACCCCAAATCTAAACCTAACCCCAAATCTAAACCTAAAATCTAAACCTAACCCCAAATCTAAACCTAAAATCTAAACCTAACCCCAAATCTAAACCTAACCCCAAATCTAAACCTAAAATCTAAACCTAACCCCAAATCTAAACCTAACCCCAAATCTAAACCTAAAATCTAAACCTAACCCCAAATCTAAACCTAAAATCTAAACCTAACCCCAAATCTAAACCTAACCCCAAAACTAAACCTAAAATCTAAACCTAACCCCAAATCTAAACCTAAAATCTAAACATAACCCCAAATCTAAACCTAAAATCTAAACCTAACCCCAAATCTAAACCTAACCCCAAATCTAAACCTAAAATCTAAACCTAACTCCAAATCTAATCCTAAAATCTAAACCTAACCCCAAATCTAAACCTAAAATCTAAACCTAACCCCAAATCTAAACCTAAAATCTAAACCTAAAATCTAAACCTAACCCCAAATCTAAACCTAACCCCAAATCTAAACCTAAACCCAAATCTAAACCTAAAATCTAAACCTAACCCCAAATCTAAACCTAACCCCAAATCTAAACCTAAAATCTAAACCTAACCCCAAATCTAAAACTAAAATCTAAACCTAACCCCAAATCTAAACCTAACCCCAAATCTAAACCTAAAATCTAAACCTAACCCCAAATCTAAACCTAAAATCTAAACCTAACCCCAAATCTAAACCTAACCCCAAATCTAAACCGAAAATCTAAACCTAACCCCAAATCTAAACCTAAAATCTAAACCTAACCCCAAATCTAAACCTAAAATCTAAACCTAAAATCTAAACCTAACCCCAAATCTAAACCTAAAATCTAAACCTAACCCCAAATCTAAACCTAACCCCAAATCTAAACCTAACCCCAAATCTAAACCTAAAATCTAAACCTAACCCCAAATCTAAACCTAAAATCTAAACCTAAAATCTAAATCTAACCCCAAATCTAAACCCCAAATCTAAACCTAACACCAAATCTAAACCTAACCCCAAATCTAAACCTAAAATCTAAACCTAACCCCAAATCTAAACCTAAAATCTAAACCTAACCCCAAATCTAAACCCCAAATCTAAACCTAACCCCAAATCTAAACCCCAAATCTAAACCTAAACCCAAATCTAAACCTAAAATCTAAACCTAACCCCAAATCTAAACCTAAACCCAAATCTAAACCTAAAATCTAAACCTAACCCCAAATCTAAACCTAACCCCAAATCTAAACCTAAAATCTAAACCTAACCCCAAATCTAAAACTAAAATCTAAACCTAACCCCAAATCTAAACCTAACCCCAAATCTAAACCTAAAATCTAAACCTAACCCCAAATCTAAACCTAAAATCTAAACCTAACCCCAAATCTAAACCTAACCCCAAATCTAAACCGAAAATCTAAACCTAACCCCAAATCTAAACCTAAAATCTAAACCTAACCCCAAATCTAAACCTAAAATCTAAACCTAACCCCAAATCTAAACCTAACCCCAAATCTAAACCTAAAATCTAAACCTAACCCCAAATCTAAACCTAAAATCTAAACCTAACCCCAAATCTAAACCTAAAATCTAAACCTAACCCCAAATCTAAACCGAAAATCTAAACCTAACCCCAAATCTAAACCTAAAATCTAAACCTAACCCCAAATCTAAACCTAACCCCAAATCTAAACCCCAAATCTAAACCTAAACCCAAATCTAAACCTAAAATCTAAACCTAACCCCAAATCTAAACCTAACCCCAAATCTAAACCTAAAATCTAAACCTAACCCCAAATCTAAAACTAAAATCTAAACCTAACCCCAAATCTAAACCTAACCCCAAATCTAAACCTAAAATCTAAACCTAACCCCAAATCTAAACCTAAAATCTAAACCTAACCCCAAATCTAAACCTAACCCCAAATCTAAACCGAAAATCTAACCTAACCCCAAATCTAAACCTAAAATCTAAACCTAACCCCAAATCTAAACCTAAAATCTAAACCTAACTCCAAATCTAAACCTAAAATCTAAACCTAACCCCAAATCTAAACCTAAAATCTAAACCTAACCCCAAATCTAAACCTAACCCCAAATCTAAACCTAACCCCAAATCTAAACCAAAAATCTAAACCTAACCCCAAATCTAAACCTAAAATCTAAACCTAAAATCTAAACCTAACCCCAAATCTAGACCCCAAATCTAAACCTAACCCCAAATCTAAACCTAACCCCAAATCTAAACCTAAAATCTAAACCTAACCCCAAATCTAAACCTAAAATCTAAACCTAACCCCAAATCTAAACCTAACCCCAAATCTAAACCGAAAATCTAAACCTAACCCCAAATCTAAACCCCAAATCTAAACCTAACCCCAAATCTAAACCCCAAATCTAAACCTAAACCCAAATCTAAACCTAAAATCTAAACCTAACCCCAAATCTAAACCTAACCCCAAATCTAAACCTAAAATCTAAACCTAACCCCAAATCTAAAACTAAAATCTAAACCTAACCCCAAATCTAAACCTAACCCCAAATCTAAACCTAAAATCTAAACCTAACCCCAAATCTAAACCTAAAATCTAAACCTAACCCCAAATCTAAACCTAACCCCAAATCTAAACCGAAAATCTAAACCTAACCCCAAATCTAAACCTAAAATCTAAACCTAACTCCAAATCTAAACCTAAAATCTAAACCTAACCCCAAATCTAAACCTAAAATCTAAACCTAACCCCAAATCTAAACCTAACCCCAAATCTAAACCTAACCCCAAATCTAAACCTAAAATCTAAACCTAACCCCAAATCTAAACCTAAAATCTAAACCTAACCCCAAATCTAAACTTAACCCCAAATCTAAACCGAAAATCTAAACCTAACCCCAAATCTAAACCTAAAATCTAAACCTAACCCCAAATCTAAACCTAACCCCAAATCTAAACCCCAAATCTAAACCTAACCCCAAATCTAAACCTAACCCCAAATCTAAACCTAAAATCTAAACCTAACCCCAAATCTATACCTAACCCCAAATCTAAACCTAAAATCTAAACCTAACCCCAAATCTAAACTTAACCCCAAATCTAAACCGAAAATCTAAACCTAACCCCAAATCTAAACCTAAAATCTAAACCTAACCCCAAATCTAAACCTAACCCCAAATCTAAACCCCAAATCTAAACCTAACCCCAAATCTAAACCTAACCCCAAATCTAAAACTAAAATCTAAACCTAACCCCAAATCTAAACCTAACCCCAAATCTAAACCTAAAATCTAAACCTAACCCCAAATCTAAACCTAAAATCTAAACCTAACCCCAAATCTAAACCTAACCCCAAATCTAAACCTAAAATCTAAACCTAACCCCAAATCTAAACCCCAAATCTAAACCTAACCCCAAATCTAAACCCCAAATCTAAACCTAACCCCAAATCTAAACCTAAAATCTAAACCTAACCCCAAATCTAAACCTAAAATCTAAACCTAACCCCAAATCTAAACCTAACCCCAAATCTAAACCTAAAATCTAAACCTAACCCCAAATCTAAACCTAAAATCTAAACCTAACCCCAAATCTAAACCTAACCCCAAATCTAAACCTAAAATCTAAACCTAACCCCAAATCTAAACCTAACCCCAAATCTAAACCTAAAATCTAAACCTAACCCCAAATCTAAACCTAAAATCTAAATCTAACCGCAAATCTAAACCTAAAATCTAAACCTAACTCCAAATCTAATCCTAAAATCTAAACCTAACCCCAAATCTAAACCTAAAATCTAAACCTAACCCCAAATCTAAACCTAACCTTAAATCTAAACCTAAAATCTAAACCTAACCCCAAATCTAAACCTAAAATCTAAACCTAAAATCTAAACCTAACCCCAAATCTAAACCTAACCCCAAATCTAAAACTAACCCCAAATCTAAACCTAAAATCTAAACCTAACCCCAAATCTAAACCTAACCCCAAATCTAAACCTAACCCCAAATCTAAACCTAAAATCTAAACCAAACCCCAAATCTAAACCTAAAATCTAAACCTAACCCCAAATCTAAACCGAAAATCTAAACCTAACCCCAAATCTAAACCTAAAATCTAAACCTAACCCCAAATCTAAACCTAACCCCAAATCTAAACCTAAAATCTAAACCTAACCCCAAATCTAAAACTAAGATCTAAACCTAACCCCAAATCTAAACCTAACCCCAAATCTAAACCTAAAATCTAAACCTAACCCCAAATCTAAACCTAAAATCTAAACCTAACCCCAAATCTAAACCTAACCCCAAATCTAAACCGAAAATCTAAACCTAACCCCAAATCTAAACCTAAAATCTAAACCTAACCCCAAATCTAAACCTAACCCCAAATCTAAACCTAAAATCTAAACCTAACCCCAAATCTAAACCTAACCCCAAATCTAAACCTAAAATCTAAACCTAACCCCAAATCTAAACCTAAAATCTAAACATAACCCCAAATCTAAACCTAAAATCTAAACCTAACCCCAAATCTAAACCTAAAATCTAAACCTACCCCAAATCTAAACCTAAAATCTAAACCTAACCCCAAATCTAAACCTAAAATCTAAACCTAACCCCAAATCTAAACTTAACCCCAAATCTAAACCGAAAATCTAAACCTAACCCCAAATCTAAACCTAAAATCTAAACCTAACCCCAAATCTAAACCTAACCCCAAATCTAAACCTAAAATCTAAACCTAACTCCAAATCTAATCCTAAAATCTAAACCTAACCCCAAATCTAAACCTAAAATCTAAACCTAACCCCAAATCTAAACCTAAAATCTAAACCTAAAATCTAAACCTAACCCCAAATCTAAACCTAACCCCAAATCTAAACCTAAACCCAAATCTAAACCTAAAATCTAAACCTAACCCCAAATCTAAACCTAAAATCTAAACCTAACCCCAAATCTAAAACTAAAATCTAAACCTAACCCCAAATCTAAACCTAACCCCAAATCTAAACCTAAAATCTAAACCTAACCCCAAATCTAAACCTAAAATCTAAACCTAACCCCAAATCTAAACCTAACCCCAAATCTAAACCGAAAATCTAAACCTAACCCCAAATCTAAACCTAAAATCTAAACCTAACCCCAAATCTAAACCTAAAATCTAAACCTAACTCCAAATCTAATCCTAAAATCTAAACCTAACCCCAAATCTAAACCTAAAATCTAAACCTAACCCCAAATCTAAACCTAACCCCAAATCTAAACCTAACCCCAAATCTAAACCTAAAATCTAAACCTAACCCCAAATCTAAACCTAAAATCTAAACCTAAAATCTAAACCTAACCCCAAATCTAAACCTAACCCCAAATCTAAACCTAAAATCTAAACCTAACCCCAAATCTAAACCTAACCCCAAATCTAAACCTAAAATCTAAACCTAACCCCAAATCTAAAACTAAAATCTAAACCTAACCCCAAATCTAAACCTAAACCCAAATCTAAACCTAAAATCTAAACCTAACCCCAAATCTAAACCTAAAATCTAAACCTAACCCCAAATCTAAACCTAACCCCAAATCTAAACCTAAAATCTAAACCTAACCCCAAATCTAAACCTAAAATCTAAACCTAAAATCTAAACCTAACCCCAAATCTAAACCTAAAATCTAAACCTAACCCTAAATCTAAACCTAAAATCTAAACCTAAAATCTAAACCTAACCCCAAATCTAAACCCCAAATCTAAACCTAACCCCAAATCTAAACCTAACCCCAAATCTAAACCTAAAATCTAAACCTAACCCCAAATCTAAACCTAACCCCAACCCCTAAACCTAAAATCTAAACCTAACCCCAAATCTAAACCTAACCCCAACCCCTAAACCCAAATCTAAACCTAACCCCAAATCTAAACCTAAAATCTAAATCTAACCCCAAATCTAAACCTAACCCCAAATCTAAACCTAAAATCTAAACCTAACCCCAAATCTAAACCTAACCCCAAATCTAAACCTAAAATCTAAACCTAACCCCAAATCTAAACCTAAAATCTAAACCTAACCCCAAATCTAAACCTAAAATCTAAACCTACCCCAAATCTAAACCTAAAATCTAAACCTAACCCCAAATCTAAACCTAAAATCTAAACCTAACCCCAAATCTAAACCTAATCCCAAATCTAAACCCCAAATCTAAACCTAACCCCAAATCTAAACCTAACCCCAAATCTAAACCTAAAATCTAAACCTAACCCCAAATCTAAACCTAAAATCTAAATCTAACCCCAAATCTAAACCTAAAATCTAAACCTAACCCCAAATCTAAACCTAACCCCAAATCTAAACCTAAAATCTAAACCTAACCCCAAATCTAAACCTAACCCCAAATCTAAACCTAAAATCTAAACCTAACCCCAAATCTAAACCTAACCCCAAATCTAAACCTAAAATCTAAACCTAACCCCAAATCTAAACCTAAAATCTAAACCTAACCCCAAATCTAAACCTAACCCCAAATCTAAACCTAAAATCTAAACGTAACCCGAAATCTAAACCTAACCTTAAATCTAAACCTAAAATCCAAACCTAACCCCAAATCTAAACCTAAAATCTAAACCTAAAATCTAAACCTAACCCCAAATCTAAACCTAAAATCTAAACCTAACCCCAAATCTAAACCTAACCCCAAATCTAAACCTAATATCTAAACCTAACCCCAAATCTAAACCCCAAATCTAAACCTAACCCCAAATCTAAACCTAACCCCAAATCTAAACCTAAAATCTAAACCTAACCCCAAATCTAAACCTAACCCCAACCCCTAAACCCAAATCTAAACCTAACCCCAAATCTAAACCTAAAATCTAAACCTAACCCCAAATCTAAACCTAACCCCAAATCTAAACCTAAAATCTAAACCTAAGCCCAAATCTAAACCTAACCACAAATCTAAACCTAAAATCTAAACCTAAAATCTAAACCTAACCCCAAATCTAAACCTAAAATCTAAACCTAACCCCAAATCTAAACCTAACCCCAAATCTAAACCTAATATCTAAACCTAACCCCAAATCTAAACCCCAAATCTAAACCTAACCCCAAATCTAAACCTAAAATCTAAACCTAACCCCAAATCTAAACCTAACCCCAACCCCTAAACCCAAATCTAAACCTAACCCCAAATCTAAACCTAAAATCTAAACCTAACCCCAAATCTAAACCTAACCCCAAATCTAAACCTAAAATCTAAACCTAAGCCCAAATCTAAACCTAACCACAAATCTAAACCTAAAATCTAAACCTAACCCCAAATCTAAACCTAAAATCTAAACCTAACCCCAAATCTAAACCCCAAATCTAAACCTAACCCCAAATCTAAACCTAAAATCTAAACCTAACCCCAAATCTAAACCTAACCCCAAATCTAAACCTAAAATCTAAACCTAACCCCAAATCTAAACCTAACCCCAAATCTAAACCTAACCCCAAATCTAAACCTAAAATCTAAACCTAACCCCAAATCTAAACCTAAAATCTAAACCTAACCCCAAATCTAAACCTAACCCCAAATCTAAACCTAAAATCTAAACCTAACCCCAAATCTAAACCTAAAATCTAAACCTAACCCCAAATCTAAACCTAAAATCTAAACCTAACCCCAAATCTAAACCTAAAATCTAAACCTACCCCAAATCTAAACCTAAAATCTAAACCTAACCCCAAATCTAAACCTAAAATCTAAACCTAACCCCAAATCTAAACCTAAAATCTAAGCCTAAAATCTAAACCTAACCCCAAATCTAAACCTAAAATCTAAACCTAACCCCAAATCTAAACTTAACCCCCAATCTAAACCTAAAATCTAAACCTAACCCCAAATCTAAACCTAACCCCAAATCTAAACCTAACCCCAAATCTAAACCTAAAATCTAAACCTAACCCCAAATCTAAACCCCAAATCTAAACCTAACCCCAAATCTAAACCTAACCCCAAATCTAAACCTAAAATCTAAACCTAACCCCAAATCTAAACCTAACCCCAAATCTAAACCTAAAATCTAAACCTAACCCCAAATCTAAACCTAAAATCTAAACCTAACCCCAAATCTAAACCTAACCTTAAATCTAAACCTAAAATCTAAACCTAACCCCAAATCTAAACCTAAAATCTAAACCTAAAATCTAAACCTAACGCCAAATCTAAACCTAACCCCAAATCTAAACCTAAAATCTAAACCTAACCCCAAATCTAAACCTAAAATCTAAACCTAACCCCAAATCTATACCTAACCCCAAATCAAAACCTAAAATCTTAACCTAACCCCAAATCTAAACCTAAAATCTAAACCTAACCCCAAATCTAAACCTAAAATCTAAACCTAAAATCTAAACCTAACCCCAAATATAAACCTAACCTCAAATCTAAACCTAAAATCTAAACCTAACCCCAAATCTATACCTAACCCCAAATCTAAACCTAAAATCTTAACCTAACCGCAAATCTAAACCTAACCCCAAATCTAAACCTAAAATCTAAACCTAAAATCTAAACCTAACCCCAAATCTAAACCTAAAATCTAAATCTAACACCAAATCTAAACCTAAAATCTAAACCTAACCCCAAATATAAACCTAACCCCAAATCTAAACCTAAAATCTAAACCTAACCCCAAATCTAAACCTAACCCCAAATCTGAACCCCAAATCTAAACCTAACCCCAAATCTAAACCTAAAATCTAAACCTAATCCCAAATCTAAACCTAACCCCAAATCTAAACCTAAAATCTAAACCTAACCCCAAATCTAAACCTAAAATCTAAACCTAACCCCAAATCTAAACCTAACCTTAAATCTAAACCTAAAATCTAAACCTAACCCCAAATCTAAACCTAAAATCTAAACCTAAAATCTAAACCTAACCCCAAATCTAAACCTAAAATCTAAACCTAACCCCAAATCTAAACCTAAAATCTAAACATAACCCCAAATCTAAACCTAACCCCAAATCTAAACCTAAAATCTAAACCTAACCCCAAATCTAAACCTAAAACCTAAGCCTAAAATCTAAACCTAACCCCAAATCTAAACCTAAAATCTAAACCTAACCCCAAATCTAAACTTAACCCCAAATCTAAACCTAAAATCTAAACCTAACCCCAAATCTAAACCTAAAATCTAAACCTAACCCCAAATCTAAACCTAAAACCTAAGCCTAAAATCTAAACCTAACCCCAAATCTAAACCTAAAATCTAAACCTAACCCCAAATCTAAACCCCAAATCTAAACCTAACCCCAAATCTAAACCTAACCCCAAATCTAAACCTAAAATCTAAACCTAACCCCAAATCTAAACCTAACCCCAAATCTAAACCTAAAATCTAAACCTAACCCCAAATCTAAACCTAAAATCTAAACCTAACCCCAAATCTAAACCTAAAATCTAAACCTAACCCCAAATCTTAACCTAACCCCAAATCTAAACCTAAAATCTAAACCTAACCCCAAATCTAAACCTAAACCCAAATCTAAACCTAAAATCTAAACCTAACCCCAAATCTAAACCTAAAATCTAAACCTAACCCCAAATCTAAACCTAACCCCAAATCTAAACCTAAAATCTAAACCTAACCCCAAATCTAAACCTAAAATCTAAACCTAAAATCTAAACCTAACCCCAAATCTAAACCTAAAATCTAAACCTAACCCTAAATCTAAACCTAAAATCTAAACCTAAAATCTAAACCTAACCCCAAATCTAAACCCCAAATCTAAACCTAACCCCAAATCTAAACCTAACCCCAAATCTAAACCTAAAATCTAAACCTAACCCCAAATCTAAACCTAACCCCAACCCCTAAACCTAAAATCTAAACCTAACCCCAAATCTAAACCTAACCCCAACCCCTAAACCCAAATCTAAACCTAACCCCAAATCTAAACCTAAAATCTAAATCTAACCCCAAATCTAAACCTAACCCCAAATCTAAACCTAAAATCTAAACCTAACCCCAAATCTAAACCTAACCCCAAATCTAAACCTAAAATCTAAACCTAACCCCAAATCTAAACCTAAAATCTAAACCTAACCCCAAATCTAAACCTAAAATCTAAACCTACCCCAAATCTAAACCTAAAATCTAAACCTAACCCCAAATCTAAACCTAAAATCTAAACCTAACCCCAAATCTAAACCTAATCCCAAATCTAAACCCCAAATCTAAACCTAACCCCAAATCTAAACCTAACCCCAAATCTAAACCTAAAATCTAAACCTAACCCCAAATCTAAACCTAAAATCTAAATCTAACCCCAAATCTAAACCTAAAATCTAAACCTAACCCCAAATCTAAACCTAACCCCAAATCTAAACCTAAAATCTAAACCTAACCCCAAATCTAAACCTAACCCCAAATCTAAACCTAAAATCTAAACCTAACCCCAAATCTAAACCTAACCCCAAATCTAAACCTAAAATCTAAACCTAACCCCAAATCTAAACCTAAAATCTAAACCTAACCCCAAATCTAAACCTAACCCCAAATCTAAACCTAAAATCTAAACGTAACCCGAAATCTAAACCTAACCTTAAATCTAAACCTAAAATCCAAACCTAACCCCAAATCTAAACCTAAAATCTAAACCTAAAATCTAAACCTAACCCCAAATCTAAACCTAAAATCTAAACCTAACCCCAAATCTAAACCTAACCCCAAATCTAAACCTAATATCTAAACCTAACCCCAAATCTAAACCCCAAATCTAAACCTAACCCCAAATCTAAACCTAACCCCAAATCTAAACCTAAAATCTAAACCTAACCCCAAATCTAAACCTAACCCCAACCCCTAAACCCAAATCTAAACCTAACCCCAAATCTAAACCTAAAATCTAAACCTAACCCCAAATCTAAACCTAACCCCAAATCTAAACCTAAAATCTAAACCTAAGCCCAAATCTAAACCTAACCACAAATCTAAACCTAAAATCTAAACCTAAAATCTAAACCTAACCCCAAATCTAAACCTAAAATCTAAACCTAACCCCAAATCTAAACCTAACCCCAAATCTAAACCTAATATCTAAACCTAACCCCAAATCTAAACCCCAAATCTAAACCTAACCCCAAATCTAAACCTAAAATCTAAACCTAACCCCAAATCTAAACCTAACCCCAACCCCTAAACCCAAATCTAAACCTAACCCCAAATCTAAACCTAAAATCTAAACCTAACCCCAAATCTAAACCTAACCCCAAATCTAAACCTAAAATCTAAACCTAAGCCCAAATCTAAACCTAACCACAAATCTAAACCTAAAATCTAAACCTAACCCCAAATCTAAACCTAAAATCTAAACCTAACCCCAAATCTAAACCCCAAATCTAAACCTAACCCCAAATCTAAACCTAAAATCTAAACCTAACCCCAAATCTAAACCTAACCCCAAATCTAAACCTAAAATCTAAACCTAACCCCAAATCTAAACCTAACCCCAAATCTAAACCTAACCCCAAATCTAAACCTAAAATCTAAACCTAACCCCAAATCTAAACCTAAAATCTAAACCTAACCCCAAATCTAAACCTAACCCCAAATCTAAACCTAAAATCTAAACCTAACCCCAAATCTAAACCTAAAATCTAAACCTAACCCCAAATCTAAACCTAAAATCTAAACCTAACCCCAAATCTAAACCTAAAATCTAAACCTACCCCAAATCTAAACCTAAAATCTAAACCTAACCCCAAATCTAAACCTAAAATCTAAACCTAACCCCAAATCTAAACCTAAAATCTAAGCCTAAAATCTAAACCTAACCCCAAATCTAAACCTAAAATCTAAACCTAACCCCAAATCTAAACTTAACCCCCAATCTAAACCTAAAATCTAAACCTAACCCCAAATCTAAACCTAACCCCAAATCTAAACCTAACCCCAAATCTAAACCTAAAATCTAAACCTAACCCCAAATCTAAACCTAACCCCAAATCTAAACCTAAAATCTAAACCTAACCCCAAATCTAAACCTAAAATCTAAACCTAACCCCAAATCTAAACCTAACCCCAAATCTAAACCTAAAATCTAAACCTAACCCCAAATCTAAACCTAAAATCTAAACCTAACCCCAAATCTAAACCTAACCTTAAATCTAAACCTAAAATCTAAACCTAACCCCAAATCTAAACCTAAAATCTAAACCTAAAATCTAAACCTAACGCCAAATCTAAACCTAACCCCAAATCTAAACCTAAAATCTAAACCTAACCCCAAATCTAAACCTAAAATCTAAACCTAACCCCAAATCTATACCTAACCCCAAATCAAAACCTAAAATCTTAACCTAACCCCAAATCTAAACCTAAAATCTAAACCTAACCCCAAATCTAAACCTAAAATCTAAACCTAAAATCTAAACCTAACCCCAAATATAAACCTAACCTCAAATCTAAACCTAAAATCTAAACCTAACCCCAAATCTATACCTAACCCCAAATCTAAACCTAAAATCTTAACCTAACCGCAAATCTAAACCTAACCCCAAATCTAAACCTAAAATCTAAACCTAAAATCTAAACCTAACCCCAAATCTAAACCTAAAATCTAAATCTAACACCAAATCTAAACCTAAAATCTAAACCTAACCCCAAATATAAACCTAACCCCAAATCTAAACCTAAAATCTAAACCTAACCCCAAATCTAAACCTAACCCCAAATCTGAACCCCAAATCTAAACCTAACCCCAAATCTAAACCTAAAATCTAAACCTAATCCCAAATCTAAACCTAACCCCAAATCTAAACCTAAAATCTAAACCTAACCCCAAATCTAAACCTAAAATCTAAACCTAACCCCAAATCTAAACCTAACCTTAAATCTAAACCTAAAATCTAAACCTAACCCCAAATCTAAACCTAAAATCTAAACCTAAAATCTAAACCTAACCCCAAATCTAAACCTAAAATCTAAACCTAACCCCAAATCTAAACCTAAAATCTAAACATAACCCCAAATCTAAACCTAACCCCAAATCTAAACCTAAAATCTAAACCTAACCCCAAATCTAAACCTAAAACCTAAGCCTAAAATCTAAACCTAACCCCAAATCTAAACCTAAAATCTAAACCTAACCCCAAATCTAAACTTAACCCCAAATCTAAACCTAAAATCTAAACCTAACCCCAAATCTAAACCTAAAATCTAAACCTAACCCCAAATCTAAACCTAAAACCTAAGCCTAAAATCTAAACCTAACCCCAAATCTAAACCTAAAATCTAAACCTAACCCCAAATCTAAACCCCAAATCTAAACCTAACCCCAAATCTAAACCTAACCCCAAATCTAAACCTAAAATCTAAACCTAACCCCAAATCTAAACCTAACCCCAAATCTAAACCTAAAATCTAAACCTAACCCCAAATCTAAACCTAAAATCTAAACCTAACCCCAAATCTAAACCTAAAATCTAAACCTAACCCCAAATCTTAACCTAACCCCAAATCTAAACCTAAAATCTAAACCTAACCCCAAATCTAAACCTAAAATCTAAACCTAAAATCTAAACCTAACCCCAAATCTAAACCTAACCCCAAATCTAAACCTAAAATCTAAACCTAACCCCAAATCTAAACCTAAAATCTAAACCTAACCCCAAATCTATACCTAACCCCAAATCTAAACCTAAAATCTTAACCTAACCGCAAATCTAAACCTAACCCCAAATCTAAACCTAAAATCTAAACCTAAAATCTAAACCTAACCCCAAATCTAAACCTAAAATCTAAATCTAACACCAAATCTAAACCTAAAATCTAAACCTAACCCCAAATATAAACCTAACCCCAAATCTAAACCTAAAATCTAAACCTAACCCCAAATCTAAACCTAACCCCAAATCTAAACCTAAAATCTAAACCTAACCCCAAATCTAAACCTAAAATCTAAACCTAACCCCAAATCTGAACCCCAAATCTAAACCTAACCCCAAATCTAAACCTAAAATCTAAACCTAACCCCAAATCTAAACCTAACCCCAAATCTAAACCTAAAATCTAAACCTAACCCCAAATCTAAACCTAAAATCTAAACCTAACCCCAAATCTAAACCTAAAATCTAAACATAACCCCAAATCTAAACCTAACCCCAAATCTAAACCTAAAATCTAAACCTAACCCCAAATCTAAACCTAAAACCTAAGCCTAAAATCTAAACCTAACCCCAAATCTAAACCTAAAATCTAAACCTAACCCCAAATCTAAACTTAACCCCAAATCTAAACCTAAAATCTAAACCTAACCCTAAATCTAAACCTAAAATCTAAACCTAACCCCAAATCTAAACCTAAAACCTAAGCCTAAAATCTAAACCTAACCCCAAATCTAAACCTAAAATCTAAACCTAACCCCAAATCTAAACACCAAATCTAAACCTAACCCCAAATCTAAACCTAACCCCAAATCTAAACCTAAAATCTAAACCTAACCCCAAATCTAAACCTAACCCCAAATCTAAACCTAAAATCTAAACCTAACCCCAAATCTAAACCTAAAATCTAAACCTAACCCCAAATCTTAACCTAACCCCAAATCTAAACCTAAAATCTAAACCTAACCCCAAATCTAAACCTAAAATCTAAACCTAAAATCTAAACCTAACCCCAAATCTAAACCTAACCCCAAATCTAAACCTAAAATCTAAACCTAACCCCAAATCTAAACCTAAAATCTAAACCTAACCCCAAATCTATACCTAACCCCAAATCTAAACCTAAAATCTTAACCTAACCGCAAATCTAAACCTAACCCCAAATCTAAACCTAAAATCTAAACCTAAAATCTAAACCTAACCCCAAATCTAAACCTAAAATCTAAATCTAACACCAAATCTAAACCTAAAATCTAAACCTAACCCCAAATCTAAACCTAACCCCAAATCTAAACCTAACCCCAAATCTAAACCTAAAATCTAAACCTAACCCCAAATCTAAACCCCAAATCTAAACCTAACCCCAAATCTAAACCGAACCCCAAATCTAAACCTAAAATCTAAACCTAACCCCAAATCTAAACCTAACCCCAAATCTAAACCTAAAATCTAAACCTAACCCCAAATCTAAACCTAAAATCTAAACCTAACCCCAAATCTAAACCTAACCTTAAATCTAAACCTAAAATCTAAACCTAACCCCAAATCTAAACCTAAAATCTAAACCTAAAATCTAAACCTAACCCCAAATCTAAACCTAACCCCAAATCTAAACCTAAAATCTAAACCTAACCCCAAATCTAAACCTAAAATCTAAACCTAACCCCAAATCTATACCTAACCCCAAATCAAAACCTAAAATCTTAACCTAACCCCAAATCTAAACCTAAAATCTAAACCTAACCCCAAATCTAAACCTAAAATCTAAACCTAAAATCTAAACCTAACCCCAAATATAAACCTAATCCCAAATCTAAACCTAAAATCTAAACCTAACCCCAAATCTATACCTAACCCCAAATCTAAACCTAAAATCTTAACCTAACCGCAAATCTAAACCTAACCCCAAATTTAAACCTAAAATCTAAACCTAAAATCTAAACCTAACCCCAAATCTAAACCTAAAATCTAAATCTAACACCAAATCTAAACCTAAAATCTAAACCTAACCCCAAATATAAACCTAACCCCAAATCTAAACCTAAAATCTAAACCTAACCCCAAATCTAAACCTAACCCCAAATCTGAACCCCAAATCTAAACCTAACCCCAAATCTAAACCTAAAATCTAAACCTAATCCCAAATCTAAACCTAACCCCAAATCTAAACCTAAAATCTAAACCTAACCCCAAATCTAAACCTAAAATCTAAACCTAACCCCAAATCTAAACCTAACCTTAAATCTAAACCTAAAATCTAAACCTAACCCCAAATCTAAACCTAAAATCTAAACCTAAAATCTAAACCTAACCCCAAATCTAAACCTAAAATCTAAACCTAACCCCAAATCTAAACCTAAAATCTAAACATAACCCCAAATCTAAACCTAACCCCAAATCTAAACCTAAAATCTAAACCTAACCCCAAATCTAAACCTAAAACCTAAGCCTAAAATCTAAACCTAACCCCAAATCTAAACCTAAAATCTAAACCTAACCCCAAATCTAAACTTAACCCCAAATCTAAACCTAAAATCTAAACCTAACCCCAAATCTAAACCTAAAATCTAAACCTAACCCCAAATCTAAACCTAAAACCTAAGCCTAAAATCTAAACCTAACCCCAAATCTAAACCTAAAATCTAAACCTAACCCCAAATCTAAACCCCAAATCTAAACCTAACCCCAAATCTAAACCTAACCCCAAATCTAAACCTAAAATCTAAACCTAACCCCAAATCTAAACCTAACCCCAAATCTAAACCTAAAATCTAAACCTAACCCCAAATCTAAACCTAACCCCAAATCTAAACCTAAAATCTAAACCTAACCCCAAATCTTAACCTAACCCCAAATCTAAACCTAAAATCTAAACCTAACCCCAAATCTAAACCTAAAATCTAAACCTAAAATCTAAACCTAACCCCAAATCTAAACCTAACCCCAAATCTAAACCTAAAATCTAAACCTAACCCCAAATCTAAACCTAAAATCTAAACCTAACCCCAAATCTATACCTAACCCCAAATCTAAACCTAAAATCTTAACCTAACCGCAAATCTAAACCTAACCCCAAATCTAAACCTAAAATCTAAACCTAAAATCTAAACCTAACCCCAAATCTAAACCTAAAATCTAAATCTAACACCAAATCTAAACCTAAAATATAAACCTAACCCCAAATATAAACCTAACCCCAAATCTAAACCTAAAATCTAAACCTAACCCCAAATCTAAACCTAACCCCAAATCTAAACCTAAAATCTAAACCTAACCCCAAATCTAAACCTAAAATCTAAACCTAACCCCAAATCTGAACCCCAAATCTAAACCTAACCCCAAATCTAAACCTAAAATCTAAACCTAACCCCAAATCTAAACCTAACCCCAAATCTAAACCTAAAATCTAAACCTAACCCCAAATCTAAACCTAAAATCTAAACCTAACCCCAAATCTAAACCTAAAATCTAAACATAACCCCAAATCTAAACCTAACCCCAAATCTAAACCTAAAATCTAAACCTAACCCCAAATCTAAACCTAAAACCTAAGCCTAAAATCTAAACCTAACCCCAAATCTAAACCTAAAATCTAAACCTAACCCCAAATCTAAACTTAACCCCAAATCTAAACCTAAAATCTAAACCTAACCCCAAATCTAAACCTAAAATCTAAACCTAACCCCAAATCTAAACATAAAACCTAAGCCTAAAATCTAAACCTAACCCCAAATCTAAACCTAAAATCTAAACCTAACCCCAAATCTAAACACCAAATCTAAACCTAACCCCAAATCTAAACCTAACCCCAAATCTAAACCTAAAATCTAAACCTAACCCCAAATCTAAACCTAACCCCAAATCTAAACCTAAAATCTAAACCTAACCCCAAATCTAAACCTAAAATCTAAACCTAACCCCAAATCTTAACCTAACCCCAAATCTAAACCTAAAATCTAAACCTAACCCCAAATCTAAACCTAAAATCTAAACCTAAAATCTAAACGTAACCCCAAATCTAAACCTAACCCCAAATCTAAACCTAAAATCTAAACCTAACCCCAAATCTAAACCTAAAATCTAAACCTAACCCCAAATCTATACCTAACCCCAAATCTAAACCTAAAATCTAAACCTAAAATCTAAACCTAACCCCAAATCTAAACCTAAAATCTAAATCTAACACCAAATCTAAACCTAAAATCTAAACCTAACCCCAAATATAAACCTAACCCCAAATCTAAACCTAAAATCTAAACCTAACCCCAAATCTAAACCTAACCCCAAATCTAAACCTAAAATCTAAACCTAACCCCAAATCTAAACCTAAAATCTAAACCTAACCCCAAATCTGAACCTTAAATCTAAACCTAACCCCAAATCTAAACCTAAAATCTAAACCTAATCCCAAATCTAAACCTAACCCCAAATCTAAACCTAAAATCTAAACCTAACCCCAAATCTAAACCTAACCTTAAATCTAAACCTAAAATCTAAACCTAACCCCAAATCTAAACCTAAAATCTAAACCTAAAATCTAAACCTAACCCCAAATCTAAACCTAAAATCTAAACCTAACCCCAAATCTAAACCTAAAATCTAAACATAACCCCAAATCTAAACCTAACCCCAAATCTAAACCTAAAATCTAAACCTAACCCCAAATCTAAACCTAAAATCTAAACCTAACCCCAAATCTAAACCTAAAACCTAAGCCTAAAATCTAAACCTAACCCCAAATCTAAACCTAAAATCTAAACCTAATCCCAAATCTAAACTTAACCCCAAATCTAAACCTAAAATCTAAACCTAACCCCAAATCTAAACCTAAAATCTAAACCTAACCCCAAATCTAAACCTAAAATCTAAACCTAACCCCAAATCTAAACCTAAAACCTAAGCCTAAAATCTAAACCTAACCCCAAATCTAAACCTAAAATCTAAACCTAACCCCAAATCTAAACCTAACCCCAAATCTAAACCTAACCCCAAATCTAAACCTAAAATCTAAACCTAACCCCAAATCTAAACCTAACCCCAAATCTAAACCTAAAATCTAAACCTAACCCCAAATCTAAACCTAAAATCTAAACCTAACCCCAAATCTAAACCTAAAATCTAAACCTAACCCCAAATCTAAACCTAACCTTAAATCTAAACCTAAAATCTAAACCTAACCCCAAATCTAAACCTAAAATCTAAACCTAAAATCTAAACCTAACCCCAAATCTAAACCTAACCTTAAATCTAAACCTAAAATCTAAACCTAACCCCAAATCTAAACCTAACCCCAAATCTGAACCCCAAATCTAAACCTAACCCCAAATGTAAACCTAAAATCTAAACCTAACCCCAAACCTATACCTAACCCCAAATCAAAACCTAAAATCTAAACCTAAAATCTAAACCTAACCCCAAATCTAAACCTAACCCCAAATCTAAACCTAAAATCTAAACCTAAAATCTAAACCTAACCCCAAATCTAAACCTAACCCCAAATCTAAACCTAAAATCTAAACCTAACCCCAAATCTAAACCTAAAATCTAAACCTAACCCCAAATCTATACCTAACCCCAAATCTAAACCTAAAATCTTAACCTAACCGCAAATCTAAACCTAACCCCAAATCTAAACCTAAAATCTAAACCTAAAATGTAAACCTAACCCCAAATCTAAACCTAAAATCTAAATCCAACACCAAATCTAAACCTAAAATCTAAACCTAACCCCAAATCTAAACCTAACCCCAAATCTAAACCTAAAATCTAAACCTAACCCCAAATCTAAACCTAACCCCAAATCTAAACCTAAAATCTAAACCTAACCCCAAATCTAAACCTAAAATCTAAACCTAACCCCAAATCTGAACCCCAAATCTAAACCTAACCCCAAATCTAAACCTAAAATCTAAACCTAACCCCAAATCTAAACCTAAAATCTAAACCTAACCCCAAATCTGAACCCCAAATCTAAACCTAACCCCAAATCTAAACCTAAAATCTAAACCTAACCCCAAATCTAAACCTAACCCCAAATCTAAACCTAAAATCTAAACCTAACCCCAAATCTAAACCTAAAATCTAAACCTAACCCCAAATCTAAACCTAAAATCTAAACCTACCCCAAATCTAAACCTAAAATCTAAACCTAAGCCCAAATCTAAACCTAAAATCTAAACCTAACCCCAAATCTAAACCTAAAACCTAAGCCTAAAATCTAAACCTAACCCCAAATCTAAACCTAAAATCTAAACCTAACCCCAAATCTAAACTTAACCCCAAATCTAAACCTAAAATCTAAACCTAACCCCAAATCTAAACCTAACCCCAAATCTAAACCTAAAATCTAAACCTAACCCCAAATCTAAACCTAAAATCTAAACCTAACCCCAAATCTAAACCTAAAATCTAAACCTACCCCAAATCTAAACCTAAAATCTAAACCTAACCCCAAATCTAAACCTAAAATCTAAACCTAACCCCAAATCTAAACCTAAAACCTAAGCCTAAAATCTAAACCTAACCCCAAATCTAAACCTAAAATCTAAACCTAACCCCAAATCTAAACTTAACCCCAAATCTAAACCTAAAATCTAAACCTAACCCCAAATCTAAACCTAAAATCTAAACCTAACCCCAAATCTAAACCCCAAATCTAAACCTAACCCCAAATCTAAACCTAACCCCAAATCTAAACCTAAAATCTAAACCTAACCCCAAATCTAAACCTAACCCCAAATCTAAACCTAAAATCTAAACCTAACCCCAAATCTAAACCCAAAATCTAAACCTAACCCCAAATCTAAACCTAACCTTAAATCTAAACCTAAAATCTAAACCTAACCCCAAATCTAAACCTAAAATCTAAACCTAAAATCTAAACCTAACCCCAAATCTAAACCTAACCCCAAATCTAAACCTAAAATCTAAACCTAACCCCAAATCTAAACCTAAAATCTAAACCTAAAATCTAAACCTAACCCCAAATCTAAACCTAACCCCAAATCTAAACCTAAAATCTAAACCTAACCCCAAATCTAAACCTAAAATCTAAACCTAACCCCAAATCTATACCTAACCCCAAATCTAAACCTAAAATCTAAACCTAAAATCTAAACCTAACCCCAAATCTAAACCTAAAATCTAAATCTAACACCAAATCTAAACCTAAAATCTAAACCTAACCCCAAATATAAACCTAACCCCAAATCTAAACCTAAAATCTAAACCTAACCCCAAATCTAAACCTAACCCCAAATCTAAACCTAAAATCTAAACCTAACCCCAAATCTAAACCTAAAATCTAAACCTAACCCCAAATCTGAACCTTAAATCTAAACCTAACCCCAAATCTAAACCTAAAATCTAAACCTAATCCCAAATCTAAACCTAACCCCAAATCTAAACCTAAAATCTAAACCTAACCCCAAATCTAAACCTAACCTTAAATCTAAACCTAAAATCTAAACCTAACCCCAAATCTAAACCTAAAATCTAAACCTAAAATCTAAACCTAACCCCAAATCTAAACCTAAAATCTAAACCTAACCCCAAATCTAAACCTAAAATCTAAACATAACCCCAAATCTAAACCTAACCCCAAATCTAAACCTAAAATCTAAACCTAACCCCAAATCTAAACCTAAAATCTAAACCTAACCCCAAATCTAAACCTAAAACCTAAGCCTAAAATCTAAACCTAACCCCAAATCTAAACCTAAAATCTAAACCTAATCCCAAATCTAAACTTAACCCCAAATCTAAACCTAAAATCTAAACCTAACCCCAAATCTAAACCTAAAATCTAAACCTAACCCCAAATCTAAACCTAAAATCTAAACCTAACCCCAAATCTAAACCTAAAACCTAAGCCTAAAATCTAAACCTAACCCCAAATCTAAACCTAAAATCTAAACCTAACCCCAAATCTAAACCTAACCCCAAATCTAAACCTAACCCCAAATCTAAACCTAAAATCTAAACCTAACCCCAAATCTAAACCTAACCCCAAATCTAAACCTAAAATCTAAACCTAACCCCAAATCTAAACCTAAAATCTAAACCTAACCCCAAATCTAAACCTAAAATCTAAACCTAACCCCAAATCTAAACCTAACCTTAAATCTAAACCTAAAATCTAAACCTAACCCCAAATCTAAACCTAAAATCTAAACCTAAAATCTAAACCTAACCCCAAATCTAAACCTAACCTTAAATCTAAACCTAAAATCTAAACCTAACCCCAAATCTAAACCTAACCCCAAATCTGAACCCCAAATCTAAACCTAACCCCAAATGTAAACCTAAAATCTAAACCTAACCCCAAATCTATACCTAACCCCAAATCAAAACCTAAAATCTAAACCTAAAATCTAAACCTAACCCCAAATCTAAACCTAACCCCAAATCTAAACCTAAAATCTAAACCTAAAATCTAAACCTAACCCCAAATCTAAACCTAACCCCAAATCTAAACCTAAAATCTAAACCTAACCCCAAATCTAAACCTAAAATCTAAACCTAACCCCAAATCTATACCTAACCCCAAATCTAAACCTAAAATCTTAACCTAACCGCAAATCTAAACCTAACCCCAAATCTAAACCTAAAATCTAAACCTAAAATGTAAACCTAACCCCAAATCTAAACCTAAAATCTAAATCCAACACCAAATCTAAACCTAAAATCTAAACCTAACCCCAAATCTAAACCTAACCCCAAATCTAAACCTAAAATCTAAACCTAACCCCAAATCTAAACCTAACCCCAAATCTAAACCTAAAATCTAAACCTAACCCCAAATCTAAACCTAAAATCTAAACCTAACCCCAAATCTGAACCCCAAATCTAAACCTAACCCCAAATCTAAACCTAAAATCTAAACCTAACCCCAAATCTAAACCTAAAATCTAAACCTAACCCCAAATCTGAACCCCAAATCTAAACCTAACCCCAAATCTAAACCTAAAATCTAAACCTAACCCCAAATCTAAACCTAACCCCAAATCTAAACCTAAAATCTAAACCTAACCCCAAATCTAAACCTAAAATCTAAACCTAACCCCAAATCTAAACCTAAAATCTAAACCTACCCCAAATCTAAACCTAAAATCTAAACCTAAGCCCAAATCTAAACCTAAAATCTAAACCTAACCCCAAATCTAAACCTAAAACCTAAGCCTAAAATCTAAACCTAACCCCAAATCTAAACCTAAAATCTAAACCTAACCCCAAATCTAAACTTAACCCCAAATCTAAACCTAAAATCTAAACCTAACCCCAAATCTAAACCTAACCCCAAATCTAAACCTAAAATCTAAACCTAACCCCAAATCTAAACCTAAAATCTAAACCTAACCCCAAATCTAAACCTAAAATCTAAACCTACCCCAAATCTAAACCTAAAATCTAAACCTAACCCCAAATCTAAACCTAAAATCTAAACCTAACCCCAAATCTAAACCTAAAACCTAAGCCTAAAATCTAAACCTAACCCCAAATCTAAACCTAAAATCTAAACCTAACCCCAAATCTAAACTTAACCCCAAATCTAAACCTAAAATCTAAACCTAACCCCAAATCTAAACCTAAAATCTAAACCTAACCCCAAATCTAAACCCCAAATCTAAACCTAACCCCAAATCTAAACCTAACCCCAAATCTAAACCTAAAATCTAAACCTAACCCCAAATCTAAACCTAACCCCAAATCTAAACCTAAAATCTAAACCTAACCCCAAATCTAAACCCAAAATCTAAACCTAACCCCAAATCTAAACCTAACCTTAAATCTAAACCTAAAATCTAAACCTAACCCCAAATCTAAACCTAAAATCTAAACCTAAAATCTAAACCTAACCCCAAATCTAAACCTAACCCCAAATCTAAACCTAAAATCTAAACCTAACCCCAAATCTAAACCTAAAATCTAAACCTAACCCCAAATCTATACCTAACCCCAAATCAAAACCTAAAATCTTAACCTAACCCCAAATCTAAACCTAACCCCAAATCTAAACCTAAAATCTAAACCTAAAATCTAAACCTAACCCCAAATCTAAACCTAACCCCAAATCTAAACCTAAAATCTAAACCTAACCCCAAATCTAAACCTAAAATCTAAACCTAACCGCAAATCTAAACCTAACCCCAAATCTAAACCTAAAATCTAAACCTAAAATCTAAACCTAACCCCAAATCTAAACCTAAAATCTAAATCTAACACCAAATCTAAACCTAAAATCTAAACCTAACCCCAAATCTAAACCTAACCCCAAATCTAAACCTAACCCCAAATCTAAACCTAACATCTAAACCTAACCCCAAATCTAAACCTAAAATCTAAACCTAGCCCCAAATCTGAACCCCAAATCTAAACCTAACCCCAAATCTAAACCTAAAATCTAAACCTAACCCCAAATCTAAACCTAATCCCAAATCTAAACCTAAAATCTAAACCTAACCCCAAATCTAAACCTAACCCCAAATCTAAACCTAAAATCTAAACCTAACCCCAAATCTAAACCTAAAATCTAAACCTAACCCCAAATCTAAACCTAACCCCAAATCTAAACCTAAAATCTAAACCTAACCCCAAATCTAAACCTAAAATCTAAACCTAACCCCAAATCTAAACCTAAAATCTAAACCTAACCCCAAATCTAAACCTAACCTTAAATCTAAACCTAAAATCTAAACCTAACCCCAAATCTAAACCTAAAATCTAAACCTAAAATCTAAACCTAACCCCAAATCTAAACCTAAAATCTAAACCTAACCCCAAATCTAAACCTAAAATCTAAACCTAACCCCAAATCTAAACCTAAAACCTAAGCCTAAAATCTAAACCTAACCCCAAATCTAAACCTAAAATCTAAACCTAACCCCAAATCTAAACTTAACCCCAAATCTAAACCTAAAATCTAAACCTAACCCCAAATCTAAACCTAAAATCTAAACCTAACCCCAAATCTAAACCTAAAATCTAAACCTAACCCCAAATCTAAACCTAAAACCTAAGCCTAAAATCTAAACCTAACCCCAAATCTAAACCTAAAATCTAAACCTAACCCCAAATCTAAACCTAAAATCTAAACCTAACCCCAAATCTATACCTAAGCCCAAATCTAAACCTAAAATCTTAACCTAACCGCAAATCTAAACCTAACCCCAAATCTAAACCTAAAATCTAAACCTAAAATCTAAACCTAACCCCAAATCTAAACCTAAAATCTAAATCCAACACCAAATCTAAACCTAAAATCTAAACCTAACCCCAAATCTAAACCTAACCCCAAATCTAAACCTAAAATCTAAACCTAACCCCAGATCTAAACCTAACCCCAAATCTAAACCTAAAATCTAAACCTAACCCCAAATCTAAACCTAAACCCAAATCTAAACCGAAAATCTAAACCTAACCCCAAATCTAAACCTAAAATCTAAACCTAACCCCAAATCTAAACCTAAAATCTAAACCTAACCCCAAATCTGAACGCCAAATCTAAACCTAACCCCAAATCTAAACCTAAAATCTAAACCTAACCCCAAATCTAAACCTAACCCCAAATCTAAACCTAAAATCTAAACCTAACCCCAAATCTAAACCTAAAATCTAAACCTAACCCCAAATCTAAACCTAAAATCTAAACCTACCCCAAATCTAAACCTAAAATCTAAACCTAACCCCAAATCTAAACCTAAAATCTAAACCTAACCCCAAATCTAAACCTAAAACCTAAGCCTAAAATCTAAACCTAACCCCAAATCTAAACCTAAAATCTAAACCTAACCCCAAATCTAAACTTAACCCCAAATCTAAACCTAAAATCTAAACCTAACCCCAAATCTAAACCTAACCCCAAATCTAAACCTAAAATCTAAACCTAACCCCAAATCTAAACCTAAAATCTAAACCTAACCCCAAATCTAAACCTAAAATCTAAACCTACCCCAAATCTAAACCTAAAATCTAAACCTAACCCCAAATCTAAACCTAAAATCTAAACCTAACCCCAAATCTAAACCTAAAACCTAAGCCTAAAATCTAAACCTAACCCCAAATCTAAACCTAAAATCTAAACCTAACCCCAAATCTAAACTTAACCCCAAATCTAAACCTAAAATCTAAACCTAACCCCAAATCTAAACCTAAAATCTAAACCTAGCCCCAAATCTAAACCCCAAATCTAAACCTAACCCCAAATCTAAACCTAACCCCAAATCTAAACCTAAAATCTAAACCTAACCCCAAATCTAAACCTAACCCCAAATCTAAACCTAAAATCTAAACCTAACCCCAAATCTAAACCTAAAATCTAAACCTAACCCCAAATCTAAACCTAACCTTAAATCTAAACCTAAAATCTAAACCTAACCCCAAATCTAAACCTAAAATCTAAACCTAAAATCTAA
This sequence comes from Patagioenas fasciata, assembly GCF_037038585.1. Lineage (NCBI taxonomy): Eukaryota > Metazoa > Chordata > Aves > Columbiformes > Columbidae > Patagioenas > Patagioenas fasciata. Next base: position 1,103,807 of record NW_027288511.1, read on the forward strand.
ACCTAACCCCAAATCTAAACCTAACCCCAAATCTAAACCTAAAATCTAAACCTAACCCCAAATCTGTACCTAACCCCAAATCAAAACCTAAAATCTTAACCTAACCACAAATCTAAACCTAACCCCAAATCTAAACCTAAAATCTAAACCTAAAATCTAAACCTAACCCCAAATCTAAACCTAACCCCAAATCTAAACCTAAAATCTAAACCTAACCCCAAATCTAAACCTAAAATCTAAACCTAACCCCAAATCTATACCTAACCCCAAATCTAAACCTAAAATCTTAACCTAACCGCAAATCTAAACCTAACCCCAAATCTAAACCTAAAATCTAAACCTAAAATCTAAACCTAACCCCAAATCTAAACCTAACCCCAAATCTAAACCTAACCCCAAATCTAAACCTAACCCCAAATCTAAACCTAACATCTAAACCTAACCCCAAATCTAAACCTAAAATCTAAACCTAACCCCAAATCTGAACCCCAAATCTAAACCTAACCCCAAATCTAAACCTAAAATCTAAACCTAACCCCAAATCTAAACCTAATCCCAAATCTAAACCTAAAATCTAAACCTAACCCCAAATCTAAACCTAACCCCAAATCTAAACCTAAAATCTAAACCTAACCCCAAATCTAAACCTAAAATCTAAACCTAACCCCAAATCTAAACCTAAAATCTAAACCTAACCCCAAATCTAAACCTAACCCCAAATCTAAACCTAAAATCTAAACCTAACCCCAAATCTAAACCTAAAATCTAAACCTAACCCCAAATCTAAAGCTAAAATCTAAACTTAACCCCAAATCTAAACCTAAAATCTAAACCTAACCCCAAATCTAAACCTAAAATCTAAACCTAACCCCAAATCTAAACCCCAAATCTAAACCTAACCCCAAATCTAAACCTAACCCCAAATCTAAACCTAAAATCTAAACCTAACCCCAAATCTAAACCTAACCCCAAATCTAAACCTAAAATCTAAACCTAACCCCAAATCTAAACCTAAAATCTAAACCTAACCCCAAATCTAAACCTAAAATCTAAACCTAACCCCAAATCTAAACCTAACCCCAAATCTAAACCTAAAATCTAAACCTAAAATCTAAACCTAACCCCAAATCTAAACCTAACCCCAAATCTAAACCTAAAATCTAAACCTAACCCCAAATCTATACCTAACCCCAAATCAAAACCTAAAATCTTAACCTAACCCCAAATCTAAACCTAACCCCAAATCTAAACCTGAAATCTAAACCTAAAATCTAAACCTAACCCCAAATCTAAACCTAACCCCAAATCTAAACCTAAAATCTAAACCTAACCCCAAATCTAAACCTAAAATCTAAACCTAACCCCAAATCTATACCTAACCCCAAATCTAAACCTAAAATCTAAACCTAACCGCAAATCTAAACCTAACCCCAAATCTAAACCTAAAATCTAAACCTAAAATCTAAACCTAACCCCAAATCTAAACCTAAAATCTAAATCTAACACCAAATCTAAACCTAAAATCTAAACCTAACCCCAAATCTAAACCTAACCCCAAATCTAAACCTAACCCCAAATCTAAACCTAACATCTAAACCTAACCCCAAATCTAAACCTAAAATCTAAACCTAACCCCAAATCTGAACCCCAAATCTAAACCTAACCCCAAATCTAAACCTAAAATCTAAACCTAACCCCAAATCTAAACCTAATCCCAAATCTAAACCTAAAATCTAAACCTAACCCCAAATCTAAACCTAACCCCAAATCTAAACCTAAAATCTAAACCTAACCCCAAATCTAAACCTAAAATCTAAACCTAACCCCAAATCTAAACCTAACCCCAAATCTAAACCTAAAATCTAAACCTAACCCCAAATCTAAACCTAAAATCTAAACCTAACCCCAAATCTAAAACTAAAATCTAAACCTAACCCCAAATCTAAACCTAACCCCAAATCTAAACCTAAAATCTAAACCTAACCCCAAATCTAAACCTAACCCCAAATCTAAACCTAAAATCTAAACCTAACCCCAAATCTAAACCTAACCCCAAATCTAAACCCCAAATCTAAACCTAACCCCAAATCTAAACCTAACCCCAAATCTAAACCTAAAATCTAAACCTAACCCCAAATCTAAACCTAAAATCTAAACCTAACCCCAAATCTAAACCTAACCCCAAATCTAAACCCCAAATCTAAACCTAACCCCAAATCTAAACCTAACCCCAAATCTAAACCTAAAATCTAAACCTAACCCCAAATCTAAACCTAACCCCAACCCCTAACCCCAAATCTAAACCTAACCCCAAATCTAAACCTAAAATCTAAACCTAACCCCAAATCTAAACCTAACCCCAAATCTAAACCTAAAATCTAAACCTAACCCCAAATCTAAACCTAACCCCAAATCTAAACCTAAAATCTAAACCTAACCCCAAATCTAAACCCCAAATCTAAACCTAACCCCAAATCTAAACCCCAAATCTAAACCTAACCCCAAATCTAAACCTAAAATCTAAACCTAATCCCAAATCTAAACCTAAAATCTAAACCTAACCCCAAATCTAAACCTAAAATCTAAACCTAACCCCAAATCTAAACCTAACCCCAAATCTAAACCTAAAATCTAAACCTAACCCCAAATCTAAACCTAAAATCTAAACCTAACCCCAAATCTAAACCTAACCCCAAATCTAAACCTAAAATCTAAACCTAATCCCAAATCTAAACCTAACCCCAAATCTAAACCTAAAATCTAAACCTAACCCCAAATCTAAACCTAAAATCTAAACCTAACCCCAAATCTAAACCTAAAATCTAAACCTAACCCCAAATCTAAACTTAACCCCAAATCTAAACAGAAAATCTAAACCTAACCCCAAATCTAAACCTAAAATCTAAACCTAACCCCAAATCTAATCCTAAAATCTAAACCTAACTCCAAATCTAATCCTAAAATCTAAACCTAACCCCAAATCTAAACCTAAAATCTAAACCTAACCCCAAATCTAAACCTAAAATCTAAACCTAACCCCAAATCTAAACCTAACCTTAAATCTAAACCTAAAATCTAAACCTAACCCCAAATCTAAACCTAAAATCTAAACCTAACCCCAAATCTAAATCTAACCCCAAATCTAAACCTAAAATCTAAACCTAACTCCAAATCTAATCCTAAAATCTAAACCTAACCCCAAATCTAAACCTAAAATCTAAACCTAACCCCAAATCTGAACCAAAAATCTAAACCTAACCCCAAATCTAAACCTAACCTTAAACCTAACCCCAAATCTAAACCTAACCCCAAATCTAAACCTAAAATATAAACCTAACCCCAAATCTAAACCTAAAATCTAAACATAACCCCAAATCTAAACCTAACCCCAAATCTAAACCTAAAATCTAAACCTAACCCCAAATCTAAACCTAAAATCTTAACCTAACCGCAAATCTAAACCTAACCCCAAATCTAAACCTAAAATATAAACCTAAAATCTAAACCTAACCCCAAATCTAAACCTAAAATCTAAACCTAAAATCTAAACCTAACCCCAAATCTAAACCTAAAATCTAAACCTAACCCCAAATCTAAACCTAACCCCAAATCTAAACCCCAAATCTAAACCTAACCCCAAATCTAAACCTAACCCCAAATCTAAACCTAAAATCTAAACCTAACCCCAAATCTAAACCTAACCCCAACCCCTAACCCCAAATCTAAACCTAACCCCAAATCTAAACCTAAAATCTAAACCTAACCCCAAATCTAAACCTAACCCCAAATCTAAACCTAAAATCTAAACCTAACCCCAAATCTAAACCTAAAATCTAAACCTAACCCCAAATCTAAACCCCAAATCTAAACCTAACCCCAAATCTAAACCCCAAATCTAAACCTAACCCCAAATCTAAACCTAAAATCTAAACCTAAAATCTAAACCTAACCCCAAATCTAAACCTAAAATCTAAATCTAACACCAAATCTAAACCTAAAATCTAAACCTAACCCCAAATCTAAACCTAACCCCAAATCTAAACCTAACCCCAAATCTAAACCTAACATCTAAACCTAACCCCAAATCTAAACCTAAAATCTAAACCTAACCCCAAATCTGAACCCCAAATCTAAACCTAACCCCAAATCTAAACCTAAAATCTAAACCTAACCCCAAATCTAAACCTAATCCCAAATCTAAACCTAAAATCTAAACCTAACCCCAAATCTAAACCTAACCCCAAATCTAAACCTAAAATCTAAACCTAACCCCAAATCTAAACCTAAAATCTAAACCTAACCCCAAATCTAAACCTAACCCCAAATCTAAACCTAAAATCTAAACCTAACCCCAAATCTAAACCTAAAATCTAAACCTAACCCCAAATCTAAAACTAAAATCTAAACCTAACCCCAAATCTAAACCTAACCCCAAATCTAAACCTAAAATCTAAACCTAACCCCAAATCTAAACCTAACCCCAAATCTAAACCTAAAATCTAAACCTAACCCCAAATCTAAACCTAACCCCAAATCTAAACCCCAAATCTAAACCTAACCCCAAATCTAAACCTAACCCCAAATCTAAACCTAAAATCTAAACCTAACCCCAAATCTAAACCTAAAATCTAAACCTAACCCCAAATCTAAACCTAACCCCAAATCTAAACCCCAAATCTAAACCTAACCCCAAATCTAAACCTAACCCCAAATCTAAACCTAAAATCTAAACCTAACCCCAAATCTAAACCTAACCCCAACCCCTAACCCCAAATCTAAACCTAACCCCAAATCTAAACCTAAAATCTAAACCTAACCCCAAATCTAAACCTAACCCCAAATCTAAACCTAAAATCTAAACCTAACCCCAAATCTAAACCTAACCCCAAATCTAAACCTAAAATCTAAACCTAACCCCAAATCTAAACCCCAAATCTAAACCTAACCCCAAATCTAAACCCCAAATCTAAACCTAACCCCAAATCTAAACCTAAAATCTAAACCTAATCCCAAATCTAAACCTAAAATCTAAACCTAACCCCAAATCTAAACCTAAAATCTAAACCTAACCCCAAATCTAAACCTAACCCCAAATCTAAACCTAAAATCTAAACCTAACCCCAAATCTAAACCTAAAATCTAAACCTAACCCCAAATCTAAACCTAACCCCAAATCTAAACCTAAAATCTAAACCTAATCCCAAATCTAAACCTAACCCCAAATCTAAACCTAAAATCTAAACCTAACCCCAAATCTAAACCTAAAATCTAAACCTAACCCCAAATCTAAACCTAAAATCTAAACCTAACCCCAAATCTAAACTTAACCCCAAATCTAAACAGAAAATCTAAACCTAACCCCAAATCTAAACCTAAAATCTAAACCTAACCCCAAATCTAATCCTAAAATCTAAACCTAACTCCAAATCTAATCCTAAAATCTAAACCTAACCCCAAATCTAAACCTAAAATCTAAACCTAACCCCAAATCTAAACCTAAAATCTAAACCTAACCCCAAATCTAAACCTAACCTTAAATCTAAACCTAAAATCTAAACCTAACCCCAAATCTAAACCTAAAATCTAAACCTAACCCCAAATCTAAATCTAACCCCAAATCTAAACCTAAAATCTAAACCTAACTCCAAATCTAATCCTAAAATCTAAACCTAACCCCAAATCTAAACCTAAAATCTAAACCTAACCCCAAATCTGAACCAAAAATCTAAACCTAACCCCAAATCTAAACCTAACCTTAAACCTAACCCCAAATCTAAACCTAACCCCAAATCTAAACCTAAAATATAAACCTAACCCCAAATCTAAACCTAAAATCTAAACATAACCCCAAATCTAAACCTAACCCCAAATCTAAACCTAAAATCTAAACCTAACCCCAAATCTAAACCTAAAATCTTAACCTAACCGCAAATCTAAACCTAACCCCAAATCTAAACCTAAAATATAAACCTAAAATCTAAACCTAACCCCAAATCTAAACCTAAAATCTAAACCTAAAATCTAAACCTAACCCCAAATCTAAACCTAAAATCTAAACCTAACCCCAAATCTAAACCTAACCCCAAATCTAAACCCCAAATCTAAACCTAACCCCAAATCTAAACCTAACCCCAAATCTAAACCTAAAATCTAAACCTAACCCCAAATCTAAACCTAACCCCAACCCCTAACCCCAAATCTAAACCTAACCCCAAATCTAAACCTAAAATCTAAACCTAACCCCAAATCTAAACCTAACCCCAAATCTAAACCTAAAATCTAAACCTAACCCCAAATCTAAACCTAAAATCTAAACCTAACCCCAAATCTAAACCCCAAATCTAAACCTAACCCCAAATCTAAACCCCAAATCTAAACCTAACCCCAAATCTAAACCTAAAATCTAAACCTAATCCCAAATTTAAACCTAAAATCTAAACCTAACCCCAAATCTAAACCTAAAATCTAAACCTAACCCCAAATCTAAACCTAACCCCAAATCTAAACCTAAAATCTAAACCTAACCCCAAATCTAAACCTAAAATCTAAACCTAACCCCAAATCTGAACCTAACCCCAAATCTAAACCTAAAATCTAAACCTAACCCCAAATCTAAACCTAACCCCAAATCTAAACCTAAAATCTAAACCTACCCCAAATCTAAACCTAAAATCTAAACCTAACCCCAAATCTAAACCTAAAATCTAAACCTAACCCCAAATCTAAACCTAAAATCTAAACCTAACCCCAAATCTAAACTTAACCCCAAATCTAAACCGAAAATCTAAACCTAACCCCAAATCTAAACCTAAAATCTAAGCCTAACCCCAAATCTAAACCTAACCCCAAATCTAAACCTAAAATCTAAACCTAACCCCAAATCTAAACTTAACCCCAAATCTAAACCGAAAATCTAAACCTAACCCCAAATCTAAACCTAAAATCTAAACCTAACCCCAAATCTAAACCTAACCCCAAATCTAAACCTAAAATCTAAACCTAACTCCAAATCTAATCCTAAAATCTAAACCTAACCCCAAATCTAAACCTAAAATCTAAACCTAACCCCAAATCTAAACCTAAAATCTAAACCTAACCCCAAATCTAAACCTAACCTTAAATCTAAACCTAAAATCTAAACCTATCCCCAAATCTAAACCTAAAATCTAAACCTAAAATCTAAACCTAACCCCAAATCTAATCCTAAAATCTAAACCTAACCCCAAATCTAAACCTAAAATCTAAACCTAACCCCAAATCTGAACCTAAAATCTAAACCTAACCCCAAATCTAAACCTAAACTTAAATCTAAACCTAACCCCAAATCTAAACCTAACCTTAAATCTAAACCTAAAATCTAAACCTAACCGCAAATCTAAACCTAAAATCTAAACCTAACCCCAAATCTAAACCTAAAATCTAAACATAACCCCAAATCTAAACCTAACCCCAAATCTAAACCTAAAATCTAAACCTAACCCCAAATCTAAACCTAAAATCTAAACCTAAAATCTAAACCTAACCCCAAATCTAAACCTAAAATCTAAATCTAACACCAAATCTAAACCTAAAATCTAAACCTAACCCCAAATCTAAACCTAACCCCAAATCTAAACCTAAAATCTAAACCTAACCCCAAATCTAAACCTAACCCCAAATTTAAACCTAAAATCTAAACCTAACCCCAAATCTAAACCTAAAATCTAAACCTAACCCCAAATCTGAACCCCAAATCTAAACCTAACCCCAAATCTAAACCTAACCCCAAATCTAAACCTAAAATCTAAACCTAACCCCAAATCTAAACCTAATCCCAAATCTAAACCTAAAATCTAAACCTAACCCAAATCTAAACCTAACCCCAAATCTAAACCTAAAATCTAAACCTAACCCCAAATCTAAACCTAAAATCTAAACCTAACCCCAAATCTGAACCCCAAATCTAAACCTAACCCCAAATCTAAACCTAAAATCTAAACCTAACCCCAAATCTAAACCTAAAATCTAAACCTAAAATCTAAACCTAACCCCAAATCTAAACCTAATCCCAAATCTAAACCTAAAATCTAAACCTAACCCCAAATCTAAACCTAACCCCAAATCTAAACCTAAAATCTAAACCTAACCCCAAATCTAAACCTAAAGTCTAAACCTAACCCCAAATCTAAACCTAAAATCTAAACCTAACCCCAAATCTAAACCTAACCCCAAATCTAAACCTAAAATCTAAACCTAACCCCAAATCTAAACCTAAAATCTAAACCTAACCCCAAATCTAAACCTAACCCCAAATCTAAACCTAAAATCTAAACCTAACCCCAAATCTAAACCTAACCCCAAATCTAAACCTAAAATCTAAACCTAACCCCAAATCTAAACCTAACCCCAAATCTAAACCTAAAATCTAAACCTAACCCCAAATCTAAACCTAAAATCTAAACCTAACCCCAAATCTAAACCTAAAATCTAAACCTAAAATCTAAACCTAACCCCAAATCTAAACCTAAAATCTAAACCTAACCCCAAATCTAAACCTAACCCCAAATCTAAACCTAAAATCTAAACCTAACCCCAAATCTAAACCTAAAATCTAAACCTAACCCCAAATCTAAACCTAAAATCTAAACCTAAAATCTAAACCTAACCCCAAATCTAAACCTAAAATCTAAACCTAACCCCAAATCTAAACCTAACCCCAAATCTAAACCCCAAATCTAAATCTAACCCCAAATCTAAACCTAACCCCAAATCTAAACCTAAAATCTAAACCTAACCCCAAATCTAAACCTAAAATCTAAACCTAACCCCAAATCTAAACCTAACCCCAAATCTAAACCTAAAATCTAAACCTAACCCCAAATCTAAACCTAAAATCTAAACCTAAAATCTAAACCTAACCCCAAATCTAAACCTAACCCCAAATCTAAACCCCAAATCTAAATCTAACCCCAAATCTAAACCTAACCCCAAATCTAAACCTAAAATCTAAACCTAACCCCAAATCTAAACCTAAAATCTAAACCTAACCCCAAATCTAAACCTAAAATCTAAATCTAACACCAAATCTAAACCTAAAATCTAAACCTAACCCCAAATCTAAACCTAACCCCAAATCTAAACCTAAAATCTAAACCTAACCCCAAATCTAAACCTAACCCCAAATTTAAACCTAAAATCTAAACCTAACCCCAAATCTAAACCTAAAATCTAAACCTAACCCCAAATCTGAACCCCAAATCTAAACCTAACCCCAAATCTAAACCTAACCCCAAATCTAAACCTAAAATCTAAACCTAACCCCAAATCTAAACCTAATCCCAAATCTAAACCTAAAATCTAAACCTAACCCAAATCTAAACCTAACCCCAAATCTAAACCTAAAATCTAAACCTAACCCCAAATCTAAACCTAAAATCTAAACCTAACCCCAAATCTGAACCCCAAATCTAAACCTAACCCCAAATCTAAACCTAAAATCTAAACCTAACCCCAAATCTAAACCTAAAATCTAAACCTAAAATCTAAACCTAACCCCAAATCTAAACCTAATCCCAAATCTAAACCTAAAATCTAAACCTAACCCCAAATCTAAACCTAACCCCAAATCTAAACCTAAAATCTAAACCTAACCCCAAATCTAAACCTAAAGTCTAAAGCTAACCCCAAATCTAAACCTAAAATCTAAACCTAACCCCAAATCTAAACCTAACCCCAAATCTAAACCTAAAATCTAAACCTAACCCCAAATCTAAACCTAAAATCTAAACCTAACCCCAAATCTAAACCTAACCCCAAATCTAAACCTAAAATCTAAACCTAACCCCAAATCTAAACCTAACCCCAAATCTAAACCTAAAATCTAAACCTAACCCCAAATCTAAACCTAACCCCAAATCTAAACCTAAAATCTAAACCTAACCCCAAATCTAAACCTAAAATCTAAACCTAACCCCAAATCTAAACCTAAAATCTAAACCTAAAATCTAAACCTAACCCCAAATCTAAACCTAAAATCTAAACCTAACCCCAAATCTAAACCTAACCCCAAATCTAAACCTAAAATCTAAACCTAACCCCAAATCTAAACCTAAAATCTAAACCTAACCCCAAATCTAAACCTAAAATCTAAACCTAAAATCTAAACCTAACCCCAAATCTAAACCTAAAATCTAAACCTAACCCCAAATCTAAACCTAACCCCAAATCTAAACCCCAAATCTAAATCTAACCCCAAATCTAAACCTAACCCCAAATCTAAACCTAAAATCTAAACCTAACCCCAAATCTAAACCTAAAATCTAAACCTAACCCCAAATCTAAACCTAACCCCAAATCTAAACCTAAAATCTAAACCTAACCCCAAATCTAAACCTAACCCCAAATCTAAACCTAAAATCTAAACCTAACCCCAAATCTAAACCTAAAATCTAAACCTAACCCCAAATCTAAACTTAACCCCAAATCTAAACCGAAAATCTAAACCTAACCCCAAATCTAAACCTAAAATCTAAACCTAACCCCAAATCTAAACCTAACCCCAAATCTAAACCTAAAATCTAAACCTAACTCCAAATCTAATCCTAAAATCTAAACCTAACCCCAAATCTAAACCTAAAATCTAAACCTAACCCCAAATCTAAACCTAACCTTAAATCTAAACCTAAAATCTAAACCTAACCCCAAATCTAAACCTAAAATCTAAACCTAAAATCTAAACCTAACCCCAAATCTAAACCTAAAATCTAAACCTAACCCCAAATCTGAACCTAAAATCTAAACCTAACCCCAAATCTAAACCTAAAATCTAAACATAACCCCAAATCTAAACCTAACCCCAAATCTAAACCTAAAATCTAAACCTAACCCCAAATCTAAACCTAAAATCTTAACCTAACCGCAAATCTAAACCTAACCCCAAATCTAAACCTAAAATATAAACCTAAAATCTAAACCTAACCCCAAATCTAAACCTAAAATCTAAACCTTAAATCTAAACCTAAAATCTAAACCTAACCCCAAATCTAAACCTAAAATCTAAACCTAAAATCTAAACCTAACCCCAAATCTAAACCTAAAATCTAAACGTAACCTAAAATCTAATCCTAAAATCTAAACCTAACCCCAAATCTAAACCTAAAATCTAAACCTAACCCCAAATCTGAACCTAAAATCTAAACCTAACCCCAAATCTAAACCTAACCTTAAATCTAAACCTAAAATCTAAACCTAACCCCAAATCTAAACCTAAAATCTAAACCTAACCCCAAATCTAAACCTAAAATCTAAACATAACCCCAAATCTAAACCTAACCCCAAATCTAAACCTAAAATCTAAACCTAACCCCAAATCTAAACCTAAAATCTTAACCTAACCGCAAATCTAAACCTAACCCCAAATCTAAACCTAAAATATAAACCTAAAATCTAAACCTAACCCCAAATCTAAACCTAAAATCTAAACCTAAAATCTAAACCTAACCCCAAATCTAAACCTAAAATCTAAACCTAACCCCAAATCTAAACCTAACCCCAAATTTAAACCCCAAATCTAAACCTAACCCCAAATCTAAACCTAACCCCAAATCTAAACCTAAAATCTAAACCTAACCCCAAATATAAACCTAACCCCAACCCCTAACCCCTAATCTAAACCTAACCCCAAATCTAAACCTAAAATCTAAACCTAACCCCAAATCTAAACCCCAAATCTAAACCTAACCCCAAATCTAAACCCCAAATCTAAACCTAACCCCAAATCTAAACCTAAAATCTAAACCTAATCCCAAATCTAAACCTAAAATCTAAACCTAACCCCAAATCTAAACCTAAAATCTAAACCTACCCCAAATCTAAACCTAAAATCTAAACCTAACCCCAAATCTAAACCTAAAATCTAAACCTAACCCCAAATCTAAACCTAAAATCTAAACCTAACCCCAAATCTAAACTTAACCCCAAATCTAAACCGAAAATCTAAACCTAACCCCAAATCTAAACCTAAAATCTAAACCTAACCCCAAATCTAAACCTAACCCCAAATCTAAACCTAAAATCTAAACCTAACTCCAAATCTAATCCTAAAATCTAAACCTAACCCCAAATCTAAACCTAAAATCTAAACCTAACCCCAAATCTAAACCTAACCCCAAATCTAAACCTAAAATCTAAACCTAACCCCAAATCTAAACCTAAAATCTAAACCTAACCCCAAATCTAAACCTAACCCCAAATCTAAACCTAAAATCTAAACCTAACCCCAAATCTAAACCTAAGCCCAAATCTAAACCTAAAATCTAAACCTAACCCCAAATCTAAACCTAACCCCAAATCTAAACCTAAAATCTAAACCTAACCCCAAATCTAAACCTAACCCCAAATCTAAACCTAAAATCTAAACCTAACCCCAAATCTAAACCTAACACCAAATCTAAACCTAAAATCTAAACCTACCCCAAATCTAAACCTAAAATCTAAACCTAACCCCAAATCTAAACCTAAAATCTAAACCTAACCCCAAATCTAAACCTAACCCCAAATCTAAACCTAAAATCTAAACCTAACCCCAAATCTAAACTTAACCCCAAATCTAAACCGAAAATCTAAACCTAACCCCAAATCTAAACTTAACCCCAAATCTAAACCGAAAATCTAAACCTAACCCCAAATCTAAACCTAAAATCTAAACCTAACTCCAAATCTAATCCTAAAATCTAAACCTAACCCCAAATCTAAACCTAAAATCTAAACCTAACCCCAAATCTAAACCTAAAATCTAAACCTAACCCCAAATCTAAACCTAACCTTAAATCTAAACCTAAAATCTAAACCTAACCCCAAATCTAAACCTAAAATCTAAACCTAAAATCTAAACCTAACCCCAAATCTAAACCTAAAATCTAAACCTAACCCCAAATCTGAACCTAAAATCTAAACCTAACCCCAAATCTAAACCTAAACTTAAATCTAAACCTAACCCTAAATCTAAACCTAACCTTAAATCTAAACCTAAAATCTAAACCTAACCCCAAATCTAAACCTAAAATCTAAACCTAACCCCAAATCTAAACCTAAAATCTAAACATAACCCCAAATCTAAACCTAACCCCAAATCTAAACCTAAAATCTAAACCTAACCCCAAATCTAAACCTAAAATCTTAACCTAACCGCAAATCTAAACCTAACCCCAAATCTAAACCTAAAATCTAAACCTAAAATCTAAACCTAACCCCAAATCTAAACCTAAAATCTAAATCTAACACCAAATCTAAACCTAAAATCTAAACCTAACCCCAAATCTAAACCTAACCCCAAATCTAAACCTAAAATCTAAACCTAACCCCAAATCTAAACCTAACCCCAAATCTAAACCTAAAATCTAAACCTAACCCCAAATCTGAACCCCAAATCTAAACCTAACCCCAAATCTAAACCTAAAATCTAAACCTAACCCCAAATCTAAACCTAAAATCTAAACCTAAAATCTAAACCTAACCCCAAATCTAAACCTAATCCCAAATCTAAACCTAAAATCTAAACCTAACCCCAAATCTAAACCTAACCCCAAATCTAAACCTAAAATCTAAACCTAACCCCAAATCTAAACCTAAAATCTAAACCTAACCCCAAATCTAAACCTAAAATCTAAACCTAACCCCAAATCTAAACCTAACCCCAAATCTAAACCTAAAATCTAAACCTAACCCCAAATCTAAACCTAAAATCTAAACCTAACCCCAAATCTAAACCTAACCCCAAATCTAAACCTAAAATCTAAACCTAACCCCAAATCTAAACCTAACCCCAAATCTAAACCTAAAATCTAAACCTAACCCCAAATCTAAACCTAACCCCAAATCTAAACCTAACCCCAAATCTAAACCTAAAATCTAAACCTAACCCCAAATCTAAACCTAAAATCTAAACGTAACCCCAAATCTAAACCTAACCCCAAATCTAAACCCCAAATCTAAACCTAACCCCAAATCTAAACCTAACCCCAAATCTAAACCTAAAATCTAAACCTAACCCCAAATCTAAACCTAACCCCAACCCCTAACCCCAAATCTAAACCTAACCCCAAATCTAAACCTAAAATCTAAACCTAACCCCAAATCTAAACCTAACCCCAAATCTAAACCTAAAATCTAAACCTAACCCCAAATCTAAACCTAACCCCAAATCTAAACCTAAAATCTAAACCTAATCCCAAATCTAAACCTAAAATCTAAACCTAACCCCAAATCTAAACCCCAAATCTAAACCTAACCCCAAATCTAAACCCCAAATCTAAACCTAACCCCAAATCTAAACCTAAAATCTAAACCTAATCCCAAATCTAAACCTAAAACCTAAACCTAACCCCAAATCTAAACCTAAAATCTAAACCTAACCCAAATCTAAACCTAACCCCAAATCTAAACCTAAAATCTAAACCTAACCCCAAATCTAAACCTAAACCCAAATCTAAACCTAACCCCAAATCTAAACCTAAAATCTAAACCTAACCCCAAATCTAAACCTAACCCCAAATCTAAACCTAAAATCTAAACCTAACCCCAAATCTGAACCTAAAATCTAAACCTAACCCCAAATCTAAACCTAAACTTAAATCTAAACCTAAAATCTAAACCTAACCCCAAATCTAAACCTAAAATCTAAACCTAACCCCAAATCTAAACCTAAAATCTAAACATAACCCCAAATCTAAACCTAACCCCAAATCTAAACCTAAAATCTAAACCTAACCCCAAATCTAAACCTAAAATCTTAACCTAACCGCAAATCTAAACCTAACCCCAAATCTAAACCTAAAATCTAAACCTAAAATCTAAACCTAACCCCAAATCTAAACCTAAAATCTAAATCTAACACCAAATCTAAACCTAAAATCTAAACCTAACCCCAAATCTAAACCTAACCCCAAATCTAAACCTAAAATCTAAACCTAACCCCAAATCTAAACCTAACCCCAAATCTAAACCTAAAATCTAAACCTAACCCCAAATCTAAACCTAAAATCTAAACCTAACCCCAAATCTGAACCCCAAATCTAAACCTAACCCCAAATCTAAACCTAAAATCTAAACCTAACCCCAAATCTAAACCTAAAATCTAAACCTAAAATCTAAACCTAACCCCAAATCTAAACCTAATCCCAAATCTAAACCTAAAATCTAAACCTAACCCCAAATCTAAACCTAACCCCAAATCTAAACCTAAAATCTAAACCTAACCCCAAATCTAAACCTAAAATCTAAACCTAACCCCAAATCTAAACCTAAAATCTAAACCTAACCCCAAATCTAAACCTAACCCCAAATCTAAACCTAAAATCTAAACCTAACCCCAAATCTAAACCTAAAATCTAAACCTAACCCCAAATCTAAACCTAACCCCAAATCTAAACCTAAAATCTAAACCTAACCCCAAATCTAAACCTAACCCCAAATCTAAACCTAAAATCTAAACCTAACCCCAAATCTAAACCTAACCCCAAATCTAAACCTAACCCCAAATCTAAACCTAAAATCTAAACCTAACCCCAAATCTAAACCTAAAATCTAAACGTAACCCCAAATCTAAACCTAACCCCAAATCTAAACCCCAAATCTAAACCTAACCCCAAATCTAAACCTAACCCCAAATCTAAACCTAAAATCTAAACCTAACCCCAAATCTAAACCTAACCCCAACCCCTAACCCCAAATCTAAACCTAACCCCAAATCTAAACCTAAAATCTAAACCTAACCCCAAATCTAAACCTAACCCCAAATCTAAACCTAAAATCTAAACCTAACCCCAAATCTAAACCTAACCCCAAATCTAAACCTAAAATCTAAACCTAATCCCAAATCTAAACCTAAAATCTAAACCTAACCCCAAATCTAAACCCCAAATCTAAACCTAACCCCAAATCTAAACCCCAAATCTAAACCTAACCCCAAATCTAAACCTAAAATCTAAACCTAATCCCAAATCTAAACCTAAAACCTAAACCTAACCCCAAATCTAAACCTAAAATCTAAACCTAACCCAAATCTAAACCTAACCCCAAATCTAAACCTAAAATCTAAACCTAACCCCAAATCTAAACCTAAACCCAAATCTAAACCTAACCCCAAATCTAAACCTAAAATCTAAACCTAACCCCAAATCTAAACCTAACCCCAAATCTAAACCTAAAATCTAAACCTAACCCCAAATCTGAACCTAAAATCTAAACCTAACCCCAAATCTAAACCTAAACTTAAATCTAAACCTAACCCCAAATCTAAACCTAACCTTAAATCTAAACCTAAAATCTAAACCTAACCCCAAATCTAAACCTAAAATCTAAACCTAACCCCAAATCTAAACCTAAAATCTAAACCTAACCCCAAATCTAAACCTAACCCCAAATCTAAACCTAAAATCTAAACCTAACCCCAAATCTAAACCTAAAATCTTAACCTAACCGCAAATCTAAACCTAACCCCAAATCTAAACCTAAAATCTAAACCTAAAATCTAAACCTAACCCCAAATCTAAACCTAAAATCTAAATCTAACACCAAATCTAAACCTAAAATCTAAACCTAACCCCAAATCTAAACCTAACACCAAATCTAAACCTAAAATCTAAACCTAACCCCAAATCTAAACCTAACCCCAAATCTAAACCTAAAATCTAAACCTAACCCCAAATCTAAACCTAAAATCTAAACCTAACCCCAAATCTGAACCCCAAATCTAAACCTAACCCCAAATCTAAACCTAAAATCTAAACTTAAAATCTAAACCTAACCCCAAATCTAAACCTAATCCCAAATCTAAACCTAAAATCTAAACCTAACCCCAAATCTAAACCTAACCCCAAATCTAAACCTAAAATCTAAACCTAACCCCAAATCTAAACCTAACCCCAAATCTAAACCTAAAATCTAAACCTAACCCCAAATATAAACCTAAAATCTAAACCTAACCCCAAATCTAAACCTAACCCCAAATCTAAACCTAAAATCTAAACCTAACCCCAAATCTAAACCTAACCCCAAATCTAAACCTAAAATCTAAACCTAACCCCAAATCTAAACCTAACCCCAAATCTAAACCTAAAATCTAAACCTAACCCCAAATCTAAACCTAAAATCTAAAGCTAACCCCAAATCTAAACCTAACCCCAACCCCTAACCCCAAATCTAAACCTAACCCCAAATCTAAACCTAAAATCTAAACCTAACCCCAAATCTAAACCTAACCCCAAATCTAAACCTAAAATCTAAACCTAACCCCAAATCTAAACCTAACCCCAAATCTAAACCTAAAATCTAAACCTAACTCCAAATCTAATCCTAAAATCTAAACCTAACCCCAAATCTAAACCTAAAATCTAAACCTAACCCCAAATCTAAACCTAACCCCAAATCTAAACCTAAAATCTAAACCTAACCCCAAATCTAAACCTAAAATCTAAACCTAACCCCAAATCTAAACCTAACCCCAAATCTAAACCTAAAATCTAAACCTAACCCCAAATCTAAACCTAACCCCAAATCTAAACCTAACCCCAAATCTAAACCTAAAATCTAAACCTAACCCCAAATCTAAACCTAACCCCAAATCTAAACCTAAAATCTAAACCTAACTCCAAATCTAATCCTAAAATCTAAACCTAACCCCAAATCTAAACCTAAAATCTAAACCTAACCCCAAATCTAAACCTAACCCCAAATCTAAACCTAAAATCTAAACCTAACCCCAAATCTAAACCTAAAATCTAAACCTAACCCCAAATCTAAACCTAACCCCAAATCTAAACCTAAAATCTAAACCTAACCCCAAATCTAAACCTAAAATCTAAACCTAACCCCAAATCTAAACCTAACCCCAAATCTAAACCTAAAATCTAAACCTAACCCCAAATCTAAACCTAACCCCAAATCTAAACCTAAAATCTAAACCTACCCCAAATCTAAACCTAAAATCTAAACCTAACCCCAAATCTAAACCTAAAATCTAAACCTAACCCCAAATCTAAACCTAACCCCAAATCTAAACCTAACCCCAAATCTAAACCTAAAATCTAAACCTAACCCCAAATCTAAACCTAAAATCTAAACCTAACCCCAAATCTAAACCTAACCCCAAATCTAAACCTAAAATCTAAACCTAACCCCAAATCTAAACCTAACCCCAAATCTAAACCTAAAATCTAAACCTACCCCAAATCTAAACCTAAAATCTAAACCTAACCCCAAATCTAAACCTAAAATCTAAACCTAACCCCAAATCTAAACCTAACCCCAAATCTAAACCTAAAATCTAAACCTAACCCCAAATCTAAACTTAACCCCAAATCTAAACCGAAAATCTAAACCTAACCCCAAATCTAAACTTAACCCCAAATCTAAACCGAAAATCTAAACCTAACCCCAAATCTAAACCTAAAATCTAAACCTAACTCCAAATCTAATCCTAAAATCTAAACCTAACCCCAAATCTAAACCTAAAATCTAAACCTAACCCCAAATCTAAACCTAAAATCTAAACCTAACCCCAAATCTAAACCTAACCTTAAATCTAAACCTAAAATCTAAACCTAACCCCAAATCTAAACCTAAAATCTAAACCTAAAATCTAAACCTAACCCCAAATCTAAACCTAAAATCTAAACCTAACCCCAAATCTGAACCTAAAATCTAAACCTAACCCCAAATCTAAACCTAAACTTAAATCTAAACCTAACCCCAAATCTAAACCTAACCTTAAATCTAAACCTAAAATCTAAACCTAACCCCAAATCTAAACCTAAAATCTAAACCTAACCCCAAATCTAAACCTAAAATCTAAACATAACCCCAAATCTAAACCTAACCCCAAATCTAAACCTAAAATCTAAACCTAACCCCAAATCTAAACCTAAAATCTTAACCTAACCGCAAATCTAAACCTAACCCCAAATCTAAACCTAAAATCTAAACCTAAAATCTAAACCTAACCCCAAATCTAAACCTAAAATCTAAATCTAACACCAAATCTAAACCTAAAATCTAAACCTAACCCCAAATCTAAACCTAAAATCTAAACCTAACCCCAAATCTAAACCTAACCCCAAATCTAAACCTAAAATCTAAACCTAACCCCAAATCTAAACCTAAAATCTAAACCTAACCCCAAATCTGAACCCCAAATCTAAACCTAACCCCAAATCTAAACCTAAAATCTAAACCTAACCCCAAATCTAAACCTAAAATCTAAACCTAAAATCTAAACCTAACCCCAAATCTAAACCTAATCCCAAATCTAAACCTAAAATCTAAACCTAACCCCAAATCTAAACCTAACCCCAAATCTAAACCTAAAATCTAAACCTAACCCCAAATCTAAACCTAAAATCTAAACCTAACCCCAAATCTAAACCTAACCCCAAATCTAAACCTAACCCCAAATCTAAACCTAAAATCTAAACCTAACCCCAAATCTAAACCTAACCCCAAATCTAAACCTAAAATCTAAACCTAACCCCAAATCTAAACCTAACCCCAAATCTAAACCTAAAATCTAAACCTAACCCCAAATCTAAACCTAACCCCAAATCTAAACCTAAAATCTAAACCTAACCCCAAATCTAAACCTAAAATCTAAACCTAACCCCAAATCTAAACCTAAAATCTAAACCTAAAATCTAAACCTAACCCCAAATCTAAACCTAAAATCTAAACCTAACCCCAAATCTAAACCTAAAATCTAAACCTAACCCCAAATCTAAACCTAACCCCAAATCTAAACCCCAAATCTAAACCTAACCCCAAATCTAAACCTAACCCCAAATCTAAACCTAAAATCTAAACCTAACCCCAAATCTAAACCTAACCCCAACCCCTAACCCCAAATCTAAACCTAACCCCAAATCTAAACCTAAAATCTAAACCTAACCCCAAATCTAAACCTAACCCCAAATCTAAACCTAAAATCTAAACCTAACCCCAAATCTAAACCTAACCCCAAATCTAAACCTAAAATCTAAACCTAATCCCAAATCTAAACCTAAAATCTAAACCTAACCCCAAATCTAAACCCCAAATCTAAACCTAACCCCAAATCTAAACCCCAAATCTAAACCTAACCCCAAATCTAAACCTAAAATCTAAACCTAATCCCAAATCTAAACCTAAAACCTAAACCTAACCCCAAATCTAAACCTAAAATCTAAACCTAACCCCAAATCTAAACCTAACCCCAAATCTAAACCTAAAATCTAAACCTAACCCCAAATCTAAACCTAAACCCAAATCTAAACCTAACCCCAAATCTAAACCTAAAATCTAAACCTAACCCCAAATCTAAACCTAACCCCAAATCTAAACCTAAAATCTAAACCTAACCCCAAATCTAAACCTAACCCCAAATCTAAACCTAAAATCTAAACCTACCCCAAATCTAAACTTAACCCCAAATCGAAACCGAAAATCTAAACCTAACCCCAAATCTAAACCTAAAATCTAAACCTAACCCCAAATCTAAACCTAACCCCAAATCTAAACCTAAAATCTAAACCTAACCCCAAATCTAAACCTAAAATCTAAACCTAACCCCAAATCTAAACTTAACCCCAAATCGAAACCGAAAATCTAAACCTAACCCCAAATCTAAACCTAAAATCTAAACCTAACCCCAAATCCAAACCTAACCCCAAATCTAAACCTAAAATCTAAACCTAACTCCAAATCTAATCCTAAAATCTAAACCTAACCCCAAATCTAAACCTAAAATCTAAACCTAACCCCAAATCTAAACCTAAAATCTAAACCTAACCCCAAATCTAAACCTAACCTTAAATCTAAACCTAAAATCTAAACCTAACCCCAAATCTAAACCTAAAATCTAAACCTAAAATCTAAACCTAACCCCAAATCTAAACCTAAAATCTAAACCTAACTCCAAATCTAATCCTAAAATCTAAACCTAACCCCAAATCTAAACCTAAAATCTAAACCTAACCCCAAATCTGAACCTAAAATCTAAACCTAACCCCAAATCTAAACCTAACCTTAAATCTAAACCTAAAATCTAAACCTAACCCCAAATCTAAACCTAAAATCTAAACCTAACCCCAAATCTAAACCTAAAATCTAAACATAACCCCAAATCTAAACCTAACCCCAAATCTAAACCTAAAATCTAAACCTAACCCCAAACCTAAACCTAAAATCTAAACCTAACCCCAAATCTATACCTAACCCCAAATCAAAACCTAAAATCTTAACCTAACCCCAAATCTAAACCTAAAATCTAAACCTAACCCCAAATCTAAACCTAACCCCAAATCTAAACCTAAAATCTAAACCTAACCCCAAATCTATACCTAACCCCAAATCAAAACCTAAAATCTTATCCTAACCCCAAATCTAAACCTAAAATCTAAACCTAACCCCAAATCTAAACCTAAAATCTAAACCTAAAATCTAAACCTAACCCCAAATCTAAACCTAAAATCTAAACCTAAAATATAAACCTAACCCCAAATCTAAACCTAAAATCTAAACCTAAAATCTAAACCTAACCCCAAATCTAAACCTAAAATCAAAACCTAACCCTAAATCTAAACCTAAAATCTAAACCTAACCCCAAATCTAAACCTAACACCAAATCTAAACCCCAAATCTAAACCTAACCCCAAATCTAAACCTAAAATCTAAACCTAACCCGAAATCTAAACCTAACCCCAAATCTAAACCTAAAATCTAAACCTAACCCGAAATCTAAACCTAACCCCAAATCTAAACCTAAAATCTAAACCTAACCCCAAATCTAAACCTAACCCCAAATCTAAACCTAAAATCTAAACCTAACCCCAAATCTAAACCTAAAATCTAAACCTAACCCCAAATCTAAACCTAACCCCAAATCTAAACCTAACCCCAAATCTAAACCTAAAATCTAAACCTAACCCCAAATCTAAACCTAAAATCTAAACCTAAAATCTAAACCTAACCCCAAATCTAAACCTAACCCCAAATCTAAACCTAACCTCAAATCTAAACCTAAAATCTAAACCTAACCCCAAATCTAAACCTAACCCCAACCCCTAACCCCAAATCTAAACCTAACCCCAAATCTAAACCTAACCCCAAATCTAAACCTAAAATCTAAACCTAACCCCAAATCTAAACCTAACCCCAAATCTAAACCTAAAATCTAAACCTAACCCCAAATCTAAACCTAACCCCAAATCTAAACCTAAAATCTAAACCTAACCCCAAATCTAAACCTAACCCCAAATCTAAACCTAAAATCTAAACCTAACCCCAAATCTAAACCCCAAATCTAAACCTAACCCCAAATCTAAACCCCAAATCTAAACCTAACCCCAAATCTAAACCTAAAATCTAAACCTAATCCCAAATCTAAACCTAAAATCTAAACCTAACCCCAAATCTAAACCTAACCCCAAATCTAAACCTAAAATCTAAACCTAACCCCAAATCTAAACCTAACCCCAAATCTAAACCTAAAATCTAAACCTAATCCCAAATCTAAACCTAAAATCTAAACCTAACCCCAAATCTAAACCCCAAATCTAAACCTAACCCCAAATCTAAACCCCAAATCTAAACCTAACCCCAAATCTAAACCTAAAATCTAAACCTAATCCCAAATCTAAACCTAAAACCTAAACCTAACCCCAAATCTAAACCTAAAATCTAAACCTAACCCCAAATCTAAACCTAACCCCAAATCTAAACCTAAAATCTAAACCTAACCCCAAATCTAAACCTAAACCCAAATCTAAACCTAACCCCAAATCTAAACCTAAAATCTAAACCTAACCCCAAATCTAAACCTAACCCCAAATCTAAACCTAAAATCTAAACCTAACCCCAAATCTGAACCTAAAATCTAAACCTAACCCCAAATCTAAACCTAAACTTTAATCTAAACCTAACCCCAAATCTAAACCTAACCTTAAATCTAAACCTAAAATCTAAACCTAACCCCAAATCTAAACCTAAAATCTAAACCTAACCCCAAATCTAAACCTAAAATCTAAACATAACCCCAAATCTAAACCTAACCCCAAATCTAAACCTAAAATCTAAACCTAACCCCAAATCTAAACCTAAAATCTTAACCTAACCGCAAATCTAAACCTAACCCCAAATCTAAACCTAAAATCTAAACCTAAAATCTAAACCTAACCCCAAATCTAAACCTAAAATCTAAATCTAACACCAAATCTAAACCTAAAATCTAAACCTAACCCCAAATCTAAACCTAACCCCAAATCTAAACCTAAAATCTAAACCTAACCCCAAATCTAAACCTAACCCCAAATCTAAACCTAAAATCTAAACCTAACCCCAAATCTAAACCTAAAATGTAAACCTAACCCCAAATCTGAACCCCAAATCTAAACCTAACCCCAAATCTAAACCTAAAATCTAAACTTAAAATCTAAACCTAACCCCAAATCTAAACCTAATCCCAAATCTAAACCTAAAATCTAAACCTAACCCCAAATCTAAACCTAACCCCAAATCTAAACCTAAAATCTAAACCTAACCCCAAATCTAAACCTAAAATCTAAACCTAACCCCAAATCTAAACCTAACCCCAAATCTAAACCTAAAATCTAAACCTAACCCCAAATCTAAACCTAAAATCTAAACCTAACCCCAAATCTAAACCTAACCCCAAATCTAAACCTAAAATCTAAACCTAACCCCAAATCTAAACCTAACCCCAAATCTAAACCTAAAATCTAAACCTAACCCCAAATCTAAACCTAACCCCAAATCTAAACCTAAAATCTAAACCTAACCCCAAATCTAAACCTAAAATCTAAAGCTAACCCCAAATCTAAACCTAAAATCTAAACCTAAAATCTAAACCTAACCCCAAATCTAAACCTAAAATCTAAACCTAACCCCAAATCTAAACCTAACCCCAAATCTAAACCCCAAATCTAAACCTAACCCCAAATCTAAACCTAACCCCAAATCTAAACCTAAAATCTAAACCTAACCCCAAATCTAAACCTAACCCCAACCCCTAACCCCAAATCTAAACCTAACCCCAAATCTAAACCTAAAATCTAAACCTAACCCCAAATCTAAACCTAACCCCAAATCTAAACCTAACATCTAAACCTAACCCCAAATCTAAACCTAAAATCTAAACCTAACCCCAAATCTAAACCCCAAATCTAAACCTAACCCCAAATCTAAACCCCAAATCTAAACCTAACCCCAAATCTAAACCTAAAATCTAAACCTAATCCCAAATCTAAACCTAAAATCTAAACCTAACCCCAAATCTAAACCTAAAATCTAAACCTACCCCAAATCTAAACCTAAAATCTAAACCTAACCCCAAATCTAAACCTAAAATCTAAACCTAACCCCAAATCTAAACCTAAAATCTAAACCTAACCCCAAATCTAAACTTAACCCCAAATCTAAACCGAAAATCTAAACCTAACCCCAAATCTAAACCTAAAATCTAAACCTAACCCCAAATCTAAACCTAACCCCAAATCTAAACCTGAAATCTAAACCTAACTCCAAATCTAATCCTAAAATCTAAACCTAACCCCAAATCTAAACCTAAAATCTAAACCTAACCCCAAATCTAAACCTAACCCCAAATCTAAACCTAAAATCTAAACCTAACCCCAAATCTAAACCTAAAATCTAAACCTAACCCCAAATCTAAACCTAACCCCAAATCTAAACCTAAAATCTAAACCTAACCCCAAATCTAAATCTAACCCCAAATCTAAACCTAAAATCTAAACCTAACCCCAAATCTAAACCTAACCCCTAATCTAAACCTAAAATCTAAACCTAACCCCAAATCTAAACCTAAAATCTAAACCTAACCCCAAATCTAAACCTAACCCCAAATCTAAACCTAAAATCTAAACCTAACCCCAAATCTAAACCTAACCCCAAATCTAAACCTAAAATCTAAACCTACCCCAAATCTAAACCTAAAATCTAAACCTAACCCCAAATCTAAACCTAAAATCTAAACCTAACCCCAAATCTAAACCTAACCCCAAATCTAAACCTAAAATCTAAACCTAACCCCAAATCTAAACTTAACCCCAAATCTAAACCGAAAATCTAAACCTAACCCCAAATCTAAACTTAACCCCAAATCTAAACCGAAAATCTAAACCTAACCCCAAATCTAAACCTAAAATCTAAACCTAACTCCAAATCTAATCCTAAAATCTAAACCTAACCCCAAATCTAAACCTAAAATCTAAACCTAACCCCAAATCTAAACCTAAAATCTAAACCTAACCCCAAATCTAAACCTAACCTTAAATCTAAACCTAAAATCTAAACCTAACCCCAAATCTAAACCTAAAATCTAAACCTAAAATCTAAACCTAACCCCAAATCTGAACCTAAAATCTAAACCTAACCCCAAATCTAAACCTAAACTTAAATCTAAACCTAACCCCAAATCTAAACCTAACCTTAAATCTAAACCTAAAATCTAAACCTAACCCCAAATCTAAACCTAAAATCTAAACCTAACCCCAAATCTAAACCTAAAATCTAAACATAACCCCAAATCTAAACCTAACCCCAAATCTAAACCTAAAATCTAAACCTAACCCCAAATCTAAACCTAAAATCTTAACCTAACCGCAAATCTAAACCTAACCCCAAATCTAAACCTAAAATCTAAACCTAAAATCTAAACCTAACCCCAAATCTAAACCTAAAATCTACATCTAACACCAAATCTAAACCTAAAATCTAAACCTAACCCCAAATCTAAACCTAACCCCAAATCTAAACCTAAAATCTAAACCTAACCCTAAATCTAAACCTAACCCCAAATCTAAACCTAAAATCTAAACCTAACCCCAAATCTAAACCTAAAATCTAAACCTAACCCCAAATCTGAACCCCAAATCTAAACCTAACCCCAAATCTAAACCTAAAATCTAAACCTAACCCCAAATCTAAACCTAAAATCTAAACCTAAAATCTAAACCTAACCCCAAATCTAAACCTAATCCCAAATCTAAACCTAAAATCTAAACCTAAAATCTAAACCTAACCCCAAATCTAAACCTAAAATCTAAACCTAACCCCAAATCTAAACCTAAAATCTAAACCTAACCCCAAATCTAAACCTAAAATCTAAACCTAACCCCAAATCTAAACCTAACCCCAAATCTAAACCTAAAATCTAAACCTAACCCCAAATCTAAACCTAAAATCTAAACCTAACCCCAAATCTAAACCTAACCCCAAATCTAAACCTAAAATCTAAACCTAACCCCAAATCTAAACCTAACCCCAAATCTAAACCTAAAATCTAAACCTAACCCCAAATCTAAACCTAACCCCAAATCTAAACCTAAAATCTAAACCTAACCCCAAAACTAAACCTAAAATCTAAACCTAACCCCAAATCTAAACCTAAAATCTAAACCTAAAATCTAAACCTAACCCCAAATCTAAACCTAAAATCTAAACCTAACCCCAAATCTAAACCTAACCCCAAATCTAAACCCCAAATCTAAACCTAACCCCAAATCTAAACCTAATCCCAAATCTAAACCTAAAATCTAAACCTAACCCCAAATCTAAACCTAACCCCAACCCCTAACCCCAAATCTAAACCTAACCCCAAATCTAAACCTAAAATCTAAACCTAACCCCAAATCTAAACCTAACCCCAAATCTAAACCTAAAATCTAAACCTAACCCCAAATCTAAACCTAACCCCAAATCTAAACCTAAAATCTAAACCTAATCCCAAATCTAAACCTAAAATCTAAACCTAACCCCAAATCTAAACCCCAAATCTAAACCTAACCCCAAATCTAAACCTAAAATCTAAACCTAATCCCAAATCTATACCTAAAACCTAAACCTAACCCCAAATCTAAACCTAAAATCTAAACCTAACCCCAAATCTAAACCTAACCCCAAATCTAAACCTAAAATCTAAACCTAACCCCAAATCTAAACCTAAACCCAAATCTAAACCTAACCCCAAATCTAAACCTAAAATCTAAACCTAACCCCAAATCTAAACCTAACCCCAAATCTAAACCTAAAATCTAAACCTAACCCCAAATCTAAACCTAACCCCAAATCTAAACCTAAAATCTAAACCTACCCCAAATCTAAACCTAAAATCTAAACCTAACCCCAAATCTAAACCTAAAATCTAAACCTAACCCCAAATCTAAACCTAAAATCTAAACCTAACCCCAAATCTAAACTTAACCCCAAATCGAAACCGAAAATCTAAACCTAACCCCAAATCTAAACCTAAAATCTAAACCTAACCCCAAATCTAAACCTAACCCCAAATCTAAACCTAAAATCTAAACCTAACTCCAAATCTAATCCTAAAATCTAAACCTAACCCCAAATCTAAACCTAAAATCTAAACCTAACCCCAAATCTAAACCTAAAATCTAAACCTAACCCCAAATCTAAACCTAACCTTAAATCTAAACCTAAAATCTAAACCTAACCCCAAATCTAAACCTAAAATCTAAACCTAAAATCTAAACCTAACCCCAAATCTAAACCTAAAATCTAAACCTAACTCCAAATCTAATCCTAAAATCTAAACCTAACCCCAAATCTAAACCTAAAATCTAAACCTAACCCCAAATCTAAACCTAAAATCTAAACCTAACCCCAAATCTGAACCTAAAATCTAAACCTAACCCCAAATCTAAACCTAACCTTAAATCTAAACCTAAAATCTAAACCTAACCCCAAATCTAAACCTAAAATCTAAACCTAACCCCAAATCTAAACCTAAAATCTAAACATAACCCCAAATCTAAACCTAACCCCAAATCTAAACCTAAAATCTAAACCTAACCCCAAACCTAAACCTAAAATCTAAACCTAACCCCAAATCTATACCTAACCCCAAATCAAAACCTAAAATCTTAACCTAACCCCAAATCTAAACCTAAAATCTAAACCTAACCCCAAATCTAAACCTAACCCCAAATCTAAACCTAAAATCTAAACCTAACCCCAAATCTATACCTAACCCCAAATCAAAACCTAAAATCTTATCCTAACCCCAAATCTAAACCTAAAATCTAAACCTAACCCCAAATCTAAACCTAACCCCAAATCTAAACCTAAAATCTAAACCTAAAATCTAAACCTAACCCCAAATCTAAACCTAAAATCTAAACCTAAAATATAAACCTAACCCCAAATCTAAACCTAAAATCTAAACCTAAAATCTAAACCTAACCCCAAATCTAAACCTAAAATCAAAACCTAACCCTAAATCTAAACCTAAAATCTAAACCTAACCCCAAATCTAAACCTAACACCAAATCTAAACCCCAAATCTAAACCTAACCCCAAATCTAAACCTAAAATCTAAACCTAACCCGAAATCTAAACCTAACCCCAAATCTAAACCTAAAATCTAAACCTAACCCGAAATCTAAACCTAACCCCAAATCTAAACCTAAAATCTAAACCTAACCCCAAATCTAAACCTAAAATCTAAACCTAACCCCAAATCTAAACCTAACCCCAAATCTAAACCTAAAATCTAAACCTAACCCCAAATCTAAACCTAAAATCTAAACCTAACCCCAAATCTAAACCTAACCCCAAATCTAAACCTAAAATCTAAACCTAACCCCAAATCTAAACCTAAAATCTAAACCTAAAATCTAAACCTAACCCCAAATCTAAACCTAACCTCAAATCTAAACCTAAAATCTAAACCTAACCCCAAATCTAAACCTAACCCCAACCCCTAACCCCAAATCTAAACCTAACCCCAAATCTAAACCTAACCCCAAATCTAAACCTAAAATCTAAACCTAACCCCAAATCTAAACCTAACCCCAAATCTAAACCTAAAATCTAAACCTAACCCCAAATCTAAACCTAACCCCAAATCTAAACCTAAAATCTAAACCTAACCCCAAATCTAAACCTAACCCCAAATCTAAACCTAAAATCTAAACCTAACCCCAAATCTAAACCCCAAATCTAAACCTAACCCCAAATCTAAACCCCAAATCTAAACCTAACCCCAAATCTAAACCTAAAATCTAAACCTAATCCCAAATCTAAACCTAAAATCTAAACCTAACCCCAAATCTAAACCTAACCCCAAATCTAAACCTAAAATCTAAACCTAACCCCAAATCTAAACCTAAAATCTAAACCTAACACCAAATCTAAACCTAACCCCAAATCTAAACCTAAAATCTAAACCTAACACCAAATCTAAACCTAACCCCAAATCTAAACCTAAAATCTAAACCTAACCCCAAATCTAAACTTAACCCCAAATCTAAACCTAACCCCAAATCTAAACCTAAAATCTAAACCTAACCCCAAATCTAAACCTAACCCCAAATCTAAACCTAAAATCTAAACCTAACTCCAAATCTAATCCTAAAATCTAAACCTAACCCCAAATCTAAACCTAAAATCTAAACCTAACCCCAAATCTAAACCTAACCCCAAATCTAAACCTAACCCCAAATCTAAACCTAAAATCTAAACCTAACCCCAAATCTAAACCTAACCCCAAATCTAAACCTAAAATCTAAACCTAACTCCAAATCTAATCCTAAAATCTAAACCTAATCCCAAATCTAAACCTAACCTTAAATCTAAACCTAAAATCTAAACCTAACCCCAAATCTAAACCTAAAATCTAAACCTAACTCCAAATCTAATCCTAAAATCTAAACCTAACCCCAAATCTAAACCTAAAATCTAAACCTAACCCCAAATCTAAACCTAAAATCTAAACCTAACCCCAAATCTAAACCTAACTCCAAATCTAAACCTAAAATCTAAACCTAACCCCAAATCTAAACCTAAAATCTAAACCTAACCCCAAATCTAAACCTAACCTTAAATCTAAACCTAAAATCTAAACCTAACCCCAAATCTAAACCTAAAATCTAAACCTAAAATCTAAACCTAACCCCAAATCTAAACCTAAAATCTAAACCTAACCCCAAATCTAAACCTAACCCCAAATCTAAACCTAAAATCTAAACCTAACCCCAAATCTAAACCTAAAATCTAAACCTAAACCCAAATCTAAACCTAAAATCTAAACCTAACCCTAAATCTAAACCTAACCCCAAATCTAAACCTAAAATCTAAACCAAAAATCTAAACCTAACCCCAAATCTAAACCTAAAATCTAAACCTAACCCCAAATCTAAACCTAACCCCAAATCTAAACCTAAAATCTAAACCTAACCCCAAATCTAAACCTAACCCCAAATCTAAACCTAAAATCTAAACCTAACCCCAAATCTAAACCTAACCCCAAATCTAAAACTAAAATCTAAACCTAACCCCAAATCTAAACCCCAAATCTAAACCTAACCCCAAATCTAAACCCCAAATCTAAACCTAACCCCAAATCTAAACCTAAAATCTAAACCTAACCCCAAATCTAAACCTAACCCCAAATCTAAACCTAAAATCTAAACCTAACCCCAAATCTAAACCTAACCCCAAATCTAAACCTAACCCCAAATCTAAACCTAAAATCTAAACCTAACCCCAAATCTAAACCTAACCCCAAATCTAAACCTAAAATCTAAACCTAACCCCAAATCTAAACCTAACCCCAAATCTAAACCTAAAATCTAAACCTAACCCCAAATCTAAACCTAACCCCAAATCTAAAACTAAAATCTAAACCTAACCCCAAATCTAAACCCCAAATCTAAACCTAACCCCAAATCTAAACCCCAAATCTAAACCTAACCCCAAATCTAAACCTAAAATCTAAACCTAACCCCAAATCTAAACCTAACCCCAAATCTAAACCTAAAATCTAAACCTAACCCCAAATCTAAACCTAAAATCTAAACCTAACACCAAAGCTAAACCTAACCCCAAATCTAATCCTAACTCCAAATCTAACCCTAAATCTAAACCTAACCCCAAATCTAAACCTAAAATCTAAACCTAACCCCAAATCTAAAGCGAACCCCAAATCTAAACCTAAAATCTAAACCTAACCCCAAATCTAAACCTAAAATCTAAACCTAACCCCAAATCTAAACCTAACCCCAAATCTAAACCTAAAATCTAAACCTAACCCCAAATCTAAACCTAATCCCAAATCTAAACCTCAAATCTAAACCTAACCCCAAATCTTAACCTAAAATCTAAACCTAACCCCAAATCTAAACCTAACCCCAAATCTAAACCTAAAATCTAAACCTAACCCCAAATCTTAACCTAAAATCTAAACCTAACCCCAAATCTAAACCTAACCCCAAATCTAAACCTAAAATCTAAACCTAACCCCAAATCTAAACCTAAAATCTAAACCTAACCCCAAATCTAAACCTAACCCCAAATCTAAACCTAAAATCTAAACCTAACCACAAATCTAAACCTAAAATCTAAACCTAACCCCAAATCTAAACCTAACCCCAAATATAAACCTAAAATCTAAACCTAACCCCAAATCTAAACCCCAAATCTAAACCTAACCCCAAATCTAAACCCCAAATCTAAACCTAAAATCTAAACCTAACCCCAAATCTAAACCTAACCCCAAATCTAAACCTAAAATCTAAACCTAACCCCAAATCTAAACCTAAAATCTAAACCTAACACCAAAGCTTAAACCTAACCCCAAATCTAATCCTAACTCCAAATCTAACCCTAAATCTAAACCTAACCCCAAATCTAAACCTAAAATCTAAACCTAACCCCTAATCTAAACCTAAAATCTTAACCTAACCGCAAATCTAAACCTAACCCGAAATCTAAACCTAACCCCAAATCTAAACCTAAAATCTAAACCTAACCCGAAATCTAAACCTAACCCCAAATCTAAACCTAAAATCTAAACCTAACCCCAAATCTAAACCTAACCCCAAATCTAAACCTAAAATCTAAACCTAACCCCAAATCTAAACCTAAAATCTAAACCTAACCCCAAATCTAAACCTAAAATCTAAACCTAACCCCAAATCTAAACCTAACCCCAAATCTAAACCTAAAATCTAAACCTAACCCCAAATCTAAACCTAACCCCAAATCTAAACCTAAAATCTAAACCTAACCCCAAATCTAAACCTAACCCCAAATCTAAACCTAAAATCTAAACCTAACCCCAAATCTAAACCTAAAATCTAAACCTAACCCCAAATCTAAACCTAAAATCTAAACCTAACCCCAAATCTAAACCTAAAATCTAAACCTAAAATCTAAACCTAACCCCAAATCTAAACCTAAAATCTAAACCTAACCCCAAATCTAAACCTAACCCCAAATCTAAACCCCAAATCTAAACCTAAACCCAAATCTAAACCTAACCCCAAATCTAAACCTAAAATCTAAACCTAACCCCAAATCTAAACCTAACCCCAACCCCTAACCCCAAATCTAAACCTAACCCCAAATCTAAACCTAAAATCTAAACCTAACCCCAAATCTAAACCTAACCCCAAATCTAAACCTAAAATCTAAACCTAACCCCAAATCTAAACCTAAAATCTAAACCTAGCCCCAAATCTAAACCCCAAATCTAAACCTACCCCCAAATCGAAACCCCAAATCTAAACCTAACCCCAAATCTAAACCTAAAATCTAAACCTAATCCCAAATCTAAACCTAAAATCTAAACCTAACCCCAAATCTAAACCTAAAATCTAAACCTAACCCCAAATCTAAACCTAACCCCAAATCTAAACCTAACCCCAAATCTAAACCTAAAATCTAAACCTAACCCCAAATCTAAACCTAACCCCAAATCTAAACCTAAAATCTAAACCTAACCCCAAATATAAACCTAACCCCAAATCTAAACCTAAAATCTAAACCTAACTCCAAATCTAATCCTAAAATCTAAACCTAACCCCAAATCTAAACCTAAAATATAAACCTAACCCCAAATCTAATCCTAAAATCTAAACCTAACCCCAAATCTAAACCTAAAATCTAAACCTAACCCCAAATCTAAACCTAACCCCAAATCTAAACCTAAAATCTAAACCTAACCCCAAATCTAAACCTAAAATCTAAACCTAACCCCAAATCTAAACCTAACCCCAAATCTAAACCTAAAATCTAAACCTAACCCCAAATCTAAACCTAACCCCAAATCTAAACCTAAAATCTAAACCTACCCCAAATCTAAACCTAAAATCTAAACCTAACCCCAAATCTAAACCTAAAATCTAAACCTAACCCCAAATCTAAATCTAAAATCTAAACCTAACCCCAAATCTAAACTTAACCCCAAATCTAAACCGAAAATCTAAACCTAACCCCAAATCTAAACCTAAAATCTAAACCTAACCCCAAATCTAAACCTAACCCCAAATCTAAACCTAAAATCTAAACCTAACCCCAAATCTAAACTTAACCCCAAATCTAAACCGAAAATCTAAACCTAACCCCAAATCTAAACCTAAAATCTAAACCTAACCCCAAATCTAAACCTAACCCCAAATCTAAACCTAAAATCTAAACCTAACTCCAAATCTAATCCTAAAATCTAAACCTAACCCCAAATCTAAACCTAAAATCTAAACCTAACCCCAAATCTAAACCTAACCTTAAATCTAAACCTAAAATCTAAACCTAACCCCAAATCTAAAACTAAAATCTAAACCTAAAATCTAAACCTAACCCCAAATCTAAACCTAAAATCTAAACCTAACCCCAAATCTGAACCTAAAATCTAAACCTAACCCCAAATCTAAACCTAAACTTAAATCTAAACCTAACCCCAAATCTAAACCTAACCTTAAATCTAAACCTAAAATCTAAACCTAACCCCAAATCTAAACCTAAAATCTAAACCTAACCCCAAATCTAAACCTAAAATCTAAACATAACCCCAAATCTAAACCTAACCCCAAATCTAAACCTAAAATCTAAACCTAACCCCAAATCTAAACCTAAAATCTTAACCTAACCGCAAATCTAAACCTAACCCCAAATCTAAACCTAAAATCTAAACCTAAAATCTAAACCTAACCCCAAATCTAAACCTAAAATCTAAATCTAACACCAAATCTAAACCTAAAATCTAAACCTAACCCCAAATCTAAACCTAACCCCAAATCTAAACCTAAAATCTAAACCTAACCCCAAATCTAAACCTAACCCCAAATCTAAACCTAAAATCTAAACCTAACCCCAAATCTAAACCTAAAATCTAAACCTAACCCCAAATCTAAACCTAAAATCTAAACCTAAAATCTAAACCTAACCCCAAATCTAAACCTAATCCCAAATCTAAACCTAAAATCTAAACCTAACCCCAAATCTAAACCTAACCCCAAATCTAAACCTAAAATCTAAACCTAACCCCAAATCTAAACCTAAAATCTAAACCTAACCCCAAATCTAAACCTAAAATCTAAACCTAACCCCAAATCTAAACCTAAAATCTAAACCTAACCCCAAATCTAAACCTAACCCCAAATCTAAACCTAAAATCTAAACCTAACCCCAAATCTAAACCTAAAATCTAAACCTAACCCCAAATCTAAACCTAACCCCAAATCTAAACCTAAAATCTAAACCTAACCCCAAATCTAAACCTAACCCCAAATCTAAACCTAAAATCTAAACCTAACCCCAAATCTAAACCTAACCCCAAATCTAAACCTAAAATCTAAACCTAACCCCAAATCTAAACCTAAAATCTAAACCTAACCCCAAATCTAAACCTAACCCCAACCCCTAACCCCAAATCTAAACCTAACCCCAAATCTAAACCTAAAATCTAAACCTAACCCCAAATCTAAACCTAACCCCAAATCTAAACCCCAAATCTAAACCTAACCCCAAATCTAAACCTAACCCCAAATCTAAACCTAAAATCTAAACCTAACCCCAAATCTAAACCTAACCCCAACCCCTAACCCCAAATCTAAACCTAACCCCAAATCTAAACCTAAAATCTAAACCTAACCCCAAATCTAAACCTAACCTTAAATCTAAACCTAAAATCTAAACCTAACCCCAAATCTAAACCTAAAATCTAAACCTAAAATCTAAACCTAACCCCAAATCTAAACCTAAAATCTAAACCTAACCCCAAATCTGAACCTAAAATCTAAACCTAACCCCAAATCTAAACCTAAACTTAAATCTAAACCTAACCCCAAATCTAAACCTAACCTTAAATCTAAACCTAAAATCTAAACCTAACCCCAAATCTAAACCTAAAATCTAAACCTAACCCCAAATCTAAACCTAAAATCTAAACATAACCCCAAATCTAAACCTAACCCCAAATCTAAACCTAAAATCTAAACCTAACCCCAAATCTAAACCTAAAATCTTAACCTAACCGCAAATCTAAACCTAACCCCAAATCTAAACCTAAAATCTAAACCTAAAATCTAAACCTAACCCCAAATCTAAACCTAAAATCTAAATCTAACACCAAATCTAAACCTAAAATCTAAACCTAACCCCAAATCTAAACCTAACCCCAAATCTAAACCTAAAATCTAAACCTAACCCCAAATCTAAACCTAACCCCAAATCTAAACCTAAAATCTAAACCTAACCCCAAATCTAAACCTAAAATCTAAACCTAACCCCAAATCTGAACCCCAAATCTAAACCTAACCCCAAATCTAAACCTAAAATCTAAACCTAACCCCAAATCTAAACCTAAAATCTAAACCTAAAATCTAAACCTAACCCCAAATCTAAACCTAATCCCAAATCTAAACCTAAAATCTAAACCTAACCCCAAATCTAAACCTAACCCCAAATCTAAACCTAAAATCTAAACCTAACCCCAAATCTAAACCTAAAATCTAAACCTAACCCCAAATCTAAACCTAAAATCTAAACCTAACCCCAAATCTAAACCTAAAATCTAAACCTAACCCCAAATCTAAACCTAACCCCAAATCTAAACCTAAAATCTAAACCTAACCCCAAATCTAAACCTAAAATCTAAACCTAACCCCAAATCTAAACCTAACCCCAAATCTAAACCTAAAATCTAAACCTAACCCCAAATCTAAACCTAACCCCAAATCTAAACCTAAAATCTAAACCTAACCCCAAATCTAAACCTAACCCCAAATCTAAACCTAAAATCTAAACCTAACCCCAAATCTAAACCTAAAATCTAAACCTAACCCCAAATCTAAACCTAACCCCAACCCCTAACCCCAAATCTAAACCTAACCCCAAATCTAAACCTAAAATCTAAACCTAACCCCAAATCTAAACCTAACCCCAAATCTAAACCCCAAATCTAAACCTAACCCCAA
Source organism: Patagioenas fasciata (assembly GCF_037038585.1). Taxonomy (NCBI): domain Eukaryota; kingdom Metazoa; phylum Chordata; class Aves; order Columbiformes; family Columbidae; genus Patagioenas; species Patagioenas fasciata. Next base: position 1,140,067 of record NW_027288511.1, read on the forward strand.
ATCTAAACCTAACCCCAAATCTAAACCTAAAATCTAAACCTAACCCCAAATCTAAACCTAACCCCAACCCCTAACCCCAAATCTAAACCTAACCCCAAATCTAAACCCCAAATCTAAACCTAACCCCAAATCTAAACCTAACCCCAAATCTAAACCTAAAATCTAAACCTAACCCCAAATCTAAACCTAACCCCAAATCTAAACCTAAAATCTAAACCTAATCCCAAATCTAAACCTAAAATCTAAACCTAACCCCAAATCTAAACCTAAAATCTAAACCTAACCCCAAATCTAAACCTAACCCCAAATCTAAACCTAAAATCTAAACCTAACCCCAAATCTAAACCTAAAATCTAAACCTAACCCCAAATCTAAACCTAAAATCTAAACCTAACCCCAAATCTAAACCTAACCCCAAATCTAAACCTAAAATCTAAACCTAACCCCAAATCTAAACCTAAAATCTAAACCTAACCCCAAATCTAAACCTAACCCCAAATCTAAACCTAAAATCTAAACCTAACCCCAAATCTAAACCTAACCCCAAATCTAAACCTAAAATCTAAACCTAACCCCAAATCTAAACCTAAAATCTAAACCTAACCCCAAATCTAAACCTAAAATCTAAACCTAACCCCAAATCTAAACCTAAAATCTAAACCTAAAATCTAAACCTAACCCCAAATCTAAACCTAAAATCTAAACCTAACCCCAAATCTAAACCTAACCCCAAATCTAAACCCCAAATCTAAACCTAACCCCAAATCTAAACCTAACCCCAAATCTAAACCTAAAATCTAAACCTAACCCCAAATCTAAACCTAACCCCAACCCCTAACCCCAAATCTAAACCTAACCCCAAATCTAAACCTAAAATCTAAACCTAACCCCAAATCTAAACCTAACCCCAAATCTAAACCTAAAATCTAAACCTAACCCCAAATCTAAACCTAAAATCTAAACCTAGCCCCAAATCTAAACCCCAAATCTAAACCTACCCCCAAATCGAAACCCCAAATCTAAACCTAACCCCAAATCTAAACCTAAAATCTAAACCTAATCCCAAATCTAAACCTAAAATCTAAACCTAACCCCAAATCTAAACCTAAAATCTAAACCTAACCCCAAATCTAAACCTAACCCCAAATCTAAACCTAAAATCTAAACCTAACCCCAAATCTAAACCTAACCCCAAATCTAAACCTAAAATCTAAACCTAACCCCAAATCTAAACCTAACCCCAAATCTAAACCTAAAATCTAAACCTAACCCCAAATCTAAACTTAACCCCAAATCTAAACCGAAAATCTAAACCTAACCCCAAATCTAAACCTAAAATCTAAACCTAACCCCAAATCTAAACCTAACCCCAAATCTAAACCTAAAATCTAAACCTAACTCCAAATCTAATCCTAAAATCTAAACCTAACCCCAAATCTAAACCTAAAATATAAACCTAACCCCAAATCTAATCCTAAAATCTAAACCTAACCCCAAATCTAAACCTAAAATCTAAACCTAACCCCAAATCTAAACCTAACCCCAAATCTAAACCTAAAATCTAAACCTAACCCCAAATCTAAACCTAAAATCTAAACCTAACCCCAAATCTAAACCTAACCCCAAATCTAAACCTAAAATCTAAACCTAACCCCAAATCTAAACCTAACCCCAAATCTAAACCTAAAATCTAAACCTACCCCAAATCTAAACCTAAAATCTAAACCTAACCCCAAATCTAAACCTAAAATCTAAACCTAACCCCAAATCTAAATCTAAAATCTAAACCTAACCCCAAATCTAAACTTAACCCCAAATCTAAACCGAAAATCTAAACCTAACCCCAAATCTAAACCTAAAATCTAAACCTAACCCCAAATCTAAACCTAACCCCAAATCTAAACCTAAAATCTAAACCTAACCCCAAATCTAAACTTAACCCCAAATCTAAACCGAAAATCTAAACCTAACCCCAAATCTAAACCTAAAATCTAAACCTAACCCCAAATCTAAACCTAACCCCAAATCTAAACCTAAAATCTAAACCTAACTCCAAATCTAATCCTAAAATCTAAACCTAACCCCAAATCTAAACCTAAAATCTAAACCTAACCCCAAATCTAAACCTAACCTTAAATCTAAACCTAAAATCTAAACCTAACCCCAAATCTAAAACTAAAATCTAAACCTAAAATCTAAACCTAACCCCAAATCTAAACCTAAAATCTAAACCTAACCCCAAATCTGAACCTAAAATCTAAACCTAACCCCAAATCTAAACCTAAACTTAAATCTAAACCTAACCCCAAATCTAAACCTAACCTTAAATCTAAACCTAAAATCTAAACCTAACCCCAAATCTAAACCTAAAATCTAAACCTAACCCCAAATCTAAACCTAAAATCTAAACATAACCCCAAATCTAAACCTAACCCCAAATCTAAACCTAAAATCTAAACCTAACCCCAAATCTAAACCTAAAATCTTAACCTAACCGCAAATCTAAACCTAACCCCAAATCTAAACCTAAAATCTAAACCTAAAATCTAAACCTAACCCCAAATCTAAACCTAAAATCTAAATCTAACACCAAATCTAAACCTAAAATCTAAACCTAACCCCAAATCTAAACCTAACCCCAAATCTAAACCTAAAATCTAAACCTAACCCCAAATCTAAACTTAACCCCAAATCTAAACCGAAAATCTAAACCTAACCCCAAATCTAAACCTAAAATCTAAACCTAACCCCAAATCTAAACCTAACCCCAAATCTAAACCTAAAATCTAAACCTAACTCCAAATCTAATCCTAAAATCTAAACCTAACCCCAAATCTAAACCTAAAATCTAAACCTAACCCCAAATCTAAACCTAACCTTAAATCTAAACCTAAAATCTAAACCTAACCCCAAATCTAAACCTAAAATCTAAACCTAAAATCTAAACCTAACCCCAAATCTAAACCTAAAATCTAAACCTAACCCCAAATCTGAACCTAAAATCTAAACCTAACCCCAAATCTAAACCTAAACTTAAATCTAAACCTAACCCCAAATCTAAACCTAACCCCAAATCTAAACCTAAAATCTAAACCTAACCCCAAATTTAAACCTAAAATCTAAACCTAGCCCCAAATCTAAACCTAAAATCTAAACCTAACCCCAAATCTAAACCAAAAATCTAAACCTAACCCCAAATCTAAACCTAAAATCTAAACCTAACCCCAAATCAAAACCTAACCCCAAATCTAAACCTAACCCCAAATCAAAACCTAACCCCAAATCTAAACCTAAAATCTAAACCTAACCCCAAATCTAAACCTAAAATCTAAACCTAACCCCAAATCTAAACCCCAAATCTAAACCTAACCCCAAATCTAAACCTAAAATCTAAACCTAACCCCAAATCTAAACCTAACCCCAAATCTAAACCTAAAATCTAAACCTAACCCCAAATCTAAACCTAAAATCTAAACCTAACCCCAAATCTAAACCTAAAATCTAAACCTAACCCCAAATCTAAACCTAAAATCTAAACCTAAAATCTAAACCTAACCCCAAATCTAAACCTAATCCCAAATCTAAACCTAAAATCTAAACCTAACCCCAAATCTAAACCTAACCCCAAATCTAAACCTAAAATCTAAACCTAACCCCAAATCTAAACCTAAAATCTAAACCTAACCCCAAATCTAAACCTAAAATCTAAACCTAACCCCAAATCTAAACCTAAAATCTAAACCTAACCCCAAATCTAAACCTAACCCCAAATCTAAACCTAAAATCTAAACCTAACCCCAAATCTAAACCTAAAATCTAAACCTAACCCCAAATCTAAACCTAACCCCAAATCTAAACCTAAAATCTAAACCTAACCCCAAATCTAAACCTAACCCCAAATCTAAACCTAAAATCTAAACCTAACCCCAAATCTAAACCTAACCCCAAATCTAAACCTAAAATCTAAACCTAACCCCAAATCTAAACCTAACCCCAAATCTAAACCTAAAATCTAAACCTAACCCCAAATCTAAACCTAACCCCAAATCTAAACCTAAAATCTAAACCTAACCCCAAATCTAAACCTAAAATCTAAACCTAACCCCAAATCTAAACCTAACCCCAACCCCTAACCCCAAATCTAAACCTAACCCCAAATCTAAACCTAAAATCTAAACCTAACCCCAAATCTAAACCTAACCCCAAATCTAAACCCCAAATCTAAACCTAACCCCAAATCTAAACCTAACCCCAAATCTAAACCTAAAATCTAAACCTAACCCCAAATCTAAACCTAACCCCAACCCCTAACCCCAAATCTAAACCTAACCCCAAATCTAAACCTAAAATCTAAACCTAACCCCAAATATAAACCTAACCCCAAATCTAAACCTAAAATCTAAACCTAACCCCAAATCTAAACCTAACCCCAAATCTAAACCTAAAATCTAAACCTAATCCCAAATCTAAACCTAAAATCTAAACCTAACCCCAAATCTAAACCCCAAATCTAAACCTAACCCCAAATCTAAACCCCAAATCTAAACCTAACCCCAAATCTAAACCTAAAATCTAAACCTAATCCCAAATCTAAACCTAAAATCTAAACCTAACCCCAAATCTAAACCTAAAATCTAAAGCTAACCCCAAATCTAAACCTAACCCCAAATCTAAACCTAAAATCTAAACCTAACCCCAAATCTAAACCTAAACCCAAATCTAAACCTAACCCCAAATCTAAACCTAAAATCTAAACCTAACCCCAAATCTAAACCTAACCCCAAATCTAAACCTAAAATCTAAACCTAACCCCAAATCTAAACCTAACCCCAAATCTAAACCTAAAATCTAAACCTACCCCAAATCTAAACCTAAAATCTAAACCTAACCCCAAATCTAAACCTAAAATCTAAACCTAACCCCAAATCTAAACCTAAAATCTAAACCTAACCCCAAATCTAAACCTAACCCCAAATCTAAACCTAAAATCTAAACCTAACCCCAAATCTAAACCTAACCCCAAATCTAAACCTAAAATCTAAACCTAACTCCAAATCTAATCCTAAAATCTAAACCTAACCCCAAATCTAAACCTAAAATCTAAACCTAACCCCAAATCTAAACCTAAAATCTAAACCTAACCCCAAATCTAAACCTAACCTTAAATCTAAACCTAAAATCTAAACCTAACCCCAAATCTAAACCTATAATCTAAACCTAAAATCTAAACCTAACCCCAAATCTAAACCTAAAATCTAAACCTAACTCCAAATCTAATCCTAAAATTTAAACCTAACCCCAAATCAAAACCTAAAATCTAAACCTAACCCCAAATCTGAACCTAAAATCTAAACCTAACCCCAAATCTAAACCTAACCTTAAATCTAAACCTAAAATCTAAACCTAACCCCAAATCTAAACCTAAAATCTAAACCTAACCCCAAATCTAAACCTAAAATTTAAACATAACCCCAAATCTAAACCTAACCCCAAATCTAAACCTAAAATCTAAACCTAACCCCAAACCTAAACCTAAAATCTAAACCTAACCCCAAATCTATACCTAACCCCAAATCAAAACCTAAAATCTTAACCTAACCCCAAATCTAAACCTAAAATCTAAACCTAACCCCAAATCTAAACCTAACCCCAAATCTAAACCTAAAATCTAAACCTAACCCCAAATCTATACCTAACCCCAAATCAAAACCTAAAATCTTATCCTAACCCCAAATCTAAACCTAAAATCTAAACCTAACCCCAAATCTAAACCTAACCCCAAATCTAAACCTAAAATCTAAACCTAAAATCTAAACCTAACCCCAAATCTAAACCTAAAATCTAAACCTAAAATATAAACCTAACCCCAAATCTAAACCTAAAATCTAAACCTAAAATCTAAACCTAACCCCAAATCTAAACCTAAAATCTAAACCTAACTCCAAATCTAATCCTAAAATCTAAACCTAACCCCAAATCTAAACCTAAAATCTAAACCTAACCCCAAATCTGAACCTAAAATCTAAACCTAACCCCAAATCTAAACCTAACCTTAAATCTAAACCTAAAATCTAAACCTAACCCCAAATCTAAACCTAAAATCTAAACCTAACCCCAAATCTAAACCTAAAATCTAAACATAACCCGAAATCTAAACCTAACCCCAAATCTAAACCTAAAATCTAAACCTAACCCCAAACCTAAACCTAAAATCTAAACCTAACCCCAAATCTATACCTAACCCCAAATCAAAACCTAAAATCTTAACCTAACCCCAAATCTAAACCTAAAATCTAAACCTAACCCCAAATCTAAACCTAACCCCAAATCTAAACCTAAAATCTAAACCTAACCCCAAATCTATACCTAACCCCAAATCAAAACCTAAAATCTAAACCTAACCCCAAATCTAAACCTAACCCCAAATCTAAACCTAAAATCTAAACCTAACCCCAAATCTAAACCTAAAATCTAAACCTAACCCCAAATCTAAACCTAAAATCTAAACCTAACCCCAAACCTAAACCTAAAATCTAAACCTAACCCCAAATCTATACCTAACCCCAAATCTAAACCTAAAATCTAAACCTAACCCCAAATCTAAACCTAACCCCAAATCTAAACCTAAAATCTAAACCTAACCCCAAATCTAAACCTAAAATCTAAAGCTAACCCCAAATCTAAACCTAAAATCTAAACCTAAAATCTTAACCTAACCCCAAATCTAAACCTAAAATCTAAACCTAACCCCAAATCTAAACCTAACCCCAAATCTAAACCTAAAATCTAAACCTAACCCCAAATCTAAACCTAACCCCAAATCTAAACCTAAAATCTAAACCTAACCCCAAATCTAAACCTAAAATCTAAAGCTAACCCCAAATCTAAACCTAAAATCTAAACCTAAAATCTAAACCTAACCCCAAATCTAAACCTAAAATCTAAACCTAACCCCAAATCTAAACCTAACCCCAAATCTAAACCCCAAATCTAAACCTAACCCCAAATCTAAACCTAACCCCAAATCTAAACCTAAAATCTAAACCTAACCCCAAATCTAAACCTAACCCCAACCCCTAACCCCAAATCTAAACCTAACCCCAAATCTAAACCTAAAATCTAAACCTAACCCCAAATCTAAACCTAACCCCAAATCTAAACCTAAAATCTAAACCTAACCCCAAATCTAAACCTAAAATCTAAACCTAACCCCAAATCTAAACCCCAAATCTAAACCTAACCCCAAATCTAAACCCCAAATCTAAACCTAACCCCAAATCTAAACCTAAAATCTAAACCTAATCCCAAATCTAAACCTAAAATCTAAACCTAACCCCAAATCTAAACCTAAAATCTAAACCTACCACAAATCTAAACCTAAAATCTAAACCTAACCCCAAATCTAAACCTAAAATCTAAACCTAACCCCAAATCTAAACCTAAAATCTAAACCTAACCCCAAATCTAAACTTAACCCCAAATCTAAACCGAAAATCTAAACCTAACCCCAAATCTAAACCTAAAATCTAAACCTAACCCCAAATCTAAACCTAACCCCAAATCTAAACCTAAAATCTAAACCTAACTCCAAATCTAATCCTAAAATCTAAACCTAACCCCAAATCTAAACCTAAAATCTAAACCTAACCCCAAATCTAAACCTAACCCCAAATCTAAACCTAAAATCTAAACCTAACCCCAAATCTAAACCTAAAATCTAAACCTAACCCCAAATCTAAACCTAACCCCAAATCTAAACCTAAAATCTAAACCTAACCCCAAATCTAAACCTAACCCCAAATCTAAACCTAAAATCTAAACCTAACCCCAAATCTAAACCTAACCCCTAATCTAAACCTAAAATCTAAACCTAACCCCAAATCTAAACCTAAAATCTAAACCTAACCCCAAATCTAAACCCAAAATCTAAACCTAACCCCAAATCTAAACCTAAACCCAAATCTAAACCTAAAATCTAAACCTACCCCAAATCTAAACCTAAAATCTAAACCTAACCCCAAATCTAAACCTAAAATCTAAACCTAACCCCAAATCTAAACCTAAAATCTAAACCTAACCCCAAATCTAAACCTAACCCCAAATCTAAACCTAAAATCTAAACCTAACCCCAAATCTAAACCTAACCCCTAATCTAAACCTAAAATCTAAACCTAACCCCAAATCTAAACCTAAAATCTAAACCTAACCCCAAATCTAAACCCAAAATCTAAACCTAACCCCAAATCTAAACCTAACCCCAAATCTAAACCTAAAATCTAAACCTACCCCAAATCTAAACCTAAAATCTAAACCTAACCCCAAATCTAAACCTAAAATCTAAACCTAACCCCAAATCTAAACCTAACCCCAAATCTAAACCTAAAATCTAAACCTAACCCCAAATCTAAACTTAACCCCAAATCTAAACCGAAAATCTAAACCTAACCCCAAATCTAAACTTAACCCCAAATCTAAACCGAAAATCTAAACCTAACCCCAAATCTAAACCTAAAATCTAAACCTAACTCCAAATCTAATCCTAAAATCTAAACCTAACCCCAAATCTAAACCTAAAATCTAAACCTAACCCCAAATCTAAACCTAAAATCTAAACCTAACCCCAAATCTAAACCTAACCTTAAATCTAAACCTAAAATCTAAACCTAACCCCAAATCTAAACCTAAAATCTAAACCTAAAATCTAAACCTAACCCCAAATCTAAACCTAAAATCTAAACCTAACCCCAAATCTGAACCTAAAATCTAAACCTAACCCCAAATCTAAACCTAAACTTAAATCTAAACCTAACCCCAAATCTAAACCTAAACTTAAATCTAAACCTAACCCCAAATCTAAACCTAACCCCAAATCTAAACCTAAAATCTAAACCTAACCCCAAATCTAAACCTAAAATCTTAACCTAACCGCAAATCTAAACCTAACCCCAAATCTAAACCTAAAATCTAAACCTAAAATCTAAACCTAACCCCAAATCTAAACCTAAAATCTAAATCTAACACCAAATCTAAACCTAAAATCTAAACCTAACCCCAAATCTAAACCTAACCCCAAATCTAAACCTAAAATCTAAACCTAACCCCAAATCTAAACCTAACCCCAAATCTAAACCTAAAATCTAAACCTAACCCCAAATCTAAACCTAAAATCTAAACCTAACCCCAAATCTGAACCCCAAATCTAAACCTAACCCCAAATCTAAACCTAAAATCTAAACCTAACCCCAAATCTAAACCTAAAATCTAAACCTAAAATCTAAACCTAACCCCAAATCTAAACCTAATCCCAAATCTAAACCTAAAATCTAAACCTAACCCCAAATCTAAACCTAACCCCAAATCTAAACCTAAAATCTAAACCTAACCCCAAATCTAAACCTAAAATCTAAACCTAACCCCAAATCTAAACCTAAAATCTAAACCTAACCCCAAATCTAAACCTAACCCCAAATCTAAACCTAAAATCTAAACCTAACCCCAAATCTAAACCTAAAATCTAAACCTAACCCCAAATCTAAACCTAACCCCAAATCTAAACCTAAAATCTAAACCTAACCCCAAATCTAAACCTAACCCCAAATCTAAACCTAAAATCTAAACCTAAAATCTAAACCTAACCCCAAATCTAAACCTAAAATCTAAACCTAACCCCAAATCTAAACCTAACCCCAAATCTAAACCCCAAATCTAAACCTAACCCCAAATCTAAACCTAACCCCAAATCTAAACCTAAAATCTAAACCTAACCCCAAATCTAAACCTAACCCCAACCCCTAACCCCAAATCTAAACCTAACCCCAAATCTAAACCTAAAATCTAAACCTAACCCCAAATCTAAACCTAACCCCAAATCTAAACCTAAAATCTAAACCTAACCCCAAATCTAAACCTAACCCCAAATCTAAACCTAAAATCTAAACCTAATCCCAAATCTAAACCTAAAATCTAAACCTAACCCCAAATCTAAACCCCAAATCTAAACCTAACCCCAAATCTAAACCCCAAATCTAAACCTAACCCCAAATCTAAACCTAAAATCTAAACCTAATCCCAAATCTAAACCTAAAACCTAAACCTAACCCCAAATCTAAACCTAAAATCTAAACCTAACCCCAAATCTAAACCTAACCCCAAATCTAAACCTAAAATCTAAACCTAACCCCAAATCTAAACCTAAACCCAAATCTAAACCTAACCCCAAATCTAAACCTAAAATCTAAACCTAACCCCAAATCTAAACCTAACCCCAAATCTAAACCTAAAATCTAAACCTAACCCCAAATCTAAACCTAACCCCAAATCTAAACCTAAAATCTAAACCTACCCCAAATCTAAACCTAAAATCTAAACCTAACCCCAAATCTAAACCTAAAATCTAAACCTAACCCCAAATCTAAACCTAAAATCTAAACCTAACCCCAAATCTAAACTTAACCCCAAATCGAAACCGAAAATCTAAACCTAACCCCAAATCTAAACCTAAAATCTAAACCTAACCCCAAATCTAAACCTAACCCCAAATCTAAACCTAAAATCTAAACCTAACTCCAAATCTAATCCTAAAATCTAAACCTAACCCCAAATCTAAACCTAAAATCTAAACCTAACCCCAAATCTAAACCTAAAATCTAAACCTAACCCCAAATCTAAACCTAACCTTAAATCTAAACCTAAAATCTAAACCTAACCCCAAATCTAAACCTAAAATCTAAACCTAAAATCTAAACCTAACCCCAAATCTAAACCTAAAATCTAAACCTAACTCCAAATCTAATCCTAAAATCTAAACCTAACCCCAAATCTAAACCTAAAATCTAAACCTAACCCCAAATCTAAACCTAAAATCTAAACCTAACCCCAAATCTGAACCTAAAATCTAAACCTAACCCCAAATCTAAACCTAACCTTAAATCTAAACCTAAAATCTAAACCTAACCCCAAATCTAAACCTAAAATCTAAACCTAACCCCAAATCTAAACCTAAAATTTAAACATAACCCCAAATCTAAACCTAACCCCAAATCTAAACCCAAAATCTAAACCTAACCCCAAACCTAAACCTAAAATCTAAACCTAACCCCAAATCTATACCTAACCCCAAATCAAAACCTAAAATCTTAACCTAACCCCAAATCTAAACCTAAAATCTAAACCTAACCCCAAATCTAAACCTAACCCCAAATCTAAACCTAAAATCTAAACCTAACCCCAAATCTATACCTAACCCCAAATCAAAACCTAAAATCTTATCCTAACCCCAAATCTAAACCTAAAATCTAAACCTAACCCCAAATCTAAACCTAACCCCAAATCTAAACCTAAAATCTAAACCTAAAATCTAAACCTAACCCCAAATCTAAACCTAAAATCTAAACCTAAAATATAAACCTAACCCCAAATCTAAACCTAAAATCTAAACCTAAAATCTAAACCTAACCCCAAATCTAAACCTAAAATCTAAACCTAACTCCAAATCTAATCCTAAAATCTAAACCTAACCCCAAATCTAAACCTAAAATCTAAACCTAACCCCAAATCTGAACCTAAAATCTAAACCTAACCCCAAATCTAAACCTAACCTTAAATCTAAACCTAAAATCTAAACCTAACCCCAAATCTAAACCTAAAATCTAAACCTAACCCCAAATCTAAACCTAAAATCTAAACATAACCCGAAATCTAAACCTAACCCCAAATCTAAACCTAAAATCTAAACCTAACCCCAAACCTAAACCTAAAATCTAAACCTAACCCCAAATCTATACCTAACCCCAAATCAAAACCTAAAATCTTAACCTAACCCCAAATCTAAACCTAAAATCTAAACCTAACCCCAAATCTAAACCTAACCCCAAATTTAAACCTAAAATCTAAACCTAACCCCAAATCTATACCTAACCCCAAATCAAAACCTAAAATCTAAACCTAACCCCAAATCTAAACCTAACCCCAAATCTAAACCTAAAATCTAAACCTAACCCCAAATCTAAACCTAAAATCTAAACCTAACCCCAAATCTAAACCTAAAATCTAAACCTAACCCCAAACCTAAACCTAAAATCTAAACCTAACCCCAAATCTATACCTAACCCCAAATCTAAACCTAAAATCTAAACCTAACCCCAAATCTAAACCTAACCCCAAATCTAAACCTAAAATCTAAACCTAACCCCAAATCTAAACCTAAAATCTAAAGCTAACCCCAAATCTAAACCTAAAATCTAAACCTAAAATCTTAACCTAACCCCAAATCTAAACCTAAAATCTAAACCTAACCCCAAATCTAAACCTAACCCCAAATCTAAACCTAAAATCTAAACCTAACCCCAAATCTAAACCTAACCCCAAATCTAAACCTAAAATCTAAACCTAACCCCAAATCTAAACCTAAAATCTAAAGCTAACCCCAAATCTAAACCTAAAATCTAAACCTAAAATCTAAACCTAACCCCAAATCTAAACCTAAAATCTAAACCTAACCCCAAATCTAAACCTAACCCCAAATCTAAACCCCAAATCTAAACCTAACCCCAAATCTAAACCTAACCCCAAATCTAAACCTAAAATCTAAACCTAACCCCAAATCTAAACCTAACCCCAACCCCTAACCCCAAATCTAAACCTAACCCCAAATCTAAACCTAAAATCTAAACCTAACCCCAAATCTAAACCTAACCCCAAATCTAAACCTAAAATCTAAACCTAACCCCAAATCTAAACCTAAAATCTAAACCTAACCCCAAATCTAAACCCCAAATCTAAACCTAACCCCAAATCTAAACCCCAAATCTAAACCTAACCCCAAATCTAAACCTAAAATCTAAACCTAATCCCAAATCTAAACCTAAAATCTAAACCTAACCCCAAATCTAAACCTAAAATCTAAACCTACCACAAATCTAAACCTAAAATCTAAACCTAACCCCAAATCTAAACCTAAAATCTAAACCTAACCCCAAATCTAAACCTAAAATCTAAACCTAACCCCAAATCTAAACTTAACCCCAAATCTAAACCGAAAATCTAAACCTAACCCCAAATCTAAACCTAAAATCTAAACCTAACCCCAAATCTAAACCTAACCCCAAATCTAAACCTAAAATCTAAACCTAACTCCAAATCTAATCCTAAAATCTAAACCTAACCCCAAATCTAAACCTAAAATCTAAACCTAACCCCAAATCTAAACCTAACCCCAAATCTAAACCTAAAATCTAAACCTAACCCCAAATCTAAACCTAAAATCTAAACCTAACCCCAAATCTAAACCTAACCCCAAATCTAAACCTAAAATCTAAACCTAACCCCAAATCTAAACCTAACCCCAAATCTAAACCTAAAATCTAAACCTAACCCCAAATCTAAACCTAACCCCTAATCTAAACCTAAAATCTAAACCTAACCCCAAATCTAAACCTAAAATCTAAACCTAACCCCAAATCTAAACCCAAAATCTAAACCTAACCCCAAATCTAAACCTAAACCCAAATCTAAACCTAAAATCTAAACCTACCCCAAATCTAAACCTAAAATCTAAACCTAACCCCAAATCTAAACCTAAAATCTAAACCTAACCCCAAATCTAAACCTAAAATCTAAACCTAACCCCAAATCTAAACCTAACCCCAAATCTAAACCTAAAATCTAAACCTAACCCCAAATCTAAACCTAACCCCTAATCTAAACCTAAAATCTAAACCTAACCCCAAATCTAAACCTAAAATCTAAACCTAACCCCAAATCTAAACCCAAAATCTAAACCTAACCCCAAATCTAAACCTAACCCCAAATCTAAACCTAAAATCTAAACCTACCCCAAATCTAAACCTAAAATCTAAACCTAACCCCAAATCTAAACCTAAAATCTAAACCTAACCCCAAATCTAAACCTAACCCCAAATCTAAACCTAAAATCTAAACCTAACCCCAAATCTAAACTTAACCCCAAATCTAAACCGAAAATCTAAACCTAACCCCAAATCTAAACTTAACCCCAAATCTAAACCGAAAATCTAAACCTAACCCCAAATCTAAACCTAAAATCTAAACCTAACTCCAAATCTAATCCTAAAATCTAAACCTAACCCCAAATCTAAACCTAAAATCTAAACCTAACCCCAAATCTAAACCTAAAATCTAAACCTAACCCCAAATCTAAACCTAACCTTAAATCTAAACCTAAAATCTAAACCTAACCCCAAATCTAAACCTAAAATCTAAACCTAAAATCTAAACCTAACCCCAAATCTAAACCTAAAATCTAAACCTAACCCCAAATCTGAACCTAAAATCTAAACCTAACCCCAAATCTAAACCTAAAATCTAAACATAACCCCAAATCTAAACCTAACCCCAAATCTAAACCTAAAATCTAAACCTAACCCCAAATCTAAACCTAAAATCTTAACCTAACCGCAAATCTAAACCTAACCCCAAATCTAAACCTAAAATCTAAACCTAAAATCTAAACCTAACCCCAAATCTAAACCTAAAATCTAAATCTAACACCAAATCTAAACCTAAAATCTAAACCTAACCCCAAATCTAAACCTAACCCCAAATCTAAACCTAAAATCTAAACCTAACCCCAAATCTAAACCTAACCCCAAATCTAAACCTAAAATCTAAACCTAACCCCAAATCTAAACCTAAAATCTAAACCTAACCCCAAATCTGAACCCCAAATCTAAACCTAACCCCAAATCTAAACCTAAAATCTAAACCTAACCCCAAATCTAAACCTAAAATCTAAACCTAAAATCTAAACCTAACCCCAAATCTAAACCTAATCCCAAATCTAAACCTAAAATCTAAACCTAACCCCAAATCTAAACCTAACCCCAAATCTAAACCTAAAATCTAAACCTAACCCCAAATCTAAACCTAAAATCTAAACCTAACCCCAAATCTAAACCTAAAATCTAAACCTAACCCCAAATCTAAACCTAACCCCAAATCTAAACCTAAAATCTAAACCTAACCCCAAATCTAAACCTAAAATCTAAACCTAACCCCAAATCTAAACCTAACCCCAAATCTAAACCTAAAATCTAAACCTAACCCCAAATCTAAACCTAACCCCAAATCTAAACCTAAAATCTAAACCTAAAATCTAAACCTAACCCCAAATCTAAACCTAAAATCTAAACCTAACCCCAAATCTAAACCTAACCCCAAATCTAAACCCCAAATCTAAACCTAACCCCAAATCTAAACCTAACCCCAAATCTAAACCTAAAATCTAAACCTAACCCCAAATCTAAACCTAACCCCAACCCCTAACCCCAAATCTAAACCTAACCCCAAATCTAAACCTAAAATCTAAACCTAACCCCAAATCTAAACCTAACCCCAAATCTAAACCTAAAATCTAAACCTAACCCCAAATCTAAACCTAACCCCAAATCTAAACCTAAAATCTAAACCTAATCCCAAATCTAAACCTAAAATCTAAACCTAACCCCAAATCTAAACCCCAAATCTAAACCTAACCCCAAATCTAAACCCCAAATCTAAACCTAACCCCAAATCTAAACCTAAAATCTAAACCTAATCCCAAATCTAAACCTAAAACCTAAACCTAACCCCAAATCTAAACCTAAAATCTAAACCTAACCCCAAATCTAAACCTAACCCCAAATCTAAACCTAAAATCTAAACCTAACCCCAAATCTAAACCTAAACCCAAATCTAAACCTAACCCCAAATCTAAACCTAAAATCTAAACCTAACCCCACATCTAAACCTAACCCCAAATCTAAACCTAAAATCTAAACCTAACCCCAAATCTAAACCTAACCCCAAATCTAAACCTAAAATCTAAACCTACCCCAAATCTAAACCTAAAATCTAAACCTAACCCCAAATCTAAACCTAAAATCTAAACCTAACCCCAAATCTAAACCTAAAATCTAAACCTAACCCCAAATCTAAACTTAACCCCAAATCGAAACCGAAAATCTAAACCTAACCCCAAATCTAAACCTAAAATCTAAACCTAACCCCAAATCTAAACCTAACCCCAAATCTAAACCTAAAATCTAAACCTAACTCCAAATCTAATCCTAAAATCTAAACCTAACCCCAAATCTAAACCTAAAATCTAAACCTAACCCCAAATCTAAACCTAAAATCTAAACCTAACCCCAAATCTAAACCTAACCTTAAATCTAAACCTAAAATCTAAACCTAACCCCAAATCTAAACCTAAAATCTAAACCTAAAATCTAAACCTAACCCCAAATCTAAACCTAAAATCTAAACCTAACTCCAAATCTAATCCTAAAATCTAAACCTAACCCCAAATCTAAACCTAAAATCTAAACCTAACCCCAAATCTAAACCTAAAATCTAAACCTAACCCCAAATCTGAACCTAAAATCTAAACCTAACCCCAAATCTAAACCTAACCTTAAATCTAAACCTAAAATCTAAACCTAACCCCAAATCTAAACCTAAAATCTAAACCTAACCCCAAATCTAAACCTAAAATCTAAACATAACCCCAAATCTAAACCTAACCCCAAATCTAAACCTAAAATCTAAACCTAACCCCAAACCTAAACCTAAAATCTAAACCTAACCCCAAATCTATACCTAACCCCAAATCAAAACCTAAAATCTTAACCTAACCCCAAATCTAAACCTAAAATCTAAACCTAACCCCAAATCTAAACCTAACCCCAAATCTAAAACTAAAATCTAAACCTAACCCCAAATCTAAACCTAACCCCAAATCTAAACCTAAAATCTAAACCTAAAATCTAAACCTAACCCCAAATCTAAACCTAAAATCTAAACCTAAAATATAAACCTAACCCCAAATCTAAACCTAAAATCTAAACCTAAAATCTAAACCTAACCCCAAATCTAAACCTAAAATCAAAACCTAACCCTAAATCTAAACCTAAAATCTAAACCTAACCCCAAATCTAAACCTAACACCAAATCTAAACCCCAAATCTAAACCTAACCCCAAATCTAAACCTAAAATCTAAACCTAACCCGAAATCTAAACCTAACCCCAAATCTAAACCTAAAATCTAAACCTAACCCGAAATCTAAACCTAACCCCAAATCTAAACCTAAAATCTAAACCTAACCCCAAATCTAAACCTAAAATCTAAACCTAACCCCAAATCTAAACCTAACCCCAAATCTAAACCTAAAATCTAAACCTAACCCAAATCTAAACCTAACCCCAAATCTAAACCTAAAATCTAAACCTAACCCCAAATCTAAACCTAAAATCTAAACCTAAAATCTAAACCTAACCCCAAATCTAAACCTAACCCCAAATCTAAACCTAACCTCAAATCTAAACCTAAAATCTAAACCTAACCCCAAATCTAAACCTAACCCCAACCCCTAACCCCAAATCTAAACCTAACCCCAAATCTAAACCTAACCCCAAATCTAAACCTAAAATCTAAACCTAACCCCAAATCTAAACCTAACCCCAAATCTAAACCTAAAATCTAAACCTAACCCCAAATCTAAACCTAACCCCAAATCTAAACCTAAAATCTAAACCTAACCCCAAATCTAAACCTAACCCCAAATCTAAACCTAAAATCTAAACCTAACCCCAAATCTAAACCCCAAATCTAAACTTAACCCCAAATCTAAACCCCAAATCTAAACCTAACCCCAAATCTAAACCCCAAATCGAAACCTAACCCCAAATCTAAACCTAAAATCTAAACCTAATCCCAAATCTAAACCTAAAATCTAAACCTAACCCCAAATCTAAACCTAACCCCAAATCTAAACCTAAAATCTAAACCTAACCCCAAATCTAAACCTAAAATCTAAACCTAACCCCAAATCTAAACCTAACCCCAAATCTAAACCTAAAATCTAAACCTAACCCCAAATCTAAACTTAACCCCAAATCTAAACCTAACCCCAAATCTAAACCTAAAATCTAAACCTAACCCCAAATCTAAACCTAACCCCAAATCTAAACCTAAAATCTAAACCTAACTCCAAATCTAATCCTAAAATCTAAACCTAACCCCAAATCTAAACCTAAAATCTAAACCTAACCCCAAATCTAAACCTAACCCCAAATCTAAACCTAACCCCAAATCTAAACCTAAAATCTAAACCTAACCCCAAATCTAAACCTAACCCCAAATCTAAACCTAAAATCTAAACCTAACTCCAAATCTAATCCTAAAATCTAAACCTAACCCCAAATCTAAACCTAAAATCTAAACCTAACCCCAAATCTAAACCTAACCCCAAATCTAAACCTAACCCCAAATCTAAACCTAAAATCTAAACCTAACCCCAAATCTAAACCTAACCCCAAATCTAAACCTAAAATCTAAACCTAACTCCAAATCTAATCCTAAAATCTAAACCTAATCCCAAATCTAAACCTAACCTTAAATCTAAACCTAAAATCTAAACCTAACCCCAAATCTAAACCTAAAATCTAAACCTAAAATCTAAACCTAACCCCAAATCTAAACCTAAAATCTAAACCTAACTCCAAATCTAATCCTAAAATCTAAACCTAACCCCAAATCTAAACCTAAAATCTAAACCTAACCCCAAATCTAAACCTAAAATCTAAACCTAACCCCAAATCTAAACCTAACCTTAAATCTAAACCTAAAATCTAAACCTAACCCCAAATCTAAACCTAAAATCTAAACCTAAAATCTAAACCTAACCCCAAATCTAAACCTAAAATCTAAACCTAACCCCAAATCTAAACCTAACCCCAAATCTAAACCTAAAATCTAAACCTAACCCCAAATCTAAACCTAAAATCTAAACCTAAACCCAAATCTAAACCTAAAATCTAAACCTAACCCTAAATCTAAACCTAACCCCAAATCTAAACCTAAAATCTAAACCAAAAATCTAAACCTAACCCCAAATCTAAACCTAAAATCTAAACCTAACCCCAAATCTAAACCTAACCCCAACCCCTAACCCCAAATCTAAACCTAACCCCAAATCTAAACCTAACCCCAAATCTAAACCTAAAATCTAAACCTAACCCCAAATCTAAACCTAACCCCAAATCTAAACCTAAAATCTAAACCTAACCCCAAATCTAAACCTAACCCCAAATCTAAACCTAAAATCTAAACCTAACCCCAAATCTAAACCTAACCCCAAATCTAAAACTAAAATCTAAACCTAACCCCAAATCTAAACCCCAAATCTAAACCTAACCCCAAATCTAAACCCCAAATCTAAACCTAACCCCAAATCTAAACCTAAAATCTAAACCTAACCCCAAATCTAAACCTAACCCCAAATCTAAACCTAAAATCTAAACCTAACCCCAAATCTAAACCTAAAATCTAAACCTAACACCAAAGCTAAACCTAACCCCAAATCTAATCCTAACTCCAAATCTAACCCTAAATCTAAACCTAACCCCAAATCTAAACCTAAAATCTAAACCTAACCCCAAATCTAAAGCGAACCCCAAATCTAAACCTAAAATCTAAACCTAACCCCAAATCTAAACCTAAAATCTAAACCTAACCCCAAATCTAAACCTAACCCCAAATCTAAACCTAAAATCTAAACCTAACCCCAAATCTAAACCTAATCCCAAATCTAAACCTCAAATCTAAACCTAACCCCAAATCTTAACCTAAAATCTAAACCTAACCCCAAATCTAAACCTAACCCCAAATCTAAACCTAAAATCTAAACCTAACCCCAAATCTTAACCTAAAATCTAAACCTAACCCCAAATCTAAACCTAACCCCAAATCTAAACCTAAAATCTAAACCTAACCCCAAATCTAAACCTAAAATCTAAACCTAACCCCAAATCTAAACCTAACCCCAAATCTAAACCTAAAATCTAAACCTAACCACAAATCTAAACCTAAAATCTAAACCTAACCCCAAATCTAAACCCCAAATCTAAACCTAACCCCAAATCTAAACCCCAAATCTAAACCTAACCCCAAATCTAAACCTAAAATCTAAACCTAACCCCAAATCTAAACCTAACCCCAAATCTAAACCTAAAATCTAAACCTAACCCCAAATCTAAACCTAAAATCTAAACCTAACACCAAAGCTTAAACCTAACCCCAAATCTAATCCTAACTCCAAATCTAACCCTAAATCTAAACCTAACCCCAAATCTAAACCTAAAATCTAAACCTAACCCCTAATCTAAACCTAAAATCTTAACCTAACCGCAAATCTAAACCTAACCCGAAATCTAAACCTAACCCCAAATCTAAACCTAAAATCTAAACCTAACCCGAAATCTAAACCTAACCCCAAATCTAAACCTAAAATCTAAACCTAACCCCAAATCTAAACCTAACCCCAAATCTAAACCTAAAATCTAAACCTAACCCCAAATCTAAACCTAAAATCTAAACCTAACCCCAAATCTAAACCTAAAATCTAAACCTAACCCCAAATCTAAACCTAACCCCAAATCTAAACCTAAAATCTAAACCTAACCCCAAATCTAAACCTAAAATCTAAACCTAACCCCAAATCTAAACCTAACCCCAAATCTAAACCTAAAATCTAAACCTAACCCCAAATCTAAACCTAACCCCAAATCTAAACCTAAAATCTAAACCTAACCCCAAATCTAAACCTAAAATCTAAACCTAACCCCAAATCTAAACCTAAAATCTAAACCTAACCCCAAATCCAAACCTAAAATCTAAACCTAAAATCTAAACCTAACCCCAAATCTAAACCTAAAATCTAAACCTAACCCCAAATCTAAACCTAACCCCAAATCTAAACCCCAAATCTAAACCTAACCCCAAATCTAAACCTAACCCCAAATCTAAACCTAAAATCTAAACCTAACCCCAAATCTAAACCTAACCCCAACCCCTAACCCCAAATCTAAACCTAACCCCAAATCTAAACCTAAAATCTAAACCTAACCCCAAATCTAAACCTAACCCCAAATCTAAACCTAAAATCTAAACCTAACCCCAAATCTAAACCTAAAATCTAAACCTAGCCCCAAATCTAAACCCCAAATCTAAACCTACCCCCAAATCGAAACCCCAAATCTAAACCTAACCCCAAATCTAAACCTAAAATCTAAACCTAATCCCAAATCTAAACCTAAAATCTAAACCTAACCCCAAATCTAAACCTAAAATCTAAACCTAACCCCAAATCTAAACCTAACCCCAAATCTAAACCTAAAATCTAAACCTAACCCCAAATCTAAACCTAACCCCAAATCTAAACCTAAAATCTAAACCTAACCCCAAATCTAAACCTAACCCCAACCCCTAACCCCAAATCTAAACCTAACCCCAAATCTAAACCTAACCCCAAATCTAAACCTAAAATCTAAACCTAACCCCAAATCTAAACCTAACCCCAAATCTAAACCTAAAATCTAAACCTAACCCCAAATCTAAACCTAACCCCAAATCTAAACCTAAAATCTAAACCTAACCCCAAATCTAAACCTAACCCCAAATCTAAAACTAAAATCTAAACCTAACCCCAAATCTAAACCCCAAATCTAAACCTAACCCCAAATCTAAACCCCAAATCTAAACCTAACCCCAAATCTAAACCTAAAATCTAAACCTAACCCCAAATCTAAACCTAACCCCAAATCTAAACCTAAAATCTAAACCTAACCCCAAATCTAAACCTAAAATCTAAACCTAACACCAAAGCTAAACCTAACCCCAAATCTAATCCTAACTCCAAATCTAACCCTAAATCTAAACCTAACCCCAAATCTAAACCTAAAATCTAAACCTAACCCCAAATCTAAAGCGAACCCCAAATCTAAACCTAAAATCTAAACCTAACCCCAAATCTAAACCTAAAATCTAAACCTAACCCCAAATCTAAACCTAACCCCAAATCTAAACCTAAAATCTAAACCTAACCCCAAATCTAAACCTAATCCCAAATCTAAACCTCAAATCTAAACCTAACCCCAAATCTTAACCTAAAATCTAAACCTAACCCCAAATCTAAACCTAACCCCAAATCTAAACCTAAAATCTAAACCTAACCCCAAATCTTAACCTAAAATCTAAACCTAACCCCAAATCTAAACCTAACCCCAAATCTAAACCTAAAATCTAAACCTAACCCCAAATCTAAACCTAAAATCTAAACCTAACCCCAAATCTAAACCTAACCCCAACCCCTAACCCCAAATCTAAACCTAACCCCAAATCTAAACCCCAAATCTAAACCTAACCCCAAATCTAAACCTAAAATCTAAACCTAACCCCAAATCTAAACCTAACCCCAAATCTAAACCTAAAATCTAAACCTAACCCCAAATCTAAACCTAAAATCTAAACCTAACACCAAAGCTTAAACCTAACCCCAAATCTAATCCTAACTCCAAATCTAACCCTAAATCTAAACCTAACCCCAAATCTAAACCTAAAATCTAAACCTAACCCCTAATCTAAACCTAAAATCTTAACCTAACCGCAAATCTAAACCTAACCCGAAATCTAAACCTAACCCCAAATCTAAACCTAAAATCTAAACCTAACCCGAAATCTAAACCTAACCCCAAATCTAAACCTAAAATCTAAACCTAACCCCAAATCTAAACCTAACCCCAAATCTAAACCTAAAATCTAAACCTAACCCCAAATCTAAACCTAAAATCTAAACCTAACCCCAAATCTAAACCTAAAATCTAAACCTAACCCCAAATCTAAACCTAACCCCAAATCTAAACCTAAAATCTAAACCTAACCCCAAATCTAAACCTAAAATCTAAACCTAACCCCAAATCTAAACCTAACCCCAAATCTAAACCTAAAATCTAAACCTAACCCCAAATCTAAACCTAACCCCAAATCTAAACCTAAAATCTAAACCTAACCCCAAATCTAAACCTAAAATCTAAACCTAACCCCAAATCTAAACCTAAAATCTAAACCTAACCCCAAATCCAAACCTAAAATCTAAACCTAAAATCTAAACCTAACCCCAAATCTAAACCTAAAATCTAAACCTAACCCCAAATCTAAACCTAACCCCAAATCTAAACCCCAAATCTAAACCTAACCCCAAATCTAAACCTAACCCCAAATCTAAACCTAAAATCTAAACCTAACCCCAAATCTAAACCTAACCCCAACCCCTAACCCCAAATCTAAACCTAACCCCAAATCTAAACCTAAAATCTAAACCTAACCCCAAATCTAAACCTAACCCCAAATCTAAACCTAAAATCTAAACCTAACCCCAAATCTAAACCTAAAATCTAAACCTAGCCCCAAATCTAAACCCCAAATCTAAACCTACCCCCAAATCGAAACCCCAAATCTAAACCTAACCCCAAATCTAAACCTAAAATCTAAACCTAATCCCAAATCTAAACCTAAAATCTAAACCTAACCCCAAATCTAAACCTAAAATCTAAACCTAACCCCAAATCTAAACCTAACCCCAAATCTAAACCTAAAATCTAAACCTAACCCCAAATCTAAACCTAACCCCAAATCTAAACCTAAAATCTAAACCTAACCCCAAATCTAAACCTAACCCCAACCCCTAACCCCAAATCTAAACCTAACCCCAAATCTAAACCTAACCCCAAATCTAAACCTAAAATCTAAACCTAACCCCAAATCTAAACCTAACCCCAAATCTAAACCTAAAATCTAAACCTAACCCCAAATCTAAACCTAACCCCAAATCTAAACCTAAAATCTAAACCTAACCCCAAATCTAAACCTAACCCCAAATCTAAAACTAAAATCTAAACCTAACCCCAAATCTAAACCCCAAATCTAAACCTAACCCCAAATCTAAACCCCAAATCTAAACCTAACCCCAAATCTAAACCTAAAATCTAAACCTAACCCCAAATCTAAACCTAACCCCAAATCTAAACCTAAAATCTAAACCTAACCCCAAATCTAAACCTAAAATCTAAACCTAACACCAAAGCTAAACCTAACCCCAAATCTAATCCTAACTCCAAATCTAACCCTAAATCTAAACCTAACCCCAAATCTAAACCTAAAATCTAAACCTAACCCCAAATCTAAAGCGAACCCCAAATCTAAACCTAAAATCTAAACCTAACCCCAAATCTAAACCTAAAATCTAAACCTAACCCCAAATCTAAACCTAACCCCAAATCTAAACCTAAAATCTAAACCTAACCCCAAATCTAAACCTAATCCCAAATCTAAACCTCAAATCTAAACCTAACCCCAAATCTTAACCTAAAATCTAAACCTAACCCCAAATCTAAACCTAACCCCAAATCTAAACCTAAAATCTAAACCTAACCCCAAATCTTAACCTAAAATCTAAACCTAACCCCAAATCTAAACCTAACCCCAAATCTAAACCTAAAATCTAAACCTAACCCCAAATCTAAACCTAAAATCTAAACCTAACCCCAAATCTAAACCTAACCCCAACCCCTAACCCCAAATCTAAACCTAACCCCAAATCTAAACCTAAAATCTAAACCTAACCCCAAATCTAAACCTAACCCCAAATCTAAACCTAAAATCTAAACCTAACCCCAAATCTAAACCTAAAATCTAAACCTAACCCCAAATCTAAACCTAAAATCTAAACCTAGCCCCAAATCTAAACCCCAAATCTAAACCTACCCCCAAATCGAAACCCCAAATCTAAACCTAACCCCAAATCTAAACCTAAAATCTAAACCTAATCCCAAATCTAAACCTAAAATCTAAACCTAACCCCAAATCTAAACCTAAAATCTAAACCTAACCCCAAATCTAAACCTAACCCCAAATCTAAACCTAAAATCTAAACCTAACCCCAAATCTAAACCTAACCCCAAATCTAAACCTAAAATCTAAACCTAACCCCAAATCTAAACCTAACCCCAAATCTAAACCTAAAATCTAAACCTAACCCCAAATCTAAACTTAACCCCAAATCTAAACCGAAAATCTAAACCTAACCCCAAATCTAAACCTAAAATCTAAACCTAACCCCAAATCTAAACCTAACCCCAAATCTAAACCTAAAATCTAAACCTAACTCCAAATCTAATCCTAAAATCTAAACCTAACCCCAAATCTAAACCTAAAATATAAACCTAACCCCAAATCTAATCCTAAAATCTAAACCTAACCCCAAATCTAAACCTAAAATCTAAACCTAACCCCAAATCTAAACCTAACCCCAAATCTAAACCTAAAATCTAAACCTAACCCCAAATCTAAACCTAAAATCTAAACCTAACCCCAAATCTAAACCTAACCCCAAATCTAAACCTAAAATCTAAACCTAACCCCAAATCTAAACCTAACCCCAAATCTAAACCTAAAATCTAAACCTACCCCAAATCTAAACCTAAAATCTAAACCTAACCCCAAATCTAAACCTAAAATCTAAACCTAACCCCAAATCTAAATCTAAAATCTAAACCTAACCCCAAATCTAAACTTAACCCCAAATCTAAACCGAAAATCTAAACCTAACCCCAAATCTAAACCTAAAATCTAAACCTAACCCCAAATCTAAACCTAACCCCAAATCTAAACCTAAAATCTAAACCTAACCCCAAATCTAAACTTAACCCCAAATCTAAACCGAAAATCTAAACCTAACCCCAAATCTAAACCTAAAATCTAAACCTAACCCCAAATCTAAACCTAAAATCTAAACCTAACTCCAAATCTAATCCTAAAATCTAAACCTAACCCCAAATCTAAACCTAAAATCTAAACCTAACCCCAAATCTAAACCTAACCTTAAATCTAAACCTAAAATCTAAACCTAACCCCAAATCTAAAACTAAAATCTAAACCTAAAATCTAAACCTAACCCCAAATCTAAACCTAAAATCTAAACCTAACCCCAAATCTGAACCTAAAATCTAAACCTAACCCCAAATCTAAACCTAAACTTAAATCTAAACCTAACCCCAAATCTAAACCTAACCTTAAATCTAAAGCTAAAATCTAAACCTAACCCCAAATCTAAACCTAAAATCTAAACCTAACCCCAAATCTAAACCTAAAATCTAAACATAACCCCAAATCTAAACCTAACCCCAAATCTAAACCTAAAATCTAAACCTAACCCCAAATCTAAACCTAAAATCTTAACCTAACCGCAAATCTAAACCTAACCCCAAATCTAAACCTAAAATCTAAACCTAAAATCTAAACCTAACCCCAAATCTAAACCTAAAATCTAAATCTAACACCAAATCTAAACCTAAAATCTAAACCTAACCCCAAATCTAAACCTAAAATCTAAACCTAACCCCAAATCTAAACCTAACCCCAAATCTAAACCTAAAATCTAAACCTAACCCCAAATCTAAACCTAAAATCTAAACCTAACCCCAAATCTAAACCTAAAATCTAAACCTAACCCCAAATCTAAACCTAAAATCTAAACCTAAAATCTAAACCTAACCCCAAATCTAAACCTAATCCCAAATCTAAACCTAAAATCTAAACCTAACCCCAAATCTAAACCTAACCCCAAATCTAAACCTAAAATCTAAACCTAACCCCAAATCTAAACCTAAAATCTAAACCTAACCCCAAATCTAAACCTAAAATCTAAACCTAACCCCAAATCTAAACCTAAAATCTAAACCTAACCCCAAATCTAAACCTAACCCCAAATCTAAACCTAAAATCTAAACCTAACCCCAAATCTAAACCTAAAATCTAAACCTAACCCCAAATCTAAACCTAACCCCAAATCTAAACCTAAAATCTAAACCTAACCCCAAATCTAAACCTAACCCCAAATCTAAACCTAAAATCTAAA
The DNA here is from genome assembly GCF_037038585.1 of Patagioenas fasciata. Lineage (NCBI taxonomy): Eukaryota > Metazoa > Chordata > Aves > Columbiformes > Columbidae > Patagioenas > Patagioenas fasciata. The sequence goes on from NW_027288511.1 coordinate 1,166,836, forward strand.
CCTAACCCCAAATCTAAACCTAACCCCAAATCTAAACCTAAAATCTAAACCTAACCCCAAATCTAAACCTAAAATCTAAACCTAACCCCAAATCTAAACCTAACCCCAACCCCTAACCCCAAATCTAAACCTAACCCCAAATCTAAACCTAAAATCTAAACCTAACCCCAAATCTAAACCTAACCCCAAATCTAAACCCCAAATCTAAACCTAACCCCAAATCTAAACCTAACCCCAAATCTAAACCTAAAATCTAAACCTAACCCCAAATCTAAACCTAACCCCAACCCCTAACCCCAAATCTAAACCTAACCCCAAATCTAAACCTAAAATCTAAACCTAACCCCAAATCTAAACCTAACCTTAAATCTAAACCTAAAATCTAAACCTAACCCCAAATCTAAACCTAAAATCTAAACCTAAAATCTAAACCTAACCCCAAATCTAAACCTAAAATCTAAACCTAACCCCAAATCTAAACCTAACCCCAAATCTAAACCTAAAATCTAAACCTAACCCCAAATCTAAACCTAACCCCAAATCTAAACCTAAAATCTAAACCTAACCCCAAATCTAAACCTAACCCCAAATCTAAACCTAAAATCTAAACCTAACCCCAAATCTAAACTTAACCCCAAATCTAAACCGAAAATCTAAACCTAACCCCAAATCTAAACCTAAAATCTAAACCTAACCCCAAATCTAAACCTAACCCCAAATCTAAACCTAAAATCTAAACCTAACTCCAAATCTAATCCTAAAATCTAAACCTAACCCCAAATCTAAACCTAAAATATAAACCTAACCCCAAATCTAATCCTAAAATCTAAACCTAACCCCAAATCTAAACCTAAAATCTAAACCTAACCCCAAATCTAAACCTAACCCCAAATCTAAACCTAAAATCTAAACCTAACCCCAAATCTAAACCTAAAATCTAAACCTAACCCCAAATCTAAACCTAACCCCAAATCTAAACCTAAAATCTAAACCTAACCCCAAATCTAAACCTAACCCCAAATCTAAACCTAAAATCTAAACCTACCCCAAATCTAAACCTAAAATCTAAACCTAACCCCAAATCTAAACCTAAAATCTAAACCTAACCCCAAATCTAAATCTAAAATCTAAACCTAACCCCAAATCTAAACTTAACCCCAAATCTAAACCGAAAATCTAAACCTAACCCCAAATCTAAACCTAAAATCTAAACCTAACCCCAAATCTAAACCTAACCCCAAATCTAAACCTAAAATCTAAACCTAACCCCAAATCTAAACTTAACCCCAAATCTAAACCGAAAATCTAAACCTAACCCCAAATCTAAACCTAAAATCTAAACCTAACCCCAAATCTAAACCTAAAATCTAAACCTAACTCCAAATCTAATCCTAAAATCTAAACCTAACCCCAAATCTAAACCTAAAATCTAAACCTAACCCCAAATCTAAACCTAACCTTAAATCTAAACCTAAAATCTAAACCTAACCCCAAATCTAAAACTAAAATCTAAACCTAAAATCTAAACCTAACCCCAAATCTAAACCTAAAATCTAAACCTAACCCCAAATCTGAACCTAAAATCTAAACCTAACCCCAAATCTAAACCTAAACTTAAATCTAAACCTAACCCCAAATCTAAACCTAACCTTAAATCTAAAGCTAAAATCTAAACCTAACCCCAAATCTAAACCTAAAATCTAAACCTAACCCCAAATCTAAACCTAAAATCTAAACATAACCCCAAATCTAAACCTAACCCCAAATCTAAACCTAAAATCTAAACCTAACCCCAAATCTAAACCTAAAATCTTAACCTAACCGCAAATCTAAACCTAACCCCAAATCTAAACCTAAAATCTAAACCTAAAATCTAAACCTAACCCCAAATCTAAACCTAAAATCTAAATCTAACACCAAATCTAAACCTAAAATCTAAACCTAACCCCAAATCTAAACCTAAAATCTAAACCTAACCCCAAATCTAAACCTAACCCCAAATCTAAACCTAAAATCTAAACCTAACCCCAAATCTAAACCTAAAATCTAAACCTAACCCCAAATCTAAACCTAAAATCTAAACCTAAAATCTAAACCTAACTCCAAATCTAATCCTAAAATCTAAACCTAACCCCAAATCTAAACCTAATCCCAAATCTAAACCTAAAATCTAAACCTAACCCCAAATCTAAACCTAACCCCAAATCTAAACCTAAAATCTAAACCTAACCCCAAATCTAAACCTAAAATCTAAACCTAACCCCAAATCTAAACCTAAAATCTAAACCTAACCCCAAATCTAAACCTAAAATCTAAACCTAACCCCAAATCTAAACCTAACCCCAAATCTAAACCTAAAATCTAAACCTAACCCCAAATCTAAACCTAAAATCTAAACCTAACCCCAAATCTAAACCTAACCCCAAATCTAAACCTAAAATCTAAACCTAACCCCAAATCTAAACCTAACCCCAAATCTAAACCTAAAATCTAAACCTAACCCCAAATCTAAACCTAACCCCAAATCTAAACCTAAAATCTAAACCTAACCCCAAATCTAAACCTAAAATCTAAACCTAACCCCAAATCTAAACCTAACCCCAACCCCTAACCCCAAATCTAAACCTAACCCCAAATCTAAACCTAAAATCTAAACCTAACCCCAAATCTAAACCTAACCCCAAATCTAAACCCCAAATCTAAACCTAACCCCAAATCTAAACCTAACCCCAAATCTAAACCTAAAATCTAAACCTAACCCCAAATCTAAACCTAACCCCAACCCCTAACCCCAAATCTAAACCTAACCCCAAATCTAAACCTAAAATCTAAACCTAACCCCAAATCTAAACCTAACCTTAAATCTAAACCTAAAATCTAAACCTAACCCCAAATCTAAACCTAAAATCTAAACCTAAAATCTAAACCTAACCCCAAATCTAAACCTAAAATCTAAACCTAACCCCAAATCTGAACCTAAAATCTAAACCTAACCCCAAATCTAAACCTAAACTTAAATCTAAACCTAACCCCAAATCTAAACCTAACCCCAAATCTAAACCTAAAATCTAAACCTAACCCCAAATCTAAACCTAAAATCTAAACCTAACCCCAAATCTAAACCTAAAATCTAAACATAACCCCAAATCTAAACCTAACCCCAAATCTAAACCTAAAATCTAAACCTAACCCCAAATCTAAACCTAAAATCTTAACCTAACCGCAAATCTAAACCTAACCCCAAATCTAAACCTAAAATCTAAACCTAAAATCTAAACCTAACCCCAAATCTAAACCTAAAATCTAAATCTAACACCAAATCTAAACCTAAAATCTAAACCTAACCCCAAATCTAAACCTAACCCCAAATCTAAACCTAAAATCTAAACCTAACCCCAAATCTAAACCTAACCCCAAATCTAAACCTAAAATCTAAACCTAACCCCAAATCTAAACCTAAAATCTAAACCTAACCCCAAATCTGAACCCCAAATCTAAACCTAACCCCAAATCTAAACCTAAAATCTAAACCTAACCCCAAATCTAAACCTAAAATCTAAACCTAAAATCTAAACCTAACCCCAAATCTAAACCTAATCCCAAATCTAAACCTAAAATCTAAACCTAACCCCAAATCTAAACCTAACCCCAAATCTAAACCTAAAATCTAAACCTAACCCCAAATCTAAACCTAAAATCTAAACCTAACCCCAAATCTAAACCTAAAATCTAAACCTAACCCCAAATCTAAACCTAAAATCTAAACCTAACCCCAAATCTAAACCTAACCCCAAATCTAAACCTAAAATCTAAACCTAACCCCAAATCTAAACCTAAAATCTAAACCTAACCCCAAATCTAAACCTAACCCCAAATCTAAACCTAAAATCTAAACCTAACCCCAAATCTAAACCTAACCCCAAATCTAAACCTAAAATCTAAACCTAACCCCAAATCTAAACCTAACCCCAAATCTAAACCTAAAATCTAAACCTAACCCCAAATCTAAACCTAAAATCTAAACCTAACCCAAAATCTAAACCTAACCCCAACCCCTAACCCCAAATCTAAACCTAACCCCAAATCTAAACCTAAAATCTAAACCTAACCCCAAATCTAAACCTAACCCCAAATCTAAACCCCAAATCTAAACCTAACCCCAAATCTAAACCTAACCCCAAATCTAAACCTAAAATCTAAACCTAACCCCAAATCTAAACCTAACCCCAACCCCTAACCCCAAATCTAAACCTAACCCCAAATCTAAACCTAAAATCTAAACCTAACCCCAAATATAAACCTAACCCCAAATCTAAACCTAAAATCTAAACCTAACCCCAAATCTAAACCTAACCCCAAATCTAAACCTAAAATCTAAACCTAATCCCAAATCTAAACCTAAAATCTAAACCTAACCCCAAATCTAAACCTAAAATCTAAACCTAACCCCAAATCTAAACCTAACCCCAAATCTAAACCTAAAATCTAAACCTAACCCCAAATCTAAACCTAAAATCTAAACCTAACCCCAAATCTAAACCTAACCCCAAATCTAAACCTAAAATCTAAACCTAACCCCAAATCTAAACCTAAAATCTAAACCTAACCCCAAATCTAAACCTAACCCCAAATCTAAACCTAAAATCTAAACCTAACCCCAAATCTAAACCTAACCCCAAATCTAAACCTAAAATCTAAACCTAACCCCAAATCTAAACCTAAAATCTAAACCTAACCCCAAATCTAAACCTAAAATCTAAACCTAACCCCAAATCTAAACCTAAAATCTAAACCTAAAATCTAAACCTAACCCCAAATCTAAACCTAAAATCTAAACCTAACCCCAAATCTAAACCTAACCCCAAATCTAAACCCCAAATCTAAACCTAACCCCAAATCTAAACCTAACCCCAAATCTAAACCTAAAATCTAAACCTAACCCCAAATCTAAACCTAACCCCAACCCCTAACCCCAAATCTAAACCTAACCCCAAATCTAAACCTAAAATCTAAACCTAACCCCAAATCTAAACCTAACCCCAAATCTAAACCTAAAATCTAAACCTAACCCCAAATCTAAACCTAAAATCTAAACCTAGCCCCAAATCTAAACCCCAAATCTAAACCTACCCCCAAATCGAAACCCCAAATCTAAACCTAACCCCAAATCTAAACCTAAAATCTAAACCTAATCCCAAATCTAAACCTAAAATCTAAACCTAACCCCAAATCTAAACCTAAAATCTAAACCTAACCCCAAATCTAAACCTAACCCCAAATCTAAACCTAAAATCTAAACCTAACCCCAAATCTAAACCTAACCCCAAATCTAAACCTAAAATCTAAACCTAACCCCAAATCTAAACCTAACCCCAAATCTAAACCTAAAATCTAAACCTAACCCCAAATCTAAACTTAACCCCAAATCTAAACCGAAAATCTAAACCTAACCCCAAATCTAAACCTAAAATCTAAACCTAACCCCAAATCTAAACCTAACCCCAAATCTAAACCTAAAATCTAAACCTAACTCCAAATCTAATCCTAAAATCTAAACCTAACCCCAAATCTAAACCTAAAATATAAACCTAACCCCAAATCTAATCCTAAAATCTAAACCTAACCCCAAATCTAAACCTAAAATCTAAACCTAACCCCAAATCTAAACCTAACCCCAAATCTAAACCTAAAATCTAAACCTAACCCCAAATCTAAACCTAAAATCTAAACCTAACCCCAAATCTAAACCTAACCCCAAATCTAAACCTAAAATCTAAACCTAACCCCAAATCTAAACCTAACCCCAAATCTAAACCTAAAATCTAAACCTACCCCAAATCTAAACCTAAAATCTAAACCTAACCCCAAATCTAAATCTAAAATCTAAACCTAACCCCAAATCTAAACTTAACCCCAAATCTAAACCGAAAATCTAAACCTAACCCCAAATCTAAACCTAAAATCTAAACCTAACCCCAAATCTAAACCTAACCCCAAATCTAAACCTAAAATCTAAACCTAACCCCAAATCTAAACTTAACCCCAAATCTAAACCTAAAATCTAAACCTAACCCTAAATCTAAACCTAAAATCTAAACCTAACCCCAAATCTAAACCTAACCCCAAATCTAAACCTAAAATCTAAACCTAACTCCAAATCTAATCCTAAAATCTAAACCTAACCCCAAATCTAAACCTAAAATCTAAACCTAACCCCAAATCTAAACCTAACCTTAAATCTAAACCTAAAATCTAAACCTAACCCCAAATCTAAAACTAAAATCTAAACCTAAAATCTAAACCTAACCCCAAATCTAAACCTAAAATCTAAACCTAACCCCAAATCTGAACCTAAAATCTAAACCTAACCCCAAATCTAAACCTAAACTTAAATCTAAACCTAACCCCAAATCTAAACCTAACCTTAAATCTAAACCTAAAATCTAAACCTAACCCCAAATCTAAACCTAAAATCTAAACCTAACCCCAAATCTAAACCTAAAATCTAAACATAACCCCAAATCTAAACCTAACCCCAAATCTAAACCTAAAATCTAAACCTAACCCCAAATCTAAACCTAAAATCTTAACCTAACCGCAAATCTAAACCTAACCCCAAATCTAAACCTAAAATCTAAACCTAAAATCTAAACCTAACCCCAAATCTAAACCTAAAATCTAAATCTAACACCAAATCTAAACCTAAAATCTAAACCTAACCCCAAATCTAAACCTAACCCCAAATCTAAACCTAAAATCTAAACCTAACCCCAAATCTAAACCTAACCCCAAATCTAAACCTAAAATCTAAACCTAACCCCAAATCTAAACCTAAAATCTAAACCTAACCCCAAATCTAAACCTAAAATCTAAACCTAACCCCAAATCTAAACCTAAAATCTAAACCTAAAATCTAAACCTAACCCCAAATCTAAACCTAATCCCAAATCTAAACCTAAAATCTAAACCTAACCCCAAATCTAAACCTAACCCCAAATCTAAACCTAAAATCTAAACCTAACCCCAAATCTAAACCTAAAATCTAAACCTAACCCCAAATCTAAACCTAAAATCTAAACCTAACCCCAAATCTAAACCTAAAATCTAAACCTAACCCCAAATCTAAACCTAACCCCAAATCTAAACCTAAAATCTAAACCTAACCCCAAATCTAAACCTAAAATCTAAACCTAACCCCAAATCTAAACCTAACCCCAAATCTAAACCTAAAATCTAAACCTAACCCCAAATCTAAACCTAACCCCAAATCTAAACCTAAAATCTAAACCTAACCCCAAATCTAAACCTAACCCCAAATCTAAACCTAAAATCTAAACCTAACCCCAAATCTAAACCTAAAATCTAAACCTAACCCCAAATCTAAACCTAACCCCAACCCCTAACCCCAAATCTAAACCTAACCCCAAATCTAAACCTAAAATCTAAACCTAACCCCAAATCTAAACCTAACCCCAAATCTAAACCCCAAATCTAAACCTAACCCCAAATCTAAACCTAAAATCTAAACCTAAAATCTAAACCTAACCCCAAATCTAAACCTAACCCCAACCCCTAACCCCAAATCTAAACCTAACCCCAAATCTAAACCTAAAATCTAAACCTAACCCCAAATCTAAACCTAACCTTAAATCTAAACCTAAAATCTAAACCTAACCCCAAATCTAAACCTAAAATCTAAACCTAAAATCTAAACCTAACCCCAAATCTAAACCTAAAATCTAAACCTAACCCCAAATCTGAACCTAAAATCTAAACCTAACCCCAAATCTAAACCTAAACTTAAATCTAAACCTAACCCCAAATCTAAACCTAACCTTAAATCTAAACCTAAAATCTAAACCTAACCCCAAATCTAAACCTAAAATCTAAACCTAACCCCAAATCTAAACCTAAAATCTAAACATAACCCCAAATCTAAACCTAACCCCAAATCTAAACCTAAAATCTAAACCTAACCCCAAATCTAAACCTAAAATCTTAACCTAACCGCAAATCTAAACCTAACCCCAAATCTAAACCTAAAATCTAAACCTAAAATCTAAACCTAACCCCAAATCTAAACCTAAAATCTAAATCTAACACCAAATCTAAACCTAAAATCTAAACCTAACCCCAAATCTAAACCTAACCCCAAATCTAAACCTAAAATCTAAACCTAACCCCAAATCTAAACCTAAAATCTAAACCTAACCCCAAATCTAAACCTAAAATCTAAACCTAACCCCAAATCTGAACCCCAAATCTAAACCTAACCCCAAATCTAAACCTAAAATCTAAACCTAACCCCAAATCTAAACCTAAAATCTAAACCTAAAATCTAAACCTAACCCCAAATCTAAACCTAATCCCAAATCTAAACCTAAAATCTAAACCTAACCCCAAATCTAAACCTAACCCCAAATCTAAACCTAAAATCTAAACCTAACCCCAAATCTAAACCTAAAATCTAAACCTAACCCCAAATCTAAACCTAAAATCTAAACCTAACCCCAAATCTAAACCTAACCCCAAATCTAAACCTAAAATCTAAACCTAACCCCAAATCTAAACCTAAAATCTAAACCTAACCCCAAATCTAAACCTAACCCCAAATCTAAACCTAAAATCTAAACCTAACCCCAAATCTAAACCTAACCCCAAATCTAAACCTAAAATCTAAACCTAACCCCAAATCTAAACCTAACCCCAAATCTAAACCTAAAATCTAAACCTAACCCCAAATCTAAACCTAAAATCTAAACCTAACCCCAAATCTAAACCTAACCCCAACCCCTAACCCCAAATCTAAACCTAACCCCAAATCTAAACCTAAAATCTAAACCTAACCCCAAATCTAAACCTAACCCCAAATCTAAACCCCAAATCTAAACCTAACCCCAAATCTAAACCTAACCCCAAATCTAAACCTAAAATCTAAACCTAACCCCAAATCTAAACCTAACCCCAACCCCTAACCCCAAATCTAAACCTAACCCCAAATCTAAACCTAAAATCTAAACCTAACCCCAAATATAAACCTAACCCCAAATCTAAACCTAAAATCTAAACCTAACCCCAAATCTAAACCTAACCCCAAATCTAAACCTAAAATCTAAACCTAATCCCAAATCTAAACCTAAAATCTAAACCTAACCCCAAATCTAAACCCCAAATCTAAACCTAACCCCAAATCTAAACCCCAAATCTAAACCTAACCCCAAATCTAAACCTAAAATCTAAACCTAATCCCAAATCTAAACCTAAAATCTAAACCTAACCCCAAATCTAAACCTAAAATCTAAAGCTAACCCCAAATCTAAACCTAACCCCAAATCTAAACCTAAAATCTAAACCTAACCCCAAATCTAAACCTAAACCCAAATCTAAACCTAACCCCAAATCTAAACCTAAAATCTAAACCTAACCCCAAATCTAAACCTAACCCCAAATCTAAACCTAAAATCTAAACCTAACCCCAAATCTAAACCTAACCCCAAATCTAAACCTAAAATCTAAACCTACCCCAAATCTAAACCTAAAATCTAAACCTAACCCCAAATCTAAACCTAAAATCTAAACCTAACCCCAAATCTAAACCTAAAATCTAAACCTAACCCCAAATCTAAACCTAAAATCTAAACCTAACCCCAAATCTAAACCTAACCCCAAATCTAAACCTAAAATCTAAACCTAACCCCAAATCTAAACCTAACCCCAAATCTAAACCTAAAATCTAAACCTAACTCCAAATCTAATCCTAAAATCTAAACCTAACCCCAAATCTAAACCTAAAATCAAAACCTAACCCCAAATCTAAACCTAAAATCTAAACCTAACCCCAAATCTAAACCTAACCTTAAATCTAAACCTAAAATCTAAACCTAACCCCAAATCTAAACCTATAATCTAAACCTAAAATCTAAACCTAACCCCAAATCTAAACCTAAAATCTAAACCTAACTCCAAATCTAATCCTAAAATTTAAACCTAACCCCAAATCAAAACCTAAAATCTAAACCTAACCCCAAATCTGAACCTAAAATCTAAACCTAACCCCAAATCTAAACCTAACCTTAAATCTAAACCTAAAATCTAAACCTAACCCCAAATCTAAACCTAAAATCTAAACCTAACCCCAAATCTAAACCTAAAATCTAAACATAACCCCAAATCTAAACCTAACCCCAAATCTAAACCTAAAATCTAAACCTAACCCCAAACCTAAACCTAAAATCTAAACCTAACCCCAAATCTATACCTAACCCCAAATCAAAACCTAAAATCTTAACCTAACCCCAAATCTAAACCTAAAATCTAAACCTAACCCCAAATCTAAACCTAACCCCAAATCTAAACCTAAAATCTAAACCTAACCCCAAATCTATACCTAACCCCAAATCAAAACCTAAAATCTTATCCTAACCCCAAATCTAAACCTAAAATCTAAACCTAACCCCAAATCTAAACCTAACCCCAAATCTAAACCTAAAATCTAAACCTAAAATCTAAACCTAACCCCAAATCTAAACCTAAAATCTAAACCTAAAATATAAACCTAACCCCAAATCTAAACCTAAAATCTAAACCTAAAATCTAAACCTAACCCCAAATCTAAACCTAAAATCTAAACCTAACTCCAAATCTAATCCTAAAATCTAAACCTAACCCCAAATCTAAACCTAAAATCTAAACCTAACCCCAAATCTGAACCTAAAATCTAAACCTAACCCCAAATCTAAACCTAACCTTAAATCTAAACCTAAAATCTAAACCTAACCCCAAATCTAAACCTAAAATCTAAACCTAACCCCAAATCTAAACCTAAAATCTAAACATAACCCGAAATCTAAACCTAACCCCAAATCTAAACCTAAAATCTAAACCTAACCCCAAACCTAAACCTAAAATCTAAACCTAACCCCAAATCTATACCTAACCCCAAATCAAAACCTAAAATCTTAACCTAACCCCAAATCTAAACCTAAAATCTAAACCTAACCCCAAATCTAAACCTAACCCCAAATCTAAACCTAAAATCTAAACCTAACCCCAAATCTATACCTAACCCCAAATCAAAACCTAAAATCTAAACCTAACCCCAAATCTAAACCTAACCCCAAATCTAAACCTAAAATCTAAACCTAACCCCAAATCTAAACCTAAAATCTAAACCTAACCCCAAATCTAAACCTAAAATCTAAACCTAACCCCAAACCTAAACCTAAAATCTAAACCTAACCCCAAATCTATACCTAACCCCAAATCAAAACCTAAAATCTTAACCTAACCCCAAATCTAAACCTAAAATCTAAACCTAACCCCAAATCTAAACCTAACCCCAAATCTAAACCTAAAATCTAAACCTAACCCCAAATCTAAACCTAACCCCAAATCTAAACCTAAAATCTAAACCTAACCCCAAATCTAAACCTAAAATCTAAAGCTAACCCCAAATCTAAACCTAAAATCTAAACCTAAAATCTAAACCTAACCCCAAATCTAAACCTAAAATCTAAACCTAACCCCAAATCTAAACCTAACCCCAAATCTAAACCCCAAATCTAAACCTAACCCCAAATCTAAACCTAACCCCAAATCTAAACCTAAAATCTAAACCTAACCCCAAATCTAAACCTAACCCCAACCCCTAACCCCAAATCTAAACCTAACCCCAAATCTAAACCTAAAATCTAAACCTAACCCCAAATCTAAACCTAACCCCAAATCTAAACCTAAAATCTAAATCTAACCCCAAATCTAAACCTAAAATCTAAACCTAACCCCAAATCTAAACCCCAAATCTAAACCTAACCCCAAATCTAAACCCCAAATCTAAACCTAACCCCAAATCTAAACCTAAAATCTAAACCTAATCCCAAATCTAAACCTAAAATCTAAACCTAACCCCAAATCTAAACCTAAAATCTAAACCTACCCCAAATCTAAACCTAAAATCTAAACCTAACCCCAAATCTAAACCTAAAATCTAAACCTAACCCCAAATCTAAACCTAAAATCTAAACCTAACCCCAAATCTAAACTTAACCCCAAATCTAAACCGAAAATCTAAACCTAACCCCAAATCTAAACCTAAAATCTAAACCTAAACCCAAATCTAAACCTAACCCCAAATCTAAACCTAAAATCTAAACCTAACTCCAAATCTAATCCTAAAATCTAAACCTAACCCCAAATCTAAACCTAAAATCTAAACCTAACCCCAAATCTAAACCTAACCCCAAATCTAAACCTAAAATCTAAACCTAACCCCAAATCTAAACCTAAAATCTAAACCTAACCCCAAATCTAAACCTAACCCCAAATCTAAACCTAAAATCTAAACCTAACCCCAAATCTAAACCTAACCCCAAATCTAAACCTAAAATCTAAACCTAACCCCAAATCTAAACCTAACCCCTAATCTAAACCTAAAATCTAAACCTAACCCCAAATCTAAACCTAAAATCTAAACCTAACCCCAAATCTAAACCTAACCCCAAATCTAAACCTAAAATCTAAACCTAACCCCAAATCTAAACCTAACCCCAAATCTGAACCTAAAATCTAAACCTACCCCAAATCTAAACCTAAAATCTAAACCTAACCCCAAATCTAAACCTAAAATCTAAACCTAACCCCAAATCTAAACCTAACCCCAAATCTAAAACTAAAATCTAAACCTAACCCCAAATCTAAACTTAACCCCAAATCTAAACCGAAAATCTAAACCTAACCCCAAATCTAAACTTAACCCCAAATCTAAACCGAAAATCTAAACCTAACCCCAAATCTAAACCTAAAATCTAAACCTAACTCCAAATCTAATCCTAAAATCTAAACCTAACCCCAAATCTAAACCTAAAATCTAAACCTAACCCCAAATCTAAACCTAAAATCTAAACCTAACCCCAAATCTAAACCTAACCTTAAATCTAAACCTAAAATCTAAACCTAACCCCAAATCTAAACCTAAAATCTAAACCTAAAATCTAAACCTAACCCCAAATCTAAACCTAAAATCTAAACCTAACCCCAAATCTGAACCTAAAATCTAAACCTAACCCCAAATCTAAACCTAAACTTAAATCTAAACCTAACCCCAAATCTAAACCTAACCTTAAATCTAAACCTAAAATCTAAACCTAACCCCAAATCTAAACCTAAAATCTAAACCTAACCCCAAATCTAAACCTAAAATCTAAACATAACCCCAAATCTAAACCTAACCCCAAATCTAAACCTAAAATCTAAACCTAACCCCAAATCTAAACCTAAAATCTTAACCTAACCGCAAATCTAAACCTAACCCCAAATCTAAACCTAAAATCTAAACCTAAAATCTAAACCTAACCCCAAATCTAAACCTAAAATCTAAATCTAACACCAAATCTAAACCTAAAATCTAAACCTAACCCCAAATCTAAACCTAACCCCAAATCTAAACCTAAAATCTAAACCTAACCCCAAATATAAACCTAACCCCAAATCTAAACCTAAAATCTAAACCTAACCCCAAATCTAAACCTAAAATCTAAACCTAACCCCAAATCTGAACCCCAAATCTAAACCTAACCCCAAATCTAAACCTAAAATCTAAACCTAACCCCAAATCTAAACCTAAAATCTAAACCTAAAATCTAAACCTAACCCCAAATCTAAACCTAATCCCAAATCTAAACCTAAAATCTAAACCTAACCCCAAATCTAAACCTAACCCCAAATCTAAACCTAAAATCTAAACCTAACCCCAAATCTAAACCTAAAATCTAAACCTAACCCCAAATCTAAACCTAACCCCAAATCTAAACCTAAAATCTAAACCTAACCCCAAATCTAAACCTAAAATCTAAACCTAACCCCAAATCTAAACCTAACCCCAAATCTAAACCTAAAATCTAAACCTAACCCCAAATCTAAACCTAACCCCAAATCTAAACCTAAAATCTAAACCTAACCCCAAATCTAAACCTAACCCCAAATCTAAACCTAAAATCTAAACCTAACCCCAAAACTAAACCTAAAATCTAAACCTAACCCCAAATCTAAACCTAAAATCTAAACCTAAAATCTAAACCTAACCCCAAATCTAAACCTAAAATCTAAACCTAACCCCAAATCTAAACCTAACCCCAAATCTAAACCCCAAATCTAAACCTAACCCCAAATCTAAACCTAACCCCAAATCTAAACCTAAAATCTAAACCTAACCCCAAATCTAAACCTAACCCCAACCCCTAACCCCAAATCTAAACCTAACCCCAAATCTAAACCTAAAATCTAAACCTAACCCCAAATCTAAACCTAACCCCAAATCTAAACCTAAAATCTAAACCTAACCCCAAATCTAAACCTAACCCCAAATCTAAACCTAAAATCTAAACCTAATCCCAAATCTAAACCTAAAATCTAAACCTAACCCCAAATCTAAACCCCAAATCTAAACCTAACCCCAAATCTAAACCCCAAATCTAAACCTAACCCCAAATCTAAACCTAAAATCTAAACCTAATCCCAAATCTAAACCTAAAACCTAAACCTAACCCCAAATCTAAACCTAAAATCTAAACCTAACCCCAAATCTAAACCTAACCCCAAATCTAAACCTAAAATCTAAACCTAACCCCAAATCTAAACCTAAACCCAAATCTAAACCTAACCCCAAATCTAAACCTAAAATCTAAACCTAACCCCAAATCTAAACCTAACCCCAAATCTAAACCTAAAATCTAAACCTAACCCCAAATCTAAACCTAACCCCAAATCTAAACCTAAAATCTAAACCTACCCCAAATCTAAACCTAAAATCTAAACCTAACCCCAAATCTAAACCTAAAATCTAAACCTAACCCCAAATCTAAACCTAAAATCTAAACCTAACCCCAAATCTAAACTTAACCCCAAATCGAAACCTAAAATCTAAACCTAACCCCAAATCTAAACCTAACCTTAAATCTAAACCTAAAATCTAAACCTAACCCCAAATCTAAACCTAAAATCTAAACCTAACCCCAAATCTAAACCTAAAATCTAAACATAACCCCAAATCTAAACCTAACCCCAAATCTAAACCTAAAATCTAAACCTAACCCCAAACCTAAACCTAAAATCTAAACCTAACCCCAAATATATACCTAACCCCAAATCAAAACCTAAAATCTTAACCTAACCCCAAATCTAAACCTAAAATCTAAACCTAACCCCAAATCTAAACCTAACCCCAAATCTAAACCTAAAATCTAAACCTAAAATCTAAACCTAACCCCAAATCTAAACCTAAAATCTAAACCTAAAATATAAACCTAACCCCAAATCTAAACCTAAAATCTAAACCTAAAATCTAAACCTAACCCCAAATCTAAACCTAAAATCAAAACCTAACCCTAAATCTAAACCTAAAATCTAAACCTAACCCCAAATCTAAACCTAACACCAAATCTAAACCCCAAATCTAAACCTAACCCCAAATCTAAACCTAAAATCTAAACCTAACCCGAAATCTAAACCTAACCCCAAATCTAAACCTAAAATCTAAACCTAACCCGAAATCTAAACCTAACCCCAAATCTAAACCTAAAATCTAAACCTAACCCCAAATCTAAACCTAAAATCTAAACCTAACCCCAAATCTAAACCTAACCCCAAATCTAAACCTAAAATCTAAACCTAACCCCAAATCTAAACCTAAAATCTAAACCGAAAATCTAAACCTAACCCCAAATCTAAACCTAACCCCAAATCTAAACCTAACCTCAAATCTAAACCTAAAATCTAAACCTAACCCCAAATCTAAACCTAACCCCAACCCCTAACCCCAAATCTAAACCTAACCCCAAATCTAAACCTAACCCCAAATCTAAACCTAAAATCTAAACCTAACCCCAAATCTAAACCTAACCCCAAATCTAAACCTAAAATCTAAACCTAACCCCAAATCTAAACCTAACCCCAAATCTAAACCTAAAATCTAAACCTAACCCCAAATCTAAACCTAACCCCAAATCTAAACCTAAAATCTAAACCTAACCCCAAATCTAAACCCCAAATCTAAACCTAACCCCAAATCTAAACCCCAAATCTAAACCTAACCCCAAATCTAAACCCCAAATCTAAACCTAACCCCAAATCTAAACCTAAAATCTAAACCTAATCCCAAATCTAAACCTAAAATCTAAACCTAACCCCAAATCTAAACCTAACCCCAAATCTAAACCTAAAATCTAAACCTAACCCCAAATCTAAACCTAAAATCTAAACCTAACCCCAAATCTAAACCTAACCCCAAATCTAAACCTAAAATCTAAACCTAACACCAAATCTAAACCTAACCCCAAATCTAAACCTAAAATCTAAACCTAACCCCAAATCTAAACCTAAAATCTAAACCTAACCCCAAATCTAAACTTAACCCCAAATCTAAACCTAACCCCAAATCTAAACCTAAAATCTAAACCTAACCCCAAATCTAAACCTAACCCCAAATCTAAACCTAAAATCTAAACCTAACTCCAAATCTAATCCTAAAATCTAAACATAACCCCAAATCTAAACCTAAAATCTAAACCTAACCCCAAATCTAAACCTAACCCCAAATCTAAACCTAAAATCTAAACCTAACCCCAAATCTAAACCTAACTCCAAATCTAATCCTAAAATCTAAACCTAATCCCAAATCTAAACCTAACCTTAAATCTAAACCTAAAATCTAAACCTAACCCCAAATCTAAACCTAAAATCTAAACCTAAAATCTAAACCTAACCCCAAATCTAAACCTAAAATCTAAACCTAATCCCAAATCTAAACCTAAAATCTAAACCTAACCCCAAATCTAAACCTAAAATCTAAACCTAACCCCAAATCTAAACCTAAAATCTAAACCTAACCCCAAATCTAAACCTAAAATCTAAACCTAAAATCTAAACCTAACCCCAAATCTAAACCTAAAATCTAAACCTAACCCCAAATCTAAACCTAACCCCAAATCTAAACCTAAAATCTAAACCTAACCCCAAATCTAAACCTAAAATCTAAACCTAAACCCAAATCTAAACCTAAAATCTAAACCTAACCCTAAATCTAAACCTAACCCCAAATCTAAACCTAAAATCTAAACCTAAAATCTAAACCTAACCCCAAATCTAAACCTAAAATCTAAACCTAACCCCAAATGTAAACCTAACCCCAACCCCTAACCCCAAATCTAAACCTAACCCCAAATCTAAACCTAACCCCAAATCTAAACCTAAAATCTAAACCTAACCCCAAATCTAAACCTAACCCCAAATCTAAACCTAAAATCTAAACCTAACCCCAAATCTAAACCTAACCCCAAATCTAAACCTAAAATCTAAACCTAACCCCAAATCTAAACCTAACCCCAAATCTAAAACTAAAATCTAAACCTAACCCCAAATCTAAACCCCAAATCTAAACCTAACCCCAAATCTAAACACCAAATCTAAACCTAACCCCAAATCTAAACCTAAAATCTAAACCTAACCCCAAATCTAAACCTAACCCCAAATCTAAACCTAAAATCTAAACCTAACCCCAAATCTAAACCTAAAATCTAAACCTAACACCAAAGCTAAACCTAACCCCAAATCTAATCCTAACTCCAAATCTAACCCTAAATCTAAACCTAACCCCAAATCTAAACCTAAAATCTAAACCTAACCCCAAATCTAAACCGAACCCCAAATCTAAACCTAAAATCTAAACCTAACCCCAAATCTAAACCTAAAATCTAAACCTAACCCCAAATCTAAACCTAACCCCAAATCTAAACCTAAAATCTAAACCTAACCCCAAATCTAAACCTAATCCCAAATCTAAACCTCAAATCTAAACCTAACCCCAAATCTTAACCTAAAATCTAAACCTAACCCCAAATCTAAACCTAACCCCAAATCTAAACCTAAAATCTAAACCTAACCCCAAATCTTAACCTAAAATCTAAACCTAACCCCAAATCTAAACCTAACCCCAAATCTAAACCTAAAATCTAAACCTAACCCCAAATCTAAACCTAAAATCTAAACCTAACCCCAAATCTAAACCTAACCCCAAATCTAAACCTAAAATCTAAACCTAACCACAAATCTAAACCTAAAATCTAAACCTAACCCCAAATCTAAACCTAAACCCAAATATAAACCTAAAATCTAAACCTAACCCCAAATCTAAACCCCAAATCTAAACCTAACCCCAAATCTAAACCCCAAATCTAAACCTAACCCCAAATCTAAACCTAAAATCTAAACCTAACCCCAAATCTAAACCTAACCCCAAATCTAAACCTAAAATCTAAACCTAACCCCAAATCTAAACCTAAAATCTAAACCTAACACCAAAGCTTAAACCTAACCCCAAATCTAATCCTAACTCCAAATCTAACCCTAAATCTAAACCTAACCCCAAATCTAAACCTAAAATCTAAACCTAACCCCTAATCTAAACCTAAAATCTTAACCTAACCGCAAATCTAAACCTAACCCGAAATCTAAACCTAACCCCAAATCTAAACCTAAAATCTAAACCTAACCCGAAATCTAAACCTAACCCCAAATCTAAACCTAAAATCTAAACCTAACCCCAAATCTAAACCTAACCCCAAATCTAAACCTAAAATCTAAACCTAACCCCAAATCTAAACCTAAAATCTAAACCTAACCCCAAATCTAAACCTAAAATCTAAACCTAACCCCAAATCTAAACCTAACCCCAAATCTAAACCTAAAATCTAAACCTAACCCCAAATCTAAACCTAAAATCTAAACCTAACCCCAAATCTAAACCTAACCCCAAATCTAAACCTAAAATCTAAACCTAACCCCAAATCTAAACCTAACCCCAAATCTAAACCTAAAATCTAAACCTAACCCCAAATCTAAACCTAAAATCTAAACCTAACCCCAAATCTAAACCTAAAATCTAAACCTAAAATCTAAACCTAACCCCAAATCTAAACCTAAAATCTAAACCTAACCCCAAATCTAAACCTAACCCCAAATCTAAACCCCAAATCTAAACCTAACCCCAAATCTAAACGTAACCCCAAATCTAAACCTAAAATCTAAACCTAACCCCAAATCTAAACCTAACCCCAACCCCTAACCCCAAATCTAAACCTAACCCCAAATCTAAACCTAAAATCTAAACCTAACCCCAAATCTAAACCTAACCCCAAATCTAAACCTAAAATCTAAACCTAACCCCAAATCTAAACCTAAAATCTAAACCTAGCCCCAAATCTAAACCCCAAATCTAAACCTACCCCCAAATCGAAACCCCAAATCTAAACCTAACCCCAAATCTAAACCTAAAATCTAAACCTAATCCCAAATCTAAACCTAAAATCTAAACCTAACCCCAAATCTAAACCTAAAATCTAAACCTAACCCCAAATCTAAACCTAACCCCAAATCTAAACCTAAAATCTAAACCTAACCCCAAATCTAAACCTAACCCCAAATCTAAACCTAAAATTTAAACCTAACCCCAAATCTAAACCTAACCCCAAATCTAAACCTAAAATCTAAACCTAACCCCAAATCTAAACTTAACCCCAAATCTAAACCGAAAATCTAAACCTAACCCCAAATCTAAACCTAAAATCTAAACCTAACCCCAAATCTAAACCTAACCCCAAATCTAAACCTAAAATCTAAACCTAACTCCAAATCTAATCCTAAAATCTAAACCTAACCCCAAATCTAAACCTAAAATATAAACCTAACCCCAAATCTAATCCTAAAATCTAAACCTAACCCCAAATCTAAACCTAAAATCTAAACCTAACCCCAAATCTAAACCTAACCCCAAATCTAAACCTAAAATCTAAACCTAACCCCAAATCTAAACCTAAAATCTAAACCTAACCCCAAATCTAAACCTAACCCCAAATCTAAACCTAAAATCTAAACCTAACCCCAAATCTAAACCTAACCCCAAATCTAAACCTAAAATCTAAACCTACCCCAAATCTAAACCTAAAATCTAAACCTAACCCCAAATCTAAACCTAAAATCTAAACCTAACCCCAAATCTAAATCTAAAATCTAAACCTAACCCCAAATCTAAACTTAACCCCAAATCTAAACCGAAAATCTAAACCTAACCCCAAATCTAAACCTAAAATCTAAACCTAACCCCAAATCTAAACCTAACCCCAAATCTAAACCTAACCCCAAATCTAAACCTAACCTTAAATCTAAACCTAAAATCTAAACCTAACCCCAAATCTAAAACTAAAATCTAAACCTAAAATCTAAACCTAACCCCAAATCTAAACCTAAAATCTAAACCTAACCCCAAATCTGAACCTAAAATCTAAACCTAACCTCAAATCTAAACCTAAACTTAAATCTAAACCTAACCCCAAATCTAAACCTAACCTTAAATCTAAACCTAAAATCTAAACCTAACCCCAAATCTAAACCTAAAATCTAAACCTAACCCCAAATCTAAACCTAAAATCTAAACATAACCCCAAATCTAAACCTAACCCCAAATCTAAACCTAAAATCTAAACCTAACCCCAAATCTAAACCTAAAATCTTAACCTAACCGCAAATCTAAACCTAACCCCAAATCTAAACCTAAAATCTAAACCTAAAATCTAAACCTAACCCCAAATCTAAACCTAAAATCTAAATCTAACACCAAATCTAAACCTAAAATCTAAACCTAACCCCAAATCTAAACCTAACCCCAAATCTAAACCTAAAATCTAAACCTAACCCCAAATCTAAACCTAACCCCAAATCTAAACCTAAAATCTAAACCTAACCCCAAATCTAAACCTAAAATCTAAACCTAACCCCAAATCTAAACCTAAAATCTAAACCTAAAATCTAAACCTAACCCCAAATCTAAACCTAATCCCAAATCTAAACCTAAAATCTAAACCTAACCCCAAATCTAAACCTAACCCCAAATCTAAACCTAAAATCTAAACCTAACCCCAAATCTAAACCTAAAATCTAAACCTAACCCCAAATCTAAACCTAACCCCAAATCTAAACCTAAAATCTAAACCTAACCCCAAATCTAAACCTAAAATCTAAACCTAACCCCAAATCTAAACCTAACCCCAAATCTAAACCTAAAATCTAAACCTAACCCCAAATCTAAACCTAACCCCAAATCTAAACCTAAAATCTAAACCTAACCCCAAATCTAAACCTAACCCCAAATCTAAACCTAAAATATAAACCTAACCCCAAATCTAAACCTAAAATCTAAACCTAACCCCAAATCTAAACCTAACCCCAACCCCTAACCCCAAATCTAAACCTAACCCCAAATCTAAACCTAAAATCTAAACCTAACCCCAAATCTAAACCTAACCCCAAATCTAAACCCCAAATCTAAACCTAACCCCAAATCTAAACCTAACCCCAAATCTAAACCTAAAATCTAAACCTAACCCCAAATCTAAACCTAACCCCAACCCCTAACCCCAAATCTAAACCTAACCCCAAATCTAAACCTAAAATCTAAACCTAACCCCAAATCTAAACCTAACCTTAAATCTAAACCTAAAATCTAAACCTAACCCCAAATCTAAACCTAAAATCTAAACCTAAAATCTAAACCTAACCCCAAATCTAAACCTAAAATCTAAACCTAACCCCAAATCTGAACCTAAAATCTAAACCTAACCCCAAATCTAAACCTAAACTTAAATCTAAACCTAACCCCAAATCTAAACCTAACCTTAAATCTAAACCTAAAATCTAAACCTAACCCCAAATCTAAACCTAAAATCTAAACCTAACCCCAAATCTAAACCTAAAATCTAAACATAACCCCAAATCTAAACCTAACCCCAAATCTAAACCTAAAATCTAAACCTAACCCCAAATCTAAACCTAAAATCTTAACCTAACCGCAAATCTAAACCTAACCCCAAATCTAAACCTAAAATCTAAACCTAAAATCTAAACCTAACCCCAAATCTAAACCTAAAATCTAAATCTAACACCAAATCTAAACCTAAAATCTAAACCTAACCCCAAATCTAAACCTAACCCCAAATCTAAACCTAAAATCTAAACCTAACCCCAAATCTAAACCTAACCCCAAATCTAAACCTAAAATCTAAACCTAACCCCAAATCTAAACCTAAAATCTAAACCTAACCCCAAATCTGAACCCCAAATCTAAACCTAACCCCAAATCTAAACCTAAAATCTAAACCTAACCCCAAATCTAAACCTAAAATCTAAACCTAAAATCTAAACCTAACCCCAAATCTAAACCTAATCCCAAATCTAAACCTAAAATCTAAACCTAACCCCAAATCTAAACCTAACCCCAAATCTAAACCTAAAATCTAAACCTAACCCCAAATCTAAACCTAAAATCTAAACCTAACCCCAAATCTAAACCTAAAATCTAAACCTAACCCCAAATCTAAACCTAAAATCTAAACCTAACCCCAAATCTAAACCTAACCCCAAATCTAAACCTAAAATCTAAACCTAACCCCAAATCTAAACCTAAAATCTAAACCTAACCCCAAATCTAAACCTAACCCCAAATCTAAACCTAAAATCTAAACCTAACCCCAAATCTAAACCTAACCCCAAATCTAAACCTAAAATCTAAACCTAACCCCAAATCTAAACCTAACCCCAAATCTAAACCTAAAATCTAAACCTAACCCCAAATCTAAACCTAAAATCTAAACCTAACCCCAAATCTAAACCTAACCCCAACCCCTAACCCCAAATCTAAACCTAACCCCAAATCTAAACCTAAAATCTAAACCTAACCCCAAATCTAAACCTAACCCCAAATCTAAACCCCAAATCTAAACCTAACCCCAAATCTAAACCTAACCCCAAATCTAAACCTAAAATCTAAACCTAACCCCAAATCTAAACCTAACCCCAACCCCTAACCCCAAATCTAAACCTAACCCCAAATCTAAACCTAAAATCTAAACCTAACCCCAAATATAAACCTAACCCCAAATCTAAACCTAAAATCTAAACCTAACCCCAAATCTAAACCTAACCCCAAATCTAAACCTAAAATCTAAACCTAATCCCAAATCTAAACCTAAAATCTAAACCTAACCCCAAATCTAAACCCCAAATCTAAACCTAACCCCAAATCTAAACCCCAAATCTAAACCTAACCCCAAATCTAAACCTAAAATCTAAACCTAATCCCAAATCTAAACCTAAAATCTAAACCTAACCCCAAATCTAAACCTAAAATCTAAACCTAACCCCAAATCTAAACCTAACCCCAAATCTAAACCTAAAATCTAAACCTAACCCCAAATCTAAACCTAAACCCAAATCTAAACCTAACCCCAAATCTAAACCTAAAATCTAAACCTAACCCCAAATCTAAACCTAACCCCAAATCTAAACCTAAAATCTAAACCTAACCCCAAATCTAAACCTAACCCCAAATCTAAACCTAAAATCTAAACCTACCCCAAATCTAAACCTAAAATCTAAACCTAACCCCAAATCTAAACCTAAAATCTAAACCTAACCCCAAATCTAAACCTAAAATCTAAACCTAACCCCAAATCTAAACCTAAAATCTAAACCTAACCCCAAATCTAAACCTAACCCCAAATCTAAACCTAAAATCTAAACCTAACCCCAAATCTAAACCTAACCCCAAATCTAAACCTAAAATCTAAACCTAACTCCAAATCTAATCCTAAAATCTAAACCTAACCCCAAATCTAAACCTAAAATCTAAACCTAACCCCAAATCTAAACCTAAAATCTAAACCTAACCCCAAATCTAAACCTAACCTTAAATCTAAACCTAAAATCTAAACCTAACCCCAAATCTAAACCTATAATCTAAACCTAAAATCTAAACCTAACCCCAAATCTAAACCTAAAATCTAAACCTAACTCCAAATCTAATCCTAAAATTTAAACCTAACCCCAAATCAAAACCTAAAATCTAAACCTAACCCCAAATCTGAACCTAAAATCTAAACCTAACCCCAAATCTAAACCTAAAATCTAAACCTAACCCCAAATCTAAACCTAAAATCTAAACATAACCCCAAATCTAAACCTAACCCCAAATCTAAACCTAAAATCTAAACCTAACCCCAAACCTAAACCTAAAATCTAAACCTAACCCCAAATCTATACCTAACCCCAAATCAAAACCTAAAATCTTAACCTAACCCCAAATCTAAACCTAAAATCTAAACCTAACCCCAAATCTAAACCTAACCCCAAATCTAAACCTAAAATCTAAACCTAACCCCAAATCTATACCTAACCCCAAATCAAAACCTAAAATCTTATCCTAACCCCAAATCTAAACCTAAAATCTAAACCTAACCCCAAATCTAAACCTAACCCCAAATCTAAACCTAAAATCTAAACCTAAAATCTAAACCTAACCCCAAATCTAAACCTAAAATCTAAACCTAAAATATAAACCTAACCCCAAATCTAAACCTAAAATCTAAACCTAAAATCTAAACCTAACCCCAAATCTAAACCTAAAATCTAAACCTAACTCCAAATCTAATCCTAAAATCTAAACCTAACCCCAAATCTAAACCTAAAATCTAAACCTAACCCCAAATCTGAACCTAAAATCTAAACCTAACCCCAAATCTAAACCTAACCTTAAATCTAAACCTAAAATCTAAACCTAACCCCAAATCTAAACCTAAAATATAAACCTAACCCCAAATCTAAACCTAAAATCTAAACATAACCCGAAATCTAAACCTAACCCCAAATCTAAACCTAAAATCTAAACCTAACCCCAAACCTAAACCTAAAATCTAAACCTAACCCCAAATCTATACCTAACCCCAAATCAAAACCTAAAATCTTAACCTAACCCCAAATCTAAACCTAAAATCTAAACCTAACTCCAAATCTAAACCTAACCCCAAATCTAAACCTAAAATCTAAACCTAACCCCAAATCTATACCTAACCCCAAATCAAAACCTAAAATCTTATCCTAACCCCAAATCTAAACCTAAAATCTAAACCTAACCCCAAATCTAAACCTAACCCCAAATCTAAACCTAAAATCTAAACCTAAAATCTAAACCTAACCCCAAATCTAAACCTAAAATCTAAACCTAAAATATAAACCTAACCCCAAATCTAAACCTAAAATCTAAACCTAAAATCTAAACCTAACCCCAAATCTAAACCTAAAATCAAAACCTAACCCTAAATCTAAACCTAAAATCTAAACCTAACCCCAAATCTAAACCTAACACCAAATCTAAACCCCAAATCTAAACCTAACCCCAAATCTAAACCTAAAATCTAAACCTAACCCGAAATCTAAACCTAACCCCAAATCTAAACCTAAAATCTAAACCTAACCCGAAATCTAAACCTAACCCCAAATCTAAACCTAAAATCTAAACCTAACCCCAAATCTAAACCTAAAATCTAAACCTAACCCCAAATCTAAACCTAACCCCAAATCTAAACCTAAAATCTAAACCTAACCCCAAATCTAAAACTAAAATCTAAACCTAACCCCAAATCTAAACCTAACCCCAAATCTAAACCTAACCCCAAATCTAAACCTAAAATCTAAACCTAACCCCAAATCTAAACCTAAAATCTAAACCTAAAATCTAAACCTAACCCCAAATCTAAACCTAAAATCTAAACCTAACCCCAAATCTAAACCTAACCCCAAATCTAAACCCCAAATCTAAACCTAACCCCAAATCTAAACCTAACCTCAAATCTAAACCTAAAATCTAAACCTAACCCCAAATCTAAACCTAATCCCAACCCCTAACCCCAAATCTAAACCTAACCCCAAATCTAAACCTAACCCCAAATCTAAACCTAAAATCTAAACCTAACCCCAAATCTAAACCTAACCCCAAATCTAAACCTAAAATCTAAACCTAACCCCAAATCTAAACCTAACCCCAAATCTAAACCTAAAATCTAAACCTAACCCCAAATCTAAACCTAAAATCTAAACCTAATCCCAAATCTAAACCTAAAATCTAAACCTAACCCCAAATCTAAACCTAACCCCAACCCCTAACCCCAAATCTAAACCTAACCCCAAATCTAAACCTAAAATCTAAACCTAACCCCAAATCTAAACCTAACCCCAAATCTAAACCTAAAATCTAAACCTAACCCCAAATCTAAACCTAACCCCAAATCTAAACCTAAAATCTAAACCTAATCCCAAATCTAAACCTAAAATCTAAACCTAACCCCAAATCTAAACCCCAAATCTAAACCTAACCCCAAATCTAAACCCCAAATCTAAACCTAACCCCAAATCTAAACCTAAAATCTAAACCTAATCCCAAATCTAAACCTAAAATCTAAACCTAACCCCAAATCTAAACCTAAAATCTAAACCTAACCCCAAATCTAAACCTAACCCCAAATCTAAACCTAAAATCTAAACCTAACCCCAAATCTAAACCTAAACCCAAATCTAAACCTAACCCCAAATCTAAACCTAAAATCTAAACCTAACCCCAAATCTAAACCTAACCCCAAATCTAAACCTAAAATCTAAACCTAACCCCAAATCTAAACCTAACCCCAAATCTAAACCTAAAATCTAAACCTACCCCAAATCTAAACCTAAAATCTAAACCTAACCCCAAATCTAAACCTAAAATCTAAACCTAACCCCAAATCTAAACCTAAAATCTAAACCTAACCCCAAATCTAAACTTAACCCCAAATCTAAACCGAAAATCTAAACCTAACCCCAAATCTAAACCTAAAATCTAAACCTAAAATCTAAACCTAACCCCAAATCTAAACCTAAAATCTAAACCTAACTCCAAATCTAATCCTAAAATCTAAACCTAACCCCAAATCTAAACCTAAAATCTAAACCTAACCCCAAATCTGAACCTAAAATCTAAACCTAACCCCAAATCTAAACCTAACCTTAAATCTAAACCTAAAATCTAAACCTAACCCCAAATCTAAACCTAAAATCTAAACCTAACCCCAAATCTAAACCTAAAATCTAAACATAACCCCAAATCTAAACCTAACCCCAAATCTAAACCTAAAATCTAAACCTAACCCCAAACCTAAACCTAAAATCTAAACCTAACCCCAAATCTATACCTAACCCCAAATCAAAACCTAAAATCTTAACCTAACCCCAAATCTAAACCTAAAATCTAAACCTAACCCTAAATCTAAACCTAACCCCAAATCTAAACCTAACCCCAAATCTAAACCTAAAATCTAAACCTAACCCCAAATCTATACCTAACCCCAAATCAAAACCTAAAATCTTATCCTAACCCCAAATCTAAACCTAAAATCTAAACCTAACCCCAAATCTAAACCTAACCCCAAATCTAAACCTAAAATCTAAACCTAAAATCTAAACCTAACCCCAAATCTAAACCTAAAATCTTATCCTAACCCCAAATCTAAACCTAAAATCTAAACCTAACCCCAAATCTAAACC
The DNA here is from genome assembly GCF_037038585.1 of Patagioenas fasciata. Taxonomy (NCBI): domain Eukaryota; kingdom Metazoa; phylum Chordata; class Aves; order Columbiformes; family Columbidae; genus Patagioenas; species Patagioenas fasciata. The sequence goes on from NW_027288511.1 coordinate 1,194,289, forward strand.
TAACCCCAAATCTAAACCTAAAATCTAAACCTAAAATCTAAACCTAACCCCAAATCTAAACCTAAAATCTAAACCTAAAATATAAACCTAACCCCAAATCTAAACCTAAAATCTAAACCTAAAATCTAAACCTAACCCCAAATCTAAACCTAAAATCAAAACCTAACCCTAAATCTAAACCTAAAATCTAAACCTAACGCCAAATCTAAACCTAACACCAAATCTAAACCCCAAATCTAAACCTAACCCCAAATCTAAACCTAAAATCTAAACCTAACCCGAAATCTAAACCTAACCCCAAATCTAAACCTAAAATCTAAACCTAACCCGAAATCTAAACCTAACCCCAAATCTAAACCTAAAATCTAAACCTAACCCCAAATCTAAACCTAAAATCTAAACCTAACCCCAAATATAAACCTAACCCCAAATCTAAACCTAAAATCTAAACCTAACCCCAAATCTAAACCTAAAATCTAAACCTAACACCAAATCAAAACCTAACCCCAAATCTAAACCTAACCCCAAATCTAAACCTAAAATCTAAACCTAACCCCAAATCTAAACCTAAAATCTAAACCTAACCCGAAATCTAAACCTAACCCCAAATCTAAACCTAAAATCTAAACCTAACCCCAAATCTAAACCTAACCCCAAATCTAAACCCCAAATCTAAACCTAACCCCAAATCTAAACCTAACCTCAAATCTAAACCTAAAATCTAAACCTAACCCCAAATCTAAACCTAACCCCAACCCCTAACCCCAAATCTAAACCTAACCCCAAATCTAAACCTAACCCCAAATCTAAACCTAAAATCTAAACCTAACCCCAAATCTAAACCTAACCCCAAATCTAAACCTAAAATCTAAACCTAACCCCAAATCTAAACCTAACCCCAAATCTAAACCTAAAATCTAAACCTAACCCCAAATCTAAACCTAACCCCAAATCTAAACCTAAAATCTAAACCTAACCCCAAATCTAAACCCCAAATCTAAACCTAACCCCAAATCTAAACCTAACCCCAAATCTAAACCTAAAATCTAAACCTAACCCCAAATCTAAACCTAACCCCAAATCTAAACCTAAAATCTAAACCTAACCCCAAATCTAAACCCCAAATCTAAACCTAACCCCAAATCTAAACCCCAAATCTAAACCTAACCCCAAATCTAAACCTAAAATCTAAACCTAATCCCAAATCTAAACCTACAATCTAAACCTAACCCCAAATCTAAACCTAACCCCAAATCTAAACCTAAAATCTAAACCTAACCCCAAATCTAAACCTAACCCCAAATCTAAACCTAAAATCTAAACCTAATCCCAAATCTAAACCTAAAATCTAAACCTAACCCCAAATCTAAACCCCAAATCTAAACCTAACCCCAAATCTAAACCCCAAATCTAAACCTAACCCCACATCTAAACCTAAAATCTAAACCTAATCCCAAATCTAAACCTAAAATCTAAACCTAACCCCAAATCTAAACCTAAAATCTAAACCTAACCCCAAATCTAAACCTAACCCCAAATCTAAACCTAAAATCTAAACCTAACCCCAAATCTAAACCTAAACCCAAATCTAAACCTAACCCCAAATCTAAACCTAAAATCTAAACCTAACCCCAAATCTAAACCTAACCCCAAATCTAAACCTAAAATCTAAACCTAACCCCAAATCTAAACCTAACCCCAAATCTAAACATAAAATCTAAACCTACCCCAAATCTAAACCTAAAATCTAAACCTACCCCAAATCTAAACCTAAAATCTAAACCTAACCCCAAATCTAAACCTAAAATCTAAACCTAACCCCAAATCTAAACCTAAAATCTAAACCTAACCCCAAATCTAAACTTAACCCCAAATCTAAACCGAAAATCTAAACCTAACCCCAAATCTAAACCTAAAATCTAAACCTAACCCCAAATCTAAACCTAACCCCAAATCTAAACCTAAAATCTAAACCTAACTCCAAATCTAATCCTAAAATCTAAACCTAACCCCAAATCTAAACCTAAAATCTAAACCTAACCCCAAATCTAAACCTAAAATCTAAACCTAACCCCAAATCTAAACCTAACCTTAAATCTAAACATAAAATCTAAACCTAACCCCAAATCTAAACCTAAAATCTAAACCTAAAATCTAAACCTAACCCCAAATCTAAACCTAAAATCTAAACCTAACTCCAAATCTAATCCTAAAATCTAAACCTAACCCCAAATCTAAACCTAAAATCTAAACCTAACCCCAAATCTGAACCTAAAATCTAAACCTAACCCCAAATCTAAACCTAACCTTAAATCTAAACCTAAAATCTAAACCTAACCCCAAATCTAAACCTAAAATCTAAACCTAACCCCAAATCTAAACCTAAAATCTAAACATAACCCCAAATCTAAACCTAACCCCAAATCTAAACCTAAAATCTAAACCTAACCCCAAATCTATACCTAACCCCAAATCAAAACCTAAAATCTTATCCTAACCCCAAATCTAAACCTAAAATCTAAACCTAACCCCAAATCTAAACCTAACCCCAAATCTAAACCTAAAATCTAAACCTAAAATCTAAACCTAACCCCAAATCTAAACCTAAAATATAAACCTAAAATATAAACCTAACCCCAAATCTAAACCTAAAATCTAAACCTAAAATCTAAACCTAACCCCAAATCTAAACCTAAAATCAAAACCTAACCCTAAATCTAAACCTAAAATCTAAACCTAACCCCAAATCTAAACCTAACACCAAATCTAAACCCCAAATCTAAACCTAACCCCAAATCTAAACCTAAAATCTAAACCTAACCCGAAATCTAAACCTAACCCCAAATCTAAACCTAAAATCTAAACCTAACCCGAAATCTAAACCTAACCCCAAATCTAAACCTAAAATCTAAACCTAACCCCAAATCTAAACCTAAAATCTAAACCTAACCCCAAATCTAAACCTAACCCCAAATCTAAACCTAAAATCTAAACCTAACCCCAAATCTAAACCTAAAATCTAAACCTAACCCCAAATCTAAACCTAACCCCAAATCTAAACCTAACCCCAAATCTAAACCTAAAATCTAAACCTAACCCCAAATCTAAACCTAAAATCTAAACCTAAAATCTAAACCTAACCCCAAATCTAAACCTAAAATCTAAACCTAACCCCAAATCTAAACCTAACCCCAAATCTAAACCCCAAATCTAAACCTAACCCCAAATCTAAACCTAACCTCAAATCTAAACCTAAAATCTAAACCTAACCCCAAATCTAAACCTAACCCCAACCCCTAACCCCAAATCTAAACCTAACCCCAAATCTAAACCTAACCCCAAATCTAAACCTAAAATCTAAACCTAACCCCAAATCTAAACCTAACCCCAAATCTAAACCTAAAATCTAAACCTAACCCCAAATCTAAACCTAACCCCAAATCTAAACCTAAAATCTAAACCTAACCCCAAATCTAAACCTAACCCCAAATCTAAACCTAAAATCTAAACCTAACCCCAAATCTAAACCCCAAATCTAAACCTAACCCCAAATCTAAACCCCAAATCTAAACCTAACCCCAAATCTAAACCTAAAATCTAAACCTAATCCCAAATCTAAACCTACAATCTAAACCTAACCCCAAATCTAAACCTAACCCCAAATCTAAACCTAAAATCTAAACCTAACCCCAAATCTAAACCTAACCCCAAATCTAAACCTAAAATCTAAACCTAACCCCAAATCTGAACCTAAAATCTAAACCTAACCCCAAATCTAAACCTAACCTTAAATCTAAACCTAAAATCTAAACCTAACCCCAAATCTAAACCTAAAATCTAAACCTAACCCCAAATCTAAACCTAAAATCTAAACATAAGCCCAAATCTAAACCTAACCCCAAATCTAAACCTAACCCCAAATCTAAACCTAAAATCTAAACCTAACCCCAAATCTAAACCTAACCCCAAATCTAAACCTAAAATCTAAACCTAACCCCAAATCTAAACCTAACCCCAAATCTAAACCTAAAATCTAAACCTAATCCCAAATCTAAACCTAAAATCTAAACCTAACCCCAAATCTAAAGCCCAAATCTAAACCTAACCCCAAATCTAAACCCCAAATCTAAACCTAACCCCAAATCTAAACCTAAAATCTAAACCTAATCCCAAATCTAAACCTAAAATCTAAACCTAACCCCAAATCTAAACCTAAAATCTAAACCTAACCCCAAATCTAAACCTAACCCCAAATCTAAACCTAAAATCTAAACCTAACCCCAAATCTAAACCTAAACCCAAATCTAAACCTAACCCCAAATCTAAACCTAAAATCTAAACCTAACCCCAAATCTAAACCTAACCCCAAATCTAAACCTAAAATCTAAACCTAACCCCAAATCTAAACCTAACCCCAAATCTAAACCTAAAATCTAAACCTACCCCAAATCTAAACCTAAAATCTAAACCTAACCCCAAATCTAAACCTAAAATCTAAACCTAACCCCAAATCTAAACCTAAAATCTAAACCTAACCCCAAATCTAAACTTAACCCCAAATCTAAACCGAAAATCTAAACCTAACCCCAAATCTAAACCTAAAATCTAAACCTAACCCCAAATCTAAACCTAACCCCAAATCTAAACCTAAAATCTAAACCTAACTCCAAATCTAATCCTAAAATCTAAACCTAACCCCAAATCTAAACCTAAAATCTAAACCTAACCCCAAATCTAAACCTAAAATCTAAACCTAACCCCAAATCTAAACCTAACCTTAAATCTAAACCTAAAATCTAAACCTAACCCCAAATCTAAACCTAAAATCTAAACCTAAAATCTAAACCTAACCCCAAATCTAAACCTAAAATCTAAACCTAACTCCAAATCTAATCCTAAAATCTAAACCTAACCCCAAATCTAAACCTAAAATCTAAACCTAACCCCAAATCTGAACCTAAAATCTAAACCTAACCCCAAATCTAAACCTAACCTTAAATCTAAACCTAAAATCTAAACCTAACCCCAAATCTAAACCTAAAATCTAAACCTAACCCCAAATCTAAACCTAAAATCTAAACATAACCCCAAATCTAAACCTAACCCCAAATCTAAACCGAAAATCTAAACCTAATCCCAAACCTAAACCTAAAATCTAAACCTAACCCCAAATCTATACCTAACCCCAAATCAAAACCTAAAATCTTAACCTAACCACAAATCTAAACCTAAAATCTAAACCTAACCCCAAATCTAAACCTAAAATCTAAACCTAACCCCAAATCTATACCTAACCCCAAATCAAAACCTAAAATCTTATCCTAACCCCAAATCTAAACCTAAAATCTAAACCTAACCCCAAATCTAAACCTAACCCCAAATCTAAACCTAAAATCTAAACCTAAAATCTAAACCTAACCCCAAATCTAAACCTAAAATCTAAACCTAAAATATAAACCTAACCCCAAATCTAAACCTAAAATCTAAACCTAAAATCTAAACCTCACCCCAAATCTAAACCTAAAATCAAAACCTAACCCTAAATCTAAACCTAAAATCTAAACCTAACCCCAAATCTAAACCTAACACCAAATCTAAACCCCAAATCTAAACCTAACCCCAAATCTAAACCTAAAATCTAAACCTAAACCGAAATCTAAACCTAAAATCTAAACCTAACCCCAAATCTAAACCTAAAATCTAAACCTAACC